>NC_056733.1:748565562-749173557 GCF_019279795.1 Protopterus annectens | reverse complement strand
GTGCATTTTGAGGTTTAGACTTCTAGCATTGAGTAGCATTACCTTCAGATTTTGCATGCTTGTATCTGTTACGTGGTGGTTTTATCCTTTGAACCTTGCCTGAAAAAGGCACTATAGGGGTGGCAAGAGCTTTAGCCAGTAACCTGAAGCCCAGGGTGACAGGTGCAGACCATCTCTGGCAAAGGATCGTGGTTTGTCGATCATGTCTTCCCAGGCAGACAAACACTGGATCCCCTTTGAATGACACCAGAAGCTTAGCCAATTGTTGAAGTCAGTCATTTTGTCCTTATACTGTGGTATCATTCTGGGCGAAGGCAGGATGCTACTCAGGGCTAGGGTCATACCTGCCTGGGTCACATGATCCAAGAGCTCTTCCATGTCTCTTTCATGTAGTGCAGGAGGTACGCCCTCAAGTCATTTACTCCAGCATGGACAATGACAGAGTCGATTTGTACTTGTTGTGGAGTGACTTGAGTGCATGTGTTATGTGGCAGATCCTGGCACCCGACAGGCAGCTGACTGAAATTTTCTCCTTGTTCAGCCTGGTGAGTGGGACATCAGTGTGCCTGACTATAGAGTCACTTATGACTAAAGTGTTGGGTACATTGTCTTGCCTTAGGGGCTGTTGGGTGGCACACTGGTGTTGTGAGCTATGTGTCACTTTGGTTGTGACTGGTGTTTGTTTGCATTTCGGCTTCAGAGGTCCTTGTTGCTTGGGCAGGTTAATGTTAAGGGCCTCCGCATATGTGGGTTTAGTGTTGCTATGTGTGGGAGCTGATGTTGTGGGTTTTGAAGGGCTATGAGTTGCTAGAGGTGTAATGCAGGTGCTAGCCTTCTCCTTTTGACTGTCTAGCACAGTCTTGACCAGAGAGAGCTTTGCTTCCAGTTTGGCTATATAAGTGCATCTCTTGCGGGTTGTAGTGTTGGGTGGTAGGAGGAGAGGACTGTCTGCGTACATGAGGCTGTTGCCGCATTGCCCCAGTATGCCCAGGTTCACCAGGTGGACAGGAGAAACCACCGGCAGCTGACCCTTGGACATGCCTGTTTAGGTGCTTTTTTTTAAGGTTTAAGAGCTGTTTTCCCTTACCTTTGCAAGGTACTTTGCAATTGTAGGCGGTTTAGTGCCTATGATTAATTTCTCCTTATTGACAAGGAGAGCTGAGTGCTTGTATCAGTTTCAGGCTTCCTAGTGCTTTACAGCAGGTTCTAGAGCAAGTGTTAGTCACAGGGGTTCAGATTTTAGTGCTACTACTGAGAAACCAGCTAGTTTTAAGGGAAAATTTGAAGAGCAGACTTTCTAGCAGCTGGATTAGTTTAACTGTAGCCTCGTAGTGCTGCACAATGTGAAAAATGTGCAAACACACTCGTTTTTAAGCCAGAAAGTTGAAAGGGACAGAAATCAGCCCAAAAAGGCCAACAAAATTACAACTTCAGAGCTGGAAACCACTCCTCCAGCGCCAGACAGGCAGCACAATGCTCACCAGTCCCACTGGTAGGCAGTAGGACTTCTCTCTGCCACAGCAAGGTCTGGATAGCTCTGAGCACAGAAAATAAAGTCCTGAGACAAGCAAGGCCTGGGATATGAACTAGCTAGAAAAGGTGGGAAATGAGCAAACAGGATAGTATATATATATATATATATATATATATATATATATATATATATATATATATATATATATATATATTGTTTTTTTTAAAACAGTCTAAACAATGCAATAATACAGTAAATAAACACAGAAAAGTCTAACACACTTGAGTGTGTAGTCCTAAACAGTAAATGCAATTAAAACTCTATAAAATTAGCAATTTAAAACTTTTTAAATGAAGCAAGGCAAGTGCACAAGTGAAAAACGATTTAAGTGGCAGTAATACAGCAGAATAAGTAGCTAGTCTACATATACAGATAAGTCTATATATACAGAAAAGCAGCTAAAACACACAAATACTTCAGATGCAGTGCAACCTAGAGCACTTGAATTCTAGCAATATTAAGGCAATTACAGTTATAATAAATGCTCTAAAATATACTCTATATTTCCAAAATGTTTGAGAAGCACAGTCAGAACATAAGGACATATTGATAAGTTTGGAGGGAGACATAATATTACAGTGTAAAAAAAAAGGCATCTGCTACACCCATACTAAAGGTATTTTGTTCTACCGTTTGTGGACATTTGAGTAGTACTATGTGAAGAATTTGAAATACCATGTAACCTGGTACCATGGAAAGCTAGTTTGTTTTCTAGCCTGAAGGGTAATGGACACTTTCCTTAAGGTTGAACAAAACACAAAAAGGGAAACTTAATTGTACAGGAACAAATTCTTTTGATATCAGCTTTAAAATTATTGCTGCCACTGACAGCTTGCATTTGGATCAGTTGCCTCCTTTGCCCCACCATAGCTACTCTTCTTTTTAAACACCCTAAATAACCTTGCCCCTGTATGTATAAAAGAGTAAAAGTAAAACACTCCCCTGGTTATCCACCCTCACCAAAAACATTATGTGTATCAGAGACATAGCTTGGAGGAGGGAGCAGCTAAATAAAAAAAACCTTTTAGTGATACAGGGAACTTTGTAATCAAGCTAAAATAAATACACAAAGATAAGAAACAATACTGTGGCCACCTAAAACGTAATCATTTATTTATTTATGTATTTATTTATTTCCAGTATACCAAAATGCAATGTAGACAAATTGACCCACCAACCAAATAACAAAATTGCAGTTTCCAAACTGGAAGGACCAAACCACAGCCAAGAATAAAATAAAAAGCAGTTTTAATAGTGAGCGCCGCAGCATACCATGCCGCTTCATCAGACAAAATCACATGCACTTGAACCTTCATTTTAAAATACATCGCATTCAATAAAACACTAAAACAATTAACTATGCAAATATCAAAAAAATAAAAGCAATTAACACAAACTCAGTACTCAGGTGTTACCTAGGTAAATCCCAGGCCTCTAAAACAGGTTTAATGGAAATCTTATCATTGATGCCACTCCCCATAGTAGCTATCATTCTAATTATCCATTTCAGCTCTGTAGATTCAGTAGTATTTTTGATATCCCCCCTCTTTCATTAATAGAAATTCTTTCAATAACCATGAACCTAAATGTGTGTGTGATACCATTCAACATAATATGTTTAGCCAATGCATTTGTCTCTATGCCATTATTAATGTTGTACATATGTTCTCTCATGTGGTTCGTCAAGCTACGATTAGTCTTGCCAGTGTAGAACGGCATACATTTTTGACATTAAGCTAAGTACACAAGATTAATGGAATTACAATTGGCATGTACTCTGAATTCTAATGTTTTTCCAGTGTCAGGATGTGTAAACTTGCTACTACTGTTTATTAGGATACAAAAATTGCATTTCATACAAGGAAAGGTGCTAACATTACTCATGGTTGTTTGATAAAGAGGTTGTGTTTTAGGATAGCATAACATCCTTTTGAGCGATTTTTTATTTTTAAAAGCATACTTTGGTGTCTCTTCTACTACCCCTTGATCTTCTCATTTGTGCATAATATGCACCAGTTTCTTTTGAAAATATATTGAATCAATCTTACATTACTGGAATATGTAAGGGGTACTCTCATTTTCATAATAGTATGATTGGTATTATTAGGTAAAGTCTTTAACTCAGAAAAATAGGGTTTCCCCTTGTTATTCCTAGATTCTGGTATAGATGACAGGATTTGATTCACTTATCTTTCCTTATAACCCCTTTCCAAAAAAATATTCTTTAAACTTTCCAACTCTTTGATAAATCCATCCTCACTGGCATTCGATCTAGATATCCTAAGTACCTGTTCCTTAATCACATTCTGAAAGATGTGGTTAGGATGCATGCTTTGTCTTTGTAGATAATTATTCCTATAAAATTATTTTCTGAATATCTGGGTGTCAAATCTTCCATTACTATCTTTCAGAATCTTTACATCCAAGAATTCTATTTCATTGCAAGAACTACACGTAGTGAATTTTAAAAAATCAGTACTGCTGTTCATGGATTCAGGTAATAGTTGTAATGATGTCTCATTGCCATTCCACAACACAAATAAATCATCGACAAATCTGCAGTAAAATACCATTCGGCTCTGTGTCTCATGTGTTAACAAATGATGCTTCTCCCAATTGGCCATGACAATGTTGGCGTACCTGTTGGCACAAGATGTGCCCATATGCCATCCATTTGTCTAAAATTCTGCTCAAATAGAAAAATGTTATTTTCTAATATCAGTTTGACCAATAAACAAAGCAGATCTATAAACTTGGAAACATAGTAACCATCTTCTATATCAAATATTCTCTGAGCATATCTACCCTACATGGTTAGGTATAACAGTGAACAGGACTGTACATCAAAAGTGGCCAGCATGCATCTTACTTGTTACACTGTCTCATAAACCGATATAAATCATTCAGGAACTATTTAATGTCCTGAGCATATATCTATTGCTAGCCAAAGCAGGTCTCAAGTGTTTTTCCACATATAGGGATAGTTGCTCCGTACACCAGCCTCTGCCTGTGACTGTGGGTATCATAGGTGGAAATGTCAGATGATTATGAATTTTAGGAAGTCCTTGAATCATGGGAACTAGTGGATTGTTAACCACAAAATAACTGAACAAGTCAAGGTTAATGACATGAGATAGCAAACAATCATATAAAACATCATACATTTTCCTAATCAAAATGTCTTTTTTTCTCAGTGTTCAACATCTCATATACATTTGCATCATGTAACATATCTAACATAGTGTCAATATGAAATTTGTGCCCCATAATGAGTCCTCTTGTCAGCAGGCCTGATAGCAATTTCTGTATCATTCTGTAAAGTTTCCATTTCCAACCTCCCTTCTTTATTTAAATTTGTAAAACATTTGCTTTTAATCTTGTTGGCTAAAACATTATGTATTTCTTTCTCACAAACTCTTTCAAAGGTCTGAGCAACTGCATTATTGAATGTATATAACTACTATTTTTACGAAAAGTATTCCTAGTCAGTACGTTATTTCCAACAGCACCATGTTGCAATTTCAGCATTAAATTACAAGTGAATGTCTTCAGCTCTATAATACTGTCTGTTAATTTTGTTTTTACAGCAGGTACAAAATTCAAACCTTTGTTCAAAAGTTGTATTTCATAGGAAGTCAGTTCTTTGAATGAGATATTCCAAATTAATGACCGTTTGTCCATTGTCACATCCTTTTGATGGTGAGGCCATTTTCTTTTTCCGTTGCAGCTTTCCTTTTCAGGCAGCCTGTGCTGTTCAACTGCTGTCGTGTTTATGTTGTATTTATGGGAAAGGAAGTGTAACATTGTTCCTAGACATTCTCTGTGCTAATTCAAAGGAGGGAAGTTTACCTATGTTGAATTCCAAGGAGTTGTTCGTATTTTTCTTGCAAGCATCTCCATTGGGCGAAATTGTGGTAGATGGCATAATGGCCGTAACTTCAGTAGCTGTGGGAGTTGCAGATACTTCCGGAACAGGAATGGTATTAGTGCTCCCATGTCTTAAAGGCACAGATGTCTTATCTATGGTATCTGAAGTCACAGGAGTTGTCATTTCTTTATTTGTTGGCCAGGGAAACACTCGACCAAGAGCAAAATCTTGAGAATCCCTCGCTAATGTTTTTCTCTTCTGCCCCAGAAGTTGCTGTTCATATAAGTTAACAGTCTCAGTGATGTTATCAAGCTTCATATCCACTACTGCAGGTGGAAAATGGTCATACAGTTCCTTTTCGATGTTCTGAATAAGGGATGTCGGTCTAGCCTCCTCGGGTCTAAACTGATCAGTGAGTAACTTCATAGAGTTGATGTCAATGTCTAGATTCAGTTGTTGCCACTTAATAAGAAGCTCCTTGTACATGTTCCCATAGGTGAGCATTTTCAGAATACGCAAACCTCGAGATATAATTTGTAATTTAAGACAAGATTCAGAATTATATCTTTGCATCTGAAGTCTCTTTCATTTATGCAGCTCATTTTCTAACTTGAAAAGTTATTTTCTGAGCGTCGAATAATCATAATCACTTACTTCTTGTTGAGAGTTCAGATTAGGTATTTCTATCTCTAATAATGGATTGTCTGTGCTTTCAAAAAAAATTGTAGTCTTTCAGACTGCTGTTTGCATTCGTCATTCATCTTTGGTACATATTCCAACTCAGGAACTGTAAAGTTACCCTCTGTCATTTTCGAACACTGCACAAGAAGAACAATAATGCAGTATACCAAAGCTGCAGTGTAGACAAATGGATCCAACCAAATAACGAAATTGCAGTATACAAAGCGGATGGACCAAACCACAGCCAAGAATAAAATAAAGCAGTTTTAATAGTGAGCACTTTCGCAACATACCATGCCGCTTCATCAGACAAAATCACATATACTTGAACCTTCATTTTAAAATACATCACATCCAATAAAAACACTAAAACAATTAAGTATGCAAATATCAAAAAATAAAAGCAATTAACATAAACTCAGTAATCAAGGGTTACCTAGGTAAATCCCTGGCCTCTTAATAAAAGAGGGTGGATATCAACATACTACTGAAACTACAGAGCTGAAATGGATAATTAGAATGAGAGCTACCATGGGGAGTGGCATTAATGATAAACTTTCCTTTAAACCTGTTTTAGAGGCCAGGGATTTACCTAGGTAACCCCTGAGTACTGAGTTTATGTTAATTGCTTTTATGTTTTGATATTTGCATAGTTAATTGTTTTTAGTGTTTTTATTGGATGTGATGTATTTTAAAATGAAGGTTCAAGTGTATGTGATTTTGTCTGATGAAGCGGCATGGTATGCTGGGAAAGTGCTCACTATTAAAACTGCTTTTATTTTATTCTTGGCTGTGGTTTGGTCCTTCCAGTTCGTATACTGCAATTTCATTATTTGGTTGGTGGGACCATGTCTCTACATTGCACTTTTGGTATACTGCATTATTATTCTTTCTTGTGTGCAGTGTTGGAACATGGCAGAAGGTAACTTTACATTTCGTGAGTTGGAATATGTATCAAGGATGAATGGTGAATGCAAACAGCGGTCTGAAAGACTACAATTTTTGATTGAAAGTACCAACAATCTATTATTGGAGATAGAAATACCTAATCTGAACTGTCAACAAAAAATAAGTGATTATGATTATTCGATACTCAGAAAAGAACTTTTCAAGTTAGAAAATGAGCTGCGTAAATTAAAGACTTCTGATGCAAAGATATCATTTTGAAGCTTGTCTTAAATTACAATTTATACCTCGAGGTTTGCATGTTCTGAAAATGCCCACCTATGGGAACATGTACAAGGAGCTTATTATTAAGTGGCAACAACTGAATCTAGACATTGGCTTCAACTACTTGAAGTTACTCATTGATCATTTTAGACACAAGGAGGCTAGACTGACATCCCTCATTCAGAACATCCAAATGGAACTTTATGATCATTTTCCACCTGCAGTAGTGGATATGAAGCTTGATAACATCATTGAGACTGTTACCTTATCTGAACAGCAACTTCTGGAGCAGAAGAGAAAAAAGCTAGAGAGGGATTCTCAAGATTTTGCTCTTTGTTGGGTGTTTGCCTGGCCAAGAAGTAGAGAACTGGTAACTCCTGTGACTTCAGAAACCACAGATAAGACAGCTGCGCCTTTAAGACATGAGAGCATTAATACCATGCCTGTTCAGGAAGTATTGGCAATTCCCACAACTACTGAAGTTATGGCCGTTATGCCATCTATCACAATTTCCTCCAGTGGAGGTGCGCACAAGAAAAATACGAACAACTGCTTGGAATTCAACATAGGTAAACCGCCCTCATTTGAATCAGCAGAGAGAACGTCTAGGAACAACGTTACACTTCCTTCTCCCATAGATACAATATACACATGACAGCGGTCGAACAGCAGAGGTCACCTGAAAAGGAAAGCTGCAACGGAACAAGAAAATGGCCTTATCATCAAAAAGATGTGGCAACGGACAAACAGTCATTAATTTGGAATATCTCATCCAAAGAATTGACTTCCTATGAGATACAACTTTTAAACAAAGGTATGACTTTTGTACCTGCTGCAAAAACAAAATTTACAGACAGTATTATAGAGCTGAAGGCATTTACTCATAATTTAATGCTGAAATTGCAACATGGTGGTGTTGGAAATAATGTAGAGATTAGGAATACTTTTCGTAAAAATAGTAGTTATGTACCAGTCAATAATGCAGTTGTTGAGGCCTTTTAAAGAGTTTGTGAGAAAGAAATATATAATGTTTTTGACAACAGGATTAAAAGCAATTTTTTTTCAAATTTAAATAAAGAAGAGAGGTTGGCATTGGAAACTTTACAGAATGGTACAGAAATTGCTATCAGGCCTGCTGACAAGAGGGGACCAGTGATCATTATGGATTGCAAATTTTATATTGACATCTATGTTATATATGTTAAATGATGCCAATGTATATGAGATGTTGAACAGTGAGAAAATTGACATTTTGATTAGGAAAATGTATGATGTTTTATATGATTGTTTGCTATCTGGTGTCATTAATCTTGACTTGTTCAGTTATTTTGTGGTTGACAATCCGCTAGTCGCCACGATTCAAGGACTTCCCAAAATTCATAAGCATCCAATATTTCCACTTATGAGAGCCATAGTCACAGGCAGAGGCTGCTGTACTGAGCCACTATCCCTATATGTGGAAAAACACTTGAGACCTGTTTTGGCTAGGAATAGATATATACTCAGGGACACTAAACAGTTCCTGAATGATTTATATCAGTTTATGAGAGACAGTGTAACAAGTAAGAGATGCATGCTGGCCACTTTTGATGTACAGTCACAGTTCACTGTTATATTTGATAGAGGATGGTTACTATGATTCCAAGTTCATAGATCTGTTTTGTTTATTGGTCAAACTGATATTAGAAAATAACATTTTTCTATTTGAGCACAATTTTTTGTGACAAATGGATGGTGTAACTATGGGCACACCTTGTGCCAACAGCTATGCCAACATTGTCATGGCCAATTTGGAGAAGCATCATTTGTTAACACGTGAGACACAGAGCCGATTGGTGTTTTACCGCAGATTTGTCGATGATTTATTTGTGTTGTGGGATGGCAATGACACATCATTACAAGTATTACATGAATCCATGAACAGCAGTACTGATTTTTTTAAATTAACTATGTGTAATTATTGCAATTAAATAGAATTCTCTGACATAAAGATTCTGAAAGACAGTGATGGAAGATTTGACACCCAGATATTCAGAAAAGAATGTTATAGGAATAATTACCTACAAAGACAAAGCATGCATCCCAACTACATCTTTCATAATGTGATTAAGGGACAGGGACTTAGGATATCTAGATTGAATGCTAATGAGTATGGATTCATCAAAGCATTGGAAAGCTTAAAGAATAGTTTTTTGAAAAGAGAAGTGAATCAAATCCTGTCATCTATATGAGAATCTAGGAATAACAAGGGGAAACCATATTTTTCTGAGTTAAAAACTTTACCTAATAATACCAATCATACTATTATGAATATGAGAGTACCCCTTACATATTTCAGTAATGTAAGATTGATTCAATGCATTTTCAAAAGAAACTGGTGCATATTATGCACAGATGAGAAGATCAAGGGGGTAGTAGGAGAGACACCAAAGTATGCTTTTAAAAATAAAAAAATCTCTCAAAAGGATGTTATGCTATTCTAAAACACAACCCCTCAATCAAACAACCCTGAGCAATGTTGGCACCTTTCCTTGTATGAAATCCAATTTTTGTTCCCTAATAGACAGTAGTAGCTAGTGTTTTTATTGGATGTGATGTATTTTAAAATGAAGGTTCAAGTGTATGTGATTTTGTCTGATGAAGTGGCATGGTATGCTGTGAAAGTACTCACTATTAAAACTGCTTTTTATTTTATTCTTGGCTGTGGTTTGGCCCTTCCAGTTTGTATACTGTTATTTATTTATTTATTTGATATTTGTTTGCCGGGAATGTCTGACTGAGTCAGAAAGAACCTGTTTTCAGCGATGGCCCGGGGGGAAAAGCTCCAGTTACAACAGATTACAGTCTTTATTCATATAATATAAAATACAAACTTTATACAGAAAGTTGAAAAGTTACAATCTGTATACAGATAAGAAAAAGTTGAAAAGTTAAAGTTACATACAGAGATGCAAATATTATACTTAATATAAGTAAAGACAAATTGTCTGAGTTACAGATGAATAGGTACATTGATATGAGGTAGATGGTAAGTATTAAAGTGATTGATAAAGATATGCAAGTAGAGGTGGGTAGAGAGTAGACGAAAGTTGCAGAATTTTCAGATCTGGTGAAGAGATTAGCCTGGATCAGAGCAGGGACACATCCAGGAGTTGAACATGTGCTGTTTCAGTAATGATTTAAAGGCAAGTAGGTTAGTGGTAGTTCTCACAGTAAGTGAAAGAGAGTTCCATGCTTTTACAACATAGTGGGAGTAGAGACTTTGTCCAGCTGTCTTGAGGGTTTGTATATAGAGAGAAGGCCTTCATCTGCAGACCTAAGTGTTCTACTGCTGGGCAGGTTTTGGTATTTTTGACCATGTTGTGGAGTGTTAAAAGTTGGGTACAAAAGTAGATAGTTGGGGAGTTCTAGCTAGTTTATTTTTTTTAGTGATAAACAGGGTTGGGTTCTAGTTTTAGAGTTTGTGGCAAAATTTGCCACTTTATTGTAGCACTGTTGCATTTTAGATCTAGAGAGGCTCTGTAAATTGGTTAGTATGGAGCGCCATAAAGCAGAGAAGGTAGTAGGAAAGTTTTGGCAAGGATGAGTTTAGAAGAGGTTAGTGTGTTTGTTTCTGTAAAGTGTACCGAGTTTCTGGTGGGTTTCTTTATATTTTGTTGGATATGAAGATCAAACTGAGGGTGATCATCTATGACTACACCCAGTAACTTGGTGTGGCGGACACTTTCAATGGTGATGTTATCAGCATAGAGAATTTGAAGTTGTTTAGATTGGTATTACATTCTTTGGTTGAAAGAGAAGCAGTTTACTTTTTTTTGGACTGAGAAATAGCTATAAGTTGGTAAGCCAGGATTTGACAGAAGAGAAACTTTGTTGTGTGTTGAGAGAAGCTGGTGTAGTGTGCGAGAGGTGTAGATTATTGTAGAATCATCAACATACTGAATGAGTGTTCCACTAGTAGATGCTTTACATAGGTCACTGGTAAAAATGTTAAAAAGTAGGGGTCCTAGGATGGAACCCTTTGGGATTCCAGTGGGATTTGTTAGAAAGGGGGAGGTAACATTTGACCATTTAACTGTTTGGTTTCGATTGTATAAGCAACTGTGAAATAAGTTTAGTGTAGGATGGATAATTCCTTGGCTAGAGAGCTTGTTCAATAGCAAAGAGTGAGACACGGTATCAAAAGCCGTTGGAGGTCAAGAAATAGTACAGATATACAGCAACCTTGGTCTCTAGCTCTGTTTATGGTGCCGGTGAAGGAAAGGAAGGCTATAGTTGTGATGTGTCCAGGACGAAAACTATGTTGTGTATTTGTAAGAAGGTTGCTTTGCTGTAAGTGATACATGAGCTGAAGATGGATATATTTTTCCATAATCTTAGAGATGGGGGAAAAGTATGGCTATGGCCCAATAGTTTGTAAGTACAGTAGAGTTGCCTCCTTTGTGAATGGGGATGATATAGGACTTTTTCCAGATAGTAGGTACTATGGACTCAGATATGGATTGACTGATCAGGATGCTGACTGGGTATGGAGGCAGCAGCTATTTTTAGGTATGCAGGTAGGATGTTGTCAGCAGAGGTAGAGCAAGGTTTGAGTTTGTGTAGTAATCTTTTTATGAGGCTTAAAGGCATTGGTTGAAGAGTGAGAGTGGGATGGTTCTAAGATGGTTGATCAGTGCTATGGGGGCTAAGGAGAATAAAAAGGATCTGGATCAGGTGAAAGGGTAGTATTTGGGTTAGATGAACAGAAAGAGTGGTGAGTATTGGATGTTTTGGTGATAAGATCAGTTACTGATTTTATGAAGTGGATTTCAAACATGTTGGGAATTTGAGGGGGGTGGCATTTGGTGCAGACTTGGATTCCATTTTTGTCCCGGGATGGAGTAGAGTTGTGACAGTGGTCCAGAATTTTTTTGGGATTAAATTTTGTACTTGTGCTGTAGCTAACTGTAGTATAGCTGCTTGTCTTTGGTACCTAGTTTTTTTAGCTTGGTTTCATAATTGCTTAAAGGTATTTAGATCTTGTTCTTTGTTACTTCATTTCCATAGAGCCCAGGCTGCATCCATTTTTTCATTAGTTTTTTGCATTCCTTGGTTAGCCAGGGCATGGGATTGTTTTTGATTCTTTTTCTTCGGATTGAAACTAGGGTATCTAGAAGTTTTAGGAAGCAGTTATTGAAGCAGTGTACTGCCTTGTCTAGTGCAGTACCTTTAGAGGAGACCAGTTTATTTTGCGTAGTTCATAGGTTCATAGGTGTGTACTAGGCTAATGGCCCTGGAGCCTTTACAAGCGTAGCCCATAGATGTGCCCTGGCATCGTGCCACCCAATGTTAGTTCCTAGTGCCTCTGTCAAGTAGAGCCACTGGATTGATCCCCAGGGTGAATTTTCTATTTCCCATCCACTCATCAAGATTTTTCTTGAAGAGGGCCAGTGAGGTGCTCTGCTTGACATGTGTGGGAAATCTATTCCAGAGCATCAGTAGTCTCTGGGTTGTCAACCTGTTCCTTCAGCATGTTCTGTTGATTGTGGCAATGAGGTTGAGGTCTCTGATGTGTGTGGTGTGGAGGTATTGAGATTTCTTTAGTTGTAGCATTTCTAACAGAGCTGGGTCAGACATGGCTGTGTAAGTCAAGCAGAGATCGCCTCTTAGTAGACGATATGAGACAGAGAATGGCCGAAGTTTTTTGAATCTGTCCGTGTAGGACATGTGTTTAATGCCTAGCATCCTCTTCGTGAGGTACTTTTGTGGCCTTTCCAGCTTTTGCACGTGTCAAGTGAGGTACATGCCAAATTGGGCATTATACTCGATGATTGGCCTAATGAGGGAAGAGTAGAGAGAGAAGATGACCTCTTTCTTCCTGGATGCAAAATTCTTGGTAATGAGATGTGCCACATAGAAGGACTTTCTGACCACAATGGTAATGTGGTGGTCGAAGGAGAGGTTGCTGTCAACCTGTGTTCCCAGATCTCTTATAATGCCTTCAGTGTTCAGTGGGCTCCCATCAATGTGGTAATTAGTGGGAACTGAGTTTTTCCCAAAGGGGATGAAGATGCATTTTTTGGCATTAAGCCTAAAGCCATGGTTTCAACACCAGTCATTGGTCTCAGTGATGCCTTTCTGTAGGATGTCTACATCACTTGGGGACTTAATAATGGTTCCCAGCTTGCAGTCGTCTGCAAACTTGGTCAGCCAGAGACCCTCCATGTTGGCATGGACTTCTGAGAAGTAGATGCCCGACAGGAGAGGACCCAGGACCGATCCCTGTGGGACTCCACTCGTGACTGGTCGGCAGTCTGACTTGGAGTCAGCTACTTTCACACTGTGGGTTCTATCTGTCAGCCAATTTGCAACCCACCTAGTGATATAGGAGTTGATGCCTACTTTGGTGAGTTTGTCAATAATTTCTGAGTGGGGAATGGTATCAAAGGCCTTAGCCAGATTGATGTAGGCTGTATAAACTGCCTTGCCCTCATCTACAACTCTGGTGAACGACTCAAAGAAGTCAATCAGGTTGAGCAGGCACCTTTCACCAAACCAAATTGGGTGGGATCTAGAGTTTGGAGATTCCCTATATCCTTGTTAATGAGGTCCATTATGATGAGCTCCATAGCCTTACATATCAGACTCGTCAGGCTAATGGGGTGATAATTCCCAAGGTCTGTTGTCGCTCCCCTTTTATGGAGAGGAATGACTGTAGCAGTGCGCCATTTGGAAGGGACAAAGCCTGAGGTGAGGCTTTGATTGAACAGGGCACACAGATGTGGTGCCAGTTCACTTTGTAGTTCATGTAGAACACATCCAGGGATATTGTCAGATCCCATGGAAGCTGTATTCTTGGTCTTGGACAATGCAGCTTTAACCTCTGCTGCAGTAATGCTGGGTGCCTGGCATTCCTCCGGTATTGTGAATGGTCCTTTGGAGGGGGGTAAAGTTGGCACTGAATCTTTCGGCCAGTATGTTGGCATATCTGTTGCCTCAGTATAGGAGGTACCATTGTGCAGTATCTCAAAGCAAACCTGGGTATTGCTGTGGAGATTCTTGATATAACTGTAGAAGGCTTTGTCATTGTTTTTAGTGTCTGCTGCAATTTTGCCTTCATAGCTGGCCTTAGAGGTTTTGATGAGGGGATCTCAACTTTTTGTTGAGGCTGATAAGGGAGTTTTTCCAGCCTTGGGACTTTGCCTTTTTCTCCAACAGTTTCTTCCTTCTGTTGTAGAGTTTATTAATGGCAGGGGACCACCACTGGCTTCCTTTTTTTGGAGGAGAGGGTCTTGGTTCTGTTGGGTATGGCTAGTTCCATGCATTTATGTATGTGTTCGTACAGTGCATCGGTGTATGATTCGGCAGTCGTGCATCTATTTTACATTGACATGAGTGCTGTGAAGTTAGCCACCTCTGGTTTTAGGAGCACATAGTCAGCTTTGGAGAAGTTTTTTCATGGTGGTTACCTTTGCGGGGGGGAGATGAGATGTGGATTTCCATGGTGATTAGTTTGTGGTCGGATCTAACCAGGGAGGACTTGACTATTGGTGTAGATCAGTGGTTGCCCATGTCAGTAATAACCAGGTCAAAGATGTTGCTTCCTCTAGTGGGGGTAAGAATGAGCTGGTCCAGGGCATTGGAATTGATGAATTCCAGGAAGCGTTGGGCCAGTGTGTTGGTGCATGAGTAGTTTTCCCAGTTGATGGAGGGGTAGTTGAAGTCACGTAGTATGAGAGTGTTGGGTTGAACCCTAATAGTTTCCAGGGTTCTTAGGAATGTGGAGTGGGAGTCTTGGGACATGGTTGGGGACCTATAGCAGGCTACAACCTGAATCGCTGTCTTACCCAATGTTTGTTGTACCTGAAGTATCTCAGATACGTTATGCTGGGCTACTAGTCTGGAGGTGTGCATATCCTTTATGAATATAGAGACACCATCACCTTTGGAGCTTCGGTCCATCTTCTTGGGATGAAAGGTGTGGAATGAGTAGCGCAGGGGTGCTTTCTGCTGCTTTAAATCAGGTCTCCGTTACAGCACAAATGTCAATGTTCTCTATTTTGAGGAGTGCTTTGAGCAAGTGCATCTTGAGATTTAGACTTCTAGCATTGAGCAGCATGACCCTCAGATTGCATTTATTTATAGTTGTTACGGTGGTAATTTGGTCTTTGCAACATTGCCTAAAAAAGCCACTATAGGGGTGGCAAGAGCCTTAGCCAGTATCTGAAACCCAGGATTGACAGATGTACGCCATCTCTGGCAAAGCATCAGGGTCTGACAGTCATGTCATCCCAAGCAGACAGATACTTGATTCCCTTAGAATGACACCAGAAACTTAGACAATTGTTGAAGTCAGTCATTTTCTGCTTGTACTGCGGTATCATTCTGGGTGATTGTAGGATGCTGCTCAGGGCTAAGGTCATACCCGCCTGGGCCACATAATCCAAGAGCTCCTCCATGTCTCTTTTCATGTAGTTCAGTGAGGTTCGTCTCAGGTCATTCACACCCACATGGACAGTGACAGAGTCATACTTGTACTTGTTGTGGAGTGACCTGAGTGTGTTATGTGTTGGATTCTGGCACCTGATAGGCAGCTGACTGTTACCTTCTCCTTATTCAACCTAGTAAATGGGACATAGTGTGCCTCACTATTGAGTCACCTGTGATTAGTGTATTGGACAAGCTGTTTTGCCTTAGGGGCTTAGGTTGAGGGGCATGCTGTGCAGGTGAGCTATGTGTCTTGTGGTTTGTGCTGTGTTGTGGTGGTCGAGTGCATTTCTGCCTTGGAGGTCTCTGCTCTTTGGGTAGATTTCTATTGAGAGCCTCCGCGAAGGTGGGTGTGTAGTCTGTGTTTTTTATGTGAGAGCTGTGATGGTGGGTGTTCTGGAGGGCTATGTATTGCATGTGGTGTGGTGCAGGTGTTGACCTTCTCCTCTTGACCAGCTCTTTGCTTGAAAGTGCATGGCTTCCAGTTTGGCTATATAAGTTCATCTCTCACAAGTCTGAGTGTTGGGAGGTAAGAGGAGAGGGTTGTCTGTGTACTTGAGGTAGTTACTACACTGCTTCAGAATGCCCAAGTTCACCAGGTTAATAGGAGAAAGCACACCAAACTTACCTTTAGACATGCCAGGACGGATGGTCATTATTACTAAATACTGGAGCTGTTTCCTTATATATTCTTTTTACAGGAAAAATGTCACTCTAGATGTCTGAGTCTGTACAGAGTACTGCCAAACACTTGAGGGGAAACTAATATGTAGACCCTGAAAATTTAAGGATGAAGTATTTAGGCAGATATTCTGAAGTTAGAAAGAAATCAAGCAATACTTACTGAAAAATAAAGAATTAGCTTGTTGAGAATGATGAAAAGAGGGGAGTCGCATGAATGGCTACTGCCTGGCTACTACTAATACTGATGTCAGCACAGCTTCACTCTGTTGGGTTACAATACTCCTTTGCTTCTTCTCTCATCAGTAGCAAAATGTTAGCACCAATCCCAAGAAGACAAGTAGGCCACGGCCTGTTTGGTGAGCCACAGTCTTGTCCCAGATGATGCAGGGGTCTGCAAGCTTGTAGCCTTTTTCTGGTAGATGCCTGGAATAACAGCCAGACCAATCAAGCACAGACATTCACTCTCCAACCGGAAAGAGTCAAGAATCAATGCAGTCTGCTCCTACTCAAACCAGGATCAGAATATAAGCACAGATTCCAAGCTGTCACCTATAAAGCAGTTATTAAGCTTTCTGGTGATCAGCAGTCTCCAGGAAATAATGTAACTGTACTCCTTCTCTCACCAGGAGAAAACAGAAGCACTAATCCCAAGATGACTACTGAGAGGCAGAATGTGGGCTCTCCAATAACTGGTGGTCTTGCAAAAGATGCTTAAAGGTAAGATGAAAAAAAATGGTTTATCCTAAACTCTGCAGTGTGCACTAGAGGAGTTAGATGGGAGAGTTTTAGTGGAGAGTCACTATTTTTAACACAGAAAGATAGATTGAAAGGGGATGGTCACTTTTGTATTCTGGTAGTAAAAAACAAAATGAAAACTCCAGCAAAGCTAGAATATCCACTGAGTGACCTCCCAAACCTCTTGTATCAGAGGCACATGGGATATATGCAAATGATCCTTATGAACATCAGGTGTTTCAGCTCATCGCTGAAACACCTGATGTTCATAAGGATCATTTACATATATCCCATGTGCCTCTGATACAAGAAGTTTGGGAGTTCACTCAGTGGATGTTCTAGCTTTGCTGGAGTTTTCATTTTGTTTTTACTAATTGGTTTTTCAGTGACCTTCTCACTCATTGTTTTATTCTGGTACTGTGGAATACAGTAGGATGACCAATAAATTTAAATAGTTGAAGAGGAGTGATTTCACAAAATGACAATTTTGTGCTTACTCACACCAGCGAGTAAAAGCGGGGAAGAAATTAGATATATGGTCAAATTAACATAAGGGGCAGGCAACTAAAACACAACAGTAACTGGATGGGAGGGCGAGAAAAATTTCTGTCTGACTCACAAGAGACAGAGCTGTGGTCTCTTTTCAAGTTTTAATATGCAGTTAAAGCCAGAATGCAAGTAAAACACACTGTATAGAAAACAAATCACAGAATACAAAAAAGAAAAGGGCAGTAAAGTAATACAAAATGTAACAAATAAAAAGCAAACTAACTTTTCCCTCACAGCAAACTGTAGCAGAGTGTGGGTGAACCTTTCCAGTAAAGTAGGTAATTGAACCTTTCCTTAGAAAATTTAGAGAGATTACGAACCGATTTTAGGGTGTGAGTTTTTTGGGGGTGTGTTTACTCAAATGGCAGAATCAGGATGGTGGCCACTAAGGGTATCTGGGTGTGTGCCAGTGTTGGTAAAGTAAAAAAGGTGTGAAACCAAGATCCAGTCTAAGGTGAAGTGTTGAGTATACTGTTTGTTGTATCTAGAGGGGTTGGAGATAAGTTGAGAGAAGCCATGTAGGTTGATGCTGTTAGTGGGTAGATGATACCATATAGTTTGCCATTCAATGTCGGTGTCTCCTAAAATGATTGTTTCATGTTGAAATGTTTGGGTGGTCCAGAAGAGTATGTATTCTAGAGTAGGAATGTTGTTACCTGGGGGAATATATAGAACAATTATGCAGACTCTCTTTGAATTATTAAGGTTTAGGGAAGGTATCAGGAGTTCTGCTGTGGAAAAAGAACGGGTATATCACTTGTGTATGATGTGATATTAAGGTTGTCAGTACAGTAATGCTAGGCCTCCAACTTTCCTTAGGGTTCTGTCTGACCTGAGCAAGCTGTATCCAAAACAATTCTGGAGCTTTATTCACAGGGTCCTCAATCCTGGCTCAAAAGAAAGATCTGTATCCTTCTCAAATCTGCTCCCACCTTGAAAGAGTGATGACATTTAATAAATACTTTATAGAGAGCATTTCTGCCCTCACCAATGGCACATCACCTACCCCACACAAACTCATAACATATTACTAACTGCCCCTTCCACTACCACATTAACTTCTGAAAAATATGAATCTGTAATCCTTAGCCACAAGTGCTAATAGCTTTACATTAAAACCTGTAACGATATCTAGTATAAAAAAACTGCTACTTAAACTTAAACCTTGCTCTTCAGCTGCCGACAACCTCCCACCTGAATACCTCAAGATGGCAGCAGAAGCCATATCTTACTCAGTAGTGACCTTAAGCAATAGATCCATACAAGAATCTTATGTCTCAGCCATTTGAAAAAGATCATATGTCATCCCACTGCATAAGGGAGGAAACTCTACAGAAGTCTCTAACTTTCATCCCATTGCAATTCTCTGTCTCCTGTCTCTCAAGAATCCTAGAAAAAATTATCCACACTCAGCTTCTTCCTTTTCTGTCAGAACAGCTCTTAACCAGTGCTCAACATGGATTCCACTTGGAGGGTTTTCTTGTTTTGCTGTTTGTTGTCTTATCCTAGTGGTCAAGTGGTTGCTTACCCAGAGTTAGTTTTCAGTTGTTCGGGGGATTCAATATAATGAGGATTCTGCAAAGTCATCTCGATGAAGTAGGATTCGATATTGTGGAGATTCCATGTTTTGAAGGGGATCCATGGTGTCCCTATCCTTACCAACTTACAAGTATTTGTTAAAACTAAACTTGGAATATGCTACAACAAAGTTGATAAATTTGCTGCCAATATCAGTACTATACACATCACTGCAAGTCCCTTAAAAGTTTGAACTGGCATGAACTACCCCACTACTGCCCACATCATCATTTATAAACCCCACGACTGTCCTGCACTAAGCTCTGTTCTTCCTTTCTGTCACCCAAACAGACCCCTTCGCTCTAATGATAAACAATGTGTCACCATCTGTAAACTTCCAAAAGCTATTGGAAATAGCCTTTACTGCTACTCTGTTGCCAAAAAATGAAATTGTATTCCACAGGCTATTAGAACTGCAACTTCAATCCTTCCTTCAAGTTTCTTCTGAAAGGCCACTAGTTAAACTCATGGCTCTGCTCATGCTATACCCTGGTTGAATATAAATCTTGTCTACTTTTCTCCACCCCTGTCTGTACAGTCTCTCTACCCATTTCCACTTTCTCATCTTCACCTGGCTATCCTACCCTCTCTACCACTTTATATAACCTTTTCCTATTACCTCCTCCCCATTTATATTAATTTATCCTAACCTCTCTCTTCCCTTTATATGTATAATTGAGCTAAACACATGACCTTTGCTTAATAACTACCGTGAATTGTTAAAATGATGCTCTCCAAAATTGTATATAGTATTTTAATTTACTTTTTTCTCATTGTTCTCTTTGTAACATATTTTAGTATATCTCTATGCCTTACAATATTGCTGATTATTTTTGAAATGTATAATTGTCATCTGTTTCTTATGTAATGTGTTTGAAAATTTGATTTTCTTTGTTAAGTAGAGCTTTTTGTCCCAGACCTCCACTGAAAATGGGCTCTTATGACCCATTCAGACTTTTCTGGCAAACAAATGTCAATAAATAAATACATAAGTAAACAAAACAATATTAAAGCTGGTATTGCGTGTTTAAACCCAGTCTATTAAATTAAGACAAAAGGTACGTGCGTTTGCCCTTGTCAGATTGTAGTGAACCATGATTTTCTGCCCCTGTCTTTGTGTGCAATTCAGGGTGTCACTGCTATTTCTGTGAACAAAGTACTTTCTTGTCTTAGTTTATGGCCTCTGACCATTAGTTTGTACCATATTTTATTATTTTTCAAACCACACGTGTCAATGAAGCTCAGGAATTCTGGACAAAACCAAAAATAATTGGGAGGAGGATGCAAAGGGCCAAAATTAGTGACAGATTTTAAATAATTGATGCTAGAAAACCACAAATTTTACAAGGAGCAGACTAAACATATGTGGCAAAGATCTGGACACCTGAGTGGTATGTTTCAAACATATGAAAATATGTCTTGCTTCATTTTTAATACTTTTAATATATTTAAAACCTTCATCACATCTTGTGTCTTTGTTTACTTATTTTGTGTGTGTATTTTTGATTTATTTCCTTTTAATCTTGTTTGTCACTCTTGCCTTTGTAACCTTAATTTCCTTAAGCTTTGCTTGGTGTTGCATGCAGTTTGAATACCATTTCTTCATCCTAATGCAAGTATTGCCTTCTCTGGCCATTTAATTGATGCATGTGAGATGAGAGGCCATAAATGTTTATATTAAAAATAACTGTTCAGGACTGCATTTAATTTGAAATCAGTCATCCAGTGATGTCAGATGTTACTGTCATTTTCTTTACTCTTGAAATAGATCTTCCTCGTTCAAGCTGCATGTCATTTATTTTTTTCTTTTCATCTTATCTGCTTCATTATCATAACTGTTCTGAAGTCCATTAATGCTTATTAGCATTTGTTAAGCTGCTACTCCATCTGTTGGGTTTCTAAATGAGATTACCAAGGCAGTTGCAGTTGGTATACTGATCTCCACTCTTGTGTGTTTTTTTTTCAGGAAAATAACTGCTGGACAGAATTGCGGTGATGTACTGCAGGAAGCATCATCAGGTAAGCAACATAGAAATTACACAAAAGCAGCACTCCCTGGTTTAATTGCCTATACTCTTTGACAAGGAAAGTGCATAATTTAATAAACTGCCAGCAATCCTTGGTTGTCTGGTATATGTTGAAAGCACTTAATGTAAATCACAGTATATTTATTTGGTGTGAGCATTATTGAGCATAAGAGAAGTAAATGAAAACTCCAAGAGACACTTGAGAATACTTTCAGTAAATCATGGATATAGACACCCAAGCATTTATTGGTTTCACTTTTAGTTTCAGTCATTGAAGCAGTTAAACTCGTTTGTAACTACAGCTACAGATGTTTTGAAATACATTGTTATGCAGTAGATGTGTGTAATTTAATAAGCAGTATGTTCTACTCCATTACCATACTGCATGTTTGCACTGTACCCCATCCATTCCTGTAATTTGCATATTGCCTTTTATTGGAATACTAAAACACTGCACACATTCCACCTGATGTTTGCTAATCCTTAGTGACAGGCATCATGACTTCCATTCAAACCTCAGTACATTAACAGCTATTTATTCATTTGACAGATCAAATTCTGGCTACTTTCGAGTAAGGTAAATGTACTGGTGCTACTTTCCTAGATCTTAAGAGAACTTTTGAAACAGTAGACCATGCAGCTCTATTTCAGAGATTCACTGATACCGATTTCACTTCTGAACTGATGCAAAGTTTACAAAATTATCGAGATAGTGGAACATTCAGAGAAAAGGGATCAAACAAAACCAGACTGGGAGCACCACATGTGGAGTCCCTTGAGTGTCTCTTCTCTGCCCTCTTCTATTCTCAGTCTTTTTAAATAAGTTTCTCCTAGGATCTACCAAAGATAAATTGTAAACTATACACCAACAATTTTGTTTTGACTAGATCCAGTAAGATCCCCACTTTGCTGAACAAAGAACTGCATGATGATTTTAATGCTATTTGGAATTGGCTGCACAGTAACAGGCTGTCTACACAAAAAAAAAAAAAAAAAACTACCATGATGCTGTTTGCCACAGCTCAAAAACTAAAGGTTGTTTGCAGACTGTGTATCACTGGCCACACCTGATCCCTCTTCCCATCACCTCCTGCAGGTTTATCTAGATCTTACCCTGTCTCCTTATAATTGCCCTCCTCTCAGCCAATAAAACTCTTGTACAAACTGCTGAGAACAAAATTCTCAGAGTCATTAATTCAGCCAACATTAAAAAAACTACTGTATTGTGCTAAATGCAAACAAGTGGCTTCCTGTAACTGCATGAGTTATTGTCTCCTCCCCACACTCCTGAACAAACTTCAGCTCAGAAGCCAAACTTACACCCCCAGAAGCAATGACATATTTCACCCTGAGCACATGCAAAAAGTCAATCTCCAAAATATATGTGGTGTCTGGAATAGTTATCCAGAGAATTTCAGAAACCTTGAGAATTTACTGTTTTTCAAAAAAATCGCACAAAGACCATCTGTTCAAAGAGCACTTACCGTACATGTTTTTGGGACGCAGTCTAATGGCATTCTATATTACCCTTTGCATGATGTAAGCTTTGCATGTTACCAAACCATTTTGTCTTTTATTTCTGATTTTTTTAATAGAATGGGAGATTGTGATATTTATTGTGTACTGTCCACATTCTAATTTTGGCTTCCTTCCAGAAAACAGTTCAATCCATATCAATCAATTTTGCTAACATTTTTGCCATTCTTTTACCTATTATAGACTTAAACACTTTATAATCATGGTTTAGAATCAAAACAGTTCTATACAATGCTGGATCTGATGGGTCTTTACCATCTTTAGGTATTGCAGCCACCAACAGGTTTCTTCCATAATGTTGGTGCTTCCCCTCCTTTTAAAATACTGTTAAACCAATCCTTCTACATCTTTGTTACTCTTCCCTATTAGCTTTCAGACTTCTACAAGACTATCATCTATTCCTGGAGACTTTCCTGCAGATTTGATTGTCTATCACCATTTTTATCTCATCACCTTTTATCTTAACTGTTAATTGTTGGGCATCATCTACTTCTGACTTTGGCATATTTAAGTCTTCAGTAAATATTTCCATTTGTGCTCTTTTTAATGTCAGCATTTCTCTGCTTTATACAAATTTTCATAAAATTTCCAAAATATCTCTGATAACTCTACAGGATCTCTGCTTATTTTTCTTGTTCTAGGCTCCCTAAGTTTGGCAGCAATCCTTTCTACTTTCTGTTGCCAGCTTGCTGTGTTAAAAGTTTTTGTGCTCTAAGGATATTATAAAAAAAGTTGCTTAACAGCAGTCTTTCTAAATTTATGCATAGTATCCAGATAATCCCTTATTTTCTCTTCTGCACTCTGTAGTTGCACCTCTTCTTGTTCAGTGACATTCTCCTTATTTTGCAATACTTTATGCTTTGTCAGCACCTCTAAATAATTACTGTTACTTCTTTTTTATCAAATTATTTTTATTAATTTTATAAACTTGAAAACATACAATTCAAATAACGCAAAAAACAAAAGGGTAACTATAATCAAGAGTTCACAGCAGTAAGATAGTAATACAAGTCATTAATACTTTTCCACTGTTACTTCTTAACCATATCTGTTTTTCTTTTATTCTTACCCTATTCTTAAACTCTACTTTCATTTTATCCTACTCAGTAGCTATAACTTCTGAAGAAGTTTCTATCTTCCCAAATAACTCTGAAATAATTTGTCCTACCCATTCCTTAAATTCCTCTCCTTTTAACAGGTAGGTGGGGAAGTGCTAGTGTCTCATTTTTAGTTTATTACCCTGCATTTATATCTTAGTTGTTACTAGTACGTGATCTGAAATAGTTATTGGATGTATGGTGAAGCTGTCAATTAAATGCACATGTTCCCGTGAAATGTAATTTCTGTCTAGTGTAGCTCAGTTATTTTACCTTGTGGAATAATATGTAAATTCTCTCTTGACGTCCCACTACCAAATTCATGTCTTCCATGCAAAATATTTTCATAAATTTCTTCAGAAATCTACCCTCTTTTGTTGTATTTTCCCATCTAGTCCCCCAGATACATCCTCACTGTTGCAAATCAAATTCCAGTCCCCACCTGTAAGTAATATTCTCTACTGAAAGCTGAGTATTTCTCCCAAAGTTTTCTTAAACTCCATAATAGCAGTTTTAGGTGGAATAAAAATGAATGCCAGTGTAATCCTCTTCCCTTGCCAGTAGCCCCTTACTACCACAAATCTAATTATCTTTCTTTCCATCTTCTGACACTGTTGGAGCCTCTAGCAATTAGAATAAGTACTCTCCTATTCCTTTGTCCCTGATACTCTGCTGAATATCCCTCCTGAAATACTTTCTTTATCACATTCACATGCTCATTTCTTTCCAAGTGTGTTTCCTGTGGCATTGCTATTTGCACTCGGCATTTATTAATATAATTCAGTACTCTTTCCTTTTTGTATATACCTGTGAGGCTGTTAATATTCCATAATAAAATAGATATTGTAGTCATTATGATAATAAGTTATTCCCACCTATCATATATATATATATATATATATATATATATGTGTGTGTGTGTGTGTGTGTGTGTGGCAACTTTTTTCAAATGTTTATTTCCAGCTTTTATGTTACATACACCCACTAATGTTTGGCAGGTTGATCTTTTATACAGTTGCTTCTTGTCATCTGCATTTGAACTTATGTCATATTTGACAAAGCTGTTTGTTTTAATGACAACCATCAAACAAAAACCAACCCCCCAGAACAATTCTATAACCTATGAAGTTAAAATAAGCACATAAAACTATGTATGTCTTCAAATAATGAATAATGCTGATAGGAAAATTGTCCCAAATTAACAGCTGCTCACACAGGCATAACCTAACTGTAAGTTAAGGTTATCCATCCTGAGACACATGTTTTTGCCTTTGCTCCTACTTACAGTAATTGCTATCTGATGTTCTTCATATTTTACTGATGCAGTCCTGACTTGTCGGGATTTCCTGCTGTGGAAGCCCTTGGTCGACCCAACTACCAGAATAAAAATCTCCCTCATCCCATGGCTGGGGGACACCCTACCCCTGATGTCAGTACCCTTGGGTATAAAAGTAGCCAGCTGCTGCCATGACATCAGTCTTTCTTGCCATTGGAGCCCGAAGCAGAGTTTCAATGTGTCGGTCAGCCCACACCAGAGAGAAATCTTCAAAAGCTAAGTACCCCATTAGACAACTCTTTTTCTTGATTTAACTCATATCGCATAAGGTCAACAGTTGTCTCCCTTGTGGTAAGCAAATCCCATTTTCATACTTTGTGTGTTACCGGTCTAGGCCTGGACCAAGACAAGTCTAGTTCTCGTTTTTGTGCCCATTTCAATTCTAGGACTGTTAGGCATAGGGTAGAAATCTTAGCTAGGCATCTTAGTCTGCAATCTTCGTCGCATTGTTTGATGGTATCCACTGGTCATCCTGAAGTTGAGCTCCCTATCCATAAGAAAGACAAGGAAAAAAGACCCAAGCTTAGAGCCTCGGGCAACAACCATTCACCATCTTCTAGTCCCCCAAGGCTCGTTATCAGTGAGGAAGGTGTGAGCCACTTTTTCAGCACCCCAAGTGGAGGCACAGGCCTCTTTCAAGAACCATACAGAGTTCAACATTCTGTCGGGTCCCTCAACGTCTACACAGGCTTTGGCTTTCAGTTCATCGGTTGGGTCTGGAATCTCTCAGCAGACCTAGGCTTCTGATTAGTGATCTTGCACCGGTGATGTTCCTTCAAGGCATCAGAGTGCACCTGTTCTGCCTTACAAAGAGAGTGGTGTCTGGATATTGGACATGATTAAGCCCAAGGCTAAAGCTATTTCTAAGAAAGGTTCTACCTCAGGTCCTATGACTAGGCCTACCATCTCCTGCCCAGCAGGTTATCAGCAAGACCTGGTCAGGTTAGCTGAGGTCCTCATCTCCCTAGTCAGAGCTAGGCAACCCTCTTTGCAGTCTTCTCCAGGAAAAAGGAAGAAGGACCCCCCCCCCCCCAAGGTTTTCTTTGAACCTCCAGATTCATGTGAGGATTCTGACCAGGAGAGGTCTGGTTTTGAATATGGAACCTTTATTACTTCCTATGATGATTTAGATTCGGAGGACACTCTGCCTCCGTCTTCTTCTCCTGAAGACATATCCTTTGGGGAAATACTCCATACCATGAGGTAACATTTCCTATGGGAGGCAGGCACAGGAATACCCACGACCTAAAAAGAGGGTTAGGGAGTTCCTTGATCTCCCAGAACACAAACCTTTTGCTATTCCTCCTGTACTGGAGGTGGTAGAGGATATTTTTATGGACTCTTCCCTGAACCCAGACTCTCTACCTCCAGTTCCTCGAAAATCAGATAGGTTTTACTGGGTTCTGGACTCATACATCTCTTCAAAAACCCTCTTCTGATCCAGAGGCTGTCACTCCAGGTCCCAAGGAAGCAAAGGTCATCTGTTCTAAGAACCCTCTACCTACTGACAAGGAAAGCAGGGCCCCTGATAGGTTTGATAATAAAGTCTACACATCCACCATCCTAGCCATGAGGACCCTTAACTGTCAGTTTGATATGATAAAATATCAACAAAGTATTTTAGATAAAATTAAACAAATGATGTTATGTGATCCTATCTCGCCTACATTCAATACTGATGGGCTCGGAGCCGATCCCTCGGCTCCGACTCGGCACGCTATGCTATAGAGCGAGGCCTCTTATTGGCTGAGCTATTTATTATCCCAGGATGCACCACCACTAATCCCCCAGATCTCGTTTGCCGCTTACAAGCTAGGACGTGGTCTCAAACTTGGCTAGGCTAAGTACTGTTTATTCAGACTTTTCCTGTCAGAAAATTTGTTAATTTGAACCCAAAAGCAGTTTTAACAGCTATTGTTGTTGTACGAGTGTGTTTGGAATATTTTTGTTGAGAGAATTGTGTTTTTTCGTTAGGGAAGGTTTCCCGTTTAAGTTAGAGGGGTCTTCCCCTATTTCTATCTAGCGTCTTGTGTTTTAGTGGTCAAGTACCTGCTTAAGTTAGAGGGTCTTGACCCTCATTTTATGTGTTTGTGCTACTAGTTCGTGAACTGGTTTTTGTGTAAAAAAAAAAAAAAAAAAAATTAAAACTTTCTCGTTTTTATTTAGATAGGACCAAATAGTTTCTCTTCACTGTAATTAATCTTGTTTCCCTAGGTAGTCAACATGTCTAAGGAACATAGACCCTCTGGGTTTAAAAAGTGCACGAGGTGTGGATATAAGATGTCCATAACGGACGACCACTCCTCGTGCGTTTATTGTTTAGGCGCCAAGCACCTACAAGAGTCATGTAGCATGTGTCACGCCTTTTCATCAAGAGTCCTCCAGGAGAGGAAGAACAAATTAATTCTAAAAGGCTTGATTAAGCCATCCTTCGAGGAGGCTTTATCTTCCTCTTCCTCTCCTTCAAAAAAGAAAAAAGCATCGGCTCCGACTAGTCTGTCGGAACCGACTGCCAAAAAACCTAGGCAGGCTTCTCCATCGGCTCCACGGACTTCGGTGCCGAGGGCGGAACGGTCTGCCTCGATGCCTCCAGTCTCGACCCCTCTGGTTCCGGAGCCGAGGACTGGGGCATCGAGAGGCGGGTCACCTTCATCGGCTCCACTGATATTGGAGCCGATAAGGGTTGCCGGCTCAGACTCTTCCCCGGCGAAGTCCTCATCGGCACTGAGGGAAATTGTTTTGAAATCTCCCTCGGAACCGATAGTAATAGAATCCATTCGGAGTCGGTCCTCTAGTCCTATGGAGCCGATGGAGAAATCGGTTCGGACCCGATCGGTGTCATCTAGATCCTCCAAGATGTCTGATTCGGACATCGACAGGGTGCTCCTAAGACTCTTCCAGTCTCTGGTGTTTCAAAAGTTAGTTTCGGCTCCAGCCCATTCGGCTTCGGAGTCGATGGTCCACCCTGCTACTATGGTTCCTCCTCCAACAGCCTCGGCACCGTTGGAGCCGGTGCTGGTGGATCCGATGGAGGTTTTACGGTCGGGCCCGACCCTTACTCCAACTCCGGCTCTTGAGTCGGAGTTCGGTACGCGGACTTCTTCTGTCGGCCCCGGGGGGGACGCTTCGGGACTGATGTTTTCGGTCCCAAGCCTTCCTCTCGGTGCGTCGGCTGTGGGAGTGCCGTCTACTGTCGTGGCCACAGAGGTGGGGCCCTCCCAGGATTCTGGTGGTCCTGCCTTCAGGGCTATGAGGAGTGCGTTAGCCAAATCATCTTTGGCTACCTCCACGGTCTCCCCAGCTCCTTCCCTGCATACCGAGACTGGGTCTTTGGCAGTCCCCCTGTCCTTAGACAGCGGAGCCCCGGGGCCTGAGGTTACCCCCACTGAGGTTTCCCCCCCTCCTGGAGGTCCTTTTGAAGCTTCTTCGGAAGAACCCCCCAGGAAAAGATCATGCAAGAGGAAGCACGTTGACTCCCCTGATGAGTCTCTTACATCAGACACTGATCTCAGTGATGCAGAGGGGTCCCCTAAGTCGACCTCAGATGATGTCTCCTTCACAGACATCCTGGAAGCCCTTAAACAATGAGGCGGCTGGCAATCCAAACCCCCTTCTGCTGATGAGTCGGTGTTCCTTAAGGCCTTCGGGGCTCAGCCCTCCGCCTCCTGGGTGTCTCCGCCCTTCGACGAGCTCTTGGACTTGATCTGTCGAAGGGCGTGGGAACACCCAGACTCTGTGGAACCGGTGCCTGCTCGTCCTAATAAATTCCTCTCAGCACCCCGAAAAGAGTTCCTGACTAAAGGTGTGGCTGTAGATGCTTTGGTGGTGGCATCTGCTACCCAGCAAGATGTAGCAGAGGCTTCGACGTCCGTCCATCCTCCTAATAAGGAGTCTAGGAGCATGGATCGGTATGGTAAGCGCACCCTAAGTTCAGCGGCCTTTACACTAAGGTCCTTGAACTATCTCACGCACTTTACCAGATTCCAGAGGGATCTGATTAAAGAACTTTCCGATACCCTCTTGGGTAACCTGCCTGAGGAGCTGGCCCAGACGGTTGGCTCTCAGCTGGCTACACTGTCGTCCATTTCAAACTCGTCCATGAGGCTCATTTCTTATGCGGCCGAAGCAGTAGCGATGGTACAGGCATTGCTCTACGGAGACAAGCCTGGCTCCGCCTGTGTCATTTTGGAGGCCTTTAAGTCTTCCTTTGCCGACGCCTTTGATGGGTCCTCCTTGTTTGGACCCAAGGTAAAGGACACACTGACCCGCTGCGAGCAAGAAGGTAAGACTCTGACTGCCGTAGGGGCACGATTTTCCACTCCCTTTCGGCCTTACCTCAAGGCTAAAAGAGGATGGAAAATGTGGTTCCGCAGATCTCAGAAGTCTTACCCCTCACAGCAGGACGATCCCCCTTCCAGAGGCAGGGGAGGGGGAAATTCTTCTGGAAGACGCCGTCCCAGAGGTGGCAGAGGCCCTCGCAACACTGGAGACCGCGAGTCCTTTCGTGGCTCTTCAGCCTTTCACAGTCCCTGAGGGATTTTTCGAAGCACCTAAAAGCCTGGGAAGGTATCACTCAGGACTGATGGGTGCTTCGAATTATCGCCGGAGGTTACACCATCCCTTTCTCTCTCTCTCCACCTCAGTCCAAAAAAATCCCGGACCCGCTACCCAGTCAACGGGAAACTGCAGCCTCAGAAGTTTCAAAGCTGCTGCAAAAAGGAGTCATCCAACCGGTCCCCGCAGACCAGATCGGATTAGGGACTTACTCAAGATTCTTTTTGGTGCCAAAAAAGACCGGGGACTTGAGACCCATTTTGGATCTCAGCATTCTAAACCGTTCAGTCAAAAAGTCCAAGTTCCGAATGGTCACCCTACAAACCATTCTCCCATTGCTGGAGAAAGGTGTTTGGATGTGCTCCATAGATCTCAAGGATGCTTATTACCATATCATGGTTCATCAAGCGTCCAGGAGACATCTGCGCTTCAGCCTAGGAGGCAGTCATTTTCAGTTCCGCGCGCTGCCCTTTGGTCTCACCACAGCCCCCAGGGTGTTCACCAAATGTTTGGCGGTTGTGACTGCTCACCTGAGAAGTCTAGGATTCCAGGTGTTTCCGTATCTAGACGATTGGCTCCTAACTGCCACCTCCAAGCATCTACTATTGCGGAGCCTACAAGCCTCTATATCACTGGGCAATTCCCTTGGAATCACCTTCAATTGGCCAAAGTCTGTGTTGCTGCCATCTCAACGCATAAGATTCATAGGGGTAGAGATAAACTCAAACTGAATGCGGGTCTATCTACCTACAGACAGGATACAAACCATACAGGCTCAAGTTCGAGCTTTACTTCCCAGATCCAAAGCTCCAGCCAGAATGGTCCTGCAGCTATTGGGATCCATGTCCGCCACAGTTCTTCTAGTTCCCCTGGCAAGGTTGCACATGATAATTCTCCAGTGGCTTCTTTCAGCTCAGTGGTCCTTTCAGGAACTCTCTCTCAGTCATCTCATATGGATCACGGAAACCTGCAAACGGGACCTTCGCTGGTGGCTGGTGCCCTCCAATCTGGAGCAGGGACGACCCTTTGTTCCACCCCCTCCTGTGGCCACTTTGACCACGGACGCCTCCTAGATGGGGTGTGGGGGGGGCATTCCCTGGGCAGGTCAGTCCAAGGCAAATGGCATTCAGAAGAGACCCTACTTCATATCAACATCCTAGAAATGAGGGCGGTGCTTCTGTCCCTTCAAGCCCTTCACGATTACCTCCCTCAGGGCGTAATTGCCATTCACTCCGACAACATGTCAGTGGTCTGGTACCTGAACAAACAGGGAGGGACCAGATCCTATCCCCTTTGCAGAGAGGCTATGAGAGTTTTGGAATGGGCAGTGTCAACCAAACGCTTTCTAGTGGTGACTCATATCCCGGGCAAGTCCAATGTGATAGCCGACAGACCGAGCAGAACTATCCTCTCTCCACATGAATGGTCTCTGAACATTACAGTTGCAAATCAGATTTTTAGCAAATGGGGAGTTCCGTGTTGCGACCTCTTCGCGACTCCGCTGAATGCGAAGTGCAAAAAGTTTTTCTCCCTCACCCCGGCTCTGGGGAAGAGCCCTATGGACGCACTAGCCCGTCCGTGGCCCACCGGCTTGCTTTATGCCTTCCCTCCAGTTCCTCTCCTTCCCAGGGTGATTCAAAAGGCATCTTTCTTGGGGAGCAAAATGATCTTAATTGCTCCTTACTGGCCTCGTCAAGTATGGTTCCCCTATCTTCGGAAATATGCTCTGGAAGGTCCATGGTTCCTGGATCAGATCCCAGACCTATTGGTGCATCAGTCGGGACTATTCCACCAGTCCCTACACACCTTAAAATTGACGGCTTGGCTCCTCCTCTTCCGACTATAGTCAGGAGTCATACATTGGATCCAGAAGTTGTGCACATTTTATCTTCGGCCCACAAGTCTGCTACAAAGAAATTGTATTCTAGCAAATGGAAAAGATTTGCTATTTGGGCTCAACTCCGGGGCCTGGATCCCATCACTATTCCTGTTTCAGAAGTACTGAAATTTCTAACTTCTCTGTTCAATCAAGGCTCTTCAGTCTCTACCATCAAGGTTCAATTGGCAGCTATTTCCAATTTTCACGAATCTACAAACCCACCTTTAATGAGCAACAGATTGTGTAAGACCTTCTTGAAAGGTGCTGCGCTTTTAAGACCTCCGATTTCTCATCCTGCTCCTCCATGGGATCTCGATGTGGTGTTACGCGCCTTAACTTCCTTCCCCTTCGAACCGGCAGCGACATGTGATTTAAAATTTCTATCGTGGAAGACTGCCTTTCTGGTGGCAATTACTTCTGCCAGAAGGGTTTCAGAGCTTCAAGCTCTGTCTGTAAAACCTCCGTACTTGGTTTTTCACAAAGACAGGGTATCTCTCAGGCCAAATCCATCTTTTGTCCCTAAAGTTTGTTCCAGTTTCTGCCTACAACAATCATTAGAACTTCCAGTCTTCTTTCCGAAGTATTCTAACAAAGCGGAATTCATATTTCACACATTAGATGTCCACAGGCAATTGCGTTTTTATTTAGATAGGACCAAACAAACAAGGAAGTCAGATCAGTTGTTTGTATCCTTTGCGGACAATAAATTGGGCAAAGCCGTCACAAAGGTCACTATTGCCAAATGGATCAGGGACTGTATTACTCAAGCTTATTCTTATTCTAATAAAGAGCTTACCACCTCTGTCAAAGCTCATTCTACAAGGGCTATGGCTACTTCGGTAGCATTTCATTCTAAGCTTGCCATTAGTGACATTTGTGCTGCGGATACATGGTCTTCCCCGCACACTTTCATTTCCCACTACAAATTGGATGTGGCATCTAGAGGACGAGCTTCATTTGGTTCCACAGTGCTCAGGAGTGTTTTCCAATGAGCCACCCCAGGATTTAGGTTCTAGGGACGCTGTCCCATCAGTATTGAATGTAGGCGAGATAGGATCACATAACATCTTTTAGTTATGTACTTACCATAACTTTAGATGTTTGGGATCCATCTCGCCTACATTCCCAATAACCCACCCTCCTTCCCCCTGCCTTGGAGATCAGAGGATATCAGAAGGTCCGAATCCTGTTGTTTCATCTTGAAACATCTATCAATGTTATATAAACAAGTTGTGCATGTGTGCATGAATGCGGACAAACAAGATCTGGGGGATTAGTGGTGGTGCATCCTGGGATAAAAAATAGCTCAGCCAATAAGAGGCCTTGCTCTATAGCATAGCGTGCCGAGTCCCTCGGCTCCGAGCCCATCAGTATTGAATGCAGGCGAGATGGATCCCAAATATCTAAAGTTATGATAAGTACATAACTAAAAGATTTCCTCCCTGAAGGACAGGAACATTTCTAAGGAATTGTTGGACCTTTGCTATTCCAGCTACCAGATGGCTAGACACTCTTTTACACTGTGGCTATGATGCTATGGAGGCCTCTAGTCGAGCAGATGCATCTGTCTCTGTCCTTAGAAGGCATGCTTGGCTTAAGGAACAGACCCTACCAGACCACACCAAATCCAAACTTCTAGATACATCCCTGGATAAGGACTTCCTTTTTGGGCCAAAGGCTGAGGCTGTGCTAAAAAAGATGGAAGATAAAGCAAAATCTATGCAAACTGTAAAGGGCTTCCTCTGAGTTCAGCCTCCTAGTTTTAGTAGGAATTTTCCTACTAAACACTGGTCCTTTCCCTCTCAGTCAAAAGGCAGACAGAGAAATCCTTGGAGGGAAAGGCCTCAAAGGCAGCAGCAGTTACAAAGGCCCAGGCAGTGGTCATCAGGAACCCCCAGGCAGGGAGTTCTACGCCACAGGGCCCTGGCAGAGAGCAGCAATAGCTCTTCCTTTCCCCTTCTTACCCTTCCTCCCCAGAAAATATAGGAGGAAGACTAGAAGGAAGGCTTTCTCTGTTCAAAGAAAACTGGTCACTCATTACTAGAGACAAGTGGGTTCTAAGGGTTATCTCGGACAGTCCCAAGCTCGATTTCAAAGAGCTATTAAGATACTCAGGTTACCCAGATGTTCCACAAAATCAAAGAGTGGAGGTCCTTTCTCAGATTCACAACCTATGCTGACAGGGCTCAGTGAAACCAGTACCAGATCATCAAATAAGAAAAGGATACTACTACAGGTTATTCCTGGTTCCCAGAAAGGAAAGATTTTGACGCCCTACCCTAGACCTATCCACCCTCAGTCATTCCCTGCTGGTACAAAGGTTCAAATTGTTGACTCTTCAAAAACTTCTTCCCATGATAACCCCTCAGGCCTTAATGATCACCTTAGACCTAAAAGATGCTTACTTGCACATTCCTATAGAGGAATCTTGCAGAAGTTTTCTTCACTTCAGGGCAGGTACCAGTCACTTTCAAGTCTCTGCACAGAACTTTGGCTTGTCTACTGCTCCCAATGTTTTCACAAAGTGTTTAGCCCCTGTGATCGCCTTCTGCAGAACAGGAGGAATCCAAATTTACCCCTGCCTGGATGACTGCCTCATTCAAGCCACAAGGCAGTTGAACCTTCTCATGGCTCTGGCCTTCACTCAGGCCCTCCTCACTTCTTTGGGGTTCACCATAAATCTTCACAAATCCAACACAGATCCTTCCACCAGGATAGTTTTTCTGGGGGGGGGGGTCTTCTGGATTCCTCCCTTCAAAAGGCCTTCCTTGTACAGAAAAGGTCTCCCTTTTGACTCCTGCTTCTCAGCCAGGAAATTCCTCAGAGCATTAGGCTACATGGCATCTTGTATCCTCATGATCCCACTGGCCAGACTACACATGAGGAAGCTCCAGTGGTACCTTAAGAACCTGTGGTGTCAGCACTCACAGTCCCTGGAGACAGAAATTCCACTGATCCCTTGCCTCAAAGAAGAATTTGCATGGTGGACACAAGCATGTGCCCAGAACCTGGATCTCCCTTTCAGGTTCATCCCTCAGGGCCAAACTTTAACCACAGATGCTTCAGAGACAGCCTGGAGAGCTTATTTCCAACATTTCCAGTCCCAGGGCAGATGGGAAGCTTAGTTCAGATGTAAGCAGATAAACTAGAAAGACCTAATGACAATGCAAAAGGGCCTACTGGCTTTCAAAGATCAGTGGAAACCAGGGGTCCTGCTCGTCAAAAGACAACACCACAGTAATGTGGTACATATACAAACAGGGGGGGGCACGCACTCTTACCTTCTTTGTCGACTAGCGATGCAGGTCTGGGATACAGCTCACTCTCTAGGGTTGGGCCTCATGGCAGAGTACCTCCCAGGGACTCAAAACACTCCAGCAGATCATCTCAGCAGACACCTTATGGATTCCCACAAGTGGCATCCACATCAGGAAATATTTCTCAGCATAGTCCACAAATGGGGATCCCCACAGATAGATCTCTTTGTCACCAAAGAAAATGCATAACTAAAAAGATTCTGTTCCAGGACCAAACTACCACAGTCTGGAGGACAGATGCTTTCTCCTTCCCTTGGAGTCACCTATTCCTTTATGCATTTCCTCCCCTGCCCCTTCTTCTAATCATGATAGCCCCATACTGGCTCAGGCAGCACTGGTATCCTCTGCTACTGATTTTAACTAATGAAAAACCATGGCAGTTACCTCAGAGAGTGGACCTTCTGACTTAGGACATCCCAACCTACATACTCTCAAACTCTCAGCCTGGAAAATTCCTCAGAATTTCACTCTGAACACTACCTAAGCAGATAAGTTAAACACATCCTCAAAGAGGCTAGAAGTCCTAGAACTAGGAAATCATACTCAGCCAAATGGAAAAGGTTCTTTATTTGGTGTCAGTAACAAGGACTCAATCCCAAATCAGCCAATATATCTACCATTTTAGTTCACCTGGCTGTCTTAGTGGACAGAGAGCTGTCCTTTTCTTCCATCAAGACTCATGCCTCTGCCATTTCAGCCTACATTCCTTTTCTTCCTTCTGTCTTTTCCCACCCTCTGACAAAATCCACATCAGACCTCTCAGGAGACTACCCACACCTCCCTGGGACTTCAATTTTGTTCTAGAAACAAATGATGCTACCACCCCTGAACCAGCAGCTTCTGCTAGAAGGGTTTGTGAGTTACAAGCTCTCATGGCACTGGAACCATTTTTCATATTCCACCCAGACAGAGTATCATTTAGGACTAATCTATCCTTTATGCCAATGGTGGACACAGACACATCCTTGAATCAAGCCATACACTTGTCCACCTTCTTCCCCAAGCCTCAGAATGGAGGGATAGAGAATCATTAACTCCTTGGATGTGCACACACAGCTTCGTTACTATCTTGATTGAACTAAATCTTACATGAAATCAGATCAACTCGTTGTGTCCTTTGCCATTGACTCAGAGGGAAAACCTGTCTCCAAACAGGCTATCTCCAAGTGGATCACTCACTGTATTTCCTTTTGTTACAGTCACCATGGCAAAAAGCCTTCTATATCTTTAAGGACTCAATCTGCTAGAGTCATATCTACCTCTGCTGCCTTCCTGAAAAGAGTTTCTACCAAAGACATTTTAGAAGCTGCTACCTGCTTATCTGGTCATACCTTTACCAAACAATATCACTTATCTGCCTTTTCCAAGTCTAGAGCAGAATTTGACATTACCACCTTGCAGAGCATCCTCTCTTCCCCAAAGTTGTCCTTCCACTCTCATCTCAGCTCTGGGAATCATCCCACAATTCAGGACTGCAACAGTGAAACACAAAGAACATAGTACAGTTGCATACACTTATCATAAATGTAGATGTTCAAGTGTCACTGTTGAAATTTTCTTTCCCTCCCTCCTTCCCCCCTTTTTACCTACAGTTTTAGTCTGCTTCTATTCTCTTCAGTAACCAGAGGACCCATGGGTGGTCACCCTGCAGGCCACTTTTCTACCTTTATCCTTTGCTTATTTTTTATTTTATTTTATTTTTATTTTACATTTGTTGACCGGGCTAGTCTAGCTGGAGATATTTCCATTTTCAGTAGAGGCCAGGGGAGAAAAGCTCCACATACTTAATAATAATATAGAAAATACAAAGCAATAAGAGGCAATGCCACATACCTTAGGAAGGAATTAACATAACATTGTACAGTAAACCATCAGGATTAACAAATTATGGTACATAACATTTACATAACATTTGTTGCCAGAGTAGTAATTTAAAGAAAGAGTGAGAAGTGAGGTTACAAGCTAAGAGTAGAGTATTAGTCAGGGTTGCAGCAAGGGCATAACCAGTGGGTTTTTAGGTGATTTTTAAGATTATGTTTGAAGAGGGGAAAGGAGGAAATTGAGGTTAGGTTGGGTGGCAGCATGTTCCATTGCTTACCAGTGGTGATGGAGAACAAGGAGTCATCAGCCAAGTTGTTAGATTTGGGTATATAAGATAGGAGTTTATTAAAGGAGCGTAGGGAATGAAGATTATTATAGGGTGTTATAAGATTGTTTAGTGTAGGTGTGTTGTTAGGTAGGTAGAAGATTTTATGAGCAATTGTTAGTTGAGAGAGTAGCAGAGCATTTTGCAGCTCAAGCCAGTCTAGCTGATGTAGATTAATGCAGTGATGGGTTCTATAGGGCTTGCCAGTTACAAACCTCGCAATACTGTTGTAGGCTTTGGTAAGTTTGTTGAGATTGTTTTGTTTTAAATTAGTATAAATGGGAGAAGCATAGAGGAGGGTAGAGAGTAAATGAGAATGGGCAACTGTAGTTCTTGCTTTAGGGGTAAGGAAGGGTCTTATCCTATACAAGGAGCCTAATTTTCTGTAAACGGATTTAATGGTGTTATTAATATGATTGTCAAAAGTGAGTTTATTGTCTATTGTAACTCCTAATAACTTACAGGTCAGCTCAGGTGATATAAGGGTTCCATTACTAGCTAGGATGGAGAAGTGTATGGGAGGGGTCTTGTTGTTAGGAGTAATCAGAAGTAATTTGTTTTTTTTGGCATTCAAGAGTAGGCACCGGTTTTGGAACCATGTTTCTACTATGGAGAAGACAGTTTGGCTTAGAGATTGAAGTTCAGGGAGAGATTTTGCAGAACAAATGATAGTAGAATCATCAGCATACTGTATGCAGGTGGATTGAGGAATAGCTACATGAAGATCATTTATGAAAAGAGAGAAGAGAAGGGGTCCTAGAATAGAGCCTTGAGGGACTCCTAGTAAAACAGGGAGATATGAAGACAAGTGATTTTGCCACAAAACAGCTTGTTTTCGGTTGCTGAGGTAAGACTTGAACCAAAGGATAGAATTAGTATCCAGAGAGAGGGATTGTAGGGTATTAATAAGTAGGGAGTGATTGACCATGTCAAAGGCTTTTGACAGGTCAATGAAGAGAGCAGATGAGAGGTAGTTATTGTTACGGTTGGTGTTAATAGTATTGGTGAAAGATAGTAGGGCAGTGGTGGTGCTGTGAAAGGGTCTTATGCTTCATGCTGGAGGCCCCTACCTTCTAAGGGGCAAGAAAAAACAATGTCATGGCTGCAGCTGACTCCCTTTATACCCAAGTGTACTGATGTCAGAGTAGGGCATCCGCCAGCCTTGGGAGTAGAGAGATTTTTACTCTGGTAATCGGGCCGGCCTAGGGCTTCCATAGCAGGAAAACCACACAAGTCAGAACTGCAACAGTGAATACACTTGAACATCTACATTTATGGTAAGTGTACACAACTGTACTTTCTTGTCATCTTTATTCTCCTCCCATATGTGAAAAATAGCTTGTGTGTTTTTAGAAAACATTAACTTTTAGAAAAAGTGCTGTGGCTTTTATTGCTACTTGTCTCTGTGGAAACCTAAGAATAAAATGTACATCTGCCCTCAGCTGCAGACTTCTCAAACTTCTGTATATTTATTTTCTAAAGAAAAAAAATTCATTACATTCATTGTTCTCTTATTTACTTGCTTACACAAAAAACTTATGAGATTAAAGCCTCAGCCCCTAATCCAGCTATTCACCTATGCAAAAGTAAGAGAAAACAAATCAATTCCACATAGAGTATAATCTGTGCATGTTTACACCCCCCCCCACCTCAACAACCCAAGATTACAGCATATTGATTTAAACAAGCTTTTGCCAATTTGGTCTTGTCCAAGAATCCCCCATGAGCTCATCTGCTTGCAGTGAGAGTTGGGTGGTGGTGAGAGGGCCAGCTTTGCTGGTCCTGTGGGTGGCCTACCCTCTGCCCTGGTGGAGCACCCCATCCTCTGTGGTGGCTGTTCTGAGTTCCAGTATAGCTACCCTCTGAGGGTTGACCTGAATTTACAGTACAACTGCAGTGCAGGGTTGATAGGCTGGAACACCATGGGGTAGACACCTAATGATCCCAACAAACGTCATCCATGTGGTGAGCCAGAGCCACCTCCCTCCCCCCAGGATGGGTGAGCAGGCAGTGGTTGCTCACTTTCATCCTGCCTTTCCAGTTCCTGCATAGGTTTTATAGCTTATTCATAGGCAGTCTAAGCTTTCTTTCTAACTCTGTTTTTTGTCTTGTATTCTGTTGTCAATGATTATTGATGTTTTGGCAGTACAAATGTTAATGCTTACCTTTCTGATTACTTCTTTGGTAGTTTATCTTTACTTGGTTGTATTTTATTTCCTGTTTTATCATACCAATTTACCCTTTACCTGAGGAGCTGCTAGTTAATTTTTCATTGTCTGGTCTACTTTTGTATTTCTTATAAGTAGGCTCTGTGTTTTGTTATGATTGCAAGTGCTAACGTTGACTTTTTTATCATAGGTTTACATTTCTGTCTTTGTCACTTTAATACTCCATTATTTACCACCATTTCTTTTAGAAGTACAGGTGCTTGTGCATTCTTTGCAGATGTAGTAATGGTCAGGAAAGCAGACCTTAGTGGGCAATCCTGGTTGTACACCCACAGTGGGCCTTCAATGAAATAACCTCCATCCAAGGGTGAAGCACCCTAAGGAGCACCATCCATCCTTCCTTCTTTCAGTTAGTACTTAGGGTATAATTTTGCTATACCTGGCAGCTGGCTGGGACTCATCTTCCAGTGGTCCCATTTAGTAGCCTGTTTTCAAACAAGAGGTCTATCCATAACAAGACAGGCTGTTATTTCTCTCTTGCATAATGTTGACCTTGCATTCATTACAGAGACCTGGCTCAGTGACAGCTTTGCCCCCCATTTGATGCCACAGTATCACCTGGGGTTTCCTGTATGTGGTGCTCAACGTGGGACAGGATTGGTGGTGAGGCAGCCATTTGCTTTAACTCTTAGCTTCAGATGATCCAAGTTGCCACTAGGGGCACCAGCTTTACTGCAAGATTCTACTCATGTACAGTACGCCTCATTTTCTAAGGACTTCCCTTCAGTTATTCACTGCCTTTCTTGTTGATTCTCTGCCAAGTCACCAAAACTTCATCATTCTGGGTTTCTTCAAAATTTTGGTCAATGGTGTGTTGATGAATCTCACAAAAGAATTTATTTGCATTATGAATAGATTTGGGTTTGCTTTTACCTCTGCCATACACAAATTAGGATATTCACTTGATTTTCCTACTGGATATGAAGTTCTTTGACTTGATGATGGAGTCAGTTTCATGGTCCTGACACTTCTTGATCTGGATTTCTCTCGAGTTACCTCATTTTAGTCCCCATAGTTGTTTTTAACTCAGGGAATGTCATAACATCTGTAATGTTATTCCTGATTTAGTTTCCACTGCAGTCTATTTCCGATGAAGCATGGTGTTGGTGGTCTGATTACTGTGGTGGATGACTGTACCAGATCTCTGTCCTCTACTCTAGACTGACTGGCTACAGGTTGTATTTTCCCTGTCCCTTAGAGGAGCATGAGCGTAATTTACTCTTCAGCTGCGTTCTGTGTGGCATGAACTACATTGAATGCATGGAGACATGTAGGTCTTTGAATTGACAAACTTGATATGGGCAAGCATTATTTTTTGTAACCGACACATCTGTTGAAAGAAGGCAGCTTATATATTCAGAGAAATCTCACCTGCAATGTATCAACCAGCAAAGGACTTTCAGCTGGTAAACAGATTGTGTTGCCCAACCTGCCTCACTATCTGATGGGCTTGTTGTTCACGTCATTGTGAGCTGGCTGTTTTCACTGATGAGATTGTCATTATATGATGTGCATTTTTGTAATCTCCAGTGAGGTTTGTTGTTTTCCTTGGTCTGTATTTGACATTCTTGATTGTGATGAGTTCTTGACTCTGATTTCTGGCTTTTGCAGCATGACGTGGTGGACCCATGCCCATCTGGGCTTGCTATTCCAAGCATAGCTCTCAACCTTCCATGTCCAAAATGAGGAACACTAGCCCTCGTAATGTGGAACAAATGGGCAAAATGTGGAACACATACTAATGGCTTACTGACAACTTCAACTAGGAAGGTCATAGGATGGTTAAAATATGCTGGTTTAACTTATAAAGAGGATCTTTTAATGAATTAATATGATTCATTTCTATTTACAATGCATTTCACTTAAAAAATTCCTAACACTGAATGTGTGACAGAGTCTTTCAATGTGGAACTTTGAGGAACTTCGAGGAACAAGAACTTTTTAAGACCCCAAATGAGGTATGTTCCTCGTAATGAGGTACACTTGAGAGGTATGACCAAGCCTGGGTGTGCTGGGCCCAGTCATCCATAAGGTACTAGTATCTTCCTCGAGGTGTATGATTTTTTTCAGCTGTTCTCAAGGAAGCTGTTATCTCCCTCCTCAAGCAACTATTTTTGGACCTCAGTTTGTTGATAACTGTCTCCCTGTGTTGAACCTTTCTTTTCTAGATGAGATTACCAAGCAGTTTGTCTACACTCAGCTGGAATCCTATGTTTCAGTCACTGTACTCATGGACCACCATCAGTCTGTTTTTCTGTCTCTCCATAGCACAGAGACTGGTAATATTAGAGTGGTGAATGATCCCCAGATGGCAGGAGATCAGCATTGTTACTCTGTCCTGTTCCTGCTAGAGTTTTGTGCAGCACTCAGCACTGTTAATTATTACAAACTGCTCAATAATTTGCGCTCTTAATGTGGTTTATTCTTTATAGTCCTTGAGTGGCTTGCTGCCTACCTCTACAGCTATACCCAGAAAGTTGTCTGGGGATTAAACATTTACAAATAACACTTTTTGGAGAGAAAATAATCACAGGGTTCATTCTTAGTCCCTCTCTGGTGTTCCTGGTGTTCATGTTGCCCTTAAGGGATTTCATTAGCGGAAGATGCATAGCATGCCACTGTTGTTCTGATTACATCCACCTGTACATTTCCTTTTACCAGGGCAATGTCATGCATGTATGTGGTGTGTTCTTTTGCAGACTATTTGTAGGTCATTTATCAATAGCACTCCCTACTTTGAGAGATTCATCCATTTTGCCACTATCATTATTTATTCTTTATGGTATCACAGTCTTTATATTGTCCTAGATAACCAGCTGACATTTAGGGATGATGAGTTGACCTTGGTAAAGGTGTCCCATTTCCATCTCTAGATATTTTCAAGATTAAGAATCTGATACCTCAAGTCATTCTCTCTTTGCTTCTGCTTCCTTGACTGCTGTAATGCACACTGCCTTGAGCTTTGTGACATCAAGATTAATCTACAACTAGTACACAATTCACACCCAGGCTACTTACTAGTACATCACATTACCAACATATTACATCTCTGTTGCCCAGCTTGCACTGACTTCCAGTTTGTGGTTGCATTGTTTTCAAAATCTTGGTGCTGGTTTGTTTGGTCCCATGTGGCTTGTGTCCCTCTTAGTTGAATGAGCTTTTCAGATTGTACTTCCCTGTCTAAGTGTTGTGCCTACCAGGACCTGCTACTGGTTCCTCTGGTGTGTTTGGAAGCATCTGGCTGTTGTAGTTTGTTTACCAGGCAGCAACATCCATGGAAGCTGCTACCATGGTTGTTTTGGGAATGTTCAGCTGTGGATTTCTTCCACAGATAACTCAAAAAAGTTATTAAATATATAAATACATTTTACTCATTTGATTTGATCTTGAAATACTGGGTGAGTTTTTACATACAACTATTTGAAAAAGTTATCTGAATCTACTAATTTTGCATTCACATGTTGAAGTTTTCAGCCCAGTAGTACCACTTAGATGCCAGAACAGATTAACAGTGATGTATGAACAGCTCTCTCTTCAGAGCTGTCTAGTCCCAGCCATTTAAAAGTGTTTTCTAACAAGATATAACTCTTTGCACCTGCATATAATTCAGATTTTGCAGTCCAAACCATAGTAAATCCATGTAGTCAAGAAGCAGTATCATTATTACCTAAGCGGGGACAAGTTTTTAGTGTATGAGAGCATGTGTCATCATCATCATCATCTTCTTTCAGCTGTTCCCGTTAGAGGTCGCCACAGTGGATCACCTGTTTCCATTTCTTCCTGTCCTCTGCATCTTGCTCTGTCACACCAACCACCTGCATGTCCTCTCTCACTACATCCATAAACCTTATCTTAGGCCTTCCTCTTTTCCTGTTACCTGGTAGCTTCATCCTTAGCATCTTTTTCCCAATATACTCCGCATCCCTTCTTAACACATGTCCAAACCAATGTAATCTTGCCTCTCTGGCTTTGTCTCCAAACCTTCCAACCTGGGATGACCCTCTAATATACTTATTCCTAATCCTGTCCACCCTCGTCACACCCAGTGCAAATCTTAACATCTTTAACTCTGCCACATCCAGCTCAAACTCCTGCCTTTTTGTCAGTGCCACTGTCTCCAACCAGTATAACATAACTGGTCTCACTACCCTCTTGTAGACCTTCCCTTTCACTCTTACAGGTACTCGTCTGTCACAAATCACTCCTGACACTCTTCTCCACCCACTCCATCCTGCCTGTACTCTCTTCTTCACCTCTCTTCCACACTCACCGTTACTCTGAACTATTGACCCCAAGTATTTAAACTCATCCACCTTTGCCACCTCTACTCCTTGCATCCTCACCATTCCTCTATCCTCCCTCTCATTCACACACATATATTCTGTCTTAGTCCTGCTGACCTTCATTCCTCTTCTCTCTAGAGCATATCTCCATCTCCCCAGGGTCTCCTCCACCTGTTCCCTACTCTCACTACAGATCACAATGTAATCTGCAAACATCATAGTCCATGGGGACTCCTGCCTGATCTCGTCTGTCAACCTGTCCATCACCATTGCAAATAAGAAAGGGCTCAGAGCTGATCCTTGATGTAACCCCGCCTCCACCTTAAACGCATCCGTCACTCCCACCCCAGACCTCACTGCTGTCACACTACCCTCGTACATATCCTGTACCACTCTTACATACTTCTCTGACACTCCTGACTTCCTCATACAATACCACAACTCCTCTCTAGGCACCCTGTCATATGCTTTCTCCAAGTCTACAAAAACAAAATGCAACTCCGTCTGACATTCTCTGTACTTCTCCATCAACACTCTCAGAGCAAACATCGCATCTGTAGTGCTCTTTCCCGGCATGAAACCATATTGCTGTTCACTAATCATCACATCCCTTCTTAACCTAGCTTCCACTACTCTTTCCCATAACTTCATGCTGTGACTGATCAATTTAATCCCTATGTAGTTACTACAGCTCTGCACATCACCCTTATTCTTAAAAATCGGTACCAAAACACTTTTTCTCCATTCCTCAGGCATCCTCTCACTTTCCAAGATTTCATTAAACAATCTGGTTAACAATTCCAGTGCCATTTCACCTAAACACATCCATGCTTCCACAGGTATGTCATCTGGGCCAACAGCCTTTCCGTTCTTCATTCTCTTCATAGCTGTCCTTACTTCCTCCTTGCTAATCCATTGTACTTCATGATTCACTATCCCTACATCATCCAACCTTCTCTCCCTCTCATTCTCTTCATTCATCAACCCCTCAAAGTACTCTTTCCATCTCCTCAACACACTGAGAGCATGTGTGTATTTCATAATTTTGTCAGTTTACTTGTACATTTCTCATAAGCTCTTTTTTTGACACATATTTTTGTTTATGCTGTTGCTCAGTCTGTGACAGTTTTCAGGAAGACAGTTTTTTTTTATTTAAACTCCAGTTTCTGTACATTGAGTGTCAATATTTTCTCCAGCAGTCTGACTGCACTCTTCACTCAGTATTTCAGATGCATTTTCGGGCAGGGGCGGCCCGTGCTATTGGACTGCCGGACTGCAGCCCCCCCAACAAAAAGAACTAAAAAGAAATAAAAAAAAAAAAGAAAAAAGAAAAAAAAAAGTTTTAAAATTCACGGACTTCGCGCATGTGCAGTAGTCCAGACTACTGCGCATGCTCCAGGCAGGGAAACATGAATCGCTGGGAAAGCGTCGGGGCCGGACTGCAACACCAGCAGTCAGTCTCACGTCGTCAGGAAAGGTTTGGATCTCGCGGGTCTTTGGATTATAGGGTTTGGATCTCGGGAATCTCATGGTCTTTGGATTATTGCGTGGGCATTTGGATGTACATTATGGAGAATGGACAGCCAGGACAGGTAAGTGTGCTAATTATTTTATTACTGTTTGAATGTATACTGGACTGATGCTTTGTAGTGTGTGTGTTAATTAGTACTATTTGAATGTATGCTGGACTGTGGTTAGGGAAGTGTGTGTGTGTGTGTGTGTGTGTGTGTGTGTGTGTGTGTGTGTGTCTGTGTGTGAAAATGCCCTAGGTGCTCATGGTGGTGTGGTAGGGAATACCTCAGGCTTGAACCCTGTACCCTGTATGCAGGTGTTAAAGACTTGAGTTCCCTACCCACCACCATTTGTAAAAAAATTGCAGATTTTTGCCTCATATTTGATCTGATCTGTTCCTCATAATATCTGTAGTTTGTAAATATTACAATGCTTGATATTTGATGGTGTAGTAGTAGCATTGTTGCCTCACAGCTGCAGGTTCTTAGGTTTGATTCTTGGCTGGGGTTCCTTGGGTCTGTTATCTTCTCCCTGTGTTTGTGTGGGCTTGCTTTTATTTGATGGTGCACTGGTAGCATTGTTGCCTCACAGCTGCAGGTTCTCAGGTTTGATTCTTGGCTGGGGTTCCTTCTTTGTGGCGTCTGTATCTTCTCCCTGTGTTTGTGTGGGTTTGCTTTTGTGTCCTCCCATGTTACAAAGACATGTCTACATTATTTCTTCCTTGGCCTCTGCTGAAAATTGTTTTTTTGTTCCAAGTCAGACTGTCCTGATTAACAAATGTTAAATAAAATTGACAGGCATTTGAATTTCAGACTTCAGGTTTCTGAATGTTTAATGTCTTACATATTTGATGGTGCAGTGGCAGTATTGTTGCCTCATAGCTACAGGGTTTGTGGTTTGATTCTTGGCTGTGGTGCCTTCTTTGTGGAGTCTCCATCTTATCTCTGTGTTTGTGTGGATTTGCTCTGGTATCCTGCCATTTTACAAAGACATGTCTACAGTATTTCTCCCTGGGCCTCTGCTGAAAATTGTTTTTGTTCCATCAGAAGTAAAATTGACAGGCATTTTGAATTTCATACTTCATAGTCTTCAGAAAATACATAGTAAAACAACTTTTTATTCTAGCAATAAATATATAGTAACACAACCTTTTATTATAGCAATTTTTTAAGTTTATAAGATGACTATTTGAAATTTTCCTTATTTTTGGGATTGTAATACCCTGTTAGTGGCTTTGTCCAGGTTTTTTGTGCTAAGGTTGACAGCTATGGCAAGAACTGAATTCACTGAATATGTTTGAGGGCTATATTCCCTCATTACTGGGTTTGTCCAGGTGTTTTGTGCTAAGAGGTTGACAGCTATGGTAAGAACTGAATTCATTAAATGATAGCCATTTAAGTTTCAGTTTTCCTCTCGTTCACAAAACAGCTGATTTAATAGTGGTATGTTGCTCTTGACTGTTTTGCACAGGGACCTTGTCTGTAAAATGTACAGTGGTAACACAGCATTTTTCTTTCACAAAGCAGGTGATTTGGCATAGTGGTATGTTGTTCTGACTCTTTTGCACAGGGACTTTGGCAGTAAAATGTATGGTGGTACCGTGGTAACACAGCATTTTATTCTAGCAGCTTTCCAAGATTATACAAGCAATGTTTAATGTGTCCCTGGTTTTGCCCTTTGACCCACCCCAATAAATTTGGTTTTTCCAGACTTCTTGTGCTGTGAAGTTGAGATGCAGTTGAGTATTGAGTAGATTTTACAAGGAGCTGAGAGCTGCATGGGAAGAGAAGTTTAGTGCTAATAGCACAACAGGCTGCGTGCTTGCTTTTGATGCAGAAGGTTGTTGGTTCTCCTCCCATAAGGGGTGAATGCTGCCGTACTGAAAGTTAAGATACTAATTATGAGCCTGTTATCAGTTTGCCATCCATTTCCTATTGCAATATTACTAGCTTATTTTTAATGTAATTTAGGCAATTTATTCCACAGGGGCATCAGACACTTTATTGTTCGATGAAACCATGAAATATAAAGGTGATTGCTAGCACCAACCTCTTCATTACAGATTTATTTAACGTGGAATTATTTAGATGGCTTTTTTACTACTTCAGAGATTGTGCATATTTACTGATAATGGTGGACTGTAGAATTGTGCATATTTACTGATAATAGTGGACTGTAGAAGTTTGAGTAGACTTTTATGATGGAAATGTTCTGAAATGGACAGTTTTGTTTCATTGTTTACTGGACAAATGTTCAAAGCAATAGGAAGGTGTATCAAAGAGCACATGTATATTTCATATGCAAGGGGCCTATGATTTGAAAACAGCCCAGAATTAATTTTTATCTGCCACGAGTAAAATGTATTTTCTTTGAATGTGGATTTTAATGTTGTTTCAGTGAATGTAAGTTTCAAGGGCAGAGAAGGTTTAATGCCAAGTTTGTTTAGCAGATGTCTTAGTGTTTGTGCTGTAAAATGCAAAAATAAAACTTTTAAATGAAGTTCAAATCATCATAGAAGTAAATCAGTATGCACATTAGTGTTTATGGTAAATGGAGTGAAATAGCAAAGTAATGGATCATTGGAATGGCTGCAGGGAGGCTCCATTCGACCAGGGTTTTGTGAGGGGGAAGGGTGGCAAACTTAGGCAGCCCTAGCTGAACCATACCTCCCAACTGTCCAGATTTTCAAAGAATGAATAGATTTTTTGCTTCTTATTTTTGATTTGTTCCTCATAAAAATTGTGGTTTTCTGGCAAATCATTTAGGAATTAAGTCACTAAATAATGACACACCTAGTTTCAGACTTCATAACCTTCAGAAAAATGCATGCTAAAGTAAGACTTGTTCTATCAACTGTCCCAGTTTATAGAAGAGCATTTTAGTACTGTTTATATGTTCCCCAATATATTTGGCCTTGTCCAGATTTATGTCCCAGTTTATACAAGAACAATTTTTAGTACTGTTTGTTCCCCCAATATATCTGGCCTTGTCCAGATTTATTGCATTAACAGGTTGAGAGGTACATGCAAATATATTGCTTTATAGAATTAGGCATAGCCAAACCTCTGAACTGTCCCTGATTTTGACTCAAAATGTTGCTCTTCCCCTAATGATCCCTCCATAAAATAGCAATTTTGGAAGAAAACATGGAGGGTTTATAATTAAGAAATAACTGTAATAATCAGATTACTTTTATTTCAGAAATGCATGTAGATTATTTTATTTTGTCATCTGCTCAAGTTAGCAGTACTAATATTAAAGTGTCCCTTCTTTGACAGGTTCTCAGCTGTATTGTGTTGCTATTTTATATTTTTACATCACATTTTTGGTCCATTTTTCATAAAATTGTGTTTTTTTGGCAAATTAGTGACAAATAATTAAAGGCTGAAGTTAGAAACTAATGACAGACATTTGAGTTTCAGATTTCATACCATTCAGAAAATTCATACTAATGCAAGACCTCTATTAGCTTTCTAAGGTTATAAGAGCGATATTTTAAAAATTGTCCTTTTTTTGGGCCTTTGTCCCATTTCTTTGTATGGCTTTGTCCAGATTTCTTGCTCTGAGGTTGAGAGGTATGACAAATGTGTCAGGGCCATCACAAGTCAGCCAGAGACATTTCAAACTGTGACATACTTGTTACACCCCACTCCCCCATGTAGTGACTCTGGATGTGTCGAAGCAAGGCAAGGAGTAGTTATGCAGTGTACATGTGCAGAGAATCCCATCCATCCAAGGTAGACACAAGTACTAGAGTGGCTTTTCATCTGTCCTTGATTTTTGCAGAATGGTCTGGTTTCTGTCATATTTTTTGTACTGTTGATTTATGCTTATTACTCAAAGTGCATGTTGCTCTGTGTTTAAGTAGCAATACTTTAATGACCATCAGGTAAGCTTGGATGAGATTGTAAGATGCAAGTAAGCTTTAATAAGCATACTGTTAAAGAATTGCCAACATTGAAAGCCTTTCTGTTGCCATGTAGAGAATACTTAACTAGATAATGTATAAGCCTTGGGTATTGAAATGCATATGCCAGTATTTGTAATAAAGGACAGAATTACATTATTTTAAGAGTCTCATTACACTTGGAGACTTCCAATCATCTCTGCAGGCTTTACCCATAAACAGAATGCCAATCGTGTGGTCCATAACCTGTACAGTAATCCTTTTAGTGTGGTCCATAACCAGTACAGTAATCCTTTTAAGCAATGTATCTTGAGCTTATTTCTTGTTTGCTTTTCATTTTTTACTTTGATCATGTTTTCCCCATGAAACAAGTAGTTGTCAGGCAGCAGGTCTTTTTTTGGATAAGGAACATTTTTACAAGTGGGGGCATCACAGATTTCTACTTTCAGCATACTTGTTACTTTAATAAAGCTAAATATAAATTATAATTAGAACTGCAGTGCAAGAAGTGGTTTGAGTTGAGTGCTGCTTGTTTTTCTTATACTTGATTTTGACTGGCATTCCATTAATGTATTTAAAAAAAAGTAATTTATTTCTTCATGCCTCACAACCTTTTTTGTTTCCATCTAGATATTAAGCTGTCATGCAGCCAATGCATTGAAATATTTTTATTCTTCTACACTTCATTTTGTCTTGATTAGACTCTCATGACAACTGTTTGGCACCCAATGCAGTATATTTAGTTTTTGTGGTTTGCTACTACAGGTGTTTGTGTGTGTGGTAGGGAATACCTCAGGCTTGAATCCTGTACCTTGTATGCAGGTTTTAAAGACCTTAATTCCCTACCCACCACCATTTGTGAAAAACTGCAGATTTTTGCCTCATGTTTGATCTGATCTGTTCCTCATAATATCTGTGGTTTGTAAATGTTGTAATGCTTGATATTTGATGGGGCAGTTGTAGCATTGTTGCCTCACAACTGCAGGTTCTCAAGTTTGCTTCTTGGCTGGGGTGCCTTCTTTGTGGGGTCTTTATCTTCTCCCTGTGTTTGTGTGGGTTTGCTTTTGTGTCCTCCCATGTTACAAAGACATGTCTGCATTATTTCTTCCTGGGCCTCTGCTGAATTTTTTTGTTCCAAGTCAGACTGTCCTGATTAACAAATGTTAAATAAAATTGACAGGCATTTGAATTTCAGACTTCAGGTTTCTGAATGTTTAAGTCCTTGCATATTTGATGGTGCAGTGGTAGTATTGTTGCCTCACAGCTATAGGTTTTCTGGTTTGATTCTTGGCTGGGGTGCCTTCTGTGTGGAGTCTGCATCTCCTCCCTGTGTTTGTGTGGATTTGCTCTGGTGCCCTGTCATTTTACAAAGACGTGTCTGCAGTATTTCTCCCTGGGTCTCTGCTGAAAATTGTTTTTATTCTGTCAGCAGTAAAATTGAGAGGCATTTGAATTTCAGACTTCATGTTCTTCAGAAAATACATAGTAACACAACCGTAACACATCCTTTTATTCTAGCAATTTTCTAAGTTTATAAGATGAATATTTGAAATTTGTCCCTATTTTTGGGACTGCATTAAGCTCATTATTGGCTTTGTCCAGGTCTTTTGTGCTAAGGTTGACAGCTATGGCAAGAACTGAATTCACTGAATGTTCTCATTACTGGGTTTGTCCAGGTGTTTTGTACTAAGAGGTTGACAGCTATGGTGAGAACTGAATTCACTAAATGATAGCCATTTAAGTTTCAGTCTTCCTCTTTTACAAAGCAGCTGATTTGGCGTAGTGGTATGTTGCTCTGTTTTGCACAGGGAGCTTGGCAGTAAAATGTATGGTTCTAGCAACTTTCCAAGATTATACAAGCAATGTTTGTGTCCCTGGTTTTTGGGCTTTTGATTTAATACATTTTGGCTTTTTCCAGTTTTTTTGTGCTGCAAAGTTGAGTATTGAGTAGATTTTACAAGGAGCTGAGAGCTGCAGGGGAACAGAAGTTTAGTGCTGCTTAAGTGAAGTTGGTTTGCCTTGTTAATAACACAACAAGTTGTGTACTTGTCTTTGATGCAGAAGGCTGTGGGTTCTACTCCCACAAGGAGTGGATACTGCTGTACTGAGAATGTTCTCCTTGGTGAAGATGCTAACTATGAGTTCGTTATCAGTTTGCCATCCATTTCCTCTTGCAATATTACTAGCTTATCATTTTTTAATGTAATATAGGCAATTTATTCCTGAGTGGCAACAGGCACTTTATTTTTCGATGAAACCATGAAATATAAAGGTGTTTGCTAGCAGCAACCTCTTCATTAGTTACAGATTTCTTTAATGTGGAATTATTTAGATGACTTTTACTTCTTCAGAGATGGTACATATTTACTGATAATGGACTGTAGAATTGTGCATATTTACTGATAATGGACTGTAGAATTGTGCATATTTACTGATAATGGTGGACTGTAGAATTGTGCATATTTACTGATAATGGTGGACTGGAAGTCTGAGTAGACTTTATGATAAATGTTCTGAACTGGGCAGTTTTGTCATTATGGGTGCATGCATTTTGTTTCATTGTTTACTGGAAAAATGTTCAAAACAAATTTAAAACGCCCTCTAACAACTGTAATATATTGTACAAGGAATATAATTTAGTACAATGAGGAAGGTGTATCAAAGAGCACATGTATGTTTCATATGCAAGGGGCCTATGATTTGAAAACAGCCCAAAATTAATCTTTATCTGCCACTGGCAAAATGTATTTTTTTTGAATGTGGGTTTCAATGCTGTTTCAATGAATATGAGTTTCAAGAGCAGAGAAGTTTTAATGCTAAGTTTTCATTGTGAGACTGCATTGCTTTGTTTAGTAAATGACTTAGTGTTTGTGCTGTAAAATACAAAATAAAACTTTCAAATGAAGTCCAACTCATCATACAAGTAAAGCAGTATGCACATTAGTGTTTATGGTAAATGGAGTGAAATAGCCAAGTAATGGTTCATAGGAATGGCTGCAGAGGCTCCATTCAACCGTGATTTTGTCAGGGGGGAAGGGCAGCAAATTCAGACAGGCCCAGCTGAACCATACCTCCCAACTGTCCAGATTTTCAAAGAATGAATAGATTTTTGCTTCTTATTTTTGGTTTGTTCTTCATAAAATTTGTAGTTTTCTGGCAAATCATTTAGAAATTAAGTCACTAAATAATGATACACTGAGTTTCAGACTTCATAACCTTCAGAAAAATGCATGCTAAAGTAAGAACTGTTATTCTATCAACTGTCTCAATTTATACGAGCAATTTTTAGTACTGTTTATATGTTCCCCCAGAATATTTGGCCTTGTTCAGATTTACTGCATTAACAGGTTGAGATGTACATGCAAATAAATTGCTTTATAGAATTAGACATAGCCAACCTCTCAACTGTCTCCGATTTTGGCTTAAAATGTTGCTCTTCCCCCTAATAATCCCTCCGCAAAATAGCAATTTTGGAAGAAAACATGGAGGGTTTACAATTAAGAAATAACTGTAATAATCAAAGTTATAGATTACTTGAAATGCATGTAGATTCTTTTTATTTTGTCAGCTGCTCAAGTTAGCAGTACTAATAATAAAGTGTCCCTTCTTTGACAGGTTCCCAGCTGTACTGTGTGGCTATTTTATATTTTTGCATCACATTTGGTTCATTTTTCATAAAATTGTGCTTTTTGGCAAATTAGTGACAAATCACTAAAGACTGAAGTTAGAAAATAATGGCAGACATTTGAGTTTCAGATTTTATACCCTTCAGAAAAGTCATACTAATGCAAGACCTATTCTATTATCTTTCTAAGTTTATTAGAGCAATATTTAAAAATTGTCCTTATTTGTGGGCATTTGTCCCACTTCTGTGTATGGCTTTGTCCAGATTTCTTGCTCTGAGGTTGAGAGGTATGACACATGTGTCAGGACCATCACAGTCAGCCAGAGACATTTCAAATTGTGACATACTTGTTGCACCCCACTCCACCATGTACTGACTCTGGATGTGTCCAGGCAAGGCAATGAGTAGTTATGCAGTGTAAATGTGCAGTGTCCCCCCCCCCCCCATCCAAGGTAGACACAAGTACTACAGTGGCTTTTCATCTGTCCTTGATTTTGCAGAAAGGTCTGGTTTCTGTCATATTTGTGTACTGTTGATTTATGCTTATTACTCAAAGTGCCTGTTGCTCTGTGTTTAAGTAGCAATGCTTTAATGACCATAATGTAAGCTTGTCTGAGATCATAAGATGCAAGTAAGCTTTAATAAGCATACTGTTAAAGAATTGCCAACATTGAAAGCCTTTCTGTTATTGCCATGCAGAGAATACTTGACTAGATAATGTATAAGCCTTGGGTATTAAAGGACAGGATTCCATTATTTTAAAAAGCTCATTACACTTGTTGGAGACTTCCAGTCATCTCTACAGACTTTACCCGTAAACTAAACAGAATGCTAATCATGTGTGGTCCATAACCTGTACAGTAATCCTTTAAGCAATGTATCTTGAGCTTGTTTCTTGTTTGCTTTTCATTTTTTACTTACATGTTTTCCCCATGAAACAAGTAGATAGTTGTCAGGCAGCAGGTCTTTTTTGGATAAGAAACATTTTTACCAGTGGGGGATTCACAGAGATTTCTACTTTCAGCATGTTACTTGGCACTTTAATAAAGCTGAATATAAATTATAATTAGAACTGCAGTGCAAGAAGAAGTGGTTTGAGTTGAGTGCTTCTGGTTTTGCTTGTACTTGATTTTGACTGGCATTCCAGTAATGTATTTAAAAAGTAATTTATTTTTTCATGCCTCACAACCTTTTGTTTCCATCTAGATATTAAGTAAGCTGTCATGCAGCCAATGCATTGAAATATTTTTATTCTTCTACACTTATTTTTGTCTTGATTGGACTCTCATAATGATGGTTTGCCACCCAGGGCAGTGTATTTAATTAAAGTTAGTTTTTGTGGTTTTGGGCATAGCTCTTCCCCTTTCTGGTTGGCCACGCCCCTTCCCCTTGACCCCACCCATTCAGCTGGCTCCTGCAGCCCCCCTTTGATTTGAAGTCACCAGCCGCCACTGTTTTCGGGTAATACATTATTGGGTCTTTTCACTTGCAAAATTTCAACAAATAGTTCATTTTCATATTTTGTTCGAAACATGCAAATTCTTTGGACCATACATGTTTTTACTTTGACACGTTTGAGAAATATCCTTTTTGAGGAAATATTTTGCAGGATTTATTTAATGGTGAACCACACCTACTGATAATCTTGAATTAAATGTATATGATCAGTCTGGCCTTCATTTTGAATTTCTATTTTCACATGGTTTTCTTTTTTCATACTCATTGCTTTTACAACTTATCCTGGCTTTATTGTTCACAAGTGTCTTATTGGTTTCCTTCTGCAGCTTGCATACATGCATTTAGTTAATTCTTTTAAATCTGGAATAGTAGCTTACACTTGCTCTGCTCATATCCACAACTTTTGACAAAGTCACAGGTGGTGTTCATCATTCCCACCACTGCAGTAGCTTCTTCAGAAAGCTGTTTCCCTCCAACACACCACATATGTTCACTCTGACTGCTGATTGGCTAATCTCACGGAGGGAAATCAGCAGTCAAAGTGAAGATTTCTTCATTACTTATAGGCTCATAGGTAGGTACTAGGCTATCGGCCCAAGGGCCTAAGTAAGCCTAGCCAACAAGGTTCCCCGGCTTACGCCACCCAAGAAAGTTATTTTCCTGTGCTACTGTCGAGCAGAGTCACAGACGTGATCCCCGGAGTGTATTTCCTATTTCCCATCCACTCATCAATATTTTTCTTTAAGAGTGCTAATGAGGAACATATGACATATATAGGTAGCTAGTTCCAGATTATGGGAAGTCTCTGGGACAGAAATCTATCCCTCCAGCATGTCCTGTTTATTGTGGTGACAGTGTTTAGGTCAGTAGAGCATGTAGCTCAGAGGGATTGGGATTTCTTTAGGTGTAGCATGTCCAACAGCTCTAGGTTTGACATAGATTTATATGTTAGGCAGAGATCACCTCGGAGTAGGCAATATGCTACGGAGTAAAGCTGGAGTTTTTTGAGACGGTCAGTGTAGGGCATCTGTTTGAGGCAAGTAGTCCCCTTTGTGAGGTACTTCTGTGGCCTTTCCAGCTGCTGCAGATGTCTTTTGAGGTACATTCCAAAAGGGGTGTTGTACTCTATAATGGGTCTAATGAGTGTCGAGTATAGGGGAGGGGAACAATGACCTCTTTTTTCCTGGATGAGAACCCTTTTGTGATGAGGTGTGCCACGTAGAAGGACATCATGACTACTCTGGTGATGTGATTATCAAAGGAGAGACTACTGTCCGCCTGGGTCCCAAGGTCTGGTATCAGACATTCAGTGTTAAGTAGACTGCTGCCTATGTGGTAGCTCATGGGTACAGAGTTTTTACCAAAGGGGATGGCAATGCATTTTTTGGCATTGAGCTTGAGGCCATGGCTTTGATAACAGGCATCTGTCTCAGTGAGGCCCTTCTTTAGGATGTCCACATCATTTGGGGACTCAACTATGGCTCCTAGTTTGCAGTCATCTGCGAACTTCATTAGCCAGAGGCCTTCTGTGTTAGCCTGTACTTCAGAGAAGTAGATACCAAACAGGAGAGGTCCCAGGACTGAACCCTGTGTAAGTTTAACTATAATTCCAGAATGGAGATGGTGTTGAAAGCCTTGGCGAGGTCAAGATAGGCTGTGTGAACCATCTTACCCTCATCTACAGCTTTGGTGACTGCCTCAAAGAAGTCGATCAGGTTCAGGAGGCATGATCTGCCTTTCACAAATCTGAACTGGATGGGGTCCAGAGTATGGAGGTTACCAATGTCTTTATTTATGAGTTCCATGATGATACATTCCATGGCCTTGCAAACCAAGCTCATCAGGTTAATAGTGTGATAGTTCACGGTATCAGTGGTGGCTCCCCCTTTGTAGAGTGGGATAAATGTTGTTGTGTGCCATTCACTGGGCACAAAGCCTGATGTGAGGCTATGATTGAACATGGTGCTTAGGTGGGGAGCCAGTTCGTTCTGAAGTAAAACGCAGCCTGAGATGTTATCTCATCCCGTGGATGCTGTGTTTTTGGCTTTAGAGAGTGCAGCTTTTACTTGCGTAGTTGTGATTACAAGGACTCTGCATTCTTCCTATATAGATATGGGCCCTTTAGGGGATGAGAGGGGGGTAAAGTTAGCACTGAATCTGTCTGCCAGGATGTTGGCAATATCAGTTGGTTCTGTAATTTTCGTGCCATTGTGCTATAACTCAGAGCAGATCTGTGTGTTGCCATTGAGATTCTTGACATAGCTGTAGAATACTTTGTGGTTGTCCTTAGAATCAGTGACGATTTTGTTTTCATATCTATCTTTGGAGGATCTTATAAGGGATTTCAGCTTCTTACTGACGCTGACCAGGGAGTACCTGTACTCATAGGATTTTACTCTCTTTTGCAACAGTTTCTTCCTTCTGTTGTAGAGTTTGTTTATGGCAGAGGACCACCAGATTGGCTTCCTTTTTTTGGAGGATAGCATCTTGATTCTGTTTGGGATAGCATGATCCATGCACTTGTGTAAGTGCTTATAGAGTGCATTTCTGTAGGATTCAGCAGTCATAACTGTTTGTCCATATGCATGGGTGTCATGAAGTTCGCCACGTCTGTGTTAAGAAGCATGAAGTTGGCTTTGGAGAAATTTTTTACCATGGTTTCCTTAATGGGGGTGGGGGCGGGATGTGGATATCTAGGGTGATTAGCTTATGGTCGGATCGGACCAACAAGGAGTTGACTTCAGGTGTGGAACACCGGTCACTCATGTTGGTAATGACTAGGTTTAGGATATTGTTGCCCCTGGTGGGGGTGTGGAAAGGTTGATCCAGGGCATTGGAATTTAAGAGTTCCTGAAAGCGTTGAGCGAAGGAGTTGGTACATGAATAGTTTTTCCAGTTAATGGTGGGGTAGTCAAAATCATCCATTATTAGGGTGTTTGGTTGAACCCTAATATTTTCCAGTATATCAAGAAAAGAGGAGTGGGAATCCTGGGGCATGGTGAGGGACTTCCTGGCCATCTCAAGAAAAAAACATCTCTCAGTTTCACAGGAGCTGCATTTGGCTACAAGCTTAGTTTCTGGCAGATGGGTCTCCTTTGGGCAACCCCTCCACATAGAGATTATTGCCCGTATCTTTTATCTTTTTTTTTTTTTTTTTTTAACTAAAAGTGGTGTTTCCCCTTTAAAAACTTGGTATTTTTTCACAATATCGGAAGTTTCCCATCAGGAGCTGCTACTGTTAAGTGTCTGTTAATGTATTTGGGGATAATTTTGTGATAAATTGTGCACTACATATGTAAACTTTGATTTTTTTGGGGGGACAAAAAAGTTTACAGAGGGATGGGCAGGAATGTATCTGCTAGTGTAATGTTTATGCTCACTCCATGACAGCCTACCTGTCATATTGCTTTTCTGTCAGTATAGTGATTGGATGTACTGACAGGGATCTTGTGTGATGCTTTTGCATTTTTATAACAGAAAGACTGGGGAAAGTGTTAAGAGCATAGGTTTGATGCTTGTGAACACTCAGTAACAACTTACCTTCCATCAGATTCACTAAATCAATGCTTAACATTTTTGTCTACTCTTCTTTGGATACATCATGGATATTTACTCTGCTTCATCTGGTTTGTCTCTTGCTGCACGTTGAAAAAAAATCACTGATCACGAAGTCCTTGCTTTTATTGTGGATTCAATCTAGTCCTCAGTTGACAGTGGGTGAGCCTGCATTTGCCATTGGTTATTCCTCTGACCACTCACTTACCTGTCTGGCTTTCTCTGTTGTAGTTCTTTCAGCTGTCATTAACCAGGGGTCAGCCATGTCTTCTTTGTCTGTTCCAGGGTCCATACAGTCATGGGAAATTCATATTATGTAGGTTTGGAAGACACTCTGGGAGATCCTTCTTGGGGTAAATGGAACAGGAGACAAATTACACCAGGCAGAAGTCCCTCCTTCAAGCTGGTCTTTTTCTACTAGAACACTATTAAGAAAAAAAAAAACAAAAGATTCGAGATTCTTCTTCTTAAAAAGTAATTACTGTTGAAAAATACAAGTTTCTTACATTGACAAGGCAGAAATTGCAGGCAACAAATACTGGTACACAGAAGCAATTAGAGGTGGGTTTACCATATAAAGTAATTCCTAAGGAAACAAGGTTTCATGATTCTGACTTTGACAGGGACAGGGCTTATTCTACAGATTCCCAAGCCCAACTCTCTGATTATGAAGAAAATATTAATTCTTATCCTTCTGAGGAGGAATTTTCTTTTAATCAGACCATAGCGAGAATGAATGCTGTATTTTTTATGGGAGCAAAGAGATGTTCCCTTTAAACTGAGGAGATACTATGACATGTTACAAGTTGATACATCTCATTCCTTTCCCATTTCTCCTATACTGCTAGCCTGGTAAGGTGTGTTGAATGCCGCTTGTAATTGTTCTGATACCCAGCCATCAGTTCCTAAAAAAGCAGATAAATTGTGTATGGTACATCAGGCTAATACATTTCTTTTCTCTCCCCTTAGAGCTAATCCAGTAGCGATTCCTAAGGATTCTTATGCTGCCAGTTGGTTGGTCCTTAATACAATTTTTGTTATTATTATTTGTCCTTTTGTTGACTGGTTTAGTCCTATTTTCAGGTGAGAACCTAGATGGTATTTAGGGCTATGGGAAATTTGGGCAGTGTATCTGGGAACTTCCCTTAGTCCTCTTGTGGTGAGGGAGAATATTTTTACTGCTACACTTCCTGCTTCTTTTGGTGGTATAGAAGCAGCTAGAAGAAGCTTTGCAGTAATGGAGGGAAAATAGAGTTGTTCTGTTGGTGATAGCAATGTGGTTCTGTCAGTCAGACAGAAAAAAAAAAGCAAGTGGATAATACAAATAGTCAGTGTCCAGCTGACTTTAAACCTCAGGATTTTGTAGAAGTTGTAAGTGAAATTACTTCTGGAGGTTTGCCTGATGAAAATCTGGTTGGCTTATTGAACAAATGTGATCTTGGAGAAGAGTCTAAGATTTCATGGCTGGATATGATGGAAAAGGTTTTCGGAATGAACAGTGAAATGGTGGAAGAAATGAACTGAGTTGGATGGACAGAAATTGTACAGGTAAGATACAAACTGGAAAATCATATACTGATGCAGCTGGAAGAAAAAAGGGTACTATAAACTTTATAAAAGAAGAAAGGTTTGTTGTTTGGATAAGAAAAAAGAAATAATATTTTGTGTGGGATAATTTAGTATTGCCTTTGGGCTTTGAAGCAAAAGACATTAGATCCTTGATTCATTTGGGGAAAAATATGTTTTGTGACTTAACATTTGAGGCTGAAGACCTAGTGGAAAGATTTTTATTTAATTGTGAAAAAAGGGTTGTTACCAGTGGAATGAATTTATATTTTCCAGGCAAGGGACTCAATTAAAAAAAAGTTTTGTTCAGTTTTGCACTGATGAAATTGAGTTAAAAGATGTTTATTTATTTAGTTATTTAGTTATTATTTATTTATTTGCAGTTTGTGTGCCAGGATAGTCCATTGGGACACAAGGAGCCTGTTTTCAATGGAGTCCTGGCGAGAAAAGCTCCAGAAAAATACAAATACATAGTGCACATCACACACATATACATTACAGATTATCTCATAGGAATGCAAAGTAAATATGATAAGAAAAGGTTAACAATGATAGAATACATCAGTATAGTTCATTAAACAGCAATAAAAAAAAACTTTTTTTTTTTTTACAAAAGTAGCAGCATAGGATAACTCTTAAGTAGATGGTCAAATAGTTCAATACAGCTGTGGAACTATAGGAGGCAGTGATGTATTTAATTCTAGGAGAGTCTGAAGTGGTATTAGAAGGATTAGGCAGGATGGGAACAGGAGCACTTCCATTGTGAAGTTAGGTGTGAGTGCAGCAAGGTTTTAAATGAGGAGAGACTGCTGGTAATGCCGATAGGAGATGGTAAGAGAATTCCAGAGGTGTGCAAGAGATTAGGAGCTTAGGTGATTTCCCCGCTGGATGTGTGGGTTTGTGCAATTTAATTATTTTTTGTGAATTAGATCTTAGAAGTCATTCTGGTTCGTGGATTTCAAATGTAGTGGCTAGGGAGGGACAAAGAGAGGGGCTGTAAATGAGTCTGTGTGCTTGGATAAGTTGGGTATAAGTGAGGAGGTTAGGTAGCTCAAGCCAGTTTAGTTGGCGAAGAGAATTACAATGGTGAGAAATGGCCTGCTACAAATTTTGATATCTTGTTATAGCAAGAGAAAAGTTTTGTTTTGAGGGAGGATTGCAGATTGGTGAGGATAGATGCACCACATAGGGGGGATGGGATGAGATAAGTATTGGCTAGCATGAGCCTAGTAGAAGGAGAGATATAGTGATTATGGCGGTATAGCATACCAAGTTTTTTGTGGGTTTTTGTGATATTTACTTGTAATTTTTTGTTGAGTTTTAATTGATCATCTATAAGTACTCCTAGTAGTTTAGTGTCAGAGACTATTTCTAGGGGGTATTGTTTTTGCTGGTGATTATGAATGAGTGTTTATCTAGGGAGGAGGTTTTGGAGGTGGTGAATAACATAAGTTTAGTTTTGGTTGCATTAAGAGCCAGATGGTTGTCTAGCATCCACTGCTCAGTAGAGGAGAAGGCGCTTTGGGTAAGCTTATTTAGAGTGGGGGTAGAAGGGGAGAAGCAGATAATGGTAGAATCGTTGGCATATTGGATGAGGCTGGAGTTTGGAATGGCTTGGTAGAAGTTGTTAGTGAATATATTGAATAGTAGGAGGTGTAAAATGGGACCTTGTGGGACACCTGTGGGAGTATTAAGGAAGGGTGAAGTGGTTTTCTTCCATTTGACTGCTTGTTGTCTGATTGTGAGATAGCTGGAGAACCACTTGGTAAAGGAAGGGGATAGGTTTAGTTTGGAGAGTTTATTAAGAAGCAGGTTGTGAGAAATAGTTTCAAATGCCTTGGAGAGGTTGAGGAGAAGAGTGGACATGAAATGGCTGGAATCGCAGGCTTTGTTAATTGTTTCAAGGAAGGAGAGAAGGGCAGTGGAGGTGCTATAACCGGGTCTGAATCCATGCTGTGTGGGGGTAAGAAGCTGGTTGTTGATGAGATAGGGTAAGAGTTGTTGGTGGATACATTTTTCAAGAAGCTTAGAAATAGGGGATAAGACAGCAATAGGGCGAAAGTTTGGAATGTCACTATTATTGCCTTTTTTATGTAGAGGAATAATAAAGGCTTTCTTCCAGAGCTGGGGGACCTGGCTTTCAGAGACAGACAGGTTAATTAGTATGCTGATAGGGAGAGCAATGGCTTCTGCGACTACTTTTAGGAAGTAGGAGGGAATTTCATCAAGGGCATTGGAACCAGGTTTTAATTTTAGGATAAGTTTTTTTATGTTGGATATAGAGATGGGATTGATAGAGAAGGGTGGAGGCTGGGGACAAGGAATGCTGGGTGAGGAAGGGATGTGTGCAGGCTGAGGAGGGGTCATAGAGGTATTGATGAAGGATGATATTGGCTTGCTTAAGGACTCTATGAAGAAAGAGTTAAATTGGGTGGCTAAGTCCATGTCAGAGGCATCAGGGTTAAGGCAAGGGTTTTCTTTTTTTCCTGGGTTGAGGAGAGATGAGATTTCTTTCCAAAATAGTTTGGGATTGGTGTTGTGATTGGTTTGGAGAATGGAGAAATAGGCTTTGTGGTGTGATGTAATACGTTTTTTGACTTTATTTCATAGTGCTTTTTATTCGTTAAGGATGATAGTGGTTTTATTTTTATGGTAACATGTCCAGGCTTTGTCACGGAGTCGCATAGTCACTAAGGTGTATTTGGTTAACCAGGGTACAGGGTTACATTTTGTACATTTTGTTTTTAGAGGGGGAAAGGAGTTGAGCAGGTTTATGAAAGTAGATTTAAAGTAAGAGAGAGAATTATCTAGGGGAAGAGTCTTTAATGGGTTCCAGTTTGTGCTTTTTAGTGCATTTGAGAAGGTTTCAGAATTGAAGTTATTTAGGCAGCTAGTGGAAATATAGGTGTGAGTTAGTTGCATGGAAGAGGGGAGATGGTGGGCAAAAGTGGGGGGAGTGGTCATCTATTGGGTCTCGGAGAATATCACTATCAAAGATATAGTGAGGATGGGATACTAGAATCCAGTCTATTGTACTTCCTGTAATGGAGTTCTTGGAAGGCCTGGTGGTGGCATTGATTAGTTGCGTAAAGTTATTTAAGTTAATATTGAGTGAGTTAGTGGGAGATTGGATTGTGACCCAGTTTATGTTCATGTCCCCCAGGATTATGGTTTTGTGAGTAATGTTGTTGGAGACCCAGGAGAGAATATCTTCAAGGGATGAGATATTGTCACCAGGGGGAATATAGAGGGAGAGAACAAATATGAGTTTATGCTTGTTTAGGTGGAGTAGGGCAGGTATCATTTCTGCTTTGGCAAATTTGGGAAAGGGTTTGGTATAGGGGATGACTAAGGGATGTTGAGTAAAGGAGTGCTACGCCACCCCCCTTTTTGTGTTCTGTCATTCCTTAACATATAGTAGTTGGGGGAGTTATTTCAGAATCTTTTATGTGGGGGCTTAAGCCATGTTTCTGAGATGGAGAGAATATTGGGCTGGTTATGTAAAATTCAGGCATGAAGGTTTGGAATTCTGTTACATAGGCTCTGGGCATTTAGAGCTGAGAAGTGGAGGGGTTTGCCTGTTGCTTGAGGGGTTGGGGTGGGGGGCTGGATTCGGTGTGGTAGAGGGGACTGGGTTTGGGTGGATGTCCCTGGAGAGAAGGATAGAGATAAGATGGATGAGGTATTTGGTTTGTTTGGGGTGTAGTAGACAGGTAGAGAGTTTTGTGGACATTAGACTAGTGTAGTTAGGAACAGTGTTTTTAGAATTAGGTAGGAGTCTATAGGGGAAGAACATGCAAGTGTTGAGGGGATAGAGACTGGGAGAGATAAGGGTAACAGTAAATGTATACTTTGTAGAGGTTGGGGTAGTGGTGTGAAATGGGTGGGAGTGGTTTGCATTAGTAGGTTGGGTGATACAGTTTAGGTAAGTTAAGGCAATTAGAAGTATTATTTGAGTAAGTAGGGATAATGGCTTGAGGGTCATGATGTTGGTTTTAGGATAGTAATAAGGGGTGAGTTAAGTTGGGAAGTTAGTTTATCTGATTAAAAGATTATGGTTTAGGTTAATTGTTTGGTAGTTTATCGGGATAAGTAGTTTTTGGCACTAAACTCTGAAGGGTAGGCTTACTTAAATGGGTGAACTGTGGGAGGGGATTTTGGGGGTATGATGGCTAGCTTGGATTGGATATTGGAAGTGGTGGGAGTGGCTAGCTAAGTATAAGTGTAGAGGTACCGGGGTGGGTGTGATTAGGGGGTAGGGTAGCGGAGCGGAGTGAGCCCACAGGGCGAATGGAGTGGGTAGAGCCAAGGGAAGGAAGAATCAAGGTCAAAGAACAAAAAAAAAAAAAAACAATCAGTGGAGTGGAAGGTAAGTTCAGAGGAAAGTATGCAATGGGGGGTAAGGGATGTTCTAGCAGTGGTATAGGGAAAGGATTAGAGTGGTTCAGAGAAGTAAAGATGGCACCACAGGAAGGAAGGGAAAGTTAACGAGTCTGGGGGAGGAGTTGGAATGAAAAGAAAGTGAAAGAAACTGGGGGAGGGGTTGGAGAGAGAGTGTAGATGGATGTCACAGTGGCCTAGCTGGTTGGAACCAGTACTGACAGGGCCAGGTCAGCAGTGTGAAACAGCACTGAAAATAATCAGAAAGGAAGCAACTGTGAAAATCAGAGGTGAAGATGTAAAAAGAGAGCAAGCCAGAGATGGAAATGTTGCAGATACAAATTTAAAAACAGGAGACAAAGGGTACAGAAGACATACTAGGGGTTAAATGATACTCTAGAATGGGGCTGGCAACATTAAACCTGCATATACTGAAACTACTGAGAGTTAAAATAACTTTAAACTAAAAGCTATTGGTACTATTGTTAGTTAAAACAGCAAGGAATATGGTAGACTGCTGGCATTGTGCTGCCTCCTGGTGGCCAAAGTAAGTTACTATAGCCAGAAAAACTAACCTGCGTGTATGCTCACCTGCCGTGTAGTAATACTTTAAATAATAAGGAGCAGTTCACTTTTTAAAAAGCAGTTAGTCTTAAAAACACATTAAAAGTATGGATAAATTACAGTAGAAGGAACACCTACAGTTGAGCTAGAAAGCTGTGGTTTTTAGTTTGGTTTTTGGAGCTGCTTCAGACAGGTAACTTAAGCAGATTTTTAACTCTTTCACAAGGTATTCTGCAGGGCAAGTCTGTTTTGCAGGGGATGACCACAGAGTGTTTAACCCGTCGGGAGAAGAGTTGAGCTCGAAAGCTGTGTTTTTTAGTGTTTTTTTTAACTTGCTTCAGGCAGGTAACTTAAGCAGATGTATAACTCTTTCACAAGCTTTTCTGCTGGGCAATTCTATAGGGTAGGGGATGACCACAGAGTGTTTAACCCATCGGGAGAAGAGCTGAGCTAGAAAGCTGTGTTTTTAGTTTAGTTTTTGGAGCTGCTTCAGGCAGGTAACTTAAGCAGATTTATAACTCTTTCACAAGGTATTCTGCTGGGCAGGTCTGTTGGGCAGGGGATGAGTACAGAGTGTTTAACCCATTGGGAGAAGAGTTGAGCTAGAAAGCTGTGGTTTTTAGTTTAGTTTTTGGAGTTGGTTCAACCAGGTAACTTAAGCAGATTTATAGCTTTTTCACAAGGTATTCTGCTGGGCAAGTCTGTTGGGCAGGGGATGTCCACAGAGTGTTTTATCCGTCGGGAGAAGCTCCTAAAGCCAGAGAGCACACAGGCAGGGAGGAGTAGAAGCTTCCACGTGGACTGCACAGAAAGCTAGAAGTTACATGTTATTCAGTTTCTGATATTGTGAAAATTAAAGATGAGAAGTTTATTTGTAATGGGGTATGGGAATTGGATGCTATTATAAATATGAAAAATATATGATAAAGCATTTACCAAGTATTATGTATGCTGATGGTAAGAGGGGAACATTTAGGTATATGGAACAAACTTGAAACTTGTTTTTTTGTGGGAATTTCAATTATCTGATAAATGAGTGTTCACAAATATGATGCGAGCAATGTATGGTAAAAGGTCATATGATGAATAAGTGTGAAAAGGAATGTAGAATATGTCAAAATGAAGGGACTTTTTGGTTTGATTGTAAAAAGAATAAGCAATATAAGGTTGTGCAGGATGATGAAGAAAGTATTGTAATGTCTGGAAGTAATGAGGAATAAGAGGAAAAGGCTTTAATGAAAAAGAGTAAGAAGTGATAAAAGATTTTGACTTAGATAAAATGCTATATTTCAGGAGGGTGATGGTAGCTATACTGAGAGTGGTGAAATTGAAGAAGAAATTGAAAGTGATATGTCAGATGTTTGTGAAGGGAGCATAAAGGATGTTAGGAGAAGAAATTCGATAGATGCTAGGGTAAGGGTGAGGAAAAGAAGATTTAAAATACATCATCAAAGATTAAAAAGAAAGGTAAGGAGTAGTTTTATTTGGGTTCATATTATGTGATCGAATGCTAGAAATAGTGAAAAAACCCCACCCCCACCTTAAATATACCAACTCTGAGATCGCACCACAGTGAAGAAAACAGCAAAGTCCAGAGAATGGCCCAGCAAATTTTTTCCCTGGGAAAAAAATTGCTGATCCGTTCCTTCGATATTCTGTGGTTTCTTGCATTTGGGTTCGACAAATGAGCGTTCGCTATTTCTAGCATTCACTCATGTAATGGGAACCAGTTTTATTTGTGTTTCAGTTAATGAAAATAGTGAAAGTCTGATTAGGAGGCTCAAGAAATAGCTGTACGCAAACTCAGAAAAATATTTAATTGAGAAAAGAATAAAAAATTGTAAAATATTTCCCTTAACCTTAGAAAGAAGAGTAAATGTGACTAGGATTATTAATATTGCATGCAGGATAGGGATACTGGAATGGTATTCTAAATCTGATATAAATAGTATTCTTATAGAGGATGTACAATTCCCGACAAATGAAGAAAGACTGTAAACAGAAGAATTTGGGGGTGAAAAAATAATATGGCATTTAGGAAGTCAGTGTTGTTTATGAGAGTCTGTATTGTGTAAAAAAAGGAAAAAAATATTAGATATAACACTGGTAAGAATGGAACTGTTAACTGTTGTGGATATAAGAATTATAGCATTATATGCATGTATAAATGGCAAGGAAAGAAAATCTGATTATGTGGTAGCCAACATGAAAATTATTATTGCAGGTGACTTTAATTGTGATTTAAGATGAAAATGTAAAAAGAAAGAATGGAAAGATGTTAAAAATGGTAAGTTAGCTGTATGGAGTAAAAGTCGATGGACTTATTAAAGAGGGCAACTGGATCTGAAATTGATTATTTTGTACTATTGGAGGTTTGGGTGTAGCAGATAGTGATACAGTTGAGACAGGTTTTTCAGATCATTTTGCAGTATGAAGGGAGGTGATGAAAGAAAAAGAGTATATTAAAATAGGACAGGGAATAAAAAGAATAAATGAGAAATATTGGGATACATTTTATAGAGTGAGAAGTATTTCAGTTATGAGGGATCATATAACCACAAGGTACTTTTATGAAAATTGGTCTGAATGTTGGATTAAGTTTAAAAAGAAGTATAAATTTGTTTTTTTCAGTGGCAGGATGTAAGAAAGAGAAAATGAAGTATGGAAATATGTATAGCATGTACTGAAGAATTAGAGTTACAAGATAGTATTTTTTTGGAAAAAAAAATATATAAAAGAAATTGAGAAAAAAAAAGACATTAGTGTTTAAGCAGAGATATTATTTATAAGGGAGAAGGGAGGATGTATCTGCATATTTGTGTAAAATAGTAAAGGAGGATATTGGTATCATATGGGAATGGGAAATGAAAAATGTAAAAAATAAAAGGGAGAAAGAATGCAAGAGAAATTATGAGTATTGTAGTACAGCATGTCAAAAATATGTGTAAGAGTACACGGAAAGAAAATAAGAGAATGAAAAGTTATGGAAGAATAAGAACAAGAAATTGTTAGTAGTTAATTGGATGTACTTACTTACCATCAGGTCCAGATGATATAGAGTATGAAATTAAGGGGATGGCAAAGGGAGTGTTTTGTAAACATGTTAAATAAATGGTTTAAAAAGGGATTTGTTTTATGAAGATTTATGTAGTGGGCTATTACAATTTATATCAAAGAAAGATTAAAAGAATGAAATAAAAATGGAGACCTTTCACATTAAATTATAAATATTATAACATTTTTATGAGGTTAGTAGAGAGAATTGTGGAAGAATGTTTGAAGGACATTAAGGAAGAAAGTATATATGGTATAAAGAGAAGGGATGCCAGGAATTATTGTTGGTGGTTCGAAAATTGTGGATGATATAAGTAAAAGGGGAGATGTGAAACTTACGGTAGGTGATATTGGTAAAGTATTTGATACAGTAGGACATGACGTTTGTGGAATGTTAGAGAAATGTATGGAATAGGTAATAGAATTAGAGTGTGTGTGTTACCATATTGAAATAATAGAGTGAGAGTGTTAGTGAGTAAAGAAATATGCATGAATTGTGGCGTAAGCAAGGAAGTCCCATGAATGTGATATTGTTTGCATTTTCAGTGAATGTAATAGTGAGTGAAGTAGCTTATAAAATGAAAGATGCTAGATATGAGATATGAGATATGAGTACAATGCCCCGTTTGGTATGTAGCTCACAAGACATCTGCAACAGCTGGAAAGGACGCAGAAATACCTCACTAAAAGAATCACAGGCCTAAAGCAGATGCCCTATGCTGACCATCTAAAAAAACTCCAGCTATAATCTGTGGCATATCATCTACTCAGAGGCAATCTCTGCTTAACAGACAAGGCCATGTCAAACCTTGAGCTGTTGGACATGCTCCACTTAAAGAAATCCCAATCCCTCAGAGCCACACGCTCCAGGGATTTAAGCCTTGTTATCACAATGAACAAAACATGCTAGAGGGATAGGTTCCTGACCCAGAGACTCCCCATACTCTGGAATAGACTGCCCATACATGTGAAGCAGAGTGCCTCCTTGGCCCTCTTCAAAAGGAGCCCTGACGATTGGATGGGAGATAGGAAATTCACCCTAGGGATCACGTCAGTCGCCCTGCTAGACAGGGGTCCAGGGAAGTAAATATTGTGGGAAGAAATATCCAGGGAATTGTTATGGCTAGGCTTGTATAGGCCCTAGGGCCAATAGCCTAGTAACAACCTATGAACCTATGAACTTCAGATCTCCCAGTGTGAAAACAGAAACTGGGAAAACACTGTCAGAGGTACTGTCAACTTGTGTAAAATTCAGTTACTGGCTAGTAAGTACTTTGTTTTGATGTCTGCAAAGAAGAAACTAAGAGAACTTGAAAGAAAATACTGTAGAAAAGGTGAAGAGAAAACACTGACTGGGAAGAATTCTGCAGTTGTTCAGCAAAAAGCATTTCATGCTCCAACTTTGATGCAGGACATGGCTTCCAGTAATCTAGAGGAAAAAATAAGTCAAATGTGCTCAAAGCTGATTAAAACAAACAAAACCCCCAAAGTAGTATACTCTTCTTAGGGTGCTGGGCTACCAATGCATCTGAGATAATTCAGGTCCAGGTAACATTGGGTAAGGCAGCGATTCAGGTCGTAGCCTGCTATAGGTCCCCAACCATGTCCCAAGACTCACACTCCATGTTCCTAAGCACCCTGGAGAATATTAAGGTCCAACCTAACAGTCTCATACTGGGCGTCTTCAACTACCCTTCCAGTAACTGGGAAAACTAGTCATGTACCAATACACTTGCCCAACGTTTCCTAGAATCTATTAAATCCAATGCCCTGGACCAGCTTGTTCTTACCCCCACTAGAGGTAGTAGCATCCTTGACCTGGTCATTACTAACATGGGCGACCATTGCTCTACATCAGTAGTCAACTCCTCCCCGGTTAGATCCGACCACAACACAAATGAATCACCTTGGAAATCCACAACCCCCCCCCCCCCCGCAAAGCTAACTTTGAGCTCCTAAAAACAGAGGTGGCTAACTTCACTGCATCCATGCAAATGGAGATCAGTTGCATGACCGCCGAATCATAGACCAGTCCACTGTATGAACACGTACGCAAATGCATTTATTCTCGCCATACCCAACAGAACCAAGATGCTCTCCTCCAAAAAAAGGAAGCCAATCTGGTGGTCCCCTGCCATAAACAAACTCTACAACAGAAGGAGGAAACTGATGTGGAATAAGGTGAAGCCCCAAGACTGGAAAAACTCCCTTATCAGCCTCAACAAAAAGTTGAGATCCTTCATCAAATCCTCTAAAGCTAGCTATGAAAACAGAATTGCAGCAGATAGCAAAGACAACCACAAGGCCTTCTTTAGTTATATATAGAATCATCTCCACGGCAATACCCAGATTTGTTCTGAGCTACTGCACAATGGTACCTCCTATACCGAGCCAACAGATATTGCCAGTATACTGGCCGACAGATTCAGTGCCAACTTTACCCCTCTCTCTCCCCCCTTAAGGGACCAGTCACAATGCCAGTAGATTTCCAGGCACCCAGTATTACTGCTGCACAGCTTCTGTGGGACCTCACAGTATGCCTGGATGTGTTCTACATGAACTGCAGAGTGAACTAGCACCTCACCTCTGTGCCCTGTTCAATCACAGCCTCATCTCAGGCATTGTCCCTATCGAATGGCACACTGCTAACACTCATCCCTCTCCACAAAGGAGGAGTGAGTACAGACCCTGGGAACTATTGCCCCATTAGCCTGATGAGTCTGATATGCAAAGCTATGGAATGTATCATCATAGACCTAATAAACAAGAATACAGGAAATCTTCAAACTCTGGATCTTGCACAGTTTGGTTTTGTGAAGGGTAGATCATGCCTGCTCAACTTGGTCAACTTCTTTGAGTCAGTCACCAGAGCTGTGGATGAAGGCAAGGTGGTTCATACAGCCTACCTTGATCTGGCCAAGCCCTTTGATACCATTCCCCACTCAGGAATCATAGAAAAACTCACTTAGCTAGGCATCCACCCCTATATCACTAGGTGAGTTGCAAACTGGCTCACAGGTAGAACCCACAGTGTGAAAGTAGCTGACTCCAAGTCAGATTGCCAACCAGTCATGAGTAGAGTCCCACAGGGTTCAGTCTTGGGTCCTCTCCTGTTTGGTATCTACTTCTCTGAAGTCCAGGCCAACAAGAAGGGACTCTGGCTGATAAAGTTTGCAGACGATTGCAAGTTCAGGACTATTATTAACTCAAACCAAAATCACCCTCATAAGTATGGCAAGTGCACAGGCCCAAAAACCTTAACAAAGTAAAAAAATAAGGCCAGCACTAAATGTGGTTAATATATCTTCTTTAATGAAGCATAAATAACACAAAGGGTAGGGAATAAACCCTATAACCCCCACAAAAATTCAACCAGACCGGTTTCAGCTGAAATAGCCTTCCTCAGTGTTAAACATAAACTTGTCACATCCACATAATTTGTACAGCTTCATTAATTACACAAAGTTGGTTATTGGTGGATTGCAAATGATCATTTAATCCAGGCTAAACAAGCCCACCTAATTTAATAATCCACTTCCTTTCCTTAGCATTAAGGATGGTATGCCTCCCAGATTTATTCATCTTATCACCAAATATTTTATCAATGATAGTAAATCTGTAAGAAGCATTTCCATGTTTAAGTGTATGTTTGAATAGTGCATTTGATTGTCTCTTATTCCTTATATCACTCAGATGTTCCCCAATCTGTAACCATAGGGGTCTGGAAGATGGGTCTATATCATATGTTCGAAGTTTTATAACTTTGAACGTTAAAATATTGAATATAAAACTATAAAGATATGTAAAAAAAAAAAAAAACCCAAACCCCAAACTAACGGCTGTAGGCAGGGGGGCAGCCCCCCTGCACACCCCACACCCACCGCTCTTTAAATATACCAACTATGAGACCGCACTACAGTCATGTGTTTGCTCCAATTTGGGGAAAAATTAATATTACAGGGATGATCTGATGCACAGATTTTAAAATTGAGGCTACAAATATGGTAACATTATTACTGTCAGTAACTGGGCCTGTAGCCAGGATAGGAAGGACCTATTGACATATAAGAAACATTCTATGGACCAAAAATCGGATCTGTGGTTAGTAACTATATATGGACAGAATACAGGGGCTTGTTTGGATATTATTAATAGGCATTGGAATATCCTACTATCGGATCATAGATTATCCATGATTTTAGGTAATAGATGTCACTTTTCATTTTGGAGAGCGAGAACACTTGGTTCCTATTTTAGTCATTTTAAGCATCATCAGGTGGGGTCCATTATATGACAGCAACATACAATTACAGGTGAGATATTGTGTGGTTGCATACCTTGTGAGCATTGCACACACTGTATTAGGGTGAGCAAAACCAAACAGTTCAGCAGTAAAAATACTTCCTTGGTTCATGACATTAAATTTTTGTTTAACTGTGGGTCAGAATGGGTTATATATTTGGCAATGTGTACATGCTCTGCTTTTTATATTGGCCAAACTTCCAGGCCCCTACGGTTACGGATTGGGGAACATCTGAGTCATATCAGGAATAAGAGACAGTCAAATGCACTATTCAAACATACACTTAAACATGGAAGTGCTTCTTACAGATTTACTGCAATTTAAAATATTTGGTGATAAGATAAATAAATCTGGGTGGCATACTATCCTTAATGCTAAGGAAAGGAAGTAGATTATTACATTAGGTGGGCTTTTTCAACCTGGATTAAATGATCATTTGTAATCAACCAATAACCAACTTTGTGTAATTAATGAATTTGTATAAACTGTGTGGATGTGACAAGTTTATGTTTAACACTGAGGAAGGCTATTTCAGCAGAAACTGGTCTGGTTGAATTTTTGTAGGGTTTATAGGGTTTATTCCCTACCCTTTGTGTTATTTATGCTTCATTAAAGAAGGTATATTAACCACATTTATTGCTGGCCTTATTTTTTGACTTAACTATTATTAACTCCCCAAGTGATGTTGACATCCTACAGAAAGTCCTCACTGAGACCAATAACTGGTGTCAGAACCATGGCCTTAAGTTCAATGCCAAAAAATGTGTCATCATTCCCTTTGGGAAAAACCCGCTTCCCATGAATTACCACATCAATGGTAGTCCACTGAACACAGAAGGCGTTATCTGGGAACACAGGTTGACAGCAACCTCTCTTTTGACCACAACATTGCCACTGTGGTCAGAAAGTCCTTCTATGTGGCACATCTCATTACTAAGGGTTTTGCGTCCAGGAAGAAAGACGTTATTGTCTCCCTATACTCTTCCCTCATTAGGCCAATCATTGAGTACAATGCCCCATTTGACATGTACCTCACTAAACACATGCAACAACTCGAGAGGCCACAAAAGTACCTCACAAAGAGGATCCTAGGCCTTAAACATTTGTCCTATATGGACAGACTAAAAAAACTTCAGCTATTCTCTGTCTCATATTGCCTACTTAGAAGTCTGACCCAGCTCTGTTAGAAATGCCACATCTGAAGAAATCCCAATCCCTCCACACCACATACTCCAGAGACTTCAACCTCATTATTACAATCAACCAAACTAGCTGGAGGAACAGGTTCATAACCCAGAGACTGCCCATGCTATGGAATAGACTTCCCATACATGTCAAGCAGAGCACCTCACTGGCCCTCTTCAAGAGAAATCTTGATGAGTGGATGGGAAATAGAAAATGTACCCCAGGGATCACTCCAGTGGCTTTACTCGACAGAGGCACTGGGAACTAAGGTCGGGTGGCACAATGCCAGAGTAATCCTATGGGCTAGGCTTGTAAAGGCTCCATGGCCATTAGCCTAGTACACACCTATGAACCTATAAGATGTTCATATATTCTAGTTTTAAACTTTCTTCCTGTTTTTCCAACATAATAACTACCACATGTTTCACATATTGAAATATAAACCAGCCCTTTTGGGTTACATTTACCTTTTACTAACCTAATCTTGTAACCAGTATCCCTCAAGATAATATTATCTGATTCTAAAATGTAAGGACACTGCTTACACATACTGCATTTAGTCGTACCCTTTATTGTCAAATTGCCAAACTCGCATTTTAATGATTTTTCTGAAGAAACTAAATACCAGATATCCTCTAGGAATGAAGTATTTTTAGCTTACAATAAATTATACTTGCTTATAGAGGATGCACTTAAAAGGTGTTATTTCTGAGGAACTTTTTAATTTTTTAAAGGTAGACCATCTGTTGATTCCTGTGGCATTTGGTATACCAAAACTACATAAGGACATACAGCATCCACCTTTTAGGTTTGTTATATCTGCTAACTGTAGCCCCATCCACCTCTTAGGTATTTTTATAGACAGGCTTTTTAAAGGCATTTTTGATTCAGTACAATATCTTTTGAAGGATTCTTGGGACTTTCTAACCAAAATTAATCAGAGTTGGTATTCACAAAGTTGTTGTTTTTCTACAATAGATGTTATTGATCTTTTTACATCCATTCTCATGAAGAGGGCTTAGAGTTGTTTTATGAAGCAATTAGGGTCCTCACAAGTTTCTCTGACACAATGGTGAATTTCATTATGATAGCTGTGGAATTTATATTGAAGATTAACTTTTCATGTTTGAGGGTGAATACTTTAAGCAAATTAAAGGGGTTGGCAATGGGTGCAAGCTGTGCACCCTTTATGCAAACATGGTGTTATACATCTGGGAATTAAAATATGTTTTTAATTCAGAGTATTCTTCATATTGGTTAGCATATTTTTTATTCTTGGATGACATCTTTATTCTATGGAAAGAGACAACAACTGAGTAACCTTTTGTGTTTGTTGAATAACTTAAATGTTTCTGTTCATATTTTAGGTTTACTTCCACTGTGTCTAATTTTTCTATCAACTATTTGGATGTTACGCTTTATACAGATACTTTAGGTTCATAGGTTCATAGGTTTATACTAGGCTATCTGCCCTAAGGCATTTATAAGCCTAGCCCAGAGTTTTTGTGGCTTACGCCACCCCTTATGTTAAAAAATACTGTGCCCATTAGTTTGTTGTGCCTCTGTCCAGCAGTGACACAGAGATGATTCCAGGGGTAAACCTACGATCTCCCATCCACCGGTCAAGATTTCTCTTGAACAGAGCCAGCGAGGTGCTCTGCCTCACATGGACCGGGATTTTATTCCACAACATAGGAGTCTCTGGGTGACAAATCTATCCCTCCAGCATGTCCTATTTATATCCGTGCTAAGGTTTAAGTCACTTGCTCTAGTGGATCTGGTAGATTTGGATTTTTGAGGTGGAGCATGTCCATTAATTCCGGGTTGGACATGGCCTTGTATGTCAGGCACAGGTCACCTCTGAGCAGACGGTATGCGACTGAATAGAGCTGGAGTTTCTTCAGTCTGGCAGCATATGACAGATTTTGGAGTCCCTTTATCCTTTTGGTGAGGAACTTTTGGGGTCTCTCCAATTGCTGCAGGTGTCGGGTGAGATGCATCCCGAATGGGGCATTGTACTCGATCATTGGTCTGATAAGTGAAGAGTACAGGGAAACAATGACCTCACTTGATCTGGATGTGAATCCCTTCATGATCAGGTGGGCAATGTAGAAGGTTTTTCTAACCACTTTAGCAATGTGAGTGTCAAAAGAAAGGCCACTGTCAACCTGGGTCCCCAGGTCCCTGATAACCTCTTCTGTGCTTAGTGGATTGCCACCTATATGGTAGCTTGGGGTTACCTTGTTTTTCCCGAAGGGTATGACTATACATTTTTTGGCATTTAACTTCAGGCCATGGCTCTGGCACCAGCTATCAGTTTCCATGAGACCCCTCTGAAGGATATCTGTGTCCGATGTACTTTCCACTATGGCTCCCAGTTTGCAGTCATCTGCAAACTTTGTCAGCCATAGTCCTCCTATGTTAGCCTGTACTTCTGAGAAGTAGATGCCGAACAACAGGGGGCCAAGGACTGAGCCCTGTGGGATACCACTTGTGACCGGCTTGGAGTCTGACATGGCGCCAGCTACTCTAACCCTGTGGGTTCTGTCCTTTAGCCAGTTTGCAACTCATCTTGTGACATATGGGTTTACATTTAAACTGGTAAGTTTCTCTATAATACCCGAGTGGGGTATTGTGTCGAAAGCTTTTGCAAGGTCAAGGTAGGCTGTATGGACTGCCTTTCCCTCATCAATGGCCTTGGTGACTATTTCGAAGAAGTCGACCAAGTTCAAAAGGCATGATCTGCCCTTGACAAAGCCAAACTGGGTCGGGTCCAATGTCTGCAAGTCCCCTATGTCTTTGTTTATGAGTTCCATTATGATCCTCTCCATAGCTTTGCAGACCAGGCTTGTTAAGCTTATGGGGCAGTAATTACCAGGGTCCATAGAGGCACCGCCTTTGTGGAGTGGGACCACAGTTGCCGTACGCCACTCCTTGGGCACGTATCCTGTGGTAAGGCTAAGATTAAACAGCTGCCTTATGTGCGGGTTTAGTTCCTCATTGAGTTCGTGTAGCACACAGCCAGGGACACCATCCGGTCCCATTGATGCTGTGTTTTTAGCTTTAGAGAGAGCAGTTTTCACCTGTGCATTGGAGATGTCTGGGAAGCTGCACTCCGCTGGGATAGTTATCTCTCCTTTTGGGGGGAGAGGGGGGTAAAGTTTGCACTGAACCTGTCTGCCAGTATGTTGGCAATGTCTGTGGGTTCAGTGATTTTTGTATCATTTTGGACTAATTCTGAGCATATCTGGGAGTTTCCACCCAGGTTTCTAACATAGCTGAAGAAGGCCTTATGATTGTCTTTTGAATCTATGGCAATTTTTCTCTCAAAGTTGGCCTTGGATGATTTTATGAGTGCTCGTATTTTTTTACTAATAATGATCAAAGGTGTCTTCTCTTTTATGGATTTTGCTCTATCATGTAACAGCTTTCTCCTCTTATTGTAAAGTTTGTTTATGGCTGGGGTCCACCAGACTGGACGTTTGCCCTTGGTGGAAAGAGTCTTGGTTTTATTAGGGATTGCCTGATCCATGCAGTCCTGGAGGTGTTCGTAGAAGGCATTTGTAAGGACTTCCACAGCTTGGGTTGTGGTTTCCACTGGCTCGGGGGCCTTGAAGGATACCACACCAGTCTTGAGTAGTGTGAAGTTTGCTTTAGAGAAGTTCTTCACTGTGGTCTTTTTTGTTTGGGGTGGGGGCGGGATAATGATATCCAGGGAGATTAGTTTATGATCTGATCTCACCAATGAGGGATATACTTCCGGTGTGGAGCATTTTGTCCCCATGTTTGTGATGATGAGATCTAGTATATTTTCTCCTCTTGTGGGAACGGTGGCTAGTTGTTCCATGGCATTTGAATTTATGAACTCCAGGAACCTTTGGGCTAGAAAGTTTGGGCTTGAGTAATGTTCCCAGTCTATATTCGGGTAGTTGAAGTCACCCAATATAATGGTGTTTGGAGATACTTTTATACCCTCCAGTTTCTTCAGGAAGGCTGTGTGGGGTTCCTGAGTTTGAGAGGGTGGCCTGTAGCATGCTACAAATTGTAGAGCAGTTTTGCCTATGGTTAATTGCACCTGGATGGTTTCCGATGCTTCGTGCATTGCCATCAACCTGGAGGTGGCTTTTAGTTCTAAAATATTTAGAAAGGCAACATTTTCAAACAACTATTTGGATTATAAGAGTTGCCACGCTAAGTTTACTAAAATAAATATTTTTAAAGGCCAATTAGTGAGGGTGTCCCGAATGTGTTTGGATGTAACTGACTTTAACCTTGAAATGGATACCATTAGTAAAATGTTTATAGATAGAGGCTGTCCCTTAGAACTGCTTAATTCTATTAAGATGGAGGTGTTAGTAGGTTGGAAATTGAAGTTCAAACAATTACTGGTGATTTAAATTCAGTCGGTACCATTAAAAAGGGTTCATTGAGTCCTAATCATACTGGTAGTATGATTATACCTTTTGGTAATGGTGAGAAAGAGATTAGAACCATTATTTCTAGGAATTGTACTATTTTAGGGGTAACTGATATTTTGTATATTCTTGGTAGGGAACCCCATTTTGTTTATAAGACCGGTAAAAGGGTTGGGAGGGTGGCCTAATGGTTAAGGTGTTTGCCTTATAAACACAAGGTGCAGGGTTTGAATCTCACAAGGGATAATTGGCTAGGTTTTAGCCTAGTACTAATCTATGATCTATGATCCTATGATCCTATGATCTATAATCCTATGATCCTAAAACTTTGAAGTACCTTTTTGAACATTTAGTCTATCCTTTGACTTTGACAATAAATGGTACGACTAAATGTGGTATGTGTAAACAGTGTCCTTACATTTTAGTATCAGGTAATATTATCTTGAGGGATACTGGTTACAAGGTTAGGTTAGTAAAAGGTAATTGTTACACAAAAGGGCTGGTTTATATTTCAGTATGTGAGACATGTGGTAGTTATTATGTTGGAAAAATGGAAAGAAAGTTATAAATTAAAATATATGAACACCTTTATGCAATTTCAAAAGGTAATATTAATAACTCTTTATATAAATATACTTTCCAGTGTCAGGGTTTTACTAAATTTAAGTTTGGTATTTTGGAACAGGTCCCTTGTAATCTAAGGGGAGGGTGGTGGGAACTTACTATTGAAATGAGGGAATTTTATTTAGATTATTAAATTACAGTCTAAGATTCCACCAGGAATTAATGAGTATGTTTCATTTGTTACTATTTAAAGATGAGAGCTTTGGATGTTAAATAAAATATAGTATTTTTATATATCTCTTACTGATATTTTAGTGGTCACATGATCTATTTACAGTACATAGTAGTAGTTTCACATTTTTAGGCTATGTTCCTTTAAGAAATTATTTAGACTTAATTGTTTAATAAGTTGGATTTTATATAAAAGTGTTTGTATTTGATTAACTAGTTGATCTGATGAAGTCCCATTATGTTTATGAGGGAAGAAAGCGCTTAACGTATGTTTTAAAATAAATAATTTGGGGTTTTTAAGGGCTGTGGACTTGCTGCCTTTATATTTTCTTGGTATGGAGCTTATGGTGTGTATTCACTGAAATGCCAAGTCTTCATTTTACATGGTGTGACTTTGCCAATGAAACCATTTCCGCTGTTCAAAATGAAAATGCTTAAGAGACAGAGAAAATCACAGGAGTTGACCAGAACAATCAGAAGCACCATGGAATTAAGCCAAAATCTGGAGTTGGGAGATGGAGATGAACTGGAAGAAGACCAGCAACATGGAAATTACCGAGTTAATGTGAGACTGCAAAGCATCAATCACATTTATGAAATGTGACTGTATATAATAAATAGAAAGAGTGGACTTTTGTTGACTTTGTTAAACTTGTGAGAAACTGAAAGGCATTGGCCTCACTTCATGTCATTGATGTTTGAAAGGACTCTGAGGGGAAGTAAGGATGAAGGAAAAAGGTAACTGTAAGTAAAACAATTTCTTTATGGTATTTCTATGAATTTTTCTCAATATAAATTACATATTTTATAGTAAAGTGTTTTTGTTGGTTTTGTATGTGTTGACGTTAAACAGATTACTTATTTTCTTCCACTTCTCTTTATTTCTTTTTTATATTAAGAAATGTAGGCACTGCAGTGCAAAAAAGAGAAGAAAAGCTAGACAAAAGAATGTTTAAGTTAATAGACTGTAATCTTGGGTTGTTGATGTGGGAGATGGAGTGTAAAAGAACACAAATCATAATATTTGTTGATATGTCTGGATTAAGACCCTTGGCTTAATCTAACAACAACTTTTAAGTGGAAGCAAGTAAATATGAGACGACTGAATATAAAATTTTCCATTAGCATTAAACATTTCAGCCTGTCTTTCAGGCTGTAATAGAGCAATACATTTTTCTTTTTTCCCTTAATTTTCCATAGGGGCTACCTGATAATAGGGCAATAAAAGACAGACCCCTAGTTTCTTTAAGGCTGAAAGTTAATGATTTCTGAAAGTATGCAAGTAGTTTTTATATCTGGGGGAAGGGGAATAAAGATAAAAAAGACTAGACATTGATTAGCTGACGTAGAAGCAGAGGCAATAACATGTGTCAGTACTTACGTATTATCGCAACCAGATTTTTACGGAGCCATTAGTGTCACTGTTCTCGGACAGCAACTGTATGTAATACTGAAAAGGGTTTTTTAAAGTGCAAGTACCATTGTTTCATACTGTCTAGGCAACAGAACCTGGAATAACAGCAAAATTCCTGTTCCTGTTTACTGCGCATTACCGACCTTAACTGTCTGTGAAGTGAAATGAAATGAAAATGGGTGCTACTACTAGAACATCCTTACTGCTAGGGCAGAGAAGTCATCGTTTATCAGAATTGCATATACCAAGAGACCACGACTCATACTTGTTGGATTGTGACTTTCAGGTCTGTTAGGGTTTCCTTACTTTTGTGTTGAGACTTTCCACAGCTCAGCATATATTTTAGGTCAACATACTTTTTCAGAGCTCATCTTGCATGTAGGCAGGTATTCTTCTGCCATGGCTTGTCTGTATCAGTGTACAATTCTATCCGTGACAAGGGAAGTTTCCCACACTCCACGGGTTTTACCGCTCCTGTCCATCATAAAATGTTTTTGCCCTAAATCACAGAGCATTGCAGTTAGTCATTGAAACCACCAAGTATTGCAGGCAGTCAGACACGCCATCTGTTACCATTTCATAGTATGTGAACAGTGCTTATGATTGCAGACCAACGTTTTTAGCAATACACATAAATTTACATTGTATACATGCATTGCTCTTACATATACTTATTGGTCTGGCTGAATTATTTATAGACTTGCCTACTACAAAGTTGTTATTATTTGTGCAGTGTTTATGTATACAGGCATTTCCTGACAACAGTGACACTAACACCTCCGTAAAAATCTGGTTGCAATAATACGTAAGTACCCATGTGTCTTAGCATGGATAACCTGAGTTTCAGGTTAACAAGGCTTTATGTTAGTAGCTGCCTGTTTGGCACACATGTTCCTCTTAGGAGGGTTAAACGTAATTATTTGAAGATGTATATAGTTATGTGTGTTTGTATTAAGTTAATAGGTTATGGGGGTGTTCTGGGTGTGTGTGTGTGTGTGTGTGTGTGTGTGTGTGTGTGTGTGTGTGTGTGTGTGTGTGTGTGTGTGTGTGTGTGTGTGCGTGCGTGTGTGTATGTATTTTTTTGTTTGTTTGAAGGTTTTTATTAAAACAAAATAAAAGGTTAAATGTGACATAGGTTGCAATTTTGATGATAAGAAAAAAAACTGTATAAAGGATTAATCTGCCAAACATTAATGGGTGCACGTATCACAAAAGCTGTTATTAGACATTAAAAGAGCTGTCATATATAACGTGGGGATAATGACTTCTTACTATAATGGCAGCACTTTCCATTGGTATAGACAAAAAGAAAAAACTTAATTATCTTAAGAAATGCAGAGTGTAAATAGCAATGCTGCAAAAGACACATTTCTAAAGAACTGAGCATGTGAATTTGATAAACAAAGGGTTTGGGGGTATATATTCAGAATATCAGAGACAAAGGAAAAGAGGAGTACTTATATTAATTGCTGGAGGAGCTCCAGTACTGACAGAAGAGGGAAAATGATAATAACGACAGATTTGTAGTAGTAAGGTGCTACTGGCAAGGGGTGACGATTATACTGGCATGTATGTATATTCCACCTAAAACTGCTATTTTGGACCTTAAAATGTATTACTTATAGGTGGGGAATGGAATTTGATTTGCAACATTGAGGACATATCTGGGGGACCTATCAGGGAAAATAAAACAAAAGAGAGTAAGAAATATATGAAAATATTTACTATGAAAGGCATGAATTCAGTAGCAGAAACTCAGAGAGCTTTTACGTATTATTCCTCAAGGTGTAATAACTGGGCTAGACTTAGTAGAAATTATATTTCACAGGAACATATCAATTTAATTGAGAATTTTATACACATCCAATAACTAATTCAGATCATACAGCAATAATTACTAAGATAAAAATGTAGAGTAATGAAGTAAAGATAAGATATTGATGATTCCCCACCTACCTGATAAAAAGAGAGGAATTTAAGGAATGGGTAACGGAAATTATCCAGGAGTTATAAGGAAGATAGAGAGTACTCCAGAAATTATAGCTAGTGAGTGGCATAAAAAGTGGAGTTTAAAATAGGGTAGAAATAAAAGAAAAAGAGATCTGGTTAAGAAGTAATAAGGATTATTTATAAGGGCTGACAAATGTTAAAGTATTACAAAATAATCGGAATCTCAAAGAACAAGAAGAGGTGCAATTGCAAAATGCTAAAGAGAAAATAATGGAGTACCTTGATAATAAGCATGAGTTCAGAAAGATTGCTGTTACCTCCAGAGCACAAAAATTTTGGCACAATGACTTAAGCAACAGCATGTAGAAAAGGGTTGTTGCCTGTAACCAGAGATCCTGTAGAGGTAGAAGAGATATTTTTGAAAATTTGTTTAAAGTGGTAAGTTAAGAAAAAGTACAAATGGAAATAATTATGGAAGACTTAAATATGCCAAGGTTAGAGGCAGTGGAAGCTTAACAACTAACAGTTAAGATAGGAGAAGATGAGATATAAAGGGTGATGTATAACCAATGTACAGAAAAGTCTCCAGGAATAGATGGTATTCCAGTGGAAGTTTGGAAGTTAGGAGGAAAAAAGTGATAATGACCCGGAAGGTTTTAACAGTATTTTAAAAAGACATGAAACACCAACATCCTGGATAAAAGCTCAGTGGTGGGTTTAATACCTCAAGATGGTATCTGATCCAGCTTCATATAGGCTAATTTCAATTGTAAACCACAATTTTAAAGCATTTATGTCTATAAAGGCTACAAGACTGACCAAGTTGACACCAAAATTGATAGATATGGATCAGCATGGTTTTGTGGAGGGGAGGCAAACATTTGAAAATATTAATAGCACACTGATGATCCAAAGGGAAATAGAATGTAAGAAAATACCACTGTTATTGGTGTGTCTTGATGCAGAGAGAAAACATTCAACAAAGTAAGCTGGAATTTTATGATTAGGGCTGTAGAATCATTTGCATTCCTGATACAATAGTAAGGTTAATTAGAAGGATATATGAGGGGTCGAAGGCAAAAATCAAAGTGGGAGGGTTCCTCTCAGATATGTTGTGTCTGAACAGAGCAACCAGGCAGGGCTGTCTTCTTTCCCCTTTGTTATTTGCATTAGATATAGAACAACTGGCAAAGATAATAAGAGACTCAGAAATTCAGAGATATAACTGCCATGGTGTTCAAGAAAAGTTGGCTTCATTTGCACAACATTATTTCATTCCTGATGGAACCAGAAAAGAACATCTCAGTGTTGAGGAATATTCTTTTTTTTTCAAAACAGGTTTATTGTTTTAACATACAAGAGAAATATCATAACAATTTTATACAAGTAATTAAAAATAGATATGATTATAACATTCAACAAAACAATTAAAGTATTTACAAAGACATCCACTACAATCAGACCAATTAATTAAACTAAAATACCATGCTATTGAAATTAGGATTTTTTTAACAAATTTCGTAAATTATCCCATACAATATAATAAGATGTTTTTCTAGTTGTTCTTGACCTAATTGTGTTTATTTCCATATGGCACACTATATTCATAACATTTTTTAATTCATTGAACGAAGGAGGTGTATCTGAAATCCAATTTCTGGTTATTATTTTCCTAGCCACTGCTAGAATAGACCATAACAAGGGAAGCTTAACCTTTTAACACTTTGAGGTACAGGTGTGTTGAATAATATAAGAGATTTAGAAATAATGAAATTATCTGTAAAAAGAGCCTGCAAAAATTCATTAAATGACTTCCAGTATTCTTTCAATTTTATACAGTCATAAAACATATGAGCCCAGTCAGCATTAATTTCTACATTACATCTCTTACATAGATTATCTTTATTATTTATTTTATTCATCATCAAAGGTGTATAAAAAGATCTATGTAAAAATTTCCATGTATAAAGTCTCCAGACAATGGAAGACGTAGTTCTATAGGCAGATTCCAATATATATTGTTTATCTTTTTGATTTGGTGGGTCCCCATTAATAGAAGTGAAATAATTCCAGTATGTATCTACACTGTAAAAAGTTTCTTGTCTGATAATTTTATGTATGTATGAAAGTTTACCTTTATCAGAAACTTTATGTTGTAAATTTAATATCAAGTAATCAATCAATGTTGGAATAGATTCTTTAACTGTTATAGACATTAGATCTATTCTATCAATGAGATGTTGTCTAAAGGTCTGAACCTCTAACCAGCAAGTTTCTCTTAGATCAAATTCTTGTTTTAAGAAATCTAGATTTTTAACTTTATTATCAGATATCAACTGATACCAGTACTTTAGATCATTATCTATAGCTAAATGAGTTCCTTCAGAAGTAGATGACAAAAGCATACCCTGAGTATACATTATAGGGAATATAATAAAATTCCATTCCCTATACTTAGGGTGCATGAATATAAAGTTACGGTAGCTAATAATAATATTTAATGGGTAACAAACCATATGTTTAGGTGTAATAGGTGAAGTACAAAATTCCTTTAGTAACCATAACATGGAGTTATTTACAATCATATTTTTATGTGTTAAGGAGATTTTCATGAAGTGCATACTAATTAGCTCCCAATAATCTTTCCATTTTGCGACATATGACTGATCTATTAATAAAGTAATAACTTTTACAATAGAAGAAATAGTATATAAATTAAAGTCTGGAAAAGAAATACCCCCTTGAGTCCAGCTATTAGTAAGTTTCTTTAATGCAATCCTAGGTCTATTAGGTGCCCATATGAAATGTAACATTAGTGTATTCAGTTTCTTGATAATTATTTTTGTAGGTGGAAGTATTATTGATTGTATTAAGTATAAAATCTTGGGGAATATTATCATTTTAATAATTGTAAGTCTCTCCTCCATAGTAAAAAACATATTATTCCAGGTATTAAAAAGATTTTGTATATTAAGAAAACAGGTATTATAATTATTATATATAATAGATTTAATATCTTTAGATAGTATTATACCTAAATAAGTTATCTGACCTGAATTGGGTATATATTTAGTAAAATCTCTAATGAGAATATTTTTTCGTGTATATATAGTTAGTATTTTAGTTTTTTCTTCATTGAATATTAAACCAGAAATACTTTTAAAATTCATCATTTTATCAAATAGAGACTGCATAGAAGAATTAGATCCTGCTGATGTAATTAGAACATCATCTGCAAAAAGTTGAATTTTGGATGTTGTATTTTCATCTATTTCGAAACCCTCTATGTCAGTACTGTTTCTGATCAAATTAGCCCAAGGCTCCATTACTAAAGTGAATAATAGTGGAGAAAGTGGACATCCTTGTTTTGTACCTTTAAGAATGGGTATTTTTTGTGAAACATATGTTCCTACCTTAATATAAGCCAACATTCCTTTGTATAAATGCTCTATTAGATTTACAGATGCATCTGAGAAGTTTGTGCACTTCAGTAAGGTAAACAGATAGTCCCAACTTACTGAATCAAATGCTGAACTTATATCAAGACTAATAAGTGTTAAATCTTTCTTTTTCCTATTTGCAAAATCAATTAGTGTTAAAGTTCTTCTTATATTATCAAAAGTATTTCTATTTACAATGAAGCCTGTCTGATCTATATCTATAATGCCGAGAATGATTGTCTTCAATCTATCAACAAAAATACTCATAAACATTTTATAATCAACATTAAGTAATGAGATGGGCCGATATGAAGTACATCTAGTTGGATCTTTATTAGGTTTTAAAATTGGCGAAATAAATGTATATTGCCAAGATGGGGGGGTTATTCACTCAGTTTTGGCCAAAATAAAAACCTTATGTATTAATGAGTATGTACTTTTAGAAAGGATTTTATATATCTCTGGTATAATACCATCATTACCCGGTGCTTTGTTTGATTTAAGCTTATTTATTTGTGTAATAATCTCTGTATATGAAATACTTTTGTCCAATAGTTTAATCTGTTGTTTATTAAGCTTTTTATTCATGTTTGTGGTTATAAACTCCTTTATTTTATCTTTAGGTTCCATGTTAATGTTATTATTGTTAATATTGTGAAAGTGATTTCTAAATTCATCTAGTATTTCTGGTAGACTAGAAACATTCTTCTTTTTCCTTAGAGAAAAGATTTCTTTGATATGGTTTTGTTTATTCAACCTTTTTGTTTTATTTTAAGTCTATGTAAGTATTTGGGGCTTATTGAGTAAGACAAAAACTTGCATTTCTCTAGAGTTATTTTAACTTTATGAGTTAAAATTTCTTTGTATTTCTCATTTAGTTTGTTTATTTCTTCAATGACTTTCTTATCCATAATATTTTCTTTATTATTATGTTTATAAGAGTCTAATTTACTTTGAATATCTAACAATTCCTTATTCCAAGATTTCCTTTTATTATTATACCATCTTATACTTTGTCCATATAGATATGATTTTAAGGCATCCCAAACATAGACAATGGAGACTTCAGGAGTATTATTTATGTCTAGAAAATGTTGTACTTCTGAAAGTATATATTCTTTATAGTCTTTTAGTTGAGTTAAGTATGCTGGTATCCTTTTGATCTGAACATTATGAGTATTTTTATCATGAATTCAAAAACAATTGAATTATGATCAGATATAGGACATGAAATGATTTTGGAATTAATTAAATCTGTTACCATCTGGTTAGAAATAAAGACCCTATCTATTTTTGAATAAGTTTTGTATCTGTTAGAAAAAAAAGGTGTATGGTAATGATTTTGAATCTATCTGATTATTAATATCATTCAAATGATAAGAATTAGCAAAATCATTTAAATGTTTTGCATTAGATGTAATTCTTCTTTTTCCTATAGTGGTAGTATCACTTTCATGTAGTATACAATTAAAGTCACCAGCTAAAATAATATCTCCTATAGAGAATGATATGATCGTATCAAGATGATGTTTCACTGTATTAATACCAATTCCAGGTATCCAATATACATTAATTAATGTGTAAGTCTTCCCATTAATTTGTATTGTAACCATACAAAACATTCCTTTATCATCCCGATAAGACTTAATGGTTTTAGGAATGGGCATACTTTTATTCCATAAAATAGCCACTCCTCTTTTTTTCTGAGTGTGCTCTGAACTAACCAATACTGTATATTTGTTTGTGGCTAGTTTATCAATATCTTTTTTCAAGAGATGGGTTTCTTGCAAATAGACTAAGTTGGCCTTATGTAAATTAATGTATCTTATTAGGCTTGCCCTTTTACATGGATTATTCAATCCATTAATGTTTAAAGAAATTCCTTTTAAAGATGTCATTTGGCATTTTTAAAACTTAAGAATATTATGATCAAAATAACAAATAACAACATAAGTAATGTTACATCTCCTCCTTTATGTGTACCTTTAAATATAGCTGTATTTATTGAATCTCTTATGGGATTTTGTATAGGATTCAATTTTGTTTGTAGTGACAATGAGTGTACAAAATATATTGTGGATGTCAAAACTATATACATATAACAATGAACAAGTGAAAATAATGTAAGGATTAAACCTTGCATCCAGCCTGGAGTTAAAACTCCAACTTAGAGTAGTATTTACCACTCAAGTTAACCCCTACCCTAAGCAGCAGTACCTCAGCTACCACCTTATCAATTTAATACTGGTTATATTTAACTTAAATTAACAGCTTTCAATTCAATTATCTAGCAAGACAAGACTACACATTTGATAAAACAGCATCATATAAACTAAAAATAAACTTTTTTTTTAAAAAACTATTCATACTACTATATACATCTATGTAATATAATACACTTGTATTCAAATAGCATTCAAATAAACTTGATATTAGGAACCAAGAGGAGAGAGAGAAATAAAAGACGTGAAAGAGGGAGAGAGAGTAAAAGAAAGAGAGAAAAAAAAAAAAAAGGAAGGTATATTTACATATTAATTTATTCAAAGTATGTAAAAATAAGTTCTAACATTCATTTAAATCAAAAACTTTGGCTAATATGGTTCAGACATTACATATATTAAGATGCATCTATTTTCTGTCATGTAAATGCAGTCAACAGCTTCCAAAAACTTTGAATTGCTTGTATATGAGCATTTTACTCATACTCATTATTGTCAATAGAATAAAATATTATATTTATAGAAATTGTTATAAATCATACTGCATAGTTATGCAAATTCTCAGAAACACTTGCATTATTGTAAAAAAAAAACATCTGTATTTTGTATGTCTATACTACTGCTTTAAAATATATCACATGACAGTTTCTTCCAGAATAGAGTTATAAAGTTATTTATGCTTGTCAATCAGATTAATTAAATGAGTTATAGTAATGTATATGTTTGGAACATAAGTTTTTAACACAGATTAGTATGTTGCAGTCAAGTAGATTTTCAAAAACACTTGAATAAATGTTTCATTTTCTATGCCTTCTAAAATAAGACATTTACTTACTACAAGAAACTGCATCATTTAAAATCATTATAACTGACATATTTTATGAATTATAACATAGATATTTAAGTAATTATATAAAATAACTCACATTTAATGTCAAAGAGTTCATTTTCCTTCACATAGTCGCAGTTGCATCAGTTCTACTTCCTGGTAGAGTGTTCTTCCTGAATCTGTGATGTGTCAGTGTGATATCTGGATGAAAGGTCAAATTGACTGCTTTCAGCTTCTCTGTGAGAATTCTGAGAGTTGAAGCTTTTGAAACAACTCGAGGACACTGTTCATGAGGTAGCCCACATCCCAGATTGTCTCCCTTAACATTTTGGTGGGAAACTTGTTAAAAACTAGTGACAAACATTCATTTAGCAGTGTAAATGCATCTAAACATGACAAAACCTTTGTGATGTATTTTACAGGTTATTACAGCCTCTATGTAAGTGAAATTAAGCCCAAAGTTATTAATAAGTAATAAAACTCAATATTTTTGTCCCAACTCAATTTTTATGCAAATCTTATTATTTACTATGTCTATATGATCAAAAGCATTTCTATATATTAATATGAGAAAAAAAAATAAAGAGAGAGAATAAAGAAAAGAAAAAGAGAGTAGAAAATAAATGAGTGTAAAGCAGAAATAAAAAAATGTAAGAGAAAGCTATAAAAAGTATATACAATGGAATATTACTTACTGTTTATATTAATAGAATTAAAAATAAAACATATTATTTACTATTATTTAGTTCTAATTATTATTAGTTAAAGCATGACATATTATTTACAAACAAGCATAAGCAGTATAATCAAGAAAGTATAATTAGGAATAGCATTTGAAGAACATATAAACTTTTTACAAGGAATAAATATGTTATTATTCCATTTATCATATTTTCATTACTCTTCTCTCCCTGCCCTCCCCCACCCTTTACCCACTACATAATCTAAATAGAATGTCATTGTTTAAACAAAGAAAAGAAGAAAAGGAGAAAAAAGAGAAAAAAATGTATCAAATTACTGACCTTACTTCTCTTTTCAGAAAGAGAAACAAATTGAATAATAGCTTGTTATTAGTTCCTCAGATATTTTGACTGGTTATGAAACAAAACATTTCTTTGCACACAGAGAATAACTTTGATTAAATCTTTTTCAGAACATTTGTGGCTTTCTGGAAATGCAGGAACTATATTTAAAAAGATTAATAATGAAGTAAAATGATGAGAGAAAAAAGAAAAAAACATAGAACAAATCATTTGTTCTTTAGTCTCTTCTTCTTCTCTGAAGTCTTCCACGAAGTTTCAGTTGCCAGTCTCTTTAATGAAGGACTAGCCCATTCCATTTCCTCTATTTTATCCAAAATCTTATTTTTTTGATAAACAGTAAAGCAGAGTCTAAGTCATCAAAAATTTTAGGACCATCAGGAAGGAAGACTTTTAGCTTGGCAGGAAACAGAAGGTATGTTTTAAACTGTGTTTTTTTAAGCTCCCTTATTAGTGGCAGAAAAACTTTTCTTTTAGCTATTACCAAGGAAGAATAGTCATTGTCAAAATGCACAGTTGTCTCATTAATCTTAACAGGAGCTTTAGCCCAAGCAGATTTAAGAACCATCTCTTTATCAAAAGATGATAGAAATCTAACTATAACTGATCTAGGATAGTTTTTGTTAGAGTTAGTATTAGCTATAGATCTATGTGCTCTTTCGATACCAAAAGAGAATGCTTCTGGTAAGTCTAAAGTTTTAGGGAGCCATGTTGTTAAAAAAGAAGTAATATTGTTACCTTCAATATTTTCTGGCAGTCCAAAAATCCTAATGTTATTAGCCTAGATCTATTTTCCAAGTCATCCAGCTTTGTTTGTAAGTGTGTATTTTGTTTCAGCAGAAACTCAATGTTGATTTCCTCTTCTTGGATTCTATTTTCCATGTCATTCACAGCTTCTTCTATGCCTGTCATCTGGATCTTCTGTTGTTGCAGGTCTATATGTAACAAGTCTATTTGTTTTGTAGTTTTTTCTATGAAGGTATCAATTTTAGTATCTATTTTATCCATCTTAGCAGTAAGTTGCTGGATTATAGTTATCAGAGACTGAAGTTCTTTCTTGATGCTGGAGTCTTGAGAATTTGTCTTACTGGAACTCATTTCAGACTGATAAACTGACAGGAAAATTTCCAATGTGATTTCTGACAGGAATATTGTTAAAATTTCCTTTCTTTTTTAGATATAATTCAAGAACTATATAAAACAAACATATTTAGAAAGAAAATTACTTAAAAAATTAATTTTTTAAGTAATTAATTCCTGTCAGTGTAATGAAATTGGTGGAGCTGAAGAAATCTGCTGCTATCCTGTGTTCATCCTTGGCCACGCCCCCCTGTGTTGAGGAATATTCTGAGACATTTCTGTTTTTTTTTTTTTTTTTTTTTTTGGGTTATAAAATTAATGAAGATAAAACAAAGGTTGTAGCTATACATTATGTACCCAGAAACAAATTGGTCCAGCAATACCCTTATTTATGGAGACATGGAAAAATGAAGTACTTGGGAGTATGGCTTAATAAATATTCTGTTATGGAGGCTAAGGATATGTAGAAAGAGACTAAACAAAAGATAATACAAAAAACTGAGAAGCTGGAAGCTCTTGCCAATGGATATAGTTATAAAGATACAAGCAATAGAATGTTTTAGTCCCATTAGTTTTATACACGGGTCAGGCATATTTTTATCAATCAGAGAAGTTCTTGATGGCAAGTACTGAAGAGCTGAAGGATTTTATCTTGGAGGGGAAGAGGGCAAGAGTCAAGTGGGATAAGTTGATCCTCCCAACAGAACAAGGATGTTTAAGATTACCTGAGTGGAAGGGATATTTTAGAGCTACTCAGTTAAGGCTTTTATGCATAACACAAGCATAAAGCTACAATTCAAAGTAGAACAAGATGATAATGAAGTAGGGAGTGATTCAAGAAATAAGGAAAGAATGGCATCTTGGATGCAGATCTTTAAGGAGAATAACAATAGTCATACAGGATATTATATTCATAAAGTAGCAAAGGTATACTAAGAACTATGCCAACATGGAAGTAGAGAAAGGAGACTGCTGATCAGGATGACTGTAATTAGGGCTACAGAGACTAGACAAGAGGGGGCTGGAATTTACTAGGGGAAACTGGCAAAGGTACCACAGTACTGGGAACAAATAATTAGAGAAGGAAAGGTAATAGAATGGGAAGAGGCCAAGAAGACATTTGGATGGCAGGTTAGTGATTTCCTTCCCCTTCACGGGTTGATATCAGAGTATACACAAAGAGAAAGGGATAGGGGAATCCTAAATGAAAGTCATGCACTGGTGGAGTTTTTAATTGAATCTAGAACAGAAGCTGCTTTTAAAAAGGGATAATTAGTAGATCATATAATAATATTGCATGATAAGTATAGGAATCAATCAGAGCAGGTTATAAAAGCTTGGAGGAATCCTTAAGGATCTGCATCGAAAATCCCAACCTCTCCTTGTGTCTTGAGCTCTCCCCCCCCGCGTTTCGTCATTATCCTTTTCTACTTTGAATTGTAGCTTTCTGCTTGTACTGTGTATAGGAGCCTTAACTGAAGTACCCCTTCAAATCAGGTAGTCCCAAACCATCTTGTTCTATTACACAGATCAGCTTATCCCACTTGACTCTTGCCATCTTCCTGTCCCAGATAACATCCTTCAACTCTTTTATTACTTGCTATCCACAACTTCTCCTCTAGTTGATAAAAAATATGCCTGACCTGGGCATTAAACTAATGGGACTAAAAACATTTTGACTGCTTGTATCTGACTATCTATATCCAGTTTTTGTATTATCTTTTACTTAGTTTCTTCCCACATATCCTTAGCTGCCATAACAGAATAACAGGAAAAAACTGCCACAACAAATAAAGCTGGTCTAACACAATTTCATATAGTAAAACAACAGGAAACAGCTAACACAACTAGAAGGCAATAAGTTTATTTAAAAATAAAATAAGGTAAGTGCTTTCATGCTCATTGACTTAGTATTTAAGTGTTTGGATTTTGTGATGGTGTTTATGGTCTGATGAAGTGCCTTGGAAGCATGAAAGTGCTTACCTTATTTTATTTTTAAATAACCTATTGCCTTCTAGTTGTGTTAACTGGTTTCTATTTGCCATAACAGAATCCTTTTTTATCCATACTTCTAAGTACTTCAGTTTATAATGTCCCCATAAATATGGGTATTGCTGAATTAATATGGGTGTGGGTACATAGTTTACAGCTATTGCCTGTGTTTTATCTTCATTAATTTTGTATCCCACAAAGACTTGAAACTGTCTCAAAATGTTCCACAACACTGAAATGTCCTTTTTTCTGGTTTTATCAGGTATAAAATAATGTCTTCTGCAAATAAAGCTAACTTTATTACCATACAAATTATAGTCTTATATTTCTGAGTCCCTTATTTTCTTTGCCAGTGGTTCTAAATATATAATACAAATAATGAAGGGGAAAGAGGATACCCCTACCTGGTTCCTTTGCTCAAACAGAACTAATCAGAGAGGAACCCATGCACTTTAATCTTCACCTTCGATCCCTCATATCTCCTCCTAATCAGCCTTACAGTGTTTATCAGGGAATGCATTAGTCTTTCCTCTTCTGGTTTTCTTTTCTAAAAGATTGGTTTAGAGGGTGGCATAACAGTTAAGGTATTTACCTCACAGACACAAAGTGCAGGGTTCAGTTCTCAAGTGGGGTAATTGACTAGGCTTAAAATAGCCCACAAGGGTAGTTAGCCTAGTACTAACCTATGAACCTATTTAATGGACATAAGGAATTGTACGAATACACTAGATTTTTCCTTATTGAAATCAAGCCTACAAGTCAGAACCTCAACTTTTTATACCTTTTGTACTAGTAAGGCCTGCCAGAAAAATCATTAATTTAGTCCCCAGGATTCAATAACATCTACACTAAGTGTACACTAAGTGTACACCATTCTTAGTGAACAGACAACACAGACATAACTCGCACCTTCTTCCTCCTAATTTTAGTTTTCCTACTGATACTCTTGTAGCTTTAAATATTGGCAGGATTCATAAAGGTTGCCATAAAGTGTAGACTGCATGTACACATAGCATACTAGAAAGCACAAAAAATGTCATAAGAATGTTCTTGAATACATATCATGTACACTTAGTGTAGGCTTTATTGAATCTGGCCTAGTGTCTTTCCAAATGGCCATCCAGTTATCTTTTGCTGTAATAAGAGTACTAACTCTTCTTATGCACCTTATATAATATGGCACATGGGAGTGAATTTCTCTCCCATTGTAACCATCCTCTGCAGTTTTCTATTAGTAACATCTGTACTAGCTCATCAGGAATAACCTTTGCAGGGCATTATAAGCAAAATTGCTCACCTTGAAGTAGATTTTCTGAGTAAAGCAGTGTTCCAGGAAAATGTAAGATGAGTATGTGCACATCCACATTGAAGTCTACTATTACAATATTTTAATTAATATTTTCTGCTATAAGAGTTTCTAAGTAAAAGCTGCACTCCTATGTGAGGTTGTCACCAAATGGTGGGGTTTTAGGACTTTACTGTTCTAACAGGACTAATCTTTCCTTTTTCCCCAGGATGAACTGGTTGAATATGAATGTATTTTACTCATTGGCTTCAGTATTGCTCTCTTATCTTCCTCCATTCATTTTTATCACCTACTGTTTTTTTGTTTGCTTGTTTTTACTTTGTATTTTTCGTTTCTGCTGCAGTTAGAAAGAAGTGATTTAAAATGGAGGTACCACCTGGTATAAGTCACATGCATTGGGGGCAAGGTGCAGTAATATTAAAAGGCAAACTTCCAAACGAGCAAGTATTTCTAAATACCAGATATTGGTTTGCACCATACCTGAGATTAACTCCTATAAGTGGCCAATAAAATGAGAAAGTATGTGGGAGTTGGTAACTTGAATATAAAAAAAGTAATCCTTTGGTACATTAAATTTGTGATGTAACACAAGCTTTACGAGGAATAACCAAGCAATACATTTTTCCTCTATTGATTAAGCTTTTCACATTCTTGACTATGTGTAGTGTTAACTGTATTGTTTTGTAAAGCTAAGCACTGAATATCATAATCACATGAAAGCTGTAAAGCCACATGAAAGATGTAAAAAGCTAAATATGAGCATTTCAGTGTATGAGCAAACTAATTGACTTTTATTGGTTTTAAAATAAAGGTGAACACTTTTGTATAAAACATCAAACTTCCTCATATTTCTTATGAAACAGTGGTACTTAGCAAGTTGCCTATAGAAGTGCGTCATACCACTTAACTGTCCAGATTTTCTCAGAATGCCCAGATTTTTGTCTGATATTCTTGGTCTACTCTTCATAAAATTGGTGGTTTTCTGGTAAATCATTGGGATGATCTGAGGATTGGAGTCACTAAATAATGACACAGATTGAGTTACAGACTTCAAATCCTTCAGAAAATGTATGTTAAAACAAATACCAATACTCTAGCAATGTTCTAAGTTTATAAGAGCAATGTTTAAAATATGTCGCTATTTTTGGACCTTTGTCCCCCCATTTTGTTGGGCTTTGTCCAGATTTCTGTCACTAAGAGTTTGAGGGATATGATGTGTGTTATTACATATCTAAAAAGACTAGAAACACTTGGACCAGTGGATGGAAATCTGTATTACAGCATTTCAGTAATAAAAGAAGGGGTTAGCCAGTGGTAAACAAAGTAGTTCATGCAGTCATCCAGAAGTTTGTGCTGTCATCAGCATCCTGGGAAGGAGAGCATTTGTGTAAGTCTGTAATACCATCCGTGGGTGGGGGGATGGGCTGCCTGCATCTCCAATGAAGCTAACAGTGCCCTCCCCCTGCATGTGCATATTCCCATGTACTCATTAGGAAGAGCTACCATCATGCACTGAATTGGTGAGCCATAAGCCTGCCTTTCTGTATGCCGTATGCCTGCTGCAATGCCTGACTTTGTTTTTTTTTCTTTATACCACACTTCTTAAGATGGATTTTGGCTCTGGTTGAGCACATCCAGCTCTGCTTCACCCTGACCCTCAGATGGATGCACCAATCCTTCAGTGATACTGCCTCTAAACATTTGAGCCTCTAAATTCACTTCACCTGGATTGTAGTTTATGCCACTGTTGCTGGCACAGTTTTTTGTTATTTTTGATCTTTGTTTTCTAGTGTCAGTTTTGTTATGTGTTTTAGTAGTGTAGTGAGGACTATGTTAGGATTAGTTGGTTTTATAGTTGAGTTGTATTTTTAGTCAGTTTAATCTTAATTAGCTTTGATAGTGTGGAGTTGGTTAATTATGATCTTTTTATTTTGTTGTATTTTAAGTTTTCATTTTAGTGTTCATGAATTTTATTTCTTGGGTAGATTTAGATAGGCTGTTTTGCTTTGGGGTTGTCTATGTATTTTGTGTGTGCATTCTATGAACTTATTTTTTTTTTCACATTGAAATGAGTGGGACACTGTGTTTTGTTTGTGTACTTTGAAGTGCAGACTTGGGTCTTTTCTTTTATTTAAGATGGGCTGATAAGCTTTGTGTGTATGTCTTTGGCATGCTTACTGTGTGAACTTCAATTTTTAGCAAGTATTTTAACTATGGCAGATTCAGGAATGTTTTGGAGAAGTGATGTTGCCCCAGGGTGGTAAAAGAAGTTTGATGACATACAAAGGATTGTGATAAATTTTACCTCAGCAGTTGGGTATCCAATTTTATTTTACTCCACTATGTCTGTATGTGTGTTTGTTTATATGTATGTATATATGTGTGTGTGTGTGTGTGTGTGTGTGTGTGTGTGTGTGTGTATATATATATATATATATATATATATATATATATAAATATGGAGGCCAAATAAGGCCTTGGGTTAGCTTTATATCTGAAAATGTCTAGGTTACGAAGATCCTCTCCTTTACCCGTAATATACCATCGCGGACCTCCTCTCCAGATATTTTACAATGCTGATATGGCAGAGTACGGTATGTGTTTGTTTAATTTCTAAATTTCATGAGTACAGTATTTGTATCTATTAATATCTGCTGTTAATGTTTCCAAAACCCTTTTTAAGGTTCAGATTTTTCTTCTTTTAGAGTTTCCTTGATTGACATTTTGGGACTTTTTTTCAGGAAAGCACTGATATTTTTGATATTACTGTCTTTTTTCATGGCTGTTTTTTTCCTTGTTAAAAAAGAAAACAAACCTCAGTTGCAATTGCTGTTTTTATTTATTTATTTATGTATTTATTTATTTTGCTATTGTTTGTGGTTAAAGTTGTCAACTGTCTTACTGCCATTAAAGAGTGAACATTTAAAAAACATAAATTTGGGAATAAAATCCCACCACAGTATAAGTATGAACCCTGATTATTTTGCTTGTGAGTGCAGTAAAGCATTTGTAAGTGTGAAATTTGTCAAGGGCTTATTTCTAAAATGTTATGAGACCATATGAATAAACTTAAACTTTACCTTGATGAGAAATCTCTTTCTGCAACAGATAATACCTCTTTGGAAATTAAAGATTCTTTGGAACCAAATGCCTCAGTGTTTTTCTTGGATCATAGGAAGTTACTAGGCTATTGGCCCTGAGGCCATTACAAGCCTCGCCAAGAATTTAACCTGTGTTCTGACACATCAGCACCCGATGCCCCTGTCCAGCAGGGACACAGCTGGAATCCCAGTGGTGTATGTTCTGTTCTTTGGAACCAAATGCCTCAGTGTTTTTCTTGGAACTGAAAGTAATTACTAATTCCTTCCAGACCTCAGAAACATAATCAAGAGCATAAGGCTGATATACCAAAGGCCTTCCACTCTCAGCATGTACCACCAAAGAAGAATGAAAGAAGTGGTTCCTAATTTTATACGTTGTCAATGATTCTCTTCCCAGATTAAAATTATTGCATATTTTGATATTGCTAGCTTACAGAAAAGTGTCACAGATGTTAAACTCCATGCCAACATTTTCAGGCTCTCTCTTCCCTACACCCTAATTTGACTACGGACTTTGCACTCATAAGAAATTGAATGCAGCATCATTTCTATACTGAGTAGTGCTTTTTCTCTGTTTTTCCTTTTGGTCTTCCAGAATCCCTTCACAAATGAACATATTAGTGCTGGTAACAAGGATACTGAAATTAAGTCATATTTTGCCAATGTTGAGGTCTGCAAACTTATTGATGCCAACTATGGTCTCAATTTTGGGAACATTGGTAACTCAATTGTTGACTGAACCAGTTATGTTTATCCGTACTACACAAATTCTGTCAGTGGGACTCTCAGGTCCAACAGTGGATGTTGGTATATTGGGGCTAAGTTTAGTGCCCAACTTCATGGTGTCATTGCTAATTTTGATTGGTTCAGACTTTCATTTTTGGTGATATTTCCCTCAGCGTAAAGTTTTGGTGCCACATTTGATATGGTGTTGTAGACACCTCTGCAGTAGATTAGCATCTGGCCCACCTCAGATAAGACTTCTATTGTGACATGAAAATAATTTTTTCCTAAGCTCATGGCTGTTTCTCTTCAGATGTAGTAAGACAGAGGGACTGGAGGGCCTATGTAGAGTTCTGTCATGACATTGGGCCAGACCTTTCAACCACTTAACACAAGAAAACTCTTCATAGACAAAATAATGGGGGAACAGATGGTCCAAAACAGAGACAGATTTTAAATATTTCTCTTATAAAAGGATGTGTGCATTGTTGGGGGGTTCATTGATTTCCCCCAGCTTGCAGCTGTCAGCAAACTTTGTCATCCAGAGGCCTTCCACATTAGCCTTGACTTCAGAGAAGTATATTTCAAACAGGAATGGTCCCAGCACTGAGCCCCATGGCACACCACTAGTAACTGGTCTCTTGTTGGATCTAGATTCACCTGCTTTAACCATGAGTAGCTTTTGTTATGTTGTAAGCTTTGTCTGTTTGGCAGTGCCAAAATCTGAAAGCCTAGAGCTGACAGGTGAAGCCCATCCCTGGCAAATTAGTGTGGCCTCTCAACCATGTCCTCCCAAGCTGACGTATTGGATCTTTTGGAATGACACTAGTAGCTAAGACATTTGTTAAAGTCAGTCATTTTCTGCTGGTATTGTGCCATCATCCATGGAGATGGTAGAATGCTGCTCAATGTTAGGCTCGTACCCGCCTGTGGCACATATTCTGAGAGCTCAATCATGGGTCTCTTCATATAGTCCAAGGAGGTACATCTCAGGTCATTCACGCCTACATGGACTATGACTGAGTCATACTGGTACTTAGGGGTAAGTGACCTGAGTATGTGCCGGACCTAGTGAATCCTGGCCTCTGCAAACTTCCCCTTATCCAGGCTGGTAAGATGGACATCAGTGTGTCTCACAGTGGAGTCTCTTATGACCAGAATATTGGGTTGTGGAGTGTTTTGACTATGGGCTTGGTAGTTAACCATTCAAATCTGAAATATCCCTTCCATCCCTTCAAATTAGATAATCCTGAACTACCTTGTTCTGTTGGAAGGATCAACATATGTTACTTAATTCTTCCCTCTTCGCCTCCCAGATAAATACCTTCAACACTTTTTTTCCACGGCTTCTCCTCTTGTTGATAAAAAAATGCCTGACCTGTGTATAAAACTAAAGGGACTAAAACCATTTTCACTGCTTGTATGTTACTACACATATCCATAAACAAAAGCTTCCAGTTTCTCATATTTTGTGCTATCACTTATCCTTAACTGCCATAAGAGAAGCCTTTTTAATCCATAATCTGAAGTAGGAACTTAATCTGTCAGCAACCTTTGGGATACGGATCCGATCTCTGATCCGAGCCGGCAACTTCTACCACAGCATAGATCCGAGCTCTTAGCTCCTCCCTTTACCCATAATCCCCTGCCAACCCTGACTGACCTCAGATCTAGTTTGCCGCGCTTCAAGCTACAAGCTGGATTTCGAGCTCCTGATAGTTGGATAACTTTTGTGAGAAAAACTTTGCATTATTTCTTCCTTTTTCTTGTGTGAGTGTGTACGGGTGTTTAGGTATCCTATATTTGTCTTTTTTTGGGTTTATTTTTCCGCCCTGCCCTCGCTGGTTCATAGTGTGTGTTTGTGGTGTGTGTAGGGGCCTAGTGAGTGTGTTTTCTGTATATTATGTCAGAGGCCCCTAAAGCCATCTTTTCAAAATGCACCGAGTGTGGCCATAAGCTTTCACCGGCGGATGGCCACACCCAGTGTGTTAGGTGCCTTGGCTTGAACACCTCTCCTCGGGATGCGCGATTTGTGCAGCATTCAACCCCAGGGCACTTAAGGACCGGAGGTCGAAGCTGATTCTGGCGGGCCTTTTGCCCCCGGATTCAGCTCCGGCCTCCGGTACTTCTGTGGCCGCTACCCAGCCCTCGGTGGTAGCCACCCCTGTCTCCCTCCCTCCGGTCGGGACTCAACCTCCCACTTCGGCTCCGGAGGAGATGGAGGCCGGGAAAGCCAAACAGAAGGAGAAGCACCATAAGCGGCGGGCTGAGGACTCCTCCTCGGCCCCACCCGCCAAATGGGCTTCTCCATCCAGAGCTTCTGGATCACCTCCTCCTCGGCTCCGGTCCCCTTGTTTCTCACCGGGACCCGGGGAGGAGGGGACCCACACTCTGGGTCTGCCTCGGTGGCCTCGTCGAGGTCCACCCTTAGTATGTCAGATGCAGACATGGACCGGATGATGAGGAGGTTCATCCAAGCCCAGCTGCAGATGGGAGTGCTCTTGCCTCCCCCCCATGCGGGGGGGAGCTCGACCCCATTTTTTGCTCCAATCGCTCCTTCTTTCCGGGTTCGGAGCATTCGAAGCCGAGCCGAGTTGGATCCGGGGGTGGGTCGGAGCCGATAGTACTGCTTACTTCGGCTCCAACTGGTCCCTCGAGCTTGTCAGATCCGACCTCTCGGAGCCATGGGTTGAGCTTCGGATCTGAGGGATTCTGTGTGACTTCGGCTCCATCCCGGTCAGAGCACATGGGTCCTTCGGATCCGAGGGTCTCGGCTCCGGATCCGATCCCCGCTTCGGATCTGAGTGGGAGTCGACTCTCGGATCCTATCGAGAGTGGCTCCCCCTCGGCTTTCGCGGTGGTGGAGAGGGCACTGTTGAGTGCATCCGGGCCTCCGGTCCTGGCTTCGGCTCCCCCCTGCACTCCCTCTCAGCTGGTCCGGGCTCCCATCACCCAGCCTTCGGGGCAGCCTGCTTCAGCGCCTCTGGGTGTTCCTTTGGAACGTGACATTGCTGGTGAGTCTTCCTCGGACAGCCCCCCGAGGAGGTCCCTCACAAAGCTAAGTGTAAGAGGAGGCACGTGGACTCCCCCGAGTCCCTTACGGAAGATACGGACTTAGATGAAGGGGAAGGCTCCCCAAGGTCACCCCCGAGGATGTCTCCTTTGGAGACATCATGGAAATGCTCAGGATTAGGGGAGGGTGGTCTGCCCCCAAGACTTCCTCCGATGAGTCCGTATTCCTAGAGGCGTTCAAAGCAGGGCCATCTACCTCTTGGGTGTCCCCTCCCCCCGACCCCCTGGTGGACCTTATTTCCACCAGGGCTTGGAAGGAGCCGGACACTGTAGAGCCAGTCCCCAAGCGCCCGGATAGAATCCTGAGTCCCCCTGCTGAAAGAACCCACTGGAGAAGAGGTCCCCCCGTGGATGCCATGTTGGTGGCGGCAGCCACTAAGAGAGAGTTGGCTCAGGAGAGCTCCGCGGTCCACCCGCCGAGTAAGGAGTCTGGAGCGATGGACCGCCTTGGGAAGTGGGTCTTTAGTTCAGAAACCTTCTCCATGAGGGCGCTGAACTATATGGCACACGTCATCCGGATGCAGTGAGATCTAATAAAAGAATACGCTGCATCCCCCCCCAGAGTCCATGTCGGAAGGGGACAAGCAGCTGTACTCCTCCCAAATGTCCACTCTACGTTCAGTTTCCAACACCTGTATGCGGCTGTTGTCTCACGCCACTGAAGGAGCCGCTAGAGCTGGCGGAGCCGGCCTGGTAATGAGGCCCCAAGCCTGGCTCCGACATTGTGACTTCTCAGAACCCTTTAAGGCGTCATTCGCGAATGCCCCCTTTGATGGTTCTGCACTGTTTGGCAAAACCGTTCTCGACACTTTAGTCCAGAGCGAGAAAGACGGGAAGACATTGTCTGCCGTCGGAGTCTGCTTCTCTGCTCCCCAGAGGTCCTTTTCCAAGAACCATATCCAGAGGCTACCAAATTCCCTTTATTGTAACCCCCAAACCAGAAGCCTCCCCGACGTACCACCCAATCAGAGGGAGGCGGCTGCTATAGAAATTCAGCAGCTTTTACAAAAAAGAGCCATCCAACCCATCCCCCCAGATCAGTTCGGATTGGGGTTTTACTCCAGGTTCTTTCTGGTGCCAAAAAAGACGGGGGACTTGAGGTCCATCCTCGACCTCTCTCTCCTGAACCTGGCAGTACCCAAAGAAAAGTTCCGAATGGTCACGCTGCAATCTATTATCCCCCTATTGCGGGAGAACGACTGGATGTCCTCGATAGACCTCAAGGATGCGTACTACCACATTCTGGTGGACAGACACTCCAGGAGGTTCCTCCGCTTCCGGCTGGGAGCCAGTCACTTTCAGTTCAGGGCCCTCCCCTTCGGTCTCACCTCAGCCCCCAGGGTGTTCATCAAAGTCTTGGCGGTTATAGCGGCCCACCTGAGGCTTCAGGGAATTCAGGTCTTTCCGTACCTGGACGACTGGCTTCTCATCGCCCCAACAAGGCATCTGCTCTGTTCAGGCAGGGATTATTTCCTCAATCTTGCTCCACGCCTAGGGTTGACTGTCAACATGGCCAAATCCTCTCTGGCTCCTACACAGGTAATAGATTTCATAGGGGCGAGATTGGATTCCAGACTTATGCTTGCCTTCCTGACTCCTGATCAGCTTCAGAACCTGAGGTTGCATGTTCAGGCCATTCTCCGACTTCCTGCTCCACCGGCGGAATTGATCCTGAGGGCTCTAGGGTCCATGGCGGCAGCAATTCCTCTGCTGCCCCTAGCCCGTCTAAATATGAGGGTCCTGCAGTGGACCCTCCAGGTATAATGATCCCTGTCTCGCAACCCCCTGTCCCATCCTATTCCCCTAAGCAGGGCATGCAGAGGGTCGCTTATGTGGTGGCTCCAGTCCCCGAGTCTCCGCACGAGACGACCATTCTCGATGCCTTCCCCCATCATCACAGTGACCACGGACGCCTCTTGCATGGGGTGGGGGGGCACTATTCAGGCAGAACGGTCCAAGGCATGTGGAATGACACAGAGACCTCCTTGCATATCAATGTCCTAGAGATGAGGGCGGTGCTTTTGACATTGCAGGCACTTCACAGTCTTCTTCCGATTGGGATGATTGCAGTACAAACGGACAGCATGTCAGTTGTCTGGTACATCAACAAACAGGGGGGAACCAGGTCTTATCCTCTTTGCCACGAGGCCATGAGAGTGTGGGAATGGGCGATATCCACCAACCGCTTTCTCATTGCAACGCACATTCCGGGATGGTCCAACATCCTAGCAGACAGGCTCAGTCGTTCGATTCTGACCCCGTACGAATGGTCTCTCAGTCCTCTAGTAGCGAAACAAATGTTTGCCCAATGGGGGCAACCCTGTTGCGATCTTTTTGACTCTCCTTCAAATACCAAGTGCAACAGTTACTTCGCTCTAATCCCCCCTCAGGGGGAGTCCCCGAGAGACTCTCTAGTACATGCTTGGCCTCCCGGTCTCCTTTACACTTACCCTCCATTGCCCATGATGCTAAAACTCTTACAGAAAGCTAATTGGCTGGGGAGCAAAATGATCCTCATTGCCCCATTTTGGCCTCGTCAAATGTGGTTCCTGTACCTGTGGTCTCATCTGATTCATCCACCCTGGATTCTGGATCCCCTTCCGGATCTCATTACTCACCCTCTGGGTCTTCCGACCCCCAACCCGGTCAACCTCCAGCTGACTGCTTAGTTGCTCCAGTTCCACTCCTGATAAGGACTCCTGGAATCTCCTCACCAGTCAAAGCCATCCTAGTAGCAGCACACAAACCTTCCACCAGAAGGGTCTGTCGAAGTAAGTGGAAACGTTTCTCCATTTGGGCGGAGCACCATCACTTAGATCCTTTCACGGTACCTCTTACGTCGGTTTTGGATTTTCTAACTACACTTTTTCATCAAGGGGCTAGCTGCTCTACAGTCAAGGTACAACTAGCAGCGATTTTGCATTATCATGTAGGGCATGAATCGGGCCCTCTAATTACTTCCAAGCTTTGTAAAGCTTTCCTCAAGGGTACCTTCCTCCTCAGACCCCCGGTCAGGGAGGTAGTACCCCCATGGGATTTATCTTTGTTTCTTCAGGCCTTGACAAGCCCCCCTTTTGAGCCGGCGGCTATGGTTGATCTTAAATGCCTTTCTTGGAAGACGGCCTTCTTGGTGGCCATTACTTCAGCTAAAAGAGTCTCTGAGCTTCAGGCTCTATGTGTTAAACCGCCGTACTTAGCCTTCCATCAGGATAGAGTTTACCTCAGGATCAATCCGTCCTTTCTGCCTAAGGTATCTTCGGAAGCTAATATTAATCAATCTATTAATTTTCCCGTGTTCTTTCCCAATTACCAGAACAAAGGAGAGTACAAACTGCATTCCTTGGATGTGCACAGACAATTACGTTTTTATATTCATCGAACTGCTGGTCATAGGCAATCTGACCAGTTGTTTGTCTCCTTTGCCAAAACAAGTTTAGGCAAGTCAATTTCTAAAGTTACACTGTCATGGTGGATAGCTAGTTGTATCCTCTTGGCGTATCAGAGTTCGGGAAGGCTTGCACCTCAGGGAGTCCGAGCTCATTCTACTAGGGCCGCCGCTACTTCGGCAGCTTTTAAATCTAGGGTTCCCTTAGATGATATTTGTTCCGCAGCCACTTGGGCCTCATCTCATACCTTTATCAGCCATTACAAACTGGATGTTGTCTCCAGAGGTAGGGCGTCCTTTGGCTCTGCAGTGCTCCGGAATATTCTTCCATAAAGGCCACCCAGGATTCAGGTAGCTGGGGACTCTGTCCCAAAGGTTGCTGACAAATGAAGTTCCTACTTCAGATTAAGAAGTTATGTACTCACCATAACGTTCCATCTGAGTAGGTATCTTCATTTGTCTGCAACCATCCCCCCCTCCTTCCCCCTGACCTATAGGATCTGTCTTAGATAAGCCCCTTCTGGGGCACAGTAACAATGGTTATATCGGGCAAACTTGATCTGAAGTCAGTCAGGGTTGGCAGGGGATTATGGGTAAAGGGAGGAGCTAGGAGCTCGGATCTATGCTTTGGTAGAAGTTGCCGGCTCGGATCCGAGATCGGATCCGTATCTCAAAGGTTGCAGACAAATGAAGATACCTACTCAGATGGAACGTTATGGTGAGTACATAACTTCTTATTCCTAAATACTTCATCTTATCATATCCCCATAAATACGGGTATTGCTGAACCAGTTTGTGTGTGGGTATATAATTTACGGCTATAGCCTTTGTTTTATCTTCATTACTGTCTCAAAGTATTCCACAGCAGTGAGATGTCCTATGGATTCATCTGGTACAAAATAATGTCATCTGCAAATAAAGCCAACTTTTCCTGATTACCATACCAATTATATCCTTGCATTTCTGAGTCCCTTATTTTTTCTTGCCAGTGGCACTAAAGATAAAGCAAATAACAAAGGGGAAAGAGGACACCCGTGCCTGGTTCCTCTGTTCAAACTCAGCTTATCAGTGTGGAACCGTCCCACTTAAAATTCTTGCCTCTGATCCTTCATGTATTCTCCTAATGTTATTATTGTATCAGGGAATGCAAATGTTTTCATTGTCCTACTCATAAAATCCCAGCTTACTCTACTGAATACTTTCTCTGCATCAAGACCCAGTAACCACAGCAATATGTTCTTACATTCTGCTTCTCTTTCAATCACCATTGTTCTGTTAATGTTGTCAGCTCTTTGCCTAGAACTTCTTTTATATTGAGAATAGATTTTAATTTCTAGTTTCTAGTAATTGTCTCCCAGTAGCATTGCACTTATTAAGGCCTTGCAGTGTCTAGGCAATTCTGATTCTGTATCTCAGCTCAAAATAATCATTTCATTAGTTAACATTTGTTCTCCCTTTGACATCCCCACTCTGGGCCAGTAATCAAGGAGCCTGAATCCTCACCACTGACACTAGAGAGGGGTGTTCACTTGGAACACAAATTGATACACCCAGTATTTACAGATGCATCTGTCTGCATCAAGTTCCCTTAAGAGCACAAAGGGAGCACACTCAGCCCGGGGTCTGGGTTTCTCTGGCTGTCTCTCCCCATGTCCCCAGTAAAGCTCCCCACTGGCACAGCCGCAGAGTTAAGTCCTCAGCCGAGTGTTCAAGCCACGTCCTCACCACTCTTTCTGTGAAACCAGTGCTTTGCGTCCCTGTTCCAAGTATCTGACACACACACACACTTTCACACACACACACACACACACACACACACACACACACACACACACACACACACACACACACACACACATACACACACCTGGGAAAGGCTGGCACAGGTTTACTAGCTATGCCCCCTTTCTGTCTAGATTATAAGGTAATTACTGCCACCAGACACTCCCAAGCCAGCTGTTCTGAGGCTTTGATAAGGGTACCCAATTATAGTGAGTAAATTAATACTAATACAAATGGTGGTTTAACCAATGCAGTAAGGCTTTCATGAGTGGCCACAGAGTCACCAAACAGACATGAGTACTCTCAAAGTTTAAAATATTCTCTAAAGGACCAGCCACAATGACAAGTTTAAATATATTTAATAATAAATAATAAATAACATGAAAATATTAAATATCTATTAGGTTCATAGGTGTTTACTAGGCTAACTAGGCTAACAACCACAAGGGCCTTTTTAAGCCTAGCCATCCATCCCAAATCTCTGGCAAGTTCTGATACCCTTCATAAGTGTAAGCAAGGATTTGGGAGATGAAACATTTACAATAAACATCAGAGTTCAGTCACTGGAAATATTAAAAATAACACAGGTGGACAGGTTCACACAGTTACAGAAAAACAATACTTAACTAATCTCATTATATTTTCCTGACAGATCTAAAGAATTATTATCCCCTGGACAACTTACTAGAGCAAGGCAAGATGAAGAAGGTGAGTGATCCTACAATGTCAGGTTCCAAAAACAGACTGCCATGAGACTTCAGTCTCACCTCTTACTAAAATATAATTTTCATCCTAGATTACAGAATGACATTGTATACATCTGGTCATCTGACGTTTGGTTCCCATGCAACCCCCCCCCCCCCCCCCGGCTAGAAGCTGTCAGGATTTAGCACATAGGTGTCAATAATACACACACAGAGCCTTGTTAAGATTTGCTACAACTCCTGGAAGTCGTAAAACTGTAAAACACGTCCACTCTTCCTTCGGGAGCTAATAACCTATACTTTCTACAGACCTTGCATATCTGGCTTCATTCAAAACTGTGAGATAATATCTTTGTGACCTAGGCCCAGTAATTTAATGTCCTACTCTTTCTCAAAGTTAGCTGGAGGAGAGTGTGTTGAGCAGATGGAAGGAGTACTTTGAGGGGCTGATGAATAAAGAGAACGAGAGGGAGAGAAGGTTGGATGATGTGCAGATAGTGAATCATGATGTACAGTGGATTAGCAAGGAGGAAGTAAAGATAGCTATGAAGAGGATGAAGAATGGAAAGGCTGTTGGTCCAGATGACATACCTGTGGAAGCATGGAGGTGTTTAGGTGAAATGGCAGTGGAGTTTTTAGCTAGATTGTTTAATGAAATCTTGGAAAGTGAGAGGGTGCCTAAGAAATGGAGAAAAAGAGTTTTGGTACCGATTTTTAAGAATAAGGGTGATGTGCAGAGTTGTAACTACAGAGGGATTAAATTGATCAGTCACAGCACGAAGTTATGGGAAAGAGTAGTGGAAGCTAGGTTAAGAAGAGAGGTGATGATTAGTGATCAGCAGTATGGTTTCATGCCAGGAAAGAACACTACAGATGCGATGTTTGCTCTGAGAGTGTTGATGAAGAAGTACAGAGAAGGTCAGAAGGAGTTGCATTGTGTTTTTGTGGACTTAGAGAAAGCATATGACAGGATGCCTAGAGAGGAGTTGTGGTATTGTATGAGGATGTCAGGAGTGTCAGAGAAGTATGTAAGAGTGGTACAGGATATGTACGAGGGTAGTGTGACAGCGGTGAGGTCTGCGGTGGGAATGACGGATGCATTTAAGGTGGAGGAGGGATTACATCAAGGATCAGCTCTGAGCCCTTTCTTATTTGCAATGGTGATGGACAGGTTGACAGACGAGATCAGACAGGAGTCCCCATGGACTATGATGTTTGCAGGTGACATTGTGATCTGTAGTAAGAGTAGGGAACAGGTGGAGAAGACCCTAGAGATGTGGGGATATGCTCTAGAGATAAGAGAAATGAAGGTTAGCAGGACTAAGACAGAATATATGTGTGTGAATGAGAGGGAGGATAGAGGAATGGTGAGGATGCAGGGAGTGGAGGTGGTGAAGGTGGATGAGTTGAAATACTTGTGATCAACAGTTCAGAGTAATGGTGAGTGTGGAAGAGAGGTGAAGAAGAGAATACAGGCAGGATGGAATGGGTGGAGAAGAGTGTCAGGAGTGATTTGTGACAGACGAGTACCAGTAAGAGTGAAAGGGAAGGTCTACAAGAGGGTAGTGAGACCAGCTATGTTATATGGGTTGGAGACAGTGGCATTGACAAAAAGGCAGGAGTCAGAGCTAGACGTGGCAGAGTTAAATATGTTAAGATTTGCACTGGGTGTGACAAGGGTGGACAGGATTAAGAATAAGTATATCAGCCCAGGTTGGAAGGTTTGGAGACAAAGCCAGAGAAGCAACAGAGTATAGTGGGAAAAAGATGCTAAGGATGAAGCTGCCAGGTAACAGGAAAAGAGGAAGGCCTAAGATAAGGTTTGTGGATGTGGTGAGAGAGGACATGCAGGTGGTTGGTGTGACAGAGCATGATGCAGAGGACAGGAAGAAATGGAAACAGATGATCTGTTGTGGCGACCCCTAACGGGAGCAGCCGAAAGAAGAAGAAGAAGAATCTGGAGCTGAGCTTAACCTCTTCTCTTCCAGTATCCTCTGTTAAAACATGTACTTTTAAACAGTTACAATACAGTGCAGTCTGATATACATATATATTTATTTTCTGTCCAGTAGGGCACACTGTTGATACATTTGTAACAGAAGCAAATTTACAAATACATTTTCAAGCACAAGTATCTGTACAAATCAGTTTGAAATACGAAGGGCATAATTCTTTACAAAATTCAGCTAGCTGTGTTGGCATTTGTTACATATCCTCTGCCCTACCTCTCCAGGCATAACTGGCAATACCTCACATCATCACATCTCTCGCCATTTGAAGACTCAAGCTAGTTTTTCAAGTGACTCTTGAGAAATGTTGATTGAGAGGAATGAGCCTATCAGGGAATACATTAACCCATACCCTCTCTTGAGAGCCCATCTGTGTTGGCATTGCTAACTGCACTATGGTGCTGCACTGTCATATCATATGGCTGCAACCCTGGGCTGCACCTTAGTAACTTGGTATTTTGCTGGCTGACATGAGGCAGCCATGTTAAGGGATTGTGGTCTGTAACTACAGTCAAGTTCCTTCTATACAGACAGGGTTGAAGTTTTTGCAGTGCCCATAGTATGGCTAGACATTCTTTTTCTACTGCTGTATAGGATTCCTCTCTAGGTTGGAGTCCATGGCTGAGATATACCACTGGATGCTCTTCTACTTCTGAGGAAACCTTGCTGAGTATAGCCCCCACCCATGGTTTGAAGCATCCACCTGCACAACAACTCTTTGCTGTAATCTGGACTTGCTAACACAGGGGGTCCACCCAAAGCCCCTTTAAACATTTGGAATGCCTGCTCACAGGCTGAGGTTCACACTACCTTGTCTGGCCTGTTTTTCCTTGTCAGATCTGTGAGGGGAGTAGCTATTGTACTATAATTGTGAACAAACTTTCTATAGTACCCCACTGTCCCCAGGAATGCCCTCACCTGTTTTTTGGTAACAGGGGCAGGCCATGCCTGAATGGCTTCCACTTTGGCAGGTTCTGACTTGATCCTACCACTCCCCACTCTGTGTCCCAAGTAGGAGATCTCTGCCATACCCACCTGACACTTACTGGGCTTAATGGTCAACCCTTCCCTTTGCAGTCTGTCCAGGACCTCTCTGACATGCTGAAGGTGCTCATGCCAGGAATGGCTGTAAATGGGAATATCATCCATATAAGCAAGGGCATAGGTTCATAGGTTGGTACTAGGCTATCAGCACTTGGACCTATACAAGCCTAGCCATAACAATTCCCTGGCTATTTCTTCCCACAGTATTTACTTCCCTCGACCCCTGGCATAATCTCCTGCTCCTGCTAGGATACAATCTACCAGTCTCTGGAAAGTTGCTGGTGCATTTTTCATCCCAAAGGGCATCTTTCTGAACTCATATAATCCAAAAGAGTCACAAAAGCTGACCTCTATCTAGTGGTGGTAGTCAAAGACACCTCCCAATAGCCGTTGGTCAGATCAATAGTGTAGGTAAGCATCTGACTGTGTGATTGTTTAGTTTCCTGTACTCCACACAGAACCTGGTGCTGCTATCTTTCTTTGGTACCAGCACCACTGGGGAGGCCCAGGGACTTCTGGACTCCTGGATTACCCCCATTTCCAACATTTCCTGTATCTCCTCCCTCAGAGTCTGTCTTACTCACTCAGGCACCCTATAAGGTGCCTGCTTGATAGGCCTTTGGGATTTTGTAACCACATGTTGCTACACCAGGTGGGTGCACCCAGGTTCACCAGTGAACATGCCTCCAAACTCCTGTACACTGCTTGGACTTCTCGAACCTGCCTATGGGATAGCCGCTGGGAGATTGCTACCCCTTCCACTGAAGTGTCAGTCCGGGCCTCACTGAGGAGATCAGTCGCCAGATCTCCCTCAGACTCCTCCTGACACCCACTGCACCAAGGCCTCCCTCTGATGGTAAGGCTTCATCATGTTAACGTGGTACAATTTGTGCCCCTGCCTCTTGCCTAGTAGTTCTACCATGTAGTTAACATCACTGACCTTCCTTACCACTTTGAAGGGTCCCTCCCAAGCTGCCTGCAGCTTATTGTGTCTGACAAGAATAAGAACCTTAACCTGCTGCCCCATAGCATACTCCCTGGTTCGAGCACTCCTGTCATACCAGACCTTTTTCTGCTGTTGTTCCCTGACAGGTTCTCCGTTGCCAAGCCCATGAGCTCCCTAAACCTTGTCCTGAGGTTTAGGACATATGCCATAACAGACTCCTTCTGGGATTCACACTCACCCACCCACTCATCACAAAACAAATGTAAAGGCACCCTCACCCTATGCCCATTCAGCAACTCAAAGGGTGAAAAACCTGTGAATTCCTGGGGTACCTGTCTGTATGCAGGCAGCTGATGGGGTAAATATTTGTCCCACTCTCTCCTAAACTGGTCTCCAGATGCCTGTAGCATGGTCTTTAATGTAGAGTTTAATCTTTCCACAAAACCATTAGTCTGAGGATGGTAAGGGGTGGTTTTTAGATGCTTCACTACATGGTAGAACTGCTAAGTAGGAGGCACTTCCATAGACAAGCCAGCAGGTCTGACATGAAACTGACACCTCTGTCAATCAGTATTTCTCTTGGGAAATCTACCCTTCTGAAAATCTCTAACAAAGCAATTGCCACCTTCTCTGCCTCAATGGAGGACAGAGCCACCACCTCAGGGTATCTAGTAACATAATCTACTAAAACCAGGATATACTTCTTCCCTGTAGAACTTGGGGTACTCAGAGGCCATACAATATCCATAGCTACCCTCTGAAACGACTCCTCAATCACAGACAAAGGCATCAAAGGAGACTTGACCTTGTCTCCTGCCTTGCCTACTCTTTGGCACTGCTCACAGGTCCTGCAGAATAAGTAGCCTGTTACATCCCTTGCAATCACAAGCCAGTAAAAGTTTTGCATAATATGTCCCTTGGTATGCTTTATGCCCATATGACCTGCAAAAGTAATGTCATTGACTGTAGCTAGAATTGCCAGATGGTAGGCTCTGGGCACTACCAACTGCTGTATTACCTCACCCTCTGGCCCTCTCTCAGGGGTCTACTGTTTATACAGTAACCCTTTGTTCCAGTATACAGACTCCCCTTTTCCTTGAGAATCAGGTGCCTCCCTAGCTACCTCCCTTAAGCCTGTTAGTGTGCGGTCCGAGAGCTGAGCCTGTCGCAACTCTACCTTTGTGAATTATCCCAGTTCCTCTTCAACAGGAAGTCTGGTATCTTCTGACAGCGGTGCCTCACTGTCAGCCTGGGTAGTACCACTCACCTCTGCCCTTGCATTCACTGTGTCCAAGAGAACATCATACCTACCAGGAGCTGTGGCTCACTTTCAGGCTCACTGCTACAGGGTAGCTCCCTCCCTGAAACACTGCTTCTCTTCCAGTATCCTCTGTTAAAACATATACATTTAAATTGTTACAATACAATATAGTCTGATATACATATATATTTTTTCTGTCCAGCACTGCACACTGTTTTAACACAGGCAACTTTACAAATACATTTTTTTAAACACAAGCATCTGTATAAATCAGTTTGCTATACAAGTGACATATACTTCATTACAAAATTCCAGCTAGCTGTGCTGGCATATGTTACACATCCAGTGTCCTACTTCTCCTGGCATAGCTGGCAATACCTTACATTGTCTCACCCCCAACATTTTTTAAAATTTTTAAATTTGCCAAATTGTTACAGCCCCAAAAAAGCATGCCCCCAGTTACTGCTGTCTTTCCTATCGCACCTCCAGCATTTGGCTATATATCTGAGGAAAAGTCCTCTGAAGTCCACTTGTGGTATAAAAATACCCATGCAAACATTTCCTTACAAAAATGCCAAACCTTCTGGACTTGGAAGCCTTATAAATTTCTTCCCATTGTTCCTTAATAAATTGCCCTTGCTTTCCTTTTTACCTAATCTTCATAACCTCTTATTACTGATTCTTATAGCTATCAAGCAATATTACATATGGCCTACTTATTATCCTTTTTAAGAGCAAGTCCTGTTCCAGACACAGTTAAAAACTCTACAAGTGCTGGTCTTTCATTTAGTAGTCCTTTATCTTTTTCTGTTTGTCTATACTCTATAATCAATCCCTAAAGTGGAAGGCAGTCTCTAACTCACAATCCAACTTTTGCTAAAACTCATCCCACTCTGTTACTTTTCCCTCTTGAGATAGTGCCTTTGAGTACCTTGATTTATTTGCTAATTTTCTCCAGTAAATTTGAGAACCTTTTTTCCTATTTTCTTGACCCATATTGCAGTCCTCCCTATTGGTAAAAATTCCTATCTCCATACCCCCACAGGCTTAATTCTTGGAATATTTTTTAGTAATTTATGATATAATATTCTGTATGGTTATTCTTCGTCTTAAGAAGTTGCATCCAAAAGCTTACTTTCTCTTTTGACCCCACCCCGTTTCATCATCAAGTTTTTCCATTTTGATTTATAGCCTTCTGCCTGAGTTTTATGTATGAGCCGTAACTATATAGTTCTAAAATTCTGTTTCAGATCAGGTAACCCTAAACCACCATGTTCTACAGTGAAAAGCATATCCCACTATTTTTTCTCTCTCTACTTCCCAAATAATTTCTTTTAACTCGTAATTAGATTATCATCCACAAAATATATGCTTGACATGTATTTAAGACTAAAAGGGATTAATAACATTTTCACTGCTTATGTCTTACAATCCATAGCCATGTTATTTTTTTTTCATTTTTTCTTACATGTACTGAGCACAATCCTTTGTAATTTATATATCAATATTCTTTGTCTTATCATGTCACCCTTAATATGGGTATTTATGAACCAATTCATATGTGGGTAGGACTGTTTACCTGTATAGCCTTTATTGTATATTAGTTTATTTTAATTCCCAGAATGACTTAATACTGTCTCAAAATGTTCCAGAGCACAACAAATGTCATTTACTGGATATATAAATTACAAAATAATATCTTTAAACTAATGCTAACTTTTCTGGAAATTACCATACAGTTGATGTCCTTGAACTTGTGAATTTCTTACTTTCCTTGCCAGTGGGTCAAATACATAAAGCATGTAACAGTGAGGAAAGAGGACATCCCTACCTGTTTTCTCTGTTTAAACACCACTTGTCAAAGAGGAACCTCACACATTCATTCTTGCTTCTGACCCTTTGTATAATTCTCCCTATTAACAGCATTATTGTATCAGTGGACACAAATACTAACATAAAATCCCAACTGACTCTATTAAATGCTTTGTCTGCATCAAAACTCACAAACAATAGTGGCATTGTCTTATATTCTTCTTGCCTACTGATCATATCTCTCCTCATATCATCCAACTTATTGCTATTCTCTTACCTAGAGTAGGCAAAAATACTTTATAATCATGGTTTAAATTTGAAATGGGTCTATTTGAAACCAGAGCTGAAGGATCTTTATTTTCATGTGTGTCTTTTCTTAATTTCTCCATCCTTTTGCTTTGTACAAATGTTCGTAAATGTATCAAAATATCCCTAATCCCTCCATAGGATCTTTGGTTATTTGTCTTGTTGTAGAGTCACTAAGTCTGGCTGTAACTCTTTCTACTTTTATGTTGCCTAAGTTGTTGTGCTGTACATTTTTTGTACTTTAGAGTCAGTATCAAAAAATAGTTGCTTAACAGCAACCTTTTTAAACTCATCACTCCTAATAATCCTTTTACTCCATTCCTCTTATTAACTTTTCTTATTTCTATCAAGTTTTAAACTCCATTTTCATTTTATCCCACTCTTCATCATTTCCTTCTGAAATTATTTATATCTTCCCCAAATAACTCAAATTATATCTTTTATTCATTCCTTAATGACTTTCTATTGGATAAATAGGAAAGCTCTTGTATCTCACAATTTGCACCATCACCCTGCATCTTTATTTTCATTTTTTTGGTGCAGGATCTCTTATAGTTATTGGATGGATCTCAAAGTTTTCAGTTAAGCTCAAATGTGCTGTGGAATATAATTTATTTACGGTCTGTCCCAGATGTCCTCCAATATCACTGTTGCAGTATTCGCTACATTAGGGATCCCCTGCCAAGGGCAGCCCAACATCCAGCCAGTATACCAAAGCCTTTAGGTTGCTTTAAGGTATGCCAAAAGTCACACGTATGTTCCTCGTGTAGCATAGGACATAAAGGTGATGTCCGCACATACCATCTTCAGAACTTCTTTGCTGCCAGTTTGAACACCATCTGTGATCATTGGTCTGATCACCTGAGTCATTGCTGGTGTACCTAGCCATTCAGATAAGTGCCCTGTTGGAGTTTTTTGCTTATCTGCTTTTTGCCTTTTACTTTTGTGTTGTTGTGGGATTTCATGTCATCCAGAAAGGGTAAATGCCATTGTGGCAGACTGATTTCCCATAAAGACCATCAGGAGCAGTGCTTGTCTTGTTTAGGTGCTTCTCATGATCATATGTCCTGTACCATTTGTCAGGCTTTTGTTCCAAAGACCTTACATAGTCGTCTTTTATGCTGTGCTGTTTATCCTGAAAACAAGTGTCTAAAACTTTTAGCGAAAGACACTATGGAGGGTACTTCTTTGCCTGAAGGTCAGCAGTCTTTGAAGAAAAAGGCTAACCAAGTCAGTTCGGGCTCTTCAGCTGTGCCTCCTACATCAGACGTCTTTGTCAAGGCTGATGAAAGCCTAGAGGTTCGCCCACTTCCTGGGTTGGATTCTTCTGCCGTGACCAGTTCAGAGGCCAGCATGGATCTGGCTACTTGCACTTCTTCGGAGGCCTTGCAGATGTCCATTTCAGACATGCAAGAGAAACCATGGCTGATTATCACTGAAGTGCATAGGGAGGTTCCTCAGATACTGGTGAGGGATGAAGTCCTGACAACAATTATTGTATGTAGGGTGACATTGGAGCCTTCTACATTTCATAAGGTGGATGTCTCTTTAAAAAAGAAGCAAAAGACTGTTTTTTCTTTTCCTAAGGGCTGTCAAAGTGAATGGCAGAAATGTGCATAGGGCTTATTCAACAATTTTATGGCCTTGAAGCCTCCTTAGGGGGTCTTTGTTCCGGCTCCTCCTTGGCCATCCTCCCCTCTCAAGAGATCTAAGGATCAAGATTCCTCTGATGAAGATGAGGATTCAGATGAGGAATCCTTGGCCTATTCTACCCAAATTTTTCCCCTCTGGAGTATGGCTCTGAGGAAGAGGAGTATACTAGTTCTGAATCTCTTTGAGGAGATTTCTTTTGAGGATACCATTGCCAGGATGATGGAGTTCTTTATATGGGGTTGTTCCCAAGTATCTGAAGTGCAGAGGAGTTATTATGAGCTCCTTCATATGGAGTCTCCCAGACCCTCTGCTGTTTCTCATGTTTTGGCTGCTTTATTGGATGCATTCTCTTCTGCTTCTCAAGCTCCAGTGTCTCATCCCCCTGCTCCTAAGAAACTAGACCAGTTTTATAAGGGGCATGATGACTGCAAATTCATTTACAAGGATCCATCTGCTGACCCTTTGATGGTCTGTCTGGCATCCGATAAGCCTTCTAAATTACTGCCCTTGGCTAAGTAATAGCTTCTTCCTTCTGATAAGGACAGCAGGATCATGGAAAGGCTGGGTAAAAAGGTTTATACTGTAGCCACCCTAACCTTTTGAGCTGTTAATTATCAGACTCATATGACCAAATATGCTTTGGCTGTCCTTTCTCAGGCTTGTCAGATTATTTCTGACATTTCTGATTCTGAGGGTAAGACTTTTGCCTTGTTTCTGTTAGGAGCTTTTTCCTAGGCAGTTCGCCATTCCATTAAATGTAGTTATGATGCAGTAGATGCTTCCTCTGGGGCTGCTGCTTCTGGATCTGTGCTGAAGGAGGTATTCTTGGCTACAGCTTCATCCTCTACCTGATGATATTAAGGCTAAGTTGTTGGATGCTTTTCTGGACAATACATGTTTGTTGGTGCTGCTGCAGCTGATTTGTTCAAGTCTCTGCAGGAGAAAGACAAGGAGTTGCAGGATCTGAAACATATTTTTGTTTCACCAGTGCCTAAGTTCCAAAGAAACTATCTTACTAAACCAGCATTTGTTAGAAGGCAGTCTTGTCCTCCACCTAAAGGCAAGAAGGGTGGTAGGAGGGTTACCCCTGCTAAGTCTACATAGACCCATCCTGCTCAGAAGCCTTCCATTCCTGATAAACTAGGTGCTGTCTGACTACTCAAGTCTTCCCAGCCACATTCCTGATGTTCTTCATCTCACATTGCTGCAGTCCTTACATATGGGTAGTCCGCTGTCCTCGGTCGGCCCGAATACCAAAGTATTAGGCTGCTTAAAACTGACATCAGGACGTCAGGGTACAAAAGCGCATGACCCATCCTCAGTCTTTGCCGCATGGTCCGATGCAGAAGCAGCGTTGCAAGTGCCGTGAAATTTTTCGAGTTCGGAGTTTCAGAATATTTTGTTTTTTCTTGCCTCAGTGTATTACGGATGTCAGAAAAATGAATAATTGTATTTCTTGTGGGAAACAGATAGATTATCATTCTTTGTGCATTCCTTGTTTGGGGCCTTTGTGCTGGGTTTAATAAGCGTGCTAGGCTGGTCTTGAAGTGGTGCAATTATAACATGCCGTCGGATACGGTTAAACCCAGGCAAGATGAGTCGTGGTTCTTTAGAGCTTCAATGGAACCGGTGGTTCCGATGGAGGCTTCTCTGGAGTCTCAGGGGGAGACCTTGATTTTGCAGGATGTGGCCTCTCAAGAGGCAGGCCAGGCTGAAGGGGCTTCTCAGGTTTCTGTACTCCCCTCCCTTCCCAGGGTGGTTAGGCCCTCTCCTTCTGTTTCCAAGGCTTCTTCCAGAGGCAGGCCAGGTTTGGCTTCTGTTGGTATCACTCCTAGTTCAGCAGGGTCTGTGCCTAAGAAGCACATGCTTAAAATGGCAGAAGATTTGATTACTCTGATTAGAGGTTCTATGCCCCTCCTGATAAGAGGCCTAGGGTGGAGCCGAGTTGGAAAGTTTTGAACAGGCTTGATGATTCAGAGTCTTGACTGAAGACTTGCAGGAGTACACTCCTTATTCTGATTCTGATGCAGAAGATTCCACTCCTTCTGCTTCTCCTCCAGAGGATTTTTCTTTTCAGAGACACTTCATTCTATGAGGGAACATTTTAAGTGGGAAGGTCAGGACTTCTCTGATTCACGGAAAAGGCTTAGGGAATTTTGTTTTACCTCAACATAGGCCCTTAGCTATACCTCCTGTTCTGGATGTTGTGCAAGATGTATTTTCAGAGTCTTCACTTAATCCTGATTCTCTGCCTCCTGCACCTGTTAAACCGGATAGGTATTACAGGGTGCCTGAGGCTCATAAATATCTCTATAAGAGTCCTAGACCCAGAAACTATTAGCCAGGGACCTAAGGGTGTCAGGGCCTGTGTTGTAAAGAATCCGGTTCCTCTAGATAAAGAGGCCAGAGCTTTGGATAGATGGGGAAAGAAGGTCTATACATCTTCTACCTTAGCAATGAGGGCTTTGAATTGCCAGTTTCATATGTTGAAATATCAGAATTTTCTTCTTTCTCAATTGAAATCTAAGGTGGATGCTCTGGCAGAAGGCATTGAGTGTAAAGAATTACAAGCTTTGGTGCATGTCTCTGAACAGGTGGGTAAGCATTCTTTACAGTGTGGTTTTGATGCTTTGCAGGCCTCTTTTAGGGTGGCTGCCACTGGTTCAGTTCTTTGGCTTAAGGATCAGAATTTATCTGACCATGTTAAGACAAGGATTTTGGATGCTCCTTTGCAGTCTGAAGTGTTGTTTGGTCCACCTGTGGAGTCAGTCTTGAAGAAAATGGAAGACAAGGCTAAGTCTATGCAGACTGTTAAAGATTTTTGCAAGTTCAGCCTCCAGTTTAGTAGAAATTGGCCTGCTAAGGGGTGGGCGTATCCTTCTTCTGATTCTCAGTCTAGGGGTAGATCTAGGCGTGGTAGGGGCAGAGCTCAGAGTTCCTTCAGACCTAGAACATGGAGTTCACCTGCACAATCTTGAGTAAGGGCAGGGGCCAGTCCTTAAACAGGCCCAATGACCTACTGTTTCAGCTGCCAGATCCTTCTTGCCTGGCAGCACCTTTGGGAGGACGGTTGGCACTCTTCAAGGAAAATTGGATTTTAATTACCCCGGACAAATGGGTGTTGGATATCATACACCAAGGTTACAAGTTTTATTTCCATACCTTGCCTCCTTTCAAAGGCATGCCAGACGTTCCTCCTCAGCAAAGACTAGAGGCTCACAATCAGATTTCTCTACTACTTCAAATAGGAGCTATACAACCGGTCCCTCTGCCAGAAGTGGGCCTAGGATTTTATTCTCGCCTGTTTCTAGTACCAAAGAAAGGGAACACGTGGAGACCAATTTTGGATTTATCTATCCTCAACACATATCTGGACATTCCCAAGTTCAAAATGTTGACGTTGCAACAGCTTTTACCTCTGCTGGGCAAAGATCACTGGATGGTGACTCTGGATCTCAAGGAGGCTTACCTTCATGTTCCTATCAGGCCCAGTTGCAGGAAGTATCTGCGGGCTGGGGCTTTTCATTATCAGCTCTCTTTGGCTTATCTACTGCGCCCAGAGTGTTCACAAAGGTTCTGGCTCCAGTGATAGCTTTCTTCAGGCTAAGAGGAATACAAATCTATCCTTATTTGGACGATTGCCTGATTCTGGCTCAAGGAAAGGACGAACTTCTTCATCATTTACAGTATGTGATGGCAGTGTTAAGATGCCTAGGGTATTCTGTGAACGAAATAAAGTCCAGTCTAGTACCCTCTCAGGACATGTGCTTTCTGGGTGTGAGACTGAATACAGCATCCCAGATGGCCTTTTGACCCCGGACAAACAAAAGAATCTTTCTCTTTATTTCCATCAATTGTCTCGTCAGTCCAGGCTGACTGCAAGGACAGTCCTTCAAGCCTTGGGGTTCATGGCATCTTGTATTCTGGTACTTCCCAATGCCAAACTGCATATGAGGAAGCTACAATGGTATCTCAAAATGTATGGAACACTGCCAAGATATGGACACTGTCATTCAGATAATACCTTGCATTCAAAAGGAGTTTTTGTGGTGGGCTCAGGAATGTCACCTAAACAAGGGACTCTCTGTCAGATTCTAACGACAGATGCCTCAGACAAAGCTTGGGGAGCTCATCTAAATGGAAAATGGGTACAAGACACGTGGCCTGCCAGACTTCAGCATTTACATATCAACTTGAAGGAGATGTTAGCAGTCCAATTTGCATTGATAGCTTTCAAGGATTTACTTCTTCCAGGGCAGGTGTTGATTCAAACAGACAACACAACTGTCATGTGGTACATCAACAAGCAAGGGGGGACACATTCTTACCCTCTATGCAGACAAGCAATGAATTTGTGGGAGACTGCTCTCAGTTTGCAGCTAAATCTTCAGGCAAGGTTTCTGCCAGGAGCACAGAACTCCTTAGCAGATGTGTTGAGCAGACAAATCATGGATCCCCACGAGTGGAAATTGGATCCTCATGCATTTCAAAAATTGACAGTGTTATGGGGAACTCCAGACATAGATCTGTTCGCTTCTCCACTAAATTACCAGTTGCCAAAGTTTTGCACAAAAAGGTTTCATCCCACAGCTTGGAAAGTGGATGCTCTCTCATTCAATTGGAGCAATCTTCACGTGTATGCCTTTCCACCACTGCCTCTCCTCCCAAAGGTACTCCTGAAGGTCAGACAGGACAAGCCAACCATGATTTTAATAGCTCCGGATTGGCCTCGACAGCACTGGTAACCCTTACTGAGAAGTCTGGTACGGGAGCCTCCATGGCCTTTGCCTTCGATTCCACACCTGCTGTCTCAGGAGAACAGTCACCTACTCAATGTCAAACTTCAGTCTCTGCATCTAACAGCCTGGCATATTCTGTTTTAAACCTTGAAGGGTCTCAGCTTCCACAACAAGTTTTGAATGTTATTTTGGAGGCCAGAAGGCCTAGTACAAGGAAAGTTTACGCAGATAAATGGAGGAGATTTTTAATTTGGAGTACAGCAAAGGACTTTGATGTTTCTAAACCTAATTTAAGTGTTGCTCTTCAATACCTTACTGAGTTATTGGACAAAGGTTTGTCCTTCTCCTCTATAAAGGTTCATGCTGCAGCAATTTCTGCTCACTATGACTGTGACCCACCATTATTTTCTCATCCTTTGTTTAAGCAATTCCTTAGAGGGGCAAAGAATATAAGACCCCCATGTAGAGCTCCTACTTCTGCTTGGGATCTCAATTTTGTGTTGGAGAAACTCACTCTACAACCTTTTGAGCCTGCAGCTACTGCCGAGTTGAAATATTTATCATGGAAGACTGCTTTTTGTTGGCCATTACCTCTGCGAGAAGGGTTTCTGAATTACAGGCCCTTATTTGAGCCTTTCTTAATTTTCCACAAGGATAGGGTATCTTTCTAATCCTTCCTTTATGCCTAAAGTGGTTTCTAGTGTGGCTTTAAACCAAACTATTCATTTGCCTACTTTTTATGCAAACCCCCAAAATAAAGGGGAAAAGATTTTGCACACTTTGGATATACACAGACAGTTGCGATATTATTTGAACAGAACTAAAGGGTTCAGGCAGTCACAGCAGTTATTTGTTTCATTTGCTTTGGGTTCTCAGGGCAAACCTGTTTCAAAACAAACTATTTCTAAGTGGATTGGTTTTTGTATTGCTTTCTGTTATTCCCATCATGGTAAGGAGATTTCAGCTGGGATTAGGCCTCATTCCACTAGGGCCACTGCCACTTCTACGGCTTTTTTAAGGGGGGTGGCTACTAAAGATATTTTAGAGGCAGCTACTTGGAGTTCAGTGCATACTTTCTCTAAGCATTACCACCTTCCACTTTACTCTAAATCTAGGGCTGGATTTGCCACTGCAATTTTACAGGGCATTTTGGCAGCTCCCAATGCTTTATAGTTTTGCCATCCTCCCTTACCTCTGCTTTGGGATTCTACCAGGACTGCAGCAATGTGAGATGAAGAACATAGTACAGTTTTGTACCTACCATAAATGTAGATGTTCGAAGATCCACATTGCTGCAGTCCTCCCTCCTTCCCCTCTGTAGTTTGAGGTGGTTGTGGGGTTTGGGTTGGAAATATTGTAAATATGGTTAGTGCAGGGGTGGTTGGTTGTTCTTTGCTGTTTTTTGGCTTTGGCCTTTCTTTTTAGGGCCTTCTGACATCTGGGGCAAGAAAAGACTGAGGATGTGACGTCGGTCATGCGCTTTTGTACCCTGACGTCCTGATGTCAGTTTTAAGCGCCTTGACTGACGTCAGCCTAATACTTTGGTATTCGGACCGACCGAGGACAGCGGACTACCCATATGTAAGGACTGCAGCAATGTGGATCTTCGAACATCTACATTTATGGTAGGTACAAAACTGTACTTTTTTCTTCCTCTTCCTCGATCTGTTCCTGTCTGGTTAAGCGTAACCCAAGAATTTTGGGTTCTTTCCATCATTCACCAGGGGTATTTTATGGTTTGGAAATCCCCCATTCCTCAGCCACCTCAACAACAGCTAAGCTTTTTTCCAGAGGTGCTTCAGGATCTTTTGACTCAGGGAACTAATCAAGAGGTTTCAGCTGCTCAATGAGGGAAGAGGTTTTATTCCAGAACTTTTTTGGTCCTCATGAAAGAGAACACTTGGAGACTCATTCTGGATCTTTCTCTTCTGAATATTTTTTCTGAAGGTTCCTTCCTTTTGAATGTTATCCCTTCAGACTTTTTCCCTTTGCTGCTTCCTCAGGCTTTTATGGTTTCTCTGGATTTCAAGGATGCTTAACTCCATATCCCTATTTATCCCCTTTTCAGGAAGTTTTTACATGTTGTCTGTTGCTTCCAGGCATTTTTAGTTCTCTACTTTGCCCTTTGGTCTCTCTACTGCCGCAAGGGTATTCACCAGATGCCTAGGTCCTGTGATTGCTTATTGCAGGATTCAGGGGATCCAAGCATCTCCTAACTTGAACAACCTCCTATTTCAAGTGACCTCTCCAGAGATCCTCTTACAAAATCTTCATTTTGCCATTTCCCTTCTGCAAAGCCTGGGGTTCACAATAAACTAGAAAAGTCTTTTCTGACTCCTTCTTAGGACTATGTTTTTCTGGGTTGCAGGATTCAGACAGTGCCAATGCTGGCATCTCTGCCTCCTCCCAAGATCTTGACCCTCATTTCTTTCTTTCACCTCCTTTCAAACGCTTCTTTCTGTGGCCTTTATCACTATGCTCCGTCTGGCCAAACTCCACGAGAAAGTTTCAGTGGTTTCTGAAGTCAGTTTGGCTTCAACATGTGCATCCCCTAGACTTTGTAGTTCCTCTTCTTCCTTGTCTTAAGAAGGAACTTCACTGTTGGATTCAGCAGCTGTCTCGAAAACACTTTTCTTCCCCCCTCTTCCATCCCAGGAGCTATTCACAGATGCCTCAGATGTTGGATGGGGAGCAGCTTTTGGATCCCTAAAGGTGCAGGAGTTGTGGTTGCCTCTTCAACAGAAAGAGCACATCAATGTCAATGTGATGAGAGCTCTTCTGCTGGTGCTTCAGGCTTTTCATCCTCTTTTCTCCCCAGGACCTCTCAAGGTATAGACTTATTTGCCTCCCTTCTGAACAGACAGCTTGATTTCTTTTGTGCCAGAGTCCCAGGTTCTCTGGTTTGGAAGGTGGACGCCCTCTCTTTTTCTTGGTAGAGGATGTTTCTTTATGCATTCCCTACCCTTTATGCATTCCCTACCCTTCCCCTCATTCCAAAGGTCCTGTTCAAAATTCAACAAGATTCTACCAAAATCTTGTTAGTGACTCCCTTTTGGCTGAGACAGCATTGGTTCCCTCTTTTTCTACATTTACTCACAGGGTAGACCTACTAACACAAGACAAGCGATCTCTCATCCATCCTCACCTTTCCACTCTTCATCTGACAATGTGGGTGATAGGATTTTGATTACACATAGACACCTTTTTTTCTGAGGATGTCCTGCAGGAAGCCAGGAAACCCACTACTAGGAAATCCTACTTATCCAAATGGAAGAGGTTTTCAGTTTGGTGTCTTTCTTGTAACCTGGATACACTTTCTGTGGATGATTCTCTCTCCTATCTGTGTGAATTGCTCTATGCTGGGTTGGTCTGTTCTTCTGTTAAGGCTTGCTTATCAGCTTTCTCTGCTTGTCTGCCTTTTTTCCTCCTTTGTTTCTAGATTTGAAGCTAAACAATCTCTTAAAGGCATCCTTCATATTAGGCTTCCCAGGAAGTCTGTTCCTCCTCCTTCGAGTCTTAATTTTGTTTTGGAAAAAATTGACTCAGGCTCCTTCAGATCCTGTTGCTTCAGCTTCCTTGCAACATTCTTCTTGGAAGACTGTAGTTTTGTTGGCTCTTGCTTCTGCCAGATGGGTGTCTGAGCTTCAAGCACTTATGGCTTCTCCTCCTTTTCTGGAGTTTCATAGGGACATGGTGTCCTTGCATACTAATCCTTCTTTTATGCCCAAGGTGGTTAATGAGTTGTTCCTTAATCAGTCTATTCATTTACCCACTTTTTCCCCTCTCCACAATCTGCTAGTGAGAGGGTGCTGCACACATTGGATGTGCATAAACAACTCAGATTTTATTTGAATAAGACTAAGACTATTAGGAAATCTGATCAGCTGTTTGTTTCTTTTTATCCTAGGTCCCTAGGATTAGCTTTATCCAAGCAAACTATTTCTTCTTGGATCTCTAAAGCTATTTCCTTTTGTTATTATTTTCATATTTGGACCTTCCTTTTCCTGATAAGGCTCATTCTACTAGAGCTGTATCTTCTTCTGGTGCTTTTTTCAAGGGTTTGGATGCCAACTCTATTTTTGAGGCAACTACCTGGACTTCTCTGCATACATTTACCAAGCACTATAAGTTGGATGTAATCTCCAGAGCTAGAGGTGGTTTTGCTAGGGCCATCCTTCATGGCTTCCTAGAGGGCTATACTGGTCCTTCCTCCTCTCAGTTTTTTTCCTGAGCTTTGGCACCCTCCCTAATGTAATGAATACTGCAACAATGATATGGAAGGACATAGTACAGTTGTGTAAATTCTTACCATAATGGTAGATGTCCTTCTCGTCACTGTTGTAGTATTCACTCCCTGCCTCCACCCCTGGTCCATTTCTCTTCTGGATGTACTGATTACCTGTCTCTTTTCTTTGGACTGGCATTTTTACGGGGGCTCTCAGTTCTGAAGATAGTATGTCTGGATGTCACCTTTATGCCCTTTGCTACATGAGGAGCATATATGTGATGTACGGCATACCTTAAAGCACAACCTAAAGGCTTTGGTATATTGGCTGGACATCGGGCCACCCTTGGCAGGGGATCCCTAATGTAGTGAATACTGCAACAGTGAAGAGAATGACATCTATCGTTATGGTAAGATTTTACACAGCTGTACTTTATTGATCTTGGGGAATAATGTATAATTTCTGTCTGAGTTCCTGCTGTCAAATTCACATATTTCATACCAAATAATGTCATATACCTCTTTGACCTCAAAGTAAGGTTCCAGTATGTATTAATAAATAGTGTTCCCTGCAGAAAGTTGTTTATTTTTCAAAAAAAAAATTCAAAAGCTCCATAATAGTAGTTTTAGAGAGAATAAATATCTGTTTGTATTCTATTTTCCCTCTTCTATTACTATGAAGCCTTTCTCCACATCAGTATTATTACTCCCCTTTTCCTTTGTCCCTGTTACTTTGCTAAATGTTCATCCTGAAATCCTTTCTTTCTCAAAGTCACATGATCAATATTCATTATTAGCTCACTGCTGCAGTAACCTTAGATGTTCTGTAGTCCTATCTCACCTTCATTCTTACATACGGGCTCGGAGTCGATCCTCGGCTTCGACTCGGCCGATTACAAAGCTCGAAGTCACGCAGTTGGCTCGTGGCAAGGTAGGTATCCCATAGTGCATTAGTAAGAATCCCCTGATCTCATTTGTCGCGTCTACGAGTTCAGAAGTGCTTTCTTTCTTGGCCGTTGCTAAGTTGGATTTTTCTTTATTATTATTGTTCATAGTGATATTTTTGTCATAATAGTATTAGCTTAGTTTATATAGCTTAGTCGTAGTTATTATAGATAGGAATAGTAGTGTGTTTTTTCAAATTGTGAAGTTGCTATTGAGAACTTTTTGGTCGTTGCTTCTGCAGGCCCGTTTTGTTCCCTGAGTGGTATCCCTTTCTTGTGTGCTAGATTTTGCTATATTTACTCTTCTTAGCGCAGGTCCTTGTTTGGGTTAGGACCTATTCTAATATTGTATTTTTCACTAGAATAATACTATAATTGATATCTGTGTGCAGTGTCTTTACTAATTCTTATTAGCTAGTAATTAGCATGTTGTGAATTTTTGCAATTTTTTGGTAGCTTTTTTCTTGACTTAGCTTCTCCTCTGTTTACGGCTAGGTCCGTTTAAGTTAGAGGACCTAGTCCTCTGTTTTTGCTCATCTTTGTGTGTTGTTCTTGACAGGACTAGGTCTGTGTAAGTTAGAGGACCTAGTCCTCTGTTGTTTTTCCTTGTGTGCAGTATTTCTTGCAGGGCTAGGCCCGTTTAAGTTAGAGGACCTTGTCCTCTCTTTCTGCCTTTCCCTCGTCTTTTTGTTTGAGTAAACATGTCTAAGGAGTCTAAGGATCATAAACCTTCGGGTTTTAAAAAGTGTCTCAAAAAATGTCAATAACTGACGGACATAGTAATTGTGTTTACTGTCTCGGTGCCATACATCTTCAGGAAACGTTCTCTGTCACTCTTTCAATTCTTGAGTTCTCCAGGAAAGGAAGAGCAAACTGATCCTGAAAGGTCTCCTTAAGCCTTCCTTTGAGGAGGATTTAGCCAGCTCTTCATCCTCACATTCCAGATCTCCTTCTTCAAAAAAAGAGAAGGTCAAGTCAGCCAAGAGACATTCTCCCACACCGACTATTTTATCTGGATCTCCTCAGAAAATCTCAAAATTGGACAAACCTTCTTCCTCTTCATCTCCACTTTCCTCAGAGCTGGTCGAGGTTATCGATATCGACATTCCAGTGTCAGCCCCAAGTTTTTCGGAGCCGATTACTGAACATTTACCTCGGAGCCAGTCTAGAGAGTTATTGCCAGTCTCCCCAACTCTCAGATCTTCCATTTTGCAGAGATCTAGGTCACCTACCTTATCTTCCAGATCCTCCAAGAGTCTTTCTGAAGAGGATGTAGAGAGAGTAGTGCTTAGACTCTTTAATTCGTCGGGGCTAACTAATTTGTTGCCAGCTCCGACCCAATGAATGCTTTTATGTAGTTTTGCGAAGACCTTCAAATCTACTATTACCACCACCCCCTTTGACGGTTCCTCTCTCTTTGGACCAAAGGTAAAAGATATACTCACCAGGTGCGATCAGGAAGGGAAAACTCTCTCTGCTGTGGGAGTACATTTTTCCCTCCCTTCTAAACCATACCCTAAAGGTCAGAGAGGCGGGAAAATGTGGTTCAAGAAATCTCAGAGATTTTTCCCGGACGCACAGGGTGATTCCTCCTTCAGAGGCAGAGGAGGAGGAAGTAATAGTAGATGTCACTCTAGAGGCAGGGGGGGCCCGCAAAACCAGGGTGGCTGCGATTCTTTTCGTGAATGTCCCTATCAGCGCTCCTGAAGTGGGGCCTGACTTCGCTTCTCTGGAGCCAATCTGGGGTCGCTTATCTTTGTATCCAGAATCCTGGCACGACATCACCCAAGATAAGTGGGTGCAAAGAATAATTACCAGAGGATACTCCATACCCTTCTCTTTCCCACCCCATACCACCAAAAAAGTCCCAGATGTTCCACCCAATCACAGGGATCAAGCAACCATAGAAGTTCAAAAGTTGTTTCAAAAGAGAGTCATCCAAACCGTCCCCGCAGACCAGATAGGATTCGGAACTTACTCCAGATTCTTTTTAGTGCCAAAATGAACAGGGGACTGGAGGCCCATTTTGGACCTCAGCAAATTAAACGAATCAGTGAAGAAGTCCAAGTTCTGAATGGTAATACTGCAGTCTATACTCCCTCTGTTAGGGAAAGACAATTGGATGTGCTCCATAGACCTCCAAGATGCGTACTACTACATAAAAATGGACAGAGCCATTTACGCTTCTGACTGTGAGCCAGTCATTACCAATTTCATGCTCTGCCCTTTGGTCTCATCACACCCCCCAGGGTGTTCACCAAATGGATGGCGGTAGTAACAGCTCACTCGAGACGTCTTGGATTTCAAGTGTTTCCATACCTGGACGACTGGCTCCTGACCGCCACCACCAGGCACCTAATTCTACAAGCCAGGGATTCAACCATCCAGCTCCACACTCAGCTAGGGATTACTATAAATTGGGAAAAGTCTGCCTTGTCGCCCTCTCAATATGTGACTTTTATAGGTGCAGAAATAGACACAGTCACCATGATGGCTCGTCTTCCTGCAGACAGAATACAAAATCTGAGACAACATATATACAGTCTACTTCCTCAACAAAGAGTCAAAGCCAAGACAGTGCTGAAACTTTTAGGAGCCATGGCCTCTACTATAACTCTAGTTCCACTAGCCAGACTACATATGAGAATCCTTCAATGGCTACTCTTTTCCCAGTGGTCTCTTCAACAACTGCCTTTGTCTCATCCTATTCTGATAACAGAATCTTGCAAAAAGGACCTTTGTTGGTGGATTCAACCCGATCGACTAACGATAGGAACACCTTTCATTCCTCGCCAACCTGTTGCTACTGTGACCACGGATGCCTCCCAGATAGGGTGGTGGGGCATTTTCTAGGCAGGCCTGTCCAAGGCACATGGCAAGATCATGAGGCTCACTTGCATATCAGTGTCCTAGAGATGAGAGCAATGCTACTAGCGCTGCAAGCACTTCACAACTTTCTTCCTCTAGGGACGATAGCAATCCAATCAGACAATATGTCAGTGGTATGGTATATAAACAAACAAAGAGGAACCAGATCCTACCCCCTATGTGGAGAGGCTCTTCGTGTTTGGCAGTGAGCGATTTCTTCCCAATGCTTTGTAGTTGCAACACATATCCGGGAACAACCAGTGTGATAGCTGACAAGTTCAGCAGGGCAATCTTGATGCCTCACAAGTGGTCTCTGAATCAGAAAGTCGTGGAACAGATTTTTCACAAATGGGGACAGCCTTGCTGTGATCTGGTTGCCAGTCCAATCAATGCCAAATGCAGCAGCTACTTCTCCCTTAACCCCCCCACCCCCCGGGGGAAACACCAAGAGATGCTCTTGTTCATAATTGGCTCCTGGGACTTCTTTATGCATTCCCTCCCTTTCCACTGATATCGAAGGTGATCCAGAAAGCAAAGACCTTGCGAAGCAGAATGATTCTTATCTCTCCTTACTGGAATCATCAGATTTGGTTCCCCTTTCTTGGGCCTCACCATCTGGACAATCCATGGACTCTGGACCCAGTACCAGACCTTCTGACACGTCAGTCACCTTCCACCCCTGCCTTCACACCCTCTACTTGACAGCATGGCTGCTCCACTTCCATCCTTAGTCAGGCTTCATGATTTCTCACCTGCAGTTACTCATATCCTCACGTCTTCCCACAAGCCTTCTACAAGAAAATTATACCCTAACAAATGGAAAAGATTTTCTATCTGGGCAAAAGATAGAAACATAGATCCTTACACAGCCTCCATTCCTTTGGTGTTAGAATTCCTTACTGAACTTTTTCATCAAGGATCAGCTGCTGCTACAATCAAAGTTCAGTTGGCAGCGATCTCCAATTTTCATTTGGGACAATATGAACCTAATCTTATGGCTAATAGATTGTGTAAATCTTTCCTAAAAGGCACTACTTTGCTGAGACCTCCCTTTCAGTAACCTGTATCTCCTTGGGATCTAAATTTTATTCATCCAAACTTACTTCCCCACCTTTTGAACCGGCACATACTTGTGAATTGAAGTTCCTTTCATGGAAGACCATTTTTCTGGTAACTGTTACATCCGCCAGAAGAGTGTCAGAGTTGCAAGCACTGTCAGTCAAACCTCCTTATAGGTTCATAGGTTCATACTAGGCTATCTGCCCTAGGGCATTTATAAGCCTAGCCAGAGTGTGTTTGGCTTTCGCCACCCATTTTAAATTAATTTAAATTAAATTTAAATTTAATTTTAAATTAATTTTGCTATGCCCTTTTTTGAGGTTAGTATACTGTGCCTCTGTCTAACAGTGACACAGAAGTGATACCCGGGGTAAACCTACAATCCCCCATCCACTCATCAAGATTCCTCTGGGATTTTATTCCAGAGTGAAGGGAGCCTCTGGGTTATGAATCTGTCCCTCCAGCATGTCCTATTTATTGCAGTGCTGAGGTTCAAGTCTCTCGAGCGCGTAGCTCGATGGGATTTGGATTTTCTGAGGTGCAGCATGTCCATTAATTCCAGGTTGGACATGGCTTTATAAGTCAGGCACAGATCACCTCTGAGCAGGTGGTATGCCACTGAGTAGAGCTGGAGTTTCTTTATCCGGGCAGCATATGGCATCTGTTTGAGCCCTTTGATCCTCTTGGTGAGGTACTTTTGGGGTCTTTCCAGTTGCTGCAGGTGTCTGGTAAGGTACATCCCAAAAGGGGCATTGTACTCAATTATGGGCCTGATGAGGGATGAGTAAAGAGGCACGATGACCTCCCCTGATCTAGATGTGAATCCCTTCATGATTAGGTGGGCTATATAAAATGTTTTTCTAACCACTTTGGCCACGTGGTTGTCAAATGAGAGATTGCTATCAACTTGGGTCCCCAGGTCCCTAATTACTTCTTCCGATTTCTAATGGATTACCACTCATGTGGTAATTTGTGGGCACTTTGTTTTTGCCAAAGGGATGACTATACACTTTTGGCGTTTAGCTTGAGGCCATGGCTCTGGCACCAGTTGTCTGTTTCTATGAGGCCCTTTTGGAGGATGCTTGTGTCAGCTGGAGAGTCGATTATGGCGCCCAGTTTGCAGTCATCTGCGAACTTGGTCAGCCACAGTCCTTCCGTGCTGGCCTGTACCTCTGAGAAATATATACCGAACAAGAGAGTTCCCAGGACTGAGCCTTGTGGGACGCCACTTGTAACTGGTTTGGAGTCTGACATGGCTCCAGCAATTCTAACCATGTGGGTTCTGTCCTTGAGCCAGTTTGCAACCCATCTAGTGACATAGGGGTTTATATTTAAGCTGGTGAGCTTATCTATAATGCCCGAGTGGGGTATTGTATCGAGGGCTTTTGTGAGGTCCAGGTAGGCTGTGTGGACCACCTTCCCCTCGTCAATGGCCTTGGTGACTGTTTCAAAGAAATCAACCAGGTTTAAGAGGCAGGATCTGCCCTTAACAAGCCGAACTGGGTAGGATCCAGTGTCTGTAGGTCCCCAATATCTTTATTTATAAGGTCCATGATGATCCTTTCCATAGCTTTGCAGACCAAGCTAGTCAGGCTTATGGGGCGATAGTTTCCAGGATCCGTTGAGGCACCACCTTTGTGAAGAGGGACCACCGTTGCTATATGCCACTCTTTGGGTACATATCCTGTAGTAAGGCTGAGATTGAACAGTAGTTTTATGTTTGGGTTTAGCTCTTCTTGGAGTTCATGTAGGACGCAGCCCGGGACACCGTCTTGTCCCATTGATGCTGTGTTTTTTGCTTTGGAGAGGGGGGCTCTTACCTGAGCATCTGAGATGTCAGGGGGGCAGCACTCTGCTGGGATAGATATTTGCCCTTTTGGTGGGAGAGGGAGAAGTTTGCGCTGAACCTGTCAGCTAAGATGTTGGCAATGTCTGTGGGTTTGGTGTATTTTTTGTCATTTTGGACTAATTCTGAGCATATCTGGGAATTCCCACCCAGGTTTCTAACATAACTAAAGAAAGCCTTGTGATTATCCTTAGTGTCCTGTGCAATTTTTCTCGAAGCTGGCCTTAGACGATTTTATGCGTGCCCGTAGTTTTTTGCTAATACTGATCAGAGATGCCTTCCCTTTTTGGGATTTTGCTCTATCATGTAGTAGCTTCCTCCTTCTATTGTATAGTTTGTTTATGGCTGGGGTCCACCAGACAGGATGTCTGCCTTTGGAGGATTGGGTCTTGGTTTTATTTGGGATTGCATGATCCATGCATTCCTGAAGGTGTTCATAGAATGCGTTTATAAAGGATTCTGCTGTCTGGGCCGTATTTTCCACAGGCCCGGGGCTTTGAAGGATTCCATCTCGGTTTTGAGGAGTGTGAAATTTGCTTTAGAGAAGTTTTTCACTGTGGTTTTCTGGGCAGGGGTGGGGTTGGGATGTGAATATCCAGTGAGATTAGTTTATGGTCTGATCTTACCAGTGAGGGATACACTTCTGGTCTGGAGCATAGAGTCCCCATGTTGGTGATGATCAGGTCCAGTATGTTTTCCCCTCTTGTGGGAGTGGTAACAAGTTGTTCCATAGCATTTGAGTTTATAAATTCTAGGAACCTTTGGGCTAGGGTGTTGGAGCTAGAGTAATGCTCCCAGTCTATGTTTGGATAGTTGAAGTCGCCCAATATAATGGTGTTTGGAGAGACCTTCATATTTTCCAGTGTTCTCAGGAAGGCCAAGTGGAGTTCCTGGGTTTGGGAGGGTGGTCTGTAGCAGGCTATAAACTGGAAGGCAGTTTTACCCACTGTTAGTTGCACATGGATAGTCTCTGATGCTTCGTGCTGTGCCACCAACCTGGAGGTGTGGGTATCTTTGACGAATATTGATACTCCCTCCTTTTGTGGTTCGGTCCAAGTTTTGGGGCCGAAAAGCATGGTATGAGGTATAACCTGGTAGTGCTGGGGTGCTCTCGGGAGCCTTGAACCAGGTTTCTGTTACTGCACAGATATTGATGTTCTCCATGCTAAGGAGAGTTTCGAGTGCATGCATCTTGAGGTTTAGACTTCTGGCATTGAGTAGCATTACTCTTAGTTTCTTATCCCTTGTGATACCTATGGAGGTGGGTTTGTCTTTTGAGCCTTGTCTAAAAAAGGCACTATGGGGGTAGCAAGAGCCTTTGCCAATATCCGAAAGCCCAGGGGTGATAGGTGCAAGCCGTCCCTAGCGAAGCATTGTGGCTTGTCGAGCATGTCATCCCAGGCTGACAGGCATTGGATCCCCTTTGAATGACACCAATACTTAAGCCAATTGTTGATCTTTCATAGAGTTTCCATTTGTACAAGTCCGTCCTTCATCCCCAAACTATCAAACTGTCGAACTGGCAGTCTTTTTTCCTAATCATTCAAACAATGCAGAATATAAGTTTCATCAACTTGATGTTCACAGACAGTTAAGGTTCTATCTACATAGAACCAAGGAGGTTAGAAAATCAGACCAATTGTTTGTATCTTTTTCTGAGACAAGAAAAGGTATGCCAGTGTCTAAGATTACATTATCAAATTGGATCTCAAATTGTATTTAGTTTATTTACTCTTCCAATGGCAAGGAACTCCCGTTTAAAATTAAAGCTCATTCTACCAGATCTGTATCCACATCTGCTGCTTTTCAAGCCAGAGTCCCAGTTGACAGTATATGTGCAGCAGCAACTTGGGCTACCCCTCATACTTTTATTACTCATTACAAATTGGATTTCACCTCTAGGAGTAGAGCCTCCGTTGGTTCCACGGTTCTTAGGAGTATATTCCTGAGGCACCTCAGAAAAAGGTGCTAGGGACGCTGTCCCGTATGTAAGAATGAAGGCGAGATAGGACTACAGAACATATAGAAGTTATGTACTCACCATAACGTTCCATGTTTGTAGTCCATCTCGCCCTTCATTCTTACAAACCCACCCACTTACCCCCTGTCCATGTATCCTTGGAGGATCTGGAGACAAGATAGTATTTATCTTATGTAGGGTGGAGACATTTCATCTTTGTTGTTCCTTGTGGAAATACTTTCTATCACTTTTTTAGACAGCAGCAAACAAGATCTGGGGATTCTTACTAGTGCACTATGGAATACCTACCTTGCCACGAGCCAGCTGGGAGTCTTTGAGCTTTGTAATCAGCCGAGTAGGAGCCGAGGATTGGCTCCAAACCCATATGTAAGAATGAAGGGTGAGATAGACTACAAACATGGAACGTTATGGTGAGTACATAACGTCTTTGTATATGGGTCATATCCTGTCTAGGATATAACAAGTGGCCAACATGCAAAGTTTAAAGGCACCTTCCATGCCCCCAGACCATTAAAAAGCTCAAGCTAGCAGGGAAAAAATCAACTGTTTGGGCACCAAGCCCTTCAGAGCTTTCCTGCTGTCAAAGAGCACTCCTGATGCAGGCTTTCAAGAATTAATGGTAGGCTATCATTTCTCCTTAGCTGAGCAGATAAGTTCCCTTTAGGAGGAAGAAATCTTCCACATTTAATTTTATAATTATAGTCTTTTATTCAAATAACTTTTTTGCTAGGTTTTAATGTTTTTTTGCATTGCTGCCTGACATTTCCCTTATTTGACGGTGTGGTTCTTTTTCTTGTTTTTAGTGTAAACTTTTGATGTGACGTTGTCCTATCTTGCCTTCATTCTCTACTGGTTGGGTTTGGACCTTATACAAAAGCTCGAGGTCTTCCACTAGCTTGTGACTGAAACCCTATTCCATGATGCTCTAGGAAACTCCCCAGGTCTCGTTTGCCACTAAAACAAGATTGAGTGCTTCATACTGGCTCTGGCTAAGTGAACTTGTTATTTTTCTTTATGTAGTTATTTTTCCCTAAATTTTAGAGTATTTCGTAGGTAAATAAGGGTGATTTTGTTAGTTAGATAATTTCTTAACTTTTAGCAGCATTTAGTGTGTTCGCTGCATGTGTTTTTTGCTTACGGCCGTTGTCTATTCTCAAGGCCTTTCCCCATACCCTATCCTGATAAAGGTGAATTCAGCCGAGGCTCTAGAGAAATACATGTTGTGGACTTGTTTTATTAAAACACTACTGAATTGCAACGTGACTGGCTTGGAGTTTGTGGTCTACTATGTTTTGTTATTATTGTCTAGCTCGTTTGATTTAGTTTTTTACTTAGAACAAGCTAGCTCGTTTAAGTTAGAGGGCTGCTTAGCCCATTTAAATTAGTGGGATTTCCTTAGAGTGTGTTGTTGTTTTTATATATATATATATATATATATATATATGTATATATCTATGGGTCTACTTCATATGACCTAACTTTGATATGACTGACATTCATTTGACCGAGACCATATAACCTAAAGTTAATAATACAGAAAACTCACTTGACTGAAACTCATAACATAGAGGGATAGGGCCTCTTTTGGGTCCACTGTCCTAAAGAATATACTCCCTTGAGCCACCCAAGAAAGATGGTGCTAGGGATACTGCCCAAACAGTAGAGAATGAACGCAAGATAGGACAACATCACATAAAGAAATTATGTTCTCACCATAACTTTCCATGTTTGTTGTCCATCTTGCATTCATGGTTATATCGTACCCTCCTTCCCCCAGCCATTAGCTCCTAGAGGACCAAGCGGATACAATTGGTGACTAATGTTCTCTGACCTTCTTCATAGCTTTTGTGGTAGTAAATATCTTATGAGTTAACTGTTGATCTGATATTGTTAATCCTCGTTCATTCCTTACGTATGGGTATCGGTTCCGACCTCGGAACCGAGCCGGCCATTTTCCAAGCTCGCGTCAGCTACAAACTCTCGAGCTAAACTCTTACCCATAATTCCCCTCTCCCTGTTACCTCATATTTTGTTTGCCGAGTTGCCATTCGGTCGTGTCAAGCTGCTTCTCTTGAGCTAAGTATAGATATTTGTTGTCAGACTAGTCATATATATAACTTTTTCTGTCAGAAACGTCTCTTTTTTGTTGTCTCTTACCCTATCGCATTTAGCGACCATATTTTCTTGAGTTTTCTTCTCTTTACTCTACACCTTTTACCGTGAGGTATTTCTCCCTGTCCATCGTTGGTAATCTTCTTTTCTTCATACCTTCGGGTATTCTTTTGTACCATTGCTGGTACCCTTTCTAATTTTCCCTTTTCTATCATGGCAGATAAGAAAGATACAAACCAGCGAAAAGGACCAGAGTTCCCGGGGAGGCTTCCACTTCTAAACTTATTTCAATAGTTGAGAGTTATAAAGACTCCCAGGATATTAGGAATATTATTTAAAAAAACTGGGAGTTCCTATCCAATGATAGCCACCTCAAAGCCCCAGTGCCTGAAAAACCAAAGATAACATATAAAAGAGGCATGAACTTGAAAGAAATCTTGCAAACTAAAAATTTCAAAAATGTTAATAACGCAGGCATGACTAAATGCGGAAAGTGCAATGTTTGCAAATATATAGAAGAAGGCCGCCCCTTTACGATGAACAACATAACCTACAAGATTAGAAATAAACTTAATTGTAGTAGTAAACAGATTGTCTACAAAGCAAAATGTGTGAAGTGTATAGGTAAAACCGATAGGAGACTACAAGAAAGAATCTATGAACATAACTACTGTATTAGTAGACAGAAATTAGAAAATGCCCTAGCCAGGCACTGCCTAGAAAATGAAGGTCATAGCTTTAAATTCAAAGCTATAGACCAAATAAGTGAGGACCCTAGAAGTAGGTATGAGCCATTAAAATTGGAGAGAAAAGAACTGGTTTGGCAGTTGAGAACAAACGCAAACCAGTATCCAGGAATTAATGAAATGTCCTCGGTTAAATGCATTCTGAGATTGAAAAACATGGAAAGATAATAGAATTCTTAAGAGTAGGGCCTCAAAAGTTAAGGTTTATTTTAAAGGGCAATTTTAAAGGACAATTTCAAAAATTAAATGGTTTCCTTTAGGTTTTACAACTTTATTTATATATGTAGTAAATATGTTTTTTGCATGTTTCTTATTCATCGTGTTACATATATAATTTTTTTATGTTTGCATATACATGGTCTTTGTTTACTGTGGTATACATATATCATTTTTTATGGTTGCATATATATGCACAACTACATGATTTATTCTATGACTTTGGACTGGTCGATAGTGCCCACAACGTTATAGAGAATTTATTTGGGCACTGATTAGATTATTTACATGACTTAATAGTAAAAAGAGCGAGTCCATACAGTTTTAGTATATTCTTTTTTATTCTATCTAATACAAGTACTTCAACGTAAGCACTTTACAAAGGACCTTTCAGAATGGCCCAGACATGTACACAGAGATTTTAAGATGCCTGAACCTATGGTACTTGTAGACCAGTTAGCTGATTACTATTAGTATGAATTTTAAATTAGTTAAATGTCATAATTTTATACATACATATAAATCTAATTTAAAATCACAAGAACAAAGGAACCTGGATAATTTTATTTTATTTTATTTTACTCTATTTGAATTTACATACAGACATATTTTACAATACAGTTTTTTCAAACATTTTATTAAATACACACTGCTATGTATTTTCTTGGGAAGACTGTAGCCCTAGTCTCCTTTAAGGAATCAGTGATGATTAGATTGTTTAATTAAACAATTAAAGAATGTTTTAAATATAAGGAAATAGGTTATAGCCTTGGTTGTCTTCTGAGGAAGTTGCGTTAAGATATAGCGACAAAAAGTGTATTTTATTTCAGCGCTTAAAGAAAGTTTCTACTAGTATTAATAAATTGGATTTTTTACGAGTGAAGCCTCAAGAAAGTTCTTTATAACTCTCAACTATTGAAATAAGTTTAGAAGTGGAAGCCTCCCCGGGAACTCTGGTCCTTTTCGCTGGTTTGTGTCTTTTTGGATTTATTACTTGGGTTTGTTTTTCGTTATGGACCAAATCCCCCCCAGTGGCTCCGCTTCGGACATAAATGCTACCGAGAGCGATGGAAATCTTGCTGCTCTTATCAAGCTGCTAACACAAAAAGTTGACAGGCTTTCACAGAGAGTCGATGAGGCCACATTCACGTCACAGAATCCTTTGCTCAATGTTGGTACTGGAAACGAAAAGGCGTCACCATCTACGAGTTACCCTGCCCCTTTGGTTGTTCCCTTGGGCAGTAACGGAAGGAACAGCTTGCGGAGATCGAGTAATGAAGCGGCTGGAGTTGAACAACGCAACCGCACCGCCCAAGGACCTGATTCATTAAGAACTTGGGTTCACAGGTCCTTTTCGTTTTTGGAAAGCCAACCTGCTGGTATGTCTCCTTCTAACCAAGGGGTAAATAATGACATTAATTTTAAACTTAATATGTTTGATGACAAACTTTTTAAAGTCCGTAAATTACAACTTGAGATAGCCTACTTTAAAGAGTGCATTAAGTTAAAGATAGTGCCTAAAGGAATGAGGCACTGGCAGTTCCCTGCAGGACTGTCAGAAGGTTCTCCATTTCACAGCGCTCTAGTCATGCTTTTTGATAAGCATGGCTTGGAACTGATTAACTTGTTTTGTATTCACTATCAGGAAACAGTAGACGGACTGCTGGGTGAAATAGAGGATCTTAATGAATCTATAAAAACTGATATAAATTTCAAAAGATACCAATATGAGTACGACAGGTGTTTTCTAAGTATAGATGACCACCTTATTAAAATGAATGCTACCAAAATTAAAAAGATTAAATGAGATCTTAAAGATTACAGTGAGGGTAAAGCGTACCCCCACCCCCCATTGACACAAAGACCAACGACTGAGAAAGGACATACCTTGATGAACACAGAGGGTATCATTGACACAGGAGGGAGCGTTGTAAACCAGACCCTAGAAATGAGTGAAGAGGTCTATGACTACTGATTTCAATGGGGACATTAGGAGAAGTGAAAGGCTGTTACAACAACAAACCTGACAAACTCAAAATAACTCCCGGTCTGAAGGGGGTGATGGCAATGTAACATCTAATAACAATAATAGAGGTAGAAATTTTCAGGGGCAAGCCTCGAGGCGTCCTTCACAGAACAGGAGGCCGAATGGGAACAGGAGGAGGAAACGGTAACTAATGGGACTATAAATGAGAATCCACGAGACGACCATCCCATTTGTATTACTGTATCAAACTCTTCGAATGACTTTAAGATATTCAATTACACCAATTTAACAATTTGTGGTGAGACTGTTGAATTATTAAGTAAAGGTTACACCTTTGTACCAACAACTAGGTTCAATATAGCAGAAACATTGATTGATTTAAAATTGTTTACTAGGAAATTGAACCTGTTAACATTACTAGGTGGCGACTTTAATAATAAAACAGATTATTTTGTTTCTAGTGTCTATAACCCCCCCCCCCCCCTCCATCCTTCTTTGGCCCTCTTTGAGAAAATAACGGAAATTGATCTTAGAAACCTAAAAGAGGGTAAAAAGTATTATAAAAATAACATCACCAAAGAAGAAAAGGACTTATTGTCCCTTTTGAGACAAATGCCTATTAGGATAATGAAACCTGATAAGGGGGTGGATTAGTTATAATGTTTAACAGCGACTATAATGACAAAATGGCAAAGATCCTTGATAGTGAAACTTATTTAAGGTCATCAGTAAGTGAAATGAATTCAGCACACCACAAAGTTAAAGCTCTATTCGAAGAATTGTACATAGAAAGAAGGATAGAGAAAGATATGTACGACTACCTACATCAACCGAAAACAAGGACACCTGTCCTATTCAGCATACCAAAGGTACACAAAGACTTACAGAACCCACCCATGAGGCCTTTAGTCGATGGTAGGGGTAGTATAACTTACACTTGCTCTAAAGTAGCAGACAAAATCCTACAGAAATACATTTTAGTTGAAAAGCAGATTTCAAAAGACTCATGGTCTTTTCTCCGTTCAATAAACAACCTGCCCTTTTTGCCTGACAGTTTTTTTGTCACGTTAGATGTCAAAGACCTTTACTCTTGTATCCCACATGAAGTAGGGATTGAATGGGTAGCCCACTTGATGAGGGAGCTAGGAGCACCCACCAATGAAATTCAATTGGTGAGTGAACTACTGGATACAGTGCTCTCCTATAATTATATACTATTCAATAAAGAGATATACCATCAGAAAATATGAGCCAGTTTTGCCAATTTAGTAATGGCCTATTGGGAGAGGAAGACTATTTTGGAAAATGAACTGACCAAGAACCAGATCTTATTTTATACTAGGTTTCTTGATGATATTTTCTTGGTTTTCGAAGGTATCGAAGTAGAAATTGAACAATTGTTTACAACATTTAACACAAGTACAGACTTTCTTAGGTTCACACATAAGTACAGCAAAGATTCTATAGAGTACTTGGATGTAGACTTGAGAAAAGACTACACCAACAGAAAATACACGTCAAGAATCTATAGGAAGGAGACATATTCAAATATGTTCCTACACTTCACAAGCTGCCACCCCCTGCACCAGAAAAAATCGATCATTAAGGGTCAACTGGTGAGAGCAGCGAGGATGACAACATGTGACTGTGATTTTTTTGAAGAATGTAACTCACTCAAAAGATTCTTCCTCCAAAGGGGCTACCCAAACGATTTTATTCAAGAGATAGTAATAGAGGTTCAAACCAAGAGACAAAGAGGTAACTATGTACCACTGTTAGGCACCATTCAACCAAAAGGAAAAGACCTGAGGCCCCAACCTATAAACGAAATTAAACTTAACTACTCCTGTAGTCTTATAACAATTTTCAACTTGGACTCCCAGGATATTATAAATATTATTTCAAAAAACTGGGAGTTCCTATCCAATGATAGCCACCTCAAAGCCCTAGTGCCTGAAAAACCAAAGATAACATATAAAAGAGGCATGAACTTGAAAGAAATCTTGCAAACTTAAAACTTCAAAAATGTTAATAACGCAGGCATGACTAAATGCGGAATGTGCAATGTTTGCAAATATATAGAAGAAGGCTGCACCTTTACGATGAACAACATAACCTACAAGATTAGAAATAAACTTAATTGTAGTAGTAAACAGATTGTCTACAAAGCAAAATGTGTGAAGTGTGTGGCCTTCTATATAGGTAAAACTGATATGAGACTACAAGAAAGAATCTATGAACATAACTACTGTATTAGTAGACAGAAATTAGAAAATGCCCTAGCTAGGCACTGCCTAGAAAATGAAGGTCATAGCTTTAAATTCAAAGCTATAGACCAAATAAGTGAGGACCCTAGAAGTAGGTATGAGCCATTAAAACTGGAGAGAAAAGAACTGGTTTGGCAGTTGAGAACAAACGCAAATCAGTATCCAGGAATTAATGAAACGTCCTCGGTTAAATGCATTCTGAGATTGAAAAACATGGAAAGATAATAGAATTCTTAAGAGTAGGGCCTCAAAAGTTAAAGTTTATTTTAAAGGGCAATTTTAAAGGACAATTTCAAAAATTAAATGGTTTCCTTTAGGTTTTACAACTTTATTTATATATGTAGTAAATATGGTTTTTGCATGTTTCTTATTCATCGTGTTACATATATAATTTTTTTTATGTTTGCATATACATGGTCTTTGTTTACTGTGGTATACATATATCATTTTTTATGGTTGCATATATATGCACAGTTGCATGATTTATTCTATGACTTTGAACGTTATAGAGAATTTATTTGGGCACTGATTAGATTATTTACGTGACTTAATAGTAAAAAGAGCGAGTCCATACAGTTTTAGTATATTCTTTTTTATTCTATCTAATACAAATACTTTAATGTAAGCACTTTATAAAGGGCCTTTTAGAATGGCCCAGATACGTATAAAGAGATTTTAAGGTGCCTGAACTTATGGTACTTGTAGACCAGTTAATTGATTGTTATTAATATGAATTTTAAATCAGTTAAATGTCATAATTTTATACATACCTATAAACCTAATTTAAAATTATAAGAGCAAAGGAATCTGGATAATTTTATTTTATTTTATTTTACTCTATTTGAATTTACATACAGACATATTTTACAATACAGTTTTTTTCAAACATTTTATTAAATATACACTACTATGTATTTTCTTGGGAACACTATAGTCCCAGTTTCCTTTAACGAATCAATGATGATTAGACTGTTTAATTAAACAATTAAAGAATGTATTAAATATAAGGAAATAGGTTATAGCCTTGGTTGTCTTCTGAGGAAGTTGCGTTAAGATATAACGATGAAAAGTGTATTTTATTTCAGCACTTAAAGAAAGTTTCTACTAGTATTAATAAATTGGATTTTTTACGAGTGAAGCCTCAAGAAAGTTCTTTATAACTCTCAACTATTGAAACAAGTTTAGAAGTGGAAGCCTCCCTGGGAATTCTGGTCCTTTTCGCTGGTTTGTGTCTTTTTGGATTTATTACTTAGATAAGAAAGATAGTCTGGGATTTAAAAGGTGTTCTGATTGTAAACACAAATTACCTACATCAGGTGCACACTCTTTGTGCTTTTATTGCTTGGTGGTGTCCCAATTATCTGTTGACCCACCCTGTGCTATTTGTAAAAACTTTTCTAATAGAGCCTTGTTAGAAAGGAAAAATAAGTTGTTGCTGAAGGGACTTCTTAAATCTCCCTTTTCAGAGGCTATTTCTGGGTCGGAGGCTTCAACTCCTCCTAGAGCCCATAAGAAAATTTTCGGACGATCCTACTAAGGCCAAGTCTTTGCCTTCATCCCCGGCTGAGGACTCCCACCAACCAAGACCTAAAAAGGCTAAAGTTTCTGCTCCAGAGCTCATTCAGTCAGCCCCAGTGATTTCTGTGCCTAGACCTTTGGCACCGAGGCCTTCAGCACCATCAGTGATCTTGGCTCCGTCTTCTCCTGTAGCCTTTACTATATCGGCACCGAGGGGCTCCTCGGTTCAGACTGTTACGACTACTGCATCGGCACCGACCATTCAGTCGGCGCAGACCTTGACCACGTTGGCTCCGACATCTTACTCAGAACCGACGCCTCAGTTATTGGCTCCAATGTTGTTGGTTCCAGCTTCGGTACCGGCAACCACTTTGGCACTGATCCTTGGGGCAGTGCAGACCATGACCTCGGCACCAATGATTACCTCAGTGCAGACACCCGTAGTCCGGACTCTCTTGGCATCGTTGTTATCGGTGTGGACTGGTGAGGTGGGCACCGAGCTTGTCTCTTCTGTGGACAGACCTGTTTCTCCCTCAGTCTCTGTGAAGTCCACTAGAAGCCTTTCCGAACACGATGTGTTGTGTCTTGTGGATCAAGTGCTTCTGGCCAGAGGTATCCCGCCCCCAGGACCAGTCCTTCCTTGGGAGGTGATCACCCATCTCCAAAGACCCCTTCTTATTCTCCTCCTTCATTGCCTTTGAAGTCCATTGATTTAGCACAGTCTTCCCCCTCTGCGGTTCCCTTTATGGATCTCACTAAGGAACCGCAGTTGCCTTTGTGGCAGGAGAGTTTTGTTATGACCCAGGATGACAGTTGTGACATGCGTAATTTGCTGTTCCACAGCCATTTGGGGACTCTGGGTCGGCAGGCTGAGCCACTTAGGGGAGGGGTGACCCCTGTCCTGGACACTCACCCCTCTTCAGGTGGACCAGCCTTTCAACTGATGGAGAAGGCTCTGGCCTCTTCTGGCAATACTGTGCTGTCTATCCCCCCATCCTCCTCTGGTACACTGTTTTCACAAGTCACACCTAGTGGACACCGGGTGCAAGGGCCTCAGGACATATTCCCACAGGAAACCCCTTTTCCACTGTTTTCCCCAGCTTCTCCCTCTGAGGAAGTCCACCGGAAAAGTTTGTGTAAGAGGAAGCACATGGACTCCACAGAGGAGTCCCTCACTGAAGACACAGACTTTGATGAGGGGGAAGGATCCCCTTGGTCACCCTCTGAGGTAACCTTTGGTAATATCCTCAAAATCCTTAAACAGAGAGGTGACTGGAAGCCCTCTAATCCGACCTCTGAGGAGTCTGTGTTCCTGCAGGCCTTTCGCACCCGGCCCCCTACATCCTGGGTTACTCCACTTGCCAATGAACTTGTCCAGCTCATCGTGCAGCATGCGTGGAAGGCTCCTGACACTGTCGAGGCTATTCCCTGGAGGCCAGATAAGATTTTTCCCCTCCTGCTACAGCTCTCCATTGGTCTAAAGGTCCTTCTGTGGATGCTTTGGTGGTGGCTGCCGCAATAAAAAGAAAGATCTGGCAGAAGGAGAAAGCCAGACTGTCCATCTGCCTAACAAAGAGTCCCGGGCCCTGGACAGGATAGGGAAGTGCACCTTTGCATCAGCGACCTTTACTATCAGGTCTCTGAATTATACGGCACACTTTACTAGACTTCAAAGAGATCTGATTTCCGAGCTTCCTGAAACCTTGGCTGGTGACATGTCTGATGAGGTCCGTGACAAAGTGGCCTCTCAGCTGGCCACCATTGAGTCAATATCTAACTCCTCTATGCGACTGATATCTCACACATCAGAAGGAGCAGCTAGAGTGGCGGGTTCAGCTGAGGTCTTGAGACGACAAGCCTGGATGCGCTTGTGAAATTTCGCGGAACCCTTTAAGGCTTCCTTTTTTAATGCTTCCATTGAGGCCTCTTCCTTGTTTGAACCCAAAGTTAAAAGCACACTGGCCAGATGTGAACAGGACGGTAAGACCCTTTCTGCCATAGGTGTCCGTTATTCTTTCCCTCAGCGTGCTTTCTCCCGAAACCAAAAGAGTGGGAAGATATGGTTCAAGAAATCTCAGGGTTCTTTCCGTGACACACAGGCCGAGTTCTCCCCTAGAGGCAGAGGGGGAAACTCACAGGGAAGATGCTCCTTTCGGGACAGATGGGGTCCGCGTAACCAGGGTTCCAGGGACTCTTTCCCTCGTCAATCCTACCAGCGCTCCTGAAGAGCGGCCCAACTCCTTTCCTCTGGAGGTGGTTGGTGGTCGTTTCTCCTTGTACCCTTCTGCCTGGCTAACCATCACCACCGATTCTTGGGTACAATGGATTATAACCAGAGGTTATCATATCCCCTTCAGTCTTTGTCCTGTCCCTTCAAAAAACCTTCCCGACTTTCCACCCAGTAAAAAGGGAAGAAGCAGCACTAGAGATAGAAAAGCTGCTAAGAAAGACAGTCATCCAAATAGTCCCTCCAGACCAGATAGGATCTGGATTCTGCTCAAGACTATTTTTGGTGGGAGAGAAAACCGGGGACTGGAGACCAATGTTTGTGAGAGTACAAAAATTCCGGATGGGCACAATACAGTCTATCCTCCCGCTTTTGGAAAAAGACGATTGAATGTGCTCGATAGATCTTCAAGATGCGTACTACCACATAAAAGTGGACAGGCCATCAAGAAGATTTTTGCACTTCCGTGCAGGAGCCAGTCACTACCAGTTCAGAGTACTGCCCTTCAAACTCTCTACATCCCCCAGAGTGTTCACAAAGTGCATGGCAGTCATCACAGCTCACTTGCGACTACAATGATTCCAGGTGTTTCCATACCTAGATGACTGGCTCATTTCCACCCCCACCAGATATCTACTGGAAGAAGCCCTGGCATAATCTCTCCTCACTGCACAAAGGCTAGGCATATCCATAAACTGGCAAAAATCCAATCTCACCCCATCTCAGTCCACAGAATTCATAGGGGTTATCTTGGATACAAAGAACTGCAGAGCTGCCATTCCAGAGCACAGGATTCTAAGGATAAAGCAACAACTGATTCCAATCCTTTCAAGGGAGAAATCCACAGCTCACTCTGTTCTACAGCTGTTGGGTTCCATGGCAGCCTCCATCACCATTATCCCCCTGGCCAGGTTTCATATGAGGCTTCTACAATGGCTACTGCTCACCCAATGGTATCCTTTGCAGCATCCTCTTTCAGCCAAGATTCGAGTAACCCACAGGTGCAAACAGGATTTAAATTGGTGGATGACATGCAATCCATCACAATGGTCTCGCCCCTTCTTCCCCCAGCAACTCAAGGCCACAGTGACCATGGACGACTGACCCCTGATGGGGTGGGGGGCTATGTCAGGGACAGACAGTCCAAGGCACTTGGTCCGAATTGGAGGCCCAACTGCATATAAATGTTCTAGAGCTGAGGGCAGTGCTTCTGGCGTTGTAAACATTCCATCCCCTGCTGCCGTCCGGGACGATTGCGATTCAATCAGACAACATGGCGGTGGTCTGGTACATCAACAAACAAGGTGGAACCAAATCTTACCCCCTTTGTCGAGAGGCCATGAGGATATGGCAATGGGCAATGGCTACCAACCATTTTCTTCTAGCAACGCACATTCCCGGGAGTTCCAGCGTGATAGCAAACAGACTCAGCAGGTGCATTCTACAACCTCATGAGTGGTCCGTGAATCCCTTGATCTTCCACCGCTGGGGCCATCCTTGCTGCGACCTCTTTGCATCCCCGACCAACTACAAATGCAGCAACTTCTTCGCCCTGATTCCCCCTCCGGGACAGTCACCCAGGGACGCTCTAGTCCACGATTGGCCCTCGGGTCTTCGTTATGCATTCCCACCTTTTACCCTCATTCCCCAGTTTCTAAAGAAAGCCCGTCGGTTGAGGAGCAAGGTGATCCTCATAGCACAATCTTGGCCTCGTCAGATTTGGTTCCCCTTCCTTTGGCCTCACCTTCTAGAGCGACCATGGATTCTCCATCCAACCCGGGAGTTGATCTCACATCCGCAGAATCTGATTCATCCCAACTTGGACAGCCTGAAGCTTACAGCTTGGCTTCTCCAATTCCCTTGATTGCCAGGCAGAATGATCTTTCTTTATCAGTATGTGACATTCTCATTGCATCTCTTAAGTCTTCCACTAGAATTACATATCTAAGCAAGTGGAAAAGATTTACTTGTTGGCTGAAAGAAAAACACGTAGATCCCTTCTCAGCACCAGTGTCGATAATACTAGAGTATCTGGCCCACCTTTTTCAATCGGGTCTATCGGCCTGTACCATTAGAGTTCATTTAGCTGCAATATCTAATTTCCATGAGGGTGTCCAAGACTTCTCCCTTATGTCACACAAATTGTGCAAGACCTTCATAAAAGGTGTGAATCATCTGAAGCCACCTTTTAGAGAACCTGTTCAACCATGGGATCTGTCATTAGTTCTACAAGCTCTGACAATGCCATCCTTCGAACCAGCTTCTTCTTGCGACCTCAAATATTTGTCATGGAAAACCTTGTTTTTGGTCACCATTACTTTTGCCAGACGTATCTCTGAGCTTCAAGCTTTATGCATCAAGAGTCCATACTTGATTTTTCATAGAGATAGAGTGTCTTTGAGAACTAATCCTTCATTTCTGCCAAAAGTGATCTCTGAAATGTCCATTAATCAAACCATTGAATTGCCAGTTTACTTTCCCAATCATCCAAACAGAGAGTATTGCCTACATACCCTAGATATTCACAGGCAAATCCATTTTTACTTAAACAAGGCTAGGTCCTCTCGATTAGGATCTCCTGTTGCTAAGGTCACATTAGCTAGATGGTTGAAAGACTGTATGACCTTCATTTATACACAATGTAATATTCCATTGCCTGCTACCATGAAGGCTCATTCGATAAGGTCGGTGGCAGCTTCTGCTGCCTTCCATACCAGAGCTTCATTACATGACATCTGTGCAGCTGCAACTTGGGCTACGCCTTATACCTTCATCAATCATTACAAATTGGCATCTTTTGGTTCTATGGTGCTCAGGAATGTCCTTCCATGAGAGCCTCCCAGGAATAGAGGTAGCTGGGGACTCATACATAAGGAATGAACAAGGATTAACAATATCAGGTAAAGAAGTTATGTTTTACCATAACGTTCCATCCGTATTGTTGATTCTCGTTCAGTCATTATGACCCTCCTTCCTTCCCCCTCCTGTGGCTTCTAGTGGATCTCACCATCTGGTTCTCTTAAGTTATTTGATCAGAGGTAGCCTCTACTTTCTTTTGACTTGCAAACTCAATCTGAGGTAACAAGGATCAACAATACAGCTGGAACGTTATGGTAAGACATAACTTCTTTTTATATTAGCAAACAAGATCTGGGGAGTTTCCTAGGGCATCATGGGATAGGATTTCAGCCACAAGCTAGTGGAAGACCTCAAGCTTTTGTATAGGTCGAGTTGGAACTGAGGATCGGTTCCGCACCCAACCAGTAGAGAATGAAGGCAAGATGGACAACACACATGGAATGTTATGGTGGTACATAACTTCTTTTTCTAGTCAAGTTTACTGTATTTTTTATTTATAATTTTATAAAGTTTGTTAAAGATTTAATCTCTAACTCGGGATCCTTTTATACAAAGTAAATATGCAGACACAATATCCTTCAGACAAGCAGGCATTCAAAAAATAATGGCAAGGAAACTCTAAAAAGAAGAGGGGAACCTCCCAGAAACAAGGACAGTCCAACTAGTCTGAATGACTATCTACAAATTGCAACCACCCACCACAACATGATAATCCTTTATCTCTTCCCCATATACTGTCTTTCCATTTCTCTGTTTTGCAACAGATAATCATACTCAAATGGCGTCTGAGAGTTATTCATCAGGTGAACAGATGGCAGTGGGAGTTCACACCTCTTTTTTCTAGAAATTCTATGTCAACTGCCAGATCAAACTTCTTTATTTCTCTCTGTCATGGAACCTCTGCTGACTCATGGGGTACTAGAACCTGTACCTCACTCCATTGCAGGGGAAAGGGTTTTTATTCACAGTGGGGTCAATGGTGCAACAGGTAGCACACTCACCTTTGGTGCAGAAGACTGTGGGCTTTGTTCCCATACCAAGTAGATCAATTGCTGAAACTGCAGTGGAGCATAAGGTGGGTGCTACACTCCTGAGTGTGCCATCCTTCAGATGAAACATTAAACTGAGGCACCATCTGCTTGAGTTGGTGGTAGCTGAGGTGGATCTAAAAGATTCCGTGCCACCTACAGAAAAGAGTAGGGGTCCTTATTTATATACAAAATAACTCTTATTTACAAATATTTACATATTTACAAATATGTACATATGTACAAATATACAAATCTGTTTACACATAGTCAGAATTTCCTTTACAAACTAGCTACATTTTCATCCTTATTAAACCCCCACTTCTTTTTCCATATCCACTATCTGATTTTACTTAATATTGTTGCTAAAATCCATTTACCATTAAGCATGTTCAATTTCATTTATTCTTTCATTCCGTATAACCCATATAACATTAAATAATTTTTATCTATTCTTTTAGCATATTCTTTACTTCTATTCATATAATATCCATATTTAATCATATCCATATATATTTCATCCACTTCCTTTATATCATCAAAAAATCTTCTTTACATAGATTTCCACATAACTTTTCACATGTAAAAAAAAACACATCTTCCACAGTTTCTTCTTCTTGACAATGTAAACATATTCTATCACTTTTCTTTTTATATGGCATATTTCTTTTTACTGGCAATTTATGTATTACCAGTCTCCAAAAAATTTTGACATTCTACTTTCTGATTACACCATTTGCTTCTTATTTTTATAGCTTTAATTTTTCCATCTGTTAGATTTTTCCATGGTTTTACATAGTAATGCTTTATCATTACATTCTTATACCATACTTTTCTATCTTTTTCTATCTCATCAGTTTTTATTTTCCACAAGAATATTTTTTCTTGGTAACATTTTATTTCTTCATTTATACACTCATTTTCTCTTGTACTCTTTTTTTACCATACCCCAAAATTTAGCATATCTATATTTATACAGCTTTACTACTAATCTCTCAGCGTTTTCATCTATCCACTTTGATACATTGTAGAAATTTAATGAAGTAGCATATACCACTGGGTTAATTAACCCTAAACCTCCCTCTTCTTTATTTACATAACAAAACTCATCTTTTTACTGGGTTTAATCTAGAATCCCATCCCATATAAATGAAAAAAAAAATATCTGCATTAATTCCTTTTCAAATACTGTTGGCAGCATAGATACGCTTGCTAAGTATGCTGTTTTCCCATCAGTTTTGAATTTATCAAATAAGCCATTTTTCTGAATGATAATGTATGTGTTTTCCAGAAAAGACGTGTGCTTTATTTCTTCTGTTGTTTTTTTTTCATTGAATTATACTTTCAGCTTTATCCCCGAATGTTATACTTAACACAGAAATTTCATTCACTGTAAAATATATACTCCCAATCTTTACTACCTCCCTAAACCTTTACTTTTCTCTTTATGCAAAGGACAAGAATGGGATTCTGTTATTAAATGCTCAACATATCTGTCTTTTTTCTCCCTGTTTACTGTCCCTGCTATAAATAAACAAAAATACAGCATTTAAAATAGTTTAAGTTGACTGTTTCTGTCCACTAGAACAATATCTTACTGTACTGTGGTGGTTTCACTTTCAAAAAACTTTTGCCCCACCCTGTCCCAGTCTCCAATTCAGTGATGTCATCAAGGCCACTGAATATAGGTAGTTTTCTGGCCATTTCCCTCCCCAAACTGACATCACCACTACCATCCTAAAAACCTATCCATGCTGTGATGTCACAGCTCCCTGGTCCTTCCCCTACCCATACAGAAAGTAAAGGCTAGAACAAGGAAACAGTACATGAGTCAAGTCTCCTGCTGTAAGCTGTCAATCACAACTGGTAACAGCTCAAATTACTCTTAGCACTTTGACAGCTAGGGAAGTTAGGTGTGAAAGAAGATGGGAGATGAGTCAAAGTAGTAAAATTCAGGCTTCAAAAAAGACTGCAGTTTAGCCACTGTAAAAAGAAGCAGCAGTAAAAAGCACTTTTAAATTTTGTTTTTTTTAATTTTGCAGTTTGTTTACTGAGAAAGTCTGTTGGGCCGAAAATGAGCCCATTTTAAATGGAGCCCGACGGGAAAAGCTCCTTGTACAGTTTTATAATAAAAAAATCAATAGTTTACAATTTATACATAGCTCACAAATAAAAATCAACAGTTTGTAACTTATACATCGTTTAAGAATAAAAACTTCTTCTTTCGGCTGCATCCGTTAGGGGTCGCCACAGCAGATCAACTGTTTCCATTTCTTCTTGTCCTCTGCATCTTGCTCTGTCACACCAACCATCTGCATGTCCTCTCTCACCACATCCATAAACCTTATCTTAGGCCTTACTGTTTTCCTGTTACCTGGCAGCTTCATCCTTAGCATCTTTTTCCCAATATACTCTGCATCCTTCCTCAGCACATGTCCAAACCAATGTAATCTTGCCTCTCTGGCTTTGTCTCCAAACCTTCCAACCTGGGCTGACCCTCTAATATACTTATTCCTAATCCTGTCCATCCTCGTGACACTCAGTGCAAATCTTAACATCTTCAACTCTGCCACGTCAAGCTCTGACTCCTGCCTTTTTGTCAATGCCACTGTCTCCAACCCATATAACTTAGCTGGTCTCACTACCCTCTTGTAGACCTTCACTTTCACTCTTACTGGTACTTGTCTGTCACAAATTACGCCTGACACTCTTCTCCACCCACTCCATCCTGCCTTTACTCTCTTCTTCACCTCTCTTCCACACTCACCATTACTCTGAACTGTTGATCCCAAGTATGTAAACTCATCCACCTTCGCCACCTCTACTCCCTGCATCCTCACCATTCCTCTATCCTCCCTCTCATTCACACACATATATTCTGTCTTAGCCCTGCTGACCTTCATTCCTCTTCTCTCTAGAGCATATCTCCACCTCTCCAGGGTCTCCTTCACCTGTTCCCTACTCTCACTACAGATCACAATGTGATCTGCAAACATCATAGTCCATGGGAACTCCTGTCTGATCTCATCTGTCAACCTGTCCATCACCATTGCAAATAAGAAAGGGCTCAGAGCTGATCCTTAATGTAATCCCACCTTCACCTTAAACGCATCTGTCCTCCCACTGCAGACCTCACAATGGTCACACTACCCTCGTACATATCCTGTACCACTCTTACATACTTCTCTGACACTCCCAACTTCCTCATACAATACCACAACTCCTCTCTAGGCACCCTGTCATATGCTTTCTCTAAATCCACAAAGACACAATGCAGCTCCTTCTGACCTTCTCTGTACTTCTCCATCAACACTGTCAGAGCAAACATCACATCTATAGTGTTCTTTCCTGGCATGAAACCATACTGCTGATCACTAATCATCACCTCCCTTCTTAACCTAGCTTCCACTACTCTTTCCCATAACTTCATGCTGTGACTGATCATTTTAATCGCTCTGTAGTTACTACAGCTCTGCACATCACCCTTATTCTTAGAAATCGGTACCAAAACACTTTTTTTCCATTCCTCAGGCATCCTCTCACTTTCCAAGATTTCTTTAAACAATCTAGTTAAAATCTCCACTGCCATTTCACCTAAATACCTCCATGCTTCCACAGGTATGTCATCTGGACCAACAGCCTTTCCGTTCTTCATCCTCTTCATAGCTATCCTTACTTCCTCCTTGCTAATCCACTGTGCTTCATGATTCACTATCCTGCCATCATCCTTCTCTCCCTCTCATTCTCTTCATTCATCAGCCCCTCAAAGTACTCTTTCCATCTAATCAACACACTCTCCTCGCTTGTGAGTATGTTTCCCTCATTATCCTTTATCACCCTTACCTGCTGCACATCTTTACTAGCTCGATCCCTCTGTCTAGCCAATCGGTACAGGTCCTTTTCTCCCTCCTTAGTGTCAAGCCTTTTATACAACTCTTCATACGCCTTATCCTTAGCCTTCGCCACCTCTCTCTTTGCCATGCACCTCATTTCCTTATACTCTTGTCTACTTTCTTCATCTCTCTGACAATCCCACTTCTTCTTTGCCAACCTCTTTCTCTGTATACTTTCCTGTACTTATTCATTCCACCACCAGGTCTCCTTGTCCTCCTTCCTCTTTCCAGATGTCACACCAAGCACCTTTCTAGCCATCTCTCTTACTATCTCTGCTCTAGTTACCCAGCTATTCGGTAACTCTTCACTGCCACCCAGTGCCTTTCTTAACTCTTCCCTGAACATCACCTCACAATTACCCTTTTTCAATTTCCACCACTTGATCCTTGGTGCTGCCCTCACACTCATCCTCCTCTTCCTGATCACCAGTGTCATCCTACAAACCGCCATCCTATGCTGCCTAACTACACTTTCCCCTGCCACCACTTTACAGTCTCCAATCTCCTTCAGACTGGCCCTTCTACATAAAATATAATCCACCTGTGTGCATCTTCCTCCACTCTTGTATGTCACCCTATGCTCCTCCCTCTTGTTAAAATACGTATTCATCACAGCCATGTCCATCCTTTTCGCAAAATCCACTACTATCTGACCTTCTACATTCCTTTGCTTAACACCATACCTACCCATCACGTCCTCATCCCCTCTGTTCCCTTCACCAACATGCCCATTGAAATCTGCTCCAATCACCAGTCTTTCACCCTTGGGTATAGTCATCACCACTTCATCCAACTCACTCCAAAATTTTTCTTTGTTATCCATCGCACACCCAACTTGTGGAGCATATGCACTAACAACATTCATCATTACACCATCAATTTCCAGCTTCATAAACATCACTCTATCCGACACTCTTTTCACCTCCAAAACACTCTTAGCATACTGTTCCTTCAGGATAATGCCTACGCCATTTCTCCTCCCATCCACACCATGATAAAACAATTTGAACTCGCCTCCAATACACCTAGGCTTGCTCCCCTTCCATCTGGTCTCTTGCACACACAATATACCAACCTTTCTTCGGTCCATCATATCAGCTAGCTCTCTCCCTATACCAGTCATACTGCCAACATTCAAAGTTCCAACCCTCACTATCATGGTCCTAGCCTTTACCTGCCTTCGGGCATGCCTTCCCCCTCTTCGTCTCCTTCGTTTAAGAATAAAAACAACAAGACAGAAACATAATGATAAGGAAAACATTCATGGGATGTGTCATAACAGAGTATTCTAAGGACATAAAAAATAATAACAGTACATGAAAAGTAAATAGTGGTGGTGCTGCGGTAGCCTTATCGCCTCACAGTAAGACGTTGTCCTGTTCAATTCTCAGTTAGAGCGTCTTCTGTGTGGAGACATGCGTGAATGGGCGTACCTTCGTTGAAGCAACAAAAGTAAGAGCACTGACAGTGCCACAGCTGGGAAATTTATTACAAAAATAAAGAAAGAATCAAAACAAAGTTACAAAGAATAAATCCTTACAAAACAGTGGTAAGCACTTTCAGGGATCTACCCCTTCATCAGACAACAGTTAAAAATCTCATAATTCATTAAATACTGGAGGTTAGTCACATGATGTTTCAAAATTTCAGCTGTACAATTAGTGCATCAGTACATATTAGCACAGTTATGCAGTTAAAGAGACCATACACTAAAGAAATTATAGCTAAGATAAATAAGAAATGTGTATAACATTGTATGGTGTATAACTATATATAATAAAAACCTGATAATCCTAGCGACAACACTATATATCCATAGATATATATATATATATATATATATATATATACATATATATATATATATATATATATATAAAAACATAAATATACAATACTAGTGCATCCAGCTTATATAGATACATACATTAAAAATTGTATATAAAATATAAAATGCTAATATATATATAGAGATAAATAATTAGACAATCTAAAATACAATGTAAAAAATATATAGAAAATGTATTGTAACATATTAAAAATCTAAAAATTCAAGAGAATTGATGTTTCAAAGGTCGATCTTTTAAAAAAGGTTTAAGTGACACCATTTGATTCAACCCTGGGGGCTTGTCTGCATTAAATCTAATAATCCATCTCTGCTCAGCAGCTTCTGTGTCATTAGATAAATTACCCCACCTTAATTTCTCAGACAATATTTGTAAAACCAGAAATTTAAAAATATGTTCAGGTCCTGTATTCATGTTGTGCATAGCAATCGCACTATTCTCCTTACAGTTCCTAATATCCCTATAATGTTCCAGGATCCTGTCCTTCTGGCGTCTGTTGGTCAGACACAGTAGGCGAAGTAGACCACGTTTGATGTGGTACAATCAGTGTAGAGTTTACTGCTGTGACTGAATTTATTCGAGGGATGTGTAAAAGTCCTGCCATTGTGTATTTGTTTACATGCTCCACAATTTCTACACATGTATGTGCCCAGTCTATCTGATCTACTGACAGTATTGGTTGCGGCATTACTATAACATAGTTCATTTCTCAATATTCTATTGTTCCTAAAAGTGAAACTTGGCTTAGTACCATTTATACCCTGTAGGTTGTTAATCGTGGATAGAATACCCAAATATTTGGTTACTACATCACATACTACACTTACGTTGCTTGCAAAAGTGAGTGACATCCTAAGTGTGTTATCTGCATCTGTATGTATATGCCTTACCTCATCGCGATCATTGACTTGCCCACTTGCTCAACTGCCAGATCAAACTTCTTTATTTCTCTCTGTCATGGAGCCTCTGCTGACTCATGGGGTACTAGAACCCGTACCTCACTCCATTCCAGGGGAAAGGCTTTTTATTCACAGTGGGGTCAATGGTGCAACAGGTAGCACACTCGCCTTTGGTGCAGAAGACTGTGGGCTTTGTTCCTATACCAAGTAGATCAATTGCTGAAACTGCAGTGCAGCATAAGGCGGGTGCTACACTCCTGAGTGTGCCATCCTTCAGATGAAACATTAAACTGAGGCACCATCTGCTTGAGTTGGTGGTAGCTGAGGTGGATCTAAAAGATCCCGTGCCACCTACAGAAAAGAGTAGGGGTCCTTATTTATATACAAAATAACTCTTATTTACAAATATTTACATATTTACAAATATTTACATATGTACAAATATACAAATCTGTTTACACATAGTCAGAATTTCCTTTACAAACTAGCTACATTTTCATCCTTATTAAACCCCCACTTCTTTTTCCATATCCACTATCTGATTTTACTTAATATTGTTGCTAAAATCCATTTACCATTAAACATGTTCAATTTCATTTATTCTTTCATTCCGTATAACCCATATAACATTAAATAATTTTTATCTATTCTTTTAGCATATTCTTTACTTCTATTCATGTAATATCCATATTTAATCATATCCATATATATTTCATCCACTTCCTTTATATCATCAAAAAATCTTCTTTACATAGATTTCCACATAACGTTTCACTCTTTTACATATAAAAAAAACACATCTTCCACAGTTTCTTCTTCTTGACAATGTAAACATATTCTATCACTTTTCTTTTTATATGGCATATTTCCTTTTACTGGCAATTTGTGTATTACCAGTCTCCAAAAAATGTTGACATTCTACTTTCTGATTACACCATTTGCTTCTTATTTTTATAGCTTTAATTTTTCTATCTGTTAGATTTTTTCCATGGTTTTACATAGTAATGCTTTATCATTACATTCTTATACCATACTTTTCTATCTTTTTCTATCTCATCAGTTTTTATTTTCCACAAGAATATTTTTTCTTGGTAACATTTTATTTCTTCATTTATACACTCATTTTCTCTTGTACTCTTTTTTTACCATACCCCAAAATTTAGCATATCTATATTTATACAGCTTTACTACTAATCTCTCAGCGTTTTCATTTATCCACTTTGATACATTGTAGAAATTTAATGAAGTAGCATATACCACTGGGTTAATTAACCCTAAACCACCCTCTTCTTTATTTACATAACAAAACTCATTTTTTTACTAGGTTTAATCTAGAATCCCATCCCATATAAATGAAAAAAAAATATCTGCATTAATTCCTTTTCAAATACTGTTGGCAGCATAGATACGCTTGCTAAGTATGCTGTTTTCCCATCAGTTATGAATTTATCAAATAAGCCATTTTTCTGAATGATAATGTATGTGTTTTCCAGAAAAGACGTTTGCTTTATTTCTTCTGTTTTTTTTTTTTCATTGAATTATACTTTCAGCTTTATCCCCAAATGTTATACTTAACACAGAAATTTCATTCACTGTAAAATATATACTCCCAATCTTTACTAGCTCCCTAAACCTTTACTTTTCTCTTTATGCAAAGGACAAGAATGGGATTCTATTATTAAATGCTCAACATCTCTGTCTTTTTTCTCCCTGTTTACTGTCCCTGCTATAAATAAACAAAAATACAGCATTTAAAATAGTTTAAGTTGACTGTTTCTGTCCACTAGAACAGTACCTTACTGTACTGTGGTGGTTTCACTTTCAAAAAACTTTTGCCCCACCCTGTCCCAGTCTCCAATTCAGTGATGTCATCAAGGCCACTGAATATAGGTAGTTTTCTGGCCATTTCCCTCCCCAAATTGACATCACCACTACCATCCTAAAAACATATTCATGCTGTGATGTCACAGCTCCCTGGTCCTTCCCCTACCCATACAGAAAGTAAAGGCTAGAACAAGGAAACAGTACATGAGTCAAGTCTCCTGCTGTAAGCTGTCAATCACAACTGGTAACAGCTCAAATTACTCTTAGCACTTTGACAGCTAGGGAAGTTAGGTGTGAAAGAGGATGGGAGATGAGTCAAAGTAGTAAAATTCAGGCTTCACAAAAGACTGCAGTTTAGCCATTGTAAAAAGAAGCAGCAGTAAAAAGCACTTTTAAATTTTGTTTTTTTTTTATTTTGCAGTTTGTTTACTGAGAAAGTCTGTTGGGCCGAAAATGAGCCCATTTTAAATGGAGCCCGACGGGAAAAGCTCCTTGTGCAGTTTTATAATAAAAAAATCAACAGTTTACAATTTATACGTAGCTCACAAATAAAAATCAACAGTTTGTAACTTATGCATTGTTTAAGAATAAAAACTTCTTCTTCTTTCGGCTGCATCCGTTAGGGGTCGCCACAGCAGATCAACTGTTTCCATTTCTTCTTGTCCTCTGCATCTTGCTCTATCACACCAACCACCTGCATGTCCTCTCTCACCACATCCATAAACCTTATCTTAGGCCTTCCTCTTTTCCTGTTACCTGGCAGCTTCATCCTTAGCATCTTTTTCCCAATATACTCTGCATCCTTCCTCAGCACATGTCCAAACCAACATAATCTTGCCTCTCTGGCTTTGTCTCCAAACCTTCCAACCTGGGTTGACTCTAATATACTTATTCCTAATCCTGTCCATCCTCGTGACACTCAGTGCAAATCTTAACATCTTCAACTCTGCCACGTCAAGCTCTGACTCCTGCCTTTTTGTCAATGCCACTGTCTCCAACCCATATAACATAGCTGGTCTCACTACCCTCTTGTAGACCTTCACTTTCACTCTTACTGGTACTTGTCTGTCACAAATTACGCCTGACACTCTTCTCCACCCACTCCATCCTGCCTTTACTCTCTTCTTCACCTCTCTTCCACACTCACCATTACTCTGAACTGTTGATCCCAAGTATTTAAACTCATCCACCTTCGCCACCTCTACTCCCTGCATCCTCACCATTCCTCTATCCTCCCTCTCATTCACACACATATATTCTGTCTTAGCCCTGCTGACCTTCATTCCTCTTCTCTCTAGAGCATATCTCCACCTCTCCAGGGTCTCCTCCACCTGTTCCCTACTCTCACTACAGATCACAATGTGATCTGCAAACATCATAGTCCATGGGAACTCCTGTCTGATCTCATCTGTCAACCTGTCCATCACCATTGCAAATAAGAAAGGGCTCAGAGCTGATCCTTAATGTAATCCCACCTCCACCTTAAACGTATCTGTCACTCCCACTGCAGACCTCACAATGGTTACACTACCCTCGTACATATCCTGTACCACTCTTACATACTTCTCTGATGCTCCCAACTTCCTCATACAATACCACAACTCCTCTCTAGGCACCCTGTCATATGCTTTCTCTAAATCCACAAAGACACAATGCAACTCCTTCTGACCTTCTCTGTACTTCTCCATCAACACTGTCAGAGCAAACATCACATCTATAGTGCTCTTTCCTGGCATGAAACCATACTGCTGATCACTAATCATCACCTCCCTTCTTAACCTAGCTTCCACTACTCTTTCCCATAACTTCATGCTGTGACTGATCATTTTAATCGCTCTGTAGTTACTACAGCTCTGCACATCACCCTTATTCTTAAAAATCGGTACCAAAACACTTTTTCTCCATTCCTCAGGCATCCTCTCACTTTCCAAGATTTCTTTAAACAATCTAGTTAAAATCTCCACTGCCATTTCACCTAAATACCTCCATGCTTCCACAGGTATGTCATCTGGACCAACAGCCTTTCCGTTCTTCATCCTCTTCATAGCTATCCTTACTTCCTCCTTACTAATCCACTGTGCTTCATGATTCACTATCCTGCCATCATCCAACCTTCTCTCCCTCTCATTCTCTTCATTCATCAGCCCCTCAAAGTACTCTTTCCATCTGCTCAACACACTCTCCTCGCTTGTGAGTATGTTTCCCTCATTATCCTTTATCACCCTTACCTGCTGCACATCTTTACTAGCTCGATCCCTCTGTCTAGCCAATCGGTACAGGTCCTTTTCTCCCTCCTTAGTGTCCAGCCTTTTATACAACTCTTCATACACCTTATCCTTAGCCTTCGCCACCTCTCTCTTTGCCATGCACCTCATTTCCTTATACTCTTGTCTACTTTCTTCATCTCTCTGACAATCCCACTTCTTCTTCGCCAACCTCTTTCTCTGTATACTTTCCTGTACTTATTCATTCCATCACCAGGTCTCCTTGTCCTCCTTCCTCTTTCCAGATGTCACACCAAGCACCTTTCTAGCCATCTCTCTTACTAGCTCTGCTCTAGTTACCCAGCTATTCGGTAACTCTTCACTGCCACCCAGTGCCTTTCTTAACTCTTCCCTGAACATCACCTCACAATTACCCTTTTTCAATTTCCACCACTTGATCCTTGGTGCTGCCCTCACACTCATCCTCCTCTTCTTGATCACCAGTGTCATCCTACAAACTGCCATCCTATGCTGCCTAACTACACTTTCCCCTGCCACCACTTTACAGTCTCCAATCTCCTTCAGACTGGCCCTTCTACATAAAATATAATCCACCTGTGTGCATCTTCCTCCACTATTGTATGTCACCCTATGCTCCTCCCTCTTGTTAAAATACGTATTCATCACAGCCATGTCCATCCTTTTCGCAAAATCCACTACTATCTGACCTTCTACATTCCTTTGCTTAACACCATACCTACCCATCACTTCCTCATCCCCTCTGTTCCCTTCACCAACATGCCCATTGAAATCTGCTCCAATCACCAGTCTTTCACCCTTGGGTATAGTCATCACCACTTCATCCAAGTCACTCCAAAATTTTTCTTTGTTATCCATCGCACACCCAACTTGTGGAGCATATGCACTAACAACATTCATCATTACACCATCAATTTCCAGCTTCATAAACATCACTCTATCCGACACTCTTTTCACCTCCAAAACACTCTTAGCATACTGTTCCTTCAGGATAATGCCTACGCCATTTCTCCTCCCATCCACACCATGATAAAACAATTTGAACCCGCCTCCAATACACCTAGCCTTGCTCCCCTTCCATCTGGTCTCTTGCACACACAATATACCAACCTTTCTTCGGTCCATCATATCAGCTAGCTCTCTCCCTATACCAGTCATACTGCCAACATTCAAAGTTCCAACCCTCACTATCATGGTCCTAGCCTTTACCTGCCTTCGGGCATGCCTTCCCCCTCTTCTCCTCCCTCCTTTAAGAATAAAAACAACAAGGCAGAAACATAATGATAAGGAAAACATTCATGGGATGTGTCATAACAGAGTATTCTAAGGACATAAAAAATAATAACAGTACATGAAAAGTAAATAGTGGTGGTGCTGCAGTAGCCTTGTCGCCTCACAGTAAGACGTTGTCCTGTTCAATTCTCAGTTAGAGCATCTTCTGTGTGGAGACATGCGTGAATGGGCGTACCTTCGTTGAAGCAACAAAAGTAAGTGCACTGACAGTGCCACAGCTGGGAAATTTATTACAAAAATAAAGAAAGAATCAAAACAAAGTTACAAAGAATAAATCCTTACAAAACAGTGGTAAGCAGTTTCAGGGATCTACCCCTTCATCAGACAACAGTTAAAAATCCCATAATTCATTAAATACTGGAGGTTAGTCACATGATGTTTCAAAATTTCAGCTGTACAATTAGTGCATCAGTACATATTAGCACAGTTATGCAATTAAAGAGACCATACACTAAAGAGATTATAGCTAAGATAAATAAGAAATGTGTATAACATTATATGGTGTATAACTATATATAATAAAAACCTGATAATCCTAGCGACAACACTATATATATATATATATATATATATATATATATATATATATATATATATATATATATATATATATATATATATACAAAAAAAAAAACATAAATATACAATACTAGTGCATCCAGCTTATATAGATACATACATTAAAAATTGTATATAAAATATAAAATGCTAATATATATATAGAGATAAATAATTAGACAATCTAAAATACAATGTAAAAAATGTATAGAAAATGTATTGTAACGTATTAAAAATCTAAAAATTCAAGAGAATTGATGTTTCAAGGGTCGATCTTTTAAAAAAGGTTTAAGTGACACCATTTGATTCAACCCTGGGGGCTTGTCTGCATTAAATCTAATAATCCATCTCTGCTCAGCAGCTTCTGTGTCATTAGATAAATTACCCCACCTTAATTTCTCAGACAATATTTGTAAAACCAGAAATTTAAAAATATGTTCAGGTCCTGTATTCATGTTGTGCATAGCAATCGCACTATTCTCCTTACAGTTCCTAATATCCCTATAATGTTCCAGGATCCTGTCCTTCTGGCGTCTGTTGGTCAGACACAGTAGGCGAAGTAGACCACGTTTGATGTGGTACAATCAGTGTAGAGATTACTGCTGTGACTGAATTTCTTCGAGGGATGTGTAAAAGTCCTGCCATTGTGTATGTGTTTACATGCTCCACAATTTCTACACATGTATGTGCCCATTCTATCTGATCTACTGACAGTATTCGTTGCGGCATTACTATAACATAGTTCATTTCTCAATATTCTATTGTTCCTAAAAGTGAAACTTGGCTTAGTACCAATTATACCCTGTAGGTTGTCACTCGTGGATAGAATACCCACATTTTTGGTTACTACATCACATATTACACTTACGTTGCTTGCAAAAGTGAGTGACATCCTAAGTGTGTTATGTGCGTCTGTATGTATATGCCTTACCTCATCGCGATCATTGACTTGCCCACTTGCTCAAGTTGTAGTGTGCGTATCATAATAGGGTCTACATCTACCCGCCCTATTGCTCCAACCATCTAGAATGCACCTATCTATAGTTCTAGCATTATAGCCCCTGTTTAAAAACTCAGATTTAAGTTGGTCCAGGGCTATTTGTAGTTCATCATCATCATTAAACAGTCTCATAATCCTGTATACTTGGCCTTTGATGATGTTGACCTTGGTGTGGTTCGGGTGCATACTGGTGTTATGTAGGAACGTGTTTTTTCTAACATGTTTCCTAAGCCAACCAGTTCTAATCTGGTTTAATTAATCTTTTCTTACTTTGACATCAAGAAAGTCAGTTTCAGTCATGGAATATTGAGAGGTAAATCTAAGAAATTGAGTGGTATTATTGAGGTAACTGAAAAATGCATTTAGCTCTACCTCTGTACCATTCCACAGCAAAAAAATATCATCCACAAACCTGACATATTACTCAATATACCTGCCATATGTACTATTGATTAACACGTGTGCTTTCCCATTGAACCAAGGAAAGGTTGGTGTAGCTATTCGCACAAGCTGTGCCCATAGCCACACCGACCTTCTGTAAGTATTTCTGTTGTTGAAATACGAAAACATTATTGGTCAGTACTATATCCAACAAAGCACAAATGAGGTCACATTTGTTCTTGTTATAGTCTACACTGTGAAGTAGTCCCCTTATGGTCTCTATTCCCCATTCATTCGGAATCACCGTGAATAATGATTCTATATCCATTGTTACCAAGAAACAACAATGGTTGGTATCTATATTCATCCATTTCATCCTAAGAGTTTCAAGAAAAAACTTAGAATCTCTTAGCACAGTCTCACAATTAGATAGGAGTGGATGTAGATACTTCTCAATAAAAATAGATAGTGGTTCAGTAACCCATCCTTTACCCGAGACTATGGAACGCATGGGTGGAACTGACAAATGCTTATGTATCTTAGGTAAGCCATAAATCTCAGGTATTGCGGGATTACTGACCGAAAAGTATTCAAACAGTTTCTCATTAATCATACCGGTAATTAACAAATCAAACATCAAAAAAGATACTTTATCAGTAACACTTCTTACAACATTGTTAGATATATTCTGATATGTGGAGTCATCATCCAATAATCGTAACATTTGTTCAACATATAGCTGTTTATCCATCACCACTATTCCCCCTCCCTTGTCTGCCAATCTTATTTCAATAGAATGCATGTGTTTTAAATCAATCATAGCATGATATTCATCTTTGCTCAAATTATAGAAAGTGTTAGAGCTGCAATTTTTGCTCACATCCAACTTCTCTCTTAGTTCTCGGTCACAGACGTCAAGGAATGTTTCAATAACTGCATTACATGGTGGAATAAACATACTTGTTTTTTTAAATAAATTGCTGGTCATATGAGGGCTGTTGCCAAACAAAGTTTTAAGTGTTAAAGTTTGGCCAAAAAGTCTAAGGTCTTTTATTACATCAGTTAAATCAGCTTTCTTTGCTGGAACAAAACTGAGCCCTTTATTTAAAAGTCTCACCTGGTTTTCAGTCAATGGGTGTGACAAAATGTTAAAAATCAAACTTTCCTCAACCTCTTTCTGTCCTGTCCCTCTGCACTCAGTGGTCTCCGCTAACTGCGATACGTCGGCCGTCCTCTTATTGGCAGGGGTCCCTGTAGTAAAAAATGATCCATGTTGTTCACTGGGTTAAGGTCATTAGATAAACTGTTAGAAGGTAGCTGAATGTTTCTCGTTTCTTTGGGTTTAACCACTGGAGCATCGCTCCTGTCAGGTTGTAGTGTATGCACTTACCAAAAACCAGCTTTACACTGTTTTTTACAATGCCGGCAAAGCTGGCAGTTGCTTCATTGCTTATTGCTTGCTCAGACTCAATTGGAGTGGGTGTATCACCTATTCCTTCATTCAAATTAACGTTGTCATGGTGTTGCCTCTGTGGAGCTGCTGATTGGATCCCCTTAGCTGTCTGTCTGGTCTGGCTCTTGGGAGGGTGTTCCTTCACCCAAAAGAATACATTCCCATGCTGGAAATCATTAAAATGTGTATGCAATTTACGGGCTTTAACTGCAGCAAGTCTTTTCTCATAGTTTAATATATTTTTATGTAAAGTATCCAGCATTGTACGTACTATTTGTGTAGAATAGATGTCTATAATGCTGCCATAGACAATATTAATGTCTTTAGCTAGCTTGTCCTCTTGTGGACGGAAAAAGTCTATCAGTAGATGCAGGTATTTGGAACTGCACTCTTAAGTTTATGATTTGCCAACACCTAAGAAGTTCTGGATATGTATGACCATAGGTTGGCATAGTCAATATGCGTAGCCCCCTAGGGACAAGATTCTGTTGTAAACATGCTTCCAAGTGGAAACGCTGCCACTGGAGCCATTTAAACTTATACAATTTATTTTCCAGGTCTCTATAGATAGTATTAAAATTGTTTAGCTGTTCAGAGTTGTCAACATATATTGTATCCATTGTTTTCAGCCCTATGTTCAATAAAGGATTTACATACATTGTTAGTAGTCCATTCAGGCGTTCTGCAGGACAAGTTTTGGAGCCATTAACCATATTTGCATCGCTGTTCAGCTCAATTGCAATGGTAGAAACATTTCCTTCTGCCATGTTGCTTGAGAGAGGCAAAATAATTAGAAATAAAAGTAAATATTCTCTCTCTAAGCACAGAACTGACAGTGAAAAGTGAAAAGCAACAAAAGTAAGAGCACTGACAGTACCACAGCTGGGAAATTTATTACAAAAATAAATCAGACAATATGGATATAGAGTGTTGTCGCTAGGATAATCAGGTTTTTATTATATATAGTTATACACCATACAAGGTTATACACATTTCTTATTTATCTTAGCTATAATTTCTTTAGTGTATGGTCTTTTTAATTGCATAACTGTGCTAATATGTACTGATGCACTAATTGTTATGTCCTTATTGGGTACAACTGAAATTTTGAAACATCATGTGACTAACCTCCAGTATTTAATGAATTATGAGATTTTTAAATGTTGTCTGATGAAGGGGTAGATCCCTGAAAGCGCCTACCACTGTTTTGTAAGGATTTATTCTTTGTAACTTTGTTTTGATTCTTTCTTTATTTTTGTAATAAATTTCCCAGCTGTGGTACTGTCAGTACTCTTACTTTTGTTGCTTTTCACTGACAGTTTTGTGCTTAGAGAGAGGATATTTACTTTTATTAGTACCTTCGTTGAAGGTTGTGCGTCAGGGCCGGCAACTCGGCACGTAAAAATCAACTGCCAATCATTAGCGGACCGGAGTTCTGCTGTGGCGAACCCTAACCGGGAAAAGCCGAAAGACACAACAACAACAACAACATGAATAGTAAATAGTATTTGAGGAGTGTACTTTAATAAATCATATTTAGGAAATATTAAGAACAAGCCACTTGAGTGTAAGCCTTGTACGTTCTTAAGTAAGTGAGGTGAAATGGGGGGAAGTAAGTAACAAAAGAGAAAAAGGTAGATAGAAATAGTGGCATTTGCACTGTTTGTGTTTTAAGTAGTCATTAAATGGCATGAAATGTTACTTAAAACAAACTGACTAAAAGACAGCAGTATATGCATGTAAAATCAATGCAGTGACAGGAGCTTTAGGAAGAAAGACCCCTGTGAGATGTAATTGTTTACAGGCAAGCACTGCATTGTGAGATACCTAGAGGCAGACTAAACAATCAGAATTATTTCAAGATGCCACGCCCCATGTGGTCAAGCTCAGAAATTACATATAAAAATATTTAAAAACCTGTAAATAGTTCCAGAGTGGTATTAAAGTGTAGGAAACATCAAACCATGATGAAATAAACATGTTTTTTGAGTCTTTTGAGTCTGTGGATGCAGTTCTCCTTTAAAGCCATCCCCATCATCTCTAGACACTCATTTGTGCAAATTATTACTTCTGTTATCCAATTTTTATTTTTTGCAATTATTATAATGTCATCTACTTATGCTTACAGAACCGAAATTCTTAACCCTTCAGGTATTATATACCCCAGCTCCTTCCTTTTGTAATTTATTTCACATGCTATCACAGTCATAAATAATGCAAAGGGTATATAACTCATTGGACATCCCTGTATTACACCACTCTTCATATCTACCTCTTGGCTTAACCAGCTCTTTACAAGTATTTTTACTTTATTATTACTTTATGCTTGCATACATACTTTCCTAACTTTTTCACTTATATTTATATTCTTTCTTTATTACTGTTCAAAATTCATGTCCAGTTGTGTCAAATGTCTTAGTAAGGTCTCCTATTATGATTTTCTTTTCTATTTTCTGTTCATAATATCATTCACAATTTCTCCAACCATCATTAATAATTCCTAAAAACCCTTCCCCTTTATACTGTATATGCCATCTTCCATAATATTTTCCAATTTACTTTCACATCTCTTTTGTATTATTTTCATAAAGATTTTATAATCATTATTGTTCAATACTATTGGTCTCTGTTTTTTTAATTGTCTTCTATCCTCCTTCTTCATATGAGTTTAAGTATTCCACTACATACTTTTTATATGTAAAAACTTTATTAAACCATTCATTCAAAATCTTTAAAAAATATTTTTTCCAGTCCCTTAAATTGTTATACATTTCATACCCTATTCCATCTGGGCCTGGAGCTGAAAATATATTAACTTGTCCTAAGTGCAGGGTGCAGGGAATAATATCCAGAGATTACATTTAAATAAATCTCATTTTCCAACTCTTTATTCTCTTTTTTGTTAACTTTTTTCTTTCTATGTTTTTTCACTACCTTATTTTTTCTTTAAAAATTTAATTTCTTATTACATATTATACTGTAGTATTCATAATATTTTCCTGAGTTCTTTCTATTTCTCCTTTTACATTTTTTTATTCCTCCCATTACACTACCATCTTTCTTTACTAATTGGCGTAAGTAACTCAGTACGTCTTCTCTTTTCCCTTGTAAAAAATATCTTTGGTTATACAAGAATTTTTCATATTTTTTCTTGATTCTTTTCATATAATTCTTTTTCATTGTCAACGTACTTTCTCTCATTATGTTCTAAATCTTCCAATGCACCATTTTATTTTTTTTATATTTTTCTTTCTCTACTTTTCTCACCTCATCTTACCACTGTAAAAAAAGGGTCTATATCAAAACATCGAAGTAATAAAACTTTGAATGTTCTGATATTGAACACTATTCAGCGAATGCCAAGTATAGCGAAGCTGCAGAACAGTGAATTCTTTCCTCAGGAAAGAATTTGGTTGGCCGTTTCTATGGCTTTGGTATTCTTAGCGCTGTGGTGGAAAGTTACAGGTTGGGTTCAGGTAAGTGTGCGATTGTTTGTACGTTAGGGTTAGGGGCGGGTTAAGTGAGTTAGGGTTAGGGCACGGGTTAGGCGTGTGTGCGATACTGACATACTTTAGGGTTGGGGTTTGGGTTAAGGTAAGTGGGTAGATAGTAGTGTATGTTTAGTTTAGTGTAGCGTTAGATGTAAGAATTTAAGTGTATGTGTGTAGTTGCTGTTTGTTTGATGTGCTTGTGTTGTGTGTATGTGTTTCGGAGCAGCAAATTTTTTCCATGGGAAAAAATTTTCTGTTCCGAATGTTCGATGTTTTGGGGCCGATGAAATAGCGTTCGCTATTTCCATCTTTCGATAACATGATATAAATGCGTAAAAAAAATATTTTTTGTATTTTTCCTTAAAAATCATCCACCATCCAGACCATTTTTTACAAAATGTTCTCAAAATAATATGATCTTTCCATAACTGTATTACTAATCTCTTTCCTTTTTCATTCCATGCTTTTGAATTTCTCCGTTTTATTCCTTTTCCTATTTTATTATATTCCTTGTTTTCTTTTATCTCTAGCCATATTGCAAGATGATCAGAAAATCCTGTTTCAACTACCTCCCCTTCTTCTGTAACTAAACCATCTGATGTTGTTAAGCTTCACTCAGGCCTTGTCTGTGGGCTCGGTTGCATGCCTTGGAACTGACTCGGCCATGTACTTCAGCTTGCACCCCCCCCAAACTCTCGAGCTAGGCTTTTACCCATAATGCTCCTCCCTAATTTACTTCATTTCACGTTTGCCACTTTGTATGTCAGACGCATTTCTACTGCTCTTGAGCTTTGGCTATATTATTGTGAGTTACTTTATAATTTTGCTTCAAATTTCTCCTTATTAGCTAACTTAGGTTCTAAACACTCCTCTTCTTTCTGCTTTTTACACCTTCTTCTGTGTGTCAGTGTTATTAATCTTTATTTCTCCTGTACCATTGGTAGTTTCCTATCAAAGTACCATTTGTGGTACTTCCTTTTTTTCTCCCCCTTTTACCTTTAGAGGTATTCTCCAATACCATAGTTGTTGTTTTCTTCCATTTCTTTATTTCTTTCTATTAAAAAAAATATATTTATCTGTATGACTGTGTATGATTGTGGATATGGCAGGAAAAGCTGACTCACTGGTTAAACCTAAGGGCACCTCAGGTTTCAAGAGATTTCAAAAATGTCAGGGCAAAATGCCTAATTCAGACACAGATATTTTATGTGTGTACTGCCTAGGCAAGGTTCATTTGCAAGAGAGTTGCTCAATTTGTCATGGGTTCTCCATGAGAACTCTCACCGCATGTAAGAACAAATTAATCTTGAAAGGACTCCTAAAATCAGAATTTGAAGAGGTCATTTCTGAGTCAAAAACTGAAGCCAGTTCCTCTTCATCTTCTTCAGCCTCTTCCAGAAAATATCTTCAGTACTGACTAAAAAGGCAACAAAACATTCCTCGGTGCTGGCCACTTCCTTGGCACCAAAATCTGGACTTGACATCTTGGATCTTTGGGTCCGACATTGGGTTCCTCGACTCTGTCGACACCAGACAAACCTGAACTGATATCGGTACCTAGATCTAGGTACTCTCCATCCGTTGATCCCTTTAAAGACAGACCACCTAGCCCCTTCCTCGAAGTCACACCTCATAGGTCTTTATCTACAGCATCGGTTTCATCCACTAAGAGTCTGTCTGAGGCCGACATCATGAGACTAGTGGATCAGCTCCTTGGGCGAGGGGATGGTCTTCAGTTCCTAGCCAACCTGGCCTTGGAATCTTTTCTGCTATGACACTGCCATTTCCTCCTCAAACTCCAGCTGAGACTTTGGAGCCCTCGATTCCGACACTCTCAGCACTAACTGCTTCGGTTCTGGTAGCAACTCTGTCTCCAGCACCTAGAGTCACCTTGAGTTCCCCCAGTCATTTGGTACCGGAGATCTCCTGGGTTGAGACTCTGTGGGTCAGATTTGAGGTGCATGGACTGGGTTCCTTATCTTCAAAGCCATCCATGTCCCTTGGTGCTTTGACCCTTGTAGGATTTACCCAGGCTTCTTTTTTGGGGGTTGCCTCCTCTGTACAGGATGTGACCCCAGTTCTGAAGGAGTCTGTTTCAGTTCCAGGCTCCCTTCCTTCTATGGGAGGGGGGCCTGCCTTCAAGATCATGGAGAAGGTTTGTCCACTGGGGACACGCAGTCTTTGCCATCCTTGTTGGGACAAGTTTCTACATCTCCTCAACCTGAGCTACCATCCTTCTCACCCCCAGGACAGAGGGCACAAAAGTCCCAGGACAGACCCACTTTGGTGGTTTCCTCTTTGGACACTTCCCCAGATCATCCCCTTGAGGAAGTGCCTGCGAAGAAGAAGTGTAAGAAGAAGCACTTAGACTCCCCAGAGGAGTCTTTCACTGAAGATACTGATTTTGATGAAGGAGAAGGTTCACCCAGGTCACACTGTTGATGTTTCCTTCAGGGACATCCTTGAAATCCTGAAACAGAGTGGTGGCTGGTCTTAAATCCTACCTTCCTTGGAGGGGTTGTTATACCTGGAGGCTTTTCATGCCCAGCCCTCTACTTCTTGGATCTCTCCACCCACTGACGATCTCATTAAATTGATCGCTCTGTGGGTGTGGAAGATGCATGACTCCACTGAGCTGATCCCCAAGAGGCCTGATCGTATCCTATCAGCCCCTGAGCCACACTGGTCCATAAGTATACCCATTGATGCCATGCTGATAGCAGCAGCCATGAAGAAGTAACTTGCTTAAGAAAGTCCAACTATCCATCCTACAAACAAGGAGTCTAGGACTTTGGATAGGTTTGGGAAGCAAGTTTATGCTTCAGTGACCTTTGCTCTCAGGTCTTTGAATTATATGGTGCACTTTACAAGAATACAGAGGGATCTGATTAAGGAGCTGTTGGATACCCTCTCAGGAGCAGTGGCTGAAGGGGTTCGGGGCAAAGTTTCCTCTCAGCTGGCAAACCATGATGTGATTTCTAACTTGTCCATGAGGCTGATTGCTCACACAGCTGAAGGGATGACTAGAGCAGTGGATTCAGGCATAGCTATTAGAAGGAACTTCTGGATGCACTTGTGTGACTTTGCGGAGCCATTTAAAGCATCATTCGTCAATGCTCCATTTGACGGATCTACCCTTTGGTCCTAGGGTTAAAGACACTTTAGCAAGATGTGAAAAAGACGGCAAGACTCTTTTTGCCGTAGGCATACATTTCTGCACTCCTCAGAGGCCTTACTCTAAGAGCCAGAGAAGTGGAAGACTATGGTTTAAAAAACCCAATGGGCCTTTCCAGGATTCATGTGGCAAAGACTTTCCCCGGGACAGAGGGTGAAGTAATGGAAGATGCTGCCTCAGAGGCAGAAATGGATCACAAAACCAGGGGTCCAGAGAATCTTTCTCTGGTACTTCATATCAGTACCCCTGAGCAGGGATCCAATTGCCCTCCTGTTGAGGCAGTTGGAGATGACTTTCTCTGTAACAATCTGCCTGGTAAATACTAACTACGGACAAATGGGTGTAGGGAATAATATACAGAGGTTAAATTCCACTATCTTCACCCCCCAATAATCCAGAAAAGACTCCCAGATGTTCCACCTAGTCACAGGGAAGTAGCAGTCCTAGAAATTCAAAAACTGCTAGACAAAAGAGTTATCCAAAAAGTGCCACCAGACCAAATAGGATCCAGGTTTTACTCAAGGTTCTTTTTAGTGCTCAAAAAATTGGGACTGGAGAACTATCTTGGAGCTCAGCCAGTTCAACAAGGCAGTGCAACAAACCAAATTCCTGATAGTCTTGGTACAGTTGATACTTCCACTCTTGGAACAAGGCAATTGGATGTGCTCTGTAGACCTCTAGGATGCATATTACCATATAAAAATGGACAAATGCTCCAGGGGTTTTCTGTGCTTCCAGCTGAGAGGCAGTCATTTCTAATTCAGAGCACTGGCCTTTGGACTCACCACAGCCCCCAGGGTGTTCACCATATGCATGGCAGTGGTAGCAGCTCATCTCAGACTGCAAGATTTTTGAGTTTTTCATATGTCTATGGCTGTCTCCTTTCCGCTAACACCAGGCGTCAGTTAGAATGGGCAAGAGATTACACTCTACACCTCTGTACACCTCTAGGCATAACAATAAATTTCTAAAAGTCAAGCTTACAACCTTCTCTGCGATTAGAATGCATCGGAGCCCATTTAAATACTATTACAGGAGTTGCTTCACTTTCTCCAGAAAGACCACAATAAATCAGATGCCATGTCAGACAAATTCTATGAAACAAAATAGTTCCAGCAAGACTAGTCCTGAAAGCATTAGGCTCGATGGCAGCATCACTCACTTTTGTCCCCTTAGCAAGATATCACATGAGAATCTTGCAATGGTTACTTCCCAATGGTCTGTGATACACCAGCCTATTTCTTACCTGATTGTAATTACCAATTGCTGCAAACAAGATGTTATGTGGTGGCTCCACTCTGATCAGATTCTCTTGGGATGACCTTTCATTCTTCAACAACCCCAAGCCATAGTGACCACAGATGCTTCCCAGATAGGGTGGGGAAGGACAGTTCAGGGCAAGTGGTCCCAACTGGAGGCCAACTTGCACATTAATGTTCTAGAGATGAAGGCAGTGCTGTTAGTGTTTCAAGCATTCCAAGATGCCCTTCCTCTAGGGATTGTAGCAATTCAGATGGACAACATGTCAGTAGTCTGGTATATCAACAAACAAGGGAGAACCAAGTCTTACCCATTGTGTTGAGAAGCCTGATTTGTTCCAATTGCTTTCTCACAGCAACGCACATCCCAGGGACCTCCAGCGTGATAACAGACAAGCTGAGCAGAACTATTCTCATGCCTCATGAGTGATCTCTCATTCCTGTATTTGCGAACAAGATTACAAAATTTTTCATCACTGGGGCCAGCCTTGCTGCGATCTTTTTGCCTCTTCCCTGAACAACAAGTGCAGAAGTTATTCTGCCCTAATATCCCCCCTCAGGGGGAGTCCCTCAGAGATGCTGTTCTCCACGATTGGCCCCCCTGGTCTTCTCTATGCCTTTCTCCAACTCCCCTGATGCCTCAGTTTCTAAAGAAAGCCAAGAGGATGGAAAATGCAATAATCCACATTGCTCACTTTTGGCCTTGACAGGTTTGGTTTTCCTTCCTCTGGCCTCATCTTCTTCAGGAACCATGGATTCTGGCCAAGCTCCAGATCTTTTATCTGGAGGGCATGGTTCATCTGAACCTCCAACATCTCAAGCTCACTGCGTTGCTTCTCCAATTCCCATGATTGCCAGGCATCCTGTTTTCCTCTCCTGTCTGACATATTATTGTGGCTCATCACAAACCTTCAACTAGGAAACTTTATCAACGTAAATGGCAAAAATTTATAAACTGGGCCCTGATCAATGAACCTGACCCTTATACATCCCCGTTCATAAGGTTTTAGATTTTTTAGGTAGCCTCTACCAATTTGGTTCCTCGACATCAGCAGTTAAAGCTCGTCTAGTAGCAATCTCAAACTTTCACATGGGATTTGATGGCTCATCTCTAATGTCACATAAACTTTGCAAAGCATTTTTAAAGGGACTCCTGATGTTAAGACCTCCATTCAAAGAACCCATTCCACCTTGGAATCTAACCTTAGCCCTTCTGACCCTTACTATGTCTCCTTTTGAACACTCAGCGACTTGCGACTTGAAGTATTTGTTTTGGAAAACTTTATTTTTTATGGCTATTACATCAGCCAGAAGAGTATCTGAACTTCAGGCCTTGACATGCAAACTTCCCTACTTAATATTTCGCAAGGATAGGGTTGCCCTTAGGACCAATCCATCCTTTTTATCAAAAGTAGTTTCAGAATCTAATATAAATCAGACCGTTCAATTGCCAGTCTTTTTCCCTAATTTTTCCAATAAAGGGGAGTATTCTGTTCATTTACTACATATTCACAAGCAACTACATTTTTATCTTCATAGAACAAAGAATTTCAGAAAATCTGACCGGTTATTTCTGCTTTTTCCTCTCTCTCTCTCCTTAGGTAGCTCAGTTTCAAAGGTTAGCTTGGCAAAATGACTTAGAGACTGTATTACTTTCATCTGTCACTCAAAAGGGCTCCAACTTCCATGCCCAGTTAAAGCCCATTCAACTATAGCAGTGACAACTTCTGCAGTTTTTCATATCAGAGCACCCTTGGATGATATCTGTGCAGCAGCTACTTGGTCTTCTCCTCATACCTTTATCACTTACAAATTGGATCAGGTCTCGATGGGACGGGCATCATTCAGTTCGATGGTGCTTAGGAATATTCTTCCATGAGACCTCCCAAGATTAAAGTAACTGGGGACTCTGTCCCACAGTCAAGAATTGAGAGAAGATTCGCAACATCAGATAAAGAAGTTATATCTTACCATAACATTCCATCTGTATTGTCGGTCTTCACTAATCCTAGACATTCCCCCCATCCCCCATTCTGAGATTCCTAGTGGATTGAATTATCCCACAACTGGCTTCATGACAGTGATGCATAATTGGTCTGTTCTTATACTCTTTCTGTTTATCTGCCACTAAAGTAGGCAAACTCGATCTGAGGTAATTTAGGGAGGAGCATTATGGGTAAAAGCCTAGCTTGAGAGTTTGGAGGGCGTGAGATGAAGTAAACGACCGGGTCGGTTCCGAAGTTCGGAATCGATCCCAGAGTCAAGGATTAGTGAAGATCGACAACACAGATGGAAAGTTATGGAAGACATAACTTTTTTTTCTGATACTAGAAAAGAATCTATTATAGTTCTATACATATCCTCTATACATACCATTTAGTAAGTCCATGAATTTTTGCTCTAAGTTTTAACTTACCACATCTTATAACTTCTAACATTTTTCTTATATAATTTTCTTTCTTTTTAGGCTTGTGTCATAAATTACAAAGTCTCCTGCTATTATACTATTCATATTTATCACTACATAGTCTAAAAATATGATGAAATAAACTTGCCCCTTCTTTACAGTTATTATAAGCATATAATGTTATAATTATATATACTTATTTTTCCATTTTAAGTCTACAGTGGTTAATCTTTCCATTTTTGCTAAAGTTACGTCTAATAGCTGTACTGTATTTCTACATAACACAGCTATTTCAGAACATTTCTCATTTCCCAAATTCCAGATTATCTTTTTTCCCCATAGTTTCTCTGTTTGTAATATTTCATTTGTTAAAAATCTTGTATCTTCTAATATAATTACATCTACATCACATGTATTACACCACTCTGAAATTCCTGATGTTAAGTTGTCTATCTCGCCTTCGTTCTTGCTGGTTGGGATCAGAGCCAATCCTCCGATTCGGCCATCTTCTATAGCTCGACAGCTGTTTACTGGCTCAAGGCTACCCCTTATCCCATGATGCCTAGCGCTAGCTACCCAGATCTCGTTTGCCACTTTAGCTGCAAGGTGTCGTTTCTACTGGCTCAGGCTTGTATTAAGTTTCTTATTGAACTTTTCTAGCTAAGATAGTGTGTTTTTTTCGGGAGTTATTGTTTAGTCTCTCTATCTTGTGTGTTAGCTAAGTATATTGTAGTTTCCCCCTTAGAACTTGTTTAAATTAGAGAGTTCTCCCCCTCCCCCTCCTATCCCTTTCTGTCAGGTAGCGCTTAGTTTCAAGGCCTTCCATCTATCTTTCTTTAGGTAGCCGTTTAAGTTAGAGGCTTCCTAGGTAAAAAAAAAAAAAAAAAGAATATCTTTAGCTTTAACTGTGTGTTTTTCTCTTTTTTGCCTATATTGGTGTTGTGGTATTTTGTTATAGCCTTTCGGCTTTTTGACTAACATCAGTGTAGTATCTCTTCAGGTATTTTTTTCAGATACAGGATGTCTAAAGAGTCCATGTTTTCGGGATTCAAGAAGTGTGACTCATGCTGTCAGAAAATGTCGCTGACAGATGGGCACACTTCTTGCGTCTAATGTTTAGGCACAGTACACCTGCAGGACTCTTGTTCTATATGCCATGTATTTAGTCCAAGAGTTCTGCAGGAGCGTAAAAATAAGCTTATTCTGAGGGGTCTTTTAAAGCCCCAGGATTCACCGGCCAAGGTTCAGCCTGTGAAATCCCCAAAACCGACCAAATCGTCGGCTCCAAGATCGGGGCCATCATTAATTCAGACTTTACCTGCCACTTCGGTTCTAACCGGAATCGATGAGACTATCTCCCCGTCGGCTCTATCAGCAACTTCGGAGCTGTCGTGGAGCCACAAGAGGCTGAGGCCCCCTTCTCTGGAGTCCATACATATGGCTCCTTGGTCTCCCCTGCTTCAGAGTGAGCGCAGTCACAGATCTTCCCACTCCTCTCGGTCCTCTAGGCTGTCGGATCACGACGTGGAGAAAGTGGTTAGTAGGCTGCTGAAGTCGCAGCCTCTTGCCAAGATGTTACTACAAATGTAAAGAAACACCGACAGTATCACAGCTAGGAGATTTATTTAAGTAGAACAGTACAAACAGTACACAGGTTAGCGCTTTCAGGGATTTACCCCTTCATCAGACAACTGTTGAAATTCCACACTTCCTTAAATACTTGAAACAGTCACATGATGATGCAGGCAATTACCCTAATCACTGTTAATTAAAGAGAAACACAGTTTCCAATGCAGAATAAAAAATATAAAACTAAATAATGCAATAAGAATATCATATATCACACATTCCTTATCCAAGCTAATAATTCTGTTAAAACATGCATAGAAAAATATATAAAATATATCTATAAAAAATATATATAAAATACATCTGACTTGATACCAATGAGTACATGTGCTAATGCATGCGCCTTGCTAAGAGTATATAGGCATAATATAAATAGTGAAAAATATATAAATGAATGCTAAAATATACTTAAGTATCGACGTACACATAAAACCAGCATATAGACATGCATAAGTATAAAATTATGAAATTGTAAAATATATATATATATATATATATATATATATATATATATATATATATATATATATACACATAAATATACATATATACACACATATATACTGGACGTGCCATACAAAAAACTCAGTGCCTCAATGGTTGAGCTTTTAAAAATGGTTTAAGCGACACCATTTGATTCAAACCCGGGGGTTTATCTGCATTAAATTGTATGATCCATCTCTGTTCGGCAGCTTCTGTATCATTAGATAAATTACCCCATCTCTGTTTCTCAGACAATATCTGTAAAACTAAAAATTTGTAGATATGTTCTGGTCCTGTATTCTTAGTATGCATGGCAATAGCACTACTTTCTTTAACGTTTCTGATGTCTCTATAGTGTTCAAAGATCCTATCCTTTAGGCGTCTATTAGTCTTGCCTATGTAGAAACTGTAGCATGCCATACAATATGCAAAATAGACCACGTTTGATGTAGTGCAGTCAGCATAAAAATTACTACTGTAACTAAAATTCCTAAAGGGATGTGTAAATGTGCTGCCATTATGTATGTGCTTACAGGCTGTACAGTCTCTGAACATATATGTACCCAATCTGTCAGACTTATTAGTGGTATTGATTGTGGCACTTCTATAGCATAATTCATTTCTCAGAGTTCTATTATTCTTAAACGTGAAGCTCGGCTTAGGCCCAGTTATGCCTTGTAGGCTGTCAATCGTGGAAAGAATACCCCAATTTTTAGTAACAACATCACATACTACATTTATATTGCTTGCAAATGTTAGTGGCATCCTAAGTGTATTGTCTGTACCTCTGTATTTATGTGTGACCACCTCTCGGTCGATAACTTGTCCATCCACCTCACCTGTAGTACGTGTGTCAAAGTAGGGTCTACATCTACCCGCCCTATTACTCCAACCATCTGCGATACACCTATCAATAGTTTTTGCATCATAACCCCTATCTAGAAACTCTAGTTTAAGCTGATGTAGTGCTGTCTGTAATTCATCATCATCATTAAACAGTCGCATGATCCTATATACTTGGCCTTTAATAATGTTTACCTTTGTGTGGTTAGGATGCATATTAGTGATGTGTAGGAACGTATTCTTCCTGACCTGCTTCCTAAATAGACTAGTTCTAATGTGGTTCAGGTCATCTCTCCTTACTTTGATATCCAAGAAGTCAATTTCAGTGCTAGAGTACTTAGAAGTTAATTTAAGAAATCCAGTGGCGTTATTGAGGTAGGTAAAAAATGCATTCAGCTCTGCCTCTGGACCATTCCACAACAAAAAAAATCATCCAAAAATCTGACATACCAATCAATATATCTACCATACATGCTATTAGTTAATATGTAAGTACGTTCCCATTGGACCAAAGAAAGGCTGGCATAGCTATTGGCACAGGCCGTGCCCATAGCCATGCCAACCCCCTGTAAGTACTTTTGTTGTTGAAACAGAAAAATATTGTTATTCAGCACTATGTCTAGCAGGCTACAAATAAGATCACTTTTGTTCTTATCAAAATAAACACTATGTAGTAGTTCAGTTATACTCTCAATCCCCCATTCATTGGGGATTACAGTAAACAATGATTCTATGTCCATCGTTACTAGAAAACTGCAGCGGTTTGTATTTGTCTCTGTCCATTTCAACCTAAGGGTTTCCGAAAAAACTTAACACATTCTCACAATTAATTAAAAGTGGGTGCAGGCTCTTTTCAATAGAGATGGATAACGGTTCAGTAACCCACCCCATGCCTGAGACTATGGGATGCATGGGGGTGGCACTAAAATATTCTTGTGTATCTTAGGAAGACCATAAATCTCAGGAATGGTAGGATTACTGACTGAAAAATAGTCAAATAACTCTTCATTGATCATACCCGTGATTAACAAATCAAAAATAAGAAAGGAAACCTTGTCAATAACACTTTTTACAGCATTGTTAGAAATAGTCTGATAAGTAAAATCATCGTTCAATAGTCAAAGCATCTGATCTACATACATTTGCTTATCCATCACGACAATGCCCCCTCCCTTGTCAGCAGGTCTTATCTCAATAGAATGCATTTGCTTTAATTATGACAAAGCATAATATTCCTCTCTGCTTAAATTGTGAAAAGTATTAGGGAAGTCATTTCTAGTTTCCAGCATTTCCCTCAGTTCTCTATCACACACATCAATAAAAGTGTCAATAACTGCATTGCTCGGTGGAACAAATATGCTAGTTTTTTAAAAACATTCATAGTCTTTTGGGAGCTACTGCCAAAAATAGTTTTTAGTGTCAAAGTCCGACCAAAAAGTTTGAGGTCTTTAATAACATCAGTTAAATCAGCCTTCCTTGCTGGAACAAAGCTTAGCCCTTTATTCAAAAGTCTCACCTGGTTTTCTGTCAATGAGTGAGATGAAATGTTGAAAATTAGACCTTCCTGAATCTTTTCCTGTCCTGGCCCTCTGCACTCAGTGGTCTCCGCTGACTGCGGTTCACAGAACGTCCTCTGATGGGCAGAGGTTCCTGCAATAAAAAACGATTCACATTATCCATTAGACCAAGGCCACTTGGTGAACTATTAATCTGAAGTAGGAACTTCATTTGTCAGCAACCTTTGGGATACGGATCCAATCTCGGATCCGAGCCGGCAACTTCTACCACAGCATAGATCCGAGCTCCTAGCTCCTCTCTTTACCCATAATCCCCTGCCAACCCTGACTGACCTCAGATCTAGTTTGCTGCGCTTCAAGCTACAAGCTGGATTTCGAGTTCCTGATAGTTGGATAACTTTTGTGAGAAAAACTTTGCATTTTTTCTTCCTTTTTCTTGTGTGAGTGTGTACGAGTGTTTAGGTATCCTATATTTGTCTTTTTTTGTGTTTATTTTTCCTCTCTGCCCTCACTGGTTCATAGTGTGTGTTTGTGGTGTGTGTAGGGGCCTAGTGAGTGTGTTTTCTGTATACTATGTCGGAGGCCACTAAAGCCATCTTTTCAAAATGCACCGAGTGTGGCCATAAGCTTTCAACGGCGGATGGCCACACCCGGTGTGTTAGGTGCCTTGGGGTTGAACACCTCTCCTCAGGATGCATGATTTGCACAGCGTTCAACCCCAGGGCACTTAAGGACCGGAGGTTGAAGCTGATTCTGGCGGGCCTTTTGCCCCCAGATTTGGCTCCGGCCTCCGGTACTTCTGTGGCCGCTATCCAGCCCTCGGTGGTAGCAACCCCTGTCTCCCTCCCTCCGGTCGGGACTCAACCTCCCGCTTCGGCTCTGGAGGAGAGGGAGGCCGGGAAAGCCAAACGGAAGGAGAAGCACCATAAGCGGCGGGCTGAGGACTCCTCCTCGGCCCCGCCCGCCAAACGGGCTTCTCCATCCAGAGCTTCTGGATCACCTCCTCCTCGGCTCTGGTCCCCTTGTTTCTCACCGGGACCCAGGGAGGTCATCGAGGCGACACTCTAGGTCTGCCTCGGTGGCCTCGTTGAGGTCCACCTTTAGTATGTCAGATGCAGACATGGACCGGATGATGAGGAGGTTCATCCAGGCCCAGCTGGGAGTGCTCTTGCCTTGACCCCATTTTTTGCTCCAATCGCTCCTTCTCCGACCCGCTTTCCGGGTTTGGAGCATTCGGAGCCGAGCCGCGTTGGATCCGGGGGTGGGTCAGAGCCGATAGTACTGGTTACTTCGGCTCCGATTGGTCCCTCGAGCTTGTTGGATCCGACCTCTCGGAGCCGTGGGTTGAGCTTCGGATCCGAGGGATTCTGTGTGACTTCTGCTCCGTCCCGGTTGGAGCACACGGGTCCTTCAGATCCGAGGGTCTCGGCCCCGGATCCGGTCCCCGCTTCGGAGCCGAGTGGGAGTTGACTCTCGGATCCTGTCGAGAGTGGCTCCCCCTCGGCTTTCGCAGTGGTGGAGATGGCACTGTTGAGTGCATCCGGGCCTCCGGTCCTGGCTTCAGCTCCCCCCTGCACTCCGTCTCAGCTGGTCCAGGCTCCCATCACCCGGCCTTCGGGGCAGCCTGCTTCAGCGCCTCTGGGTGTTCCTTTGGAACGTGACATTGCTGGTGAGTCTTCCTCGGACAGCCCCCCCGTGGAGGTCCCTCACAAAGCTAAGTGTAAGAGGAGGCACGTGGACTCCCCCGAGTCCCTTATGAAAGATATGGACTTAGATGAAGGGGAAGGCTCCCCAAGGTCACCCCCCGAGGATGTCTCCTTTGGAGACATCATGGAAATGCTCAGGATTAGGGGAGGGTGGTCTGCCCCCAAGGCTTCCTCCGAAGAGTCCGTATTCCTAGAGGCGTTCGAAGCAGGGCCATCTACCTCTTGGGTGTCCCCTCCCTCCGACCCCCTGGTGGACCTTATTTCCACCAGGGCTTGGAAGGAGCTGGACACTGTAGAGCCAGTCCCCAAGCGCCCGGAGAGAATCCTGAGTCCCCCTGCTGAAAGAACCCAATGGAGCAGAGGTCCCCCCATGGATGCCATGTTGGTGGCGGTGGCCACTAAGAGAGAGTTGGCTCAGGAGAGCTCCCCGGTCCACCTGCCGAGTAAGGAGTCTCGAGCGATGGACCGCCTTGGGAAGCGGGTCTTTAGTTCAGCAACCTTCTCCATGAGGGCGCTGAACTATATGGCACACGTCATCCGGATGCAGCGAGATCTAATAAAAGAATACGCTGCATCCCCCCCAGAGTCCATGTCGGAAGGGGACAAGCAGCTGTACTCTTCCCGAATGTCCACTCTATGTTCAGTTTCCAGCACCTCTATGCGGCTCTTGTCTCACACCACTGAAGGAGCAGCTAGAGCTGGCGGAGCCGGCCTGGTAATGAGGCGCCAAGCCTGGCTCCGACATTGTGACTTCTCGGAACCCTTTAAGGCGTCATTTGCGAATGCCCCCTTTGATGGTTCTGCACTGTTTGCAAAACCGTTCACAACACTTTAGTCCAGAGCGAGAAAGACGGGAAGATTTTGTCTGCCATCGGAGTCCGCTTCTCTGCTCCCCAGAGGTCCTTTTCCAAGAACCAAAAGGGTCAGAAGAAGATGTGGTTCCGTAAATCGCATTAGTCCCAGTCTGCTCCGGACAACCAGTCCTCTCTTGGCAGAGGAGGACAGGGAGGACACCGCCCAAGAGGCAGAGGGTTCCCAGAAATTTTGGGTCCAGAGAACCCTTCTCTGAGAGGCCCATGCAGAACCCCTGAGGGGTTGCCCGACTGCTCCATTCTGGAGGCAGTCGGGGGGGTGTCTTTCGAAGCACCTAGCAATGTGGGAGTCCATAACAACAGATCGCTGGGTGCTTTGCATCATATCCAGAGGCTACCAAATTCCGTTTATTGTAACCCCCAAAACCAGAAGCCTCCCCGGCGTACCACCCAATCAGAGGGAGGCGGCTGCTACAGAAATTCAGCAGCTTTTACAAAAAAGAGCCATCCAACCCGTCCCCCCAGATCAGTTCGGATCGGGATTTTACTCCAGGTTCTTTCTGGTGCCAGAAAAGACGGGGGACTTGAGGTCCATCTTCGACCTCTTTCTCCTGAACCTGGCAGTACCCAAAGAAAATTTCCGAATGGTCACGCTACAATCTATTCTCCCCCTATTATGGGAGAACGACTGGATGTGCTCGATAGACCTCAAGGATGCATACTACCACATTCTGGTGGACAGACGCTCCAGTAGGTTTCTCCGCTTCTGGCTGGGAGCCAGTCACTTTCAGTTCAGGGCCCACCCCTTCGGTCTCACCTCAGCCCCCAGGGTGTTCACCAAAGTCTTGGTGGTTATAGCGGCCCACCTGAGGCTTCAGGGAATTCAGGTCTTTCCGTACCTGGATGACTGGCTCCTCATCGCTCCAACAAGGCATCTGCTCTGTTCAGGCAGGGATTATTTCCTCAATCTTGCTCCACGCCTAGGGTTGACTGTCAACATGGCCAAATCCTCTCTGGCTCCTACACAGGTAATAGATTTCATAGGGGCGAGATTGGATTCCAGACTAATGCTTGCCTTCCTGACTCCCAATCGGCTTCAGAACCTGAGGTTGCATGTTCAGGCCATTCTCCGACTTCCTGCTCCACCGGCAGAATTGATCCTGAGGGCTCTAGGATCCATGGCGGCAGCAATTCCTCTGCTGCCCCTAGCCCGTCTAAATAAGAGGGTCCTGCAGTGGACCCTCCAGGTACAATGGTCCCTGTCTCGCAACCCCCTGTCCCATCCTATTCCCCTAAGCAGGGCTTGCAGAGGGTCGCTCATGTGGTGGCTCCAGTCCCCGAGTCTCCGCACGGGACGACCATTCTCGATGCCTTCCCCCGTTGCCACAGTGACCACGGATGCCTCTCGCCTGGGGTGGGGTGGGGGGCACTATTCAGGCAGAACGGTCCAAGGCACGTGGAACGACACAGAGACCTCCTTGCATATCAGTGTCCTAGAGATGAGGGCGGTGCTTTTGACATTGCAGGCACTTCACAGTCTTCTTCCGATTGGGACGATTGCAGTACAAACGGACAACATGTCAGTTGTCTGGTACATCAACAAACAGGGGGGAACCAGGTCTTATCCTCTTTGTCGCGAGGCCATGAGAGTGTGGGAATGGGCGATATCCACCAACCGCTTTCTCATTGCAATGCACATTCTGGGATGGTCCAACATCCTAGCAGACAGGCTCAGTCGTTCGATTCTGACCCCATACGAATGGTCTCTCAATCCTCTAGTAGCGAAACAAATATTTGCCCAATGGGGGCAACCCTGTTGCGATCTTTTTGCCTCTCCTTCAAATACCAAATGCAACAGTTACTTCGCTCTAATCCCCCCTCAGGGGGAGTCCCTGAAATACTCTCTAGTACATGCTTGGCCTCCCGGTCTCCTTTACGCTTACCCTCCATTGCCCATGATGCTAAAACTCTTACAGAAAGCCAATTGGCTGGGGAGCAAAATGATCCTCATTGCCCCATTCTGGCCTCGTCAAACGTGGTTCCCGTACCTGTGGTCTCATCTGATTCATCCACCCTGGATTCTGGATCCCTTTCCGGATCTCATTACTCACCCTCTGGGTCTTCCGACCCCCAACCTGGTCAACCTCCAGCTGACTGCTTGGTTGCTCCAGTTCCACTCCTGATAAGGACTCCCGGAATCTCCTCACCAGTCAAAGCCATCCTAGTAGCAGCACATAAACCTTCCACCAGAAGGGTCTATCGAATTAAGTGGAAACGTTTCTCCATTTGGGCGGAGCACCATCACTTAGATCCTATCACGGCGCCTCTTACATCGGTTTTGGATTTTCTAACTACCCTTTTTCATCAAGGGGCTAGCTGCTCTACAGTCAAGGTACAACTAGCAGCAATTTTGCATTATCATGTAGGGCATGAATCGTGCCCTCTAATTACTTCCAAGCTTTGTGAAGCTTTCCTCAAGGGTACCTTCCTCCTCAGACCCCCAGTCAGGAAGGTAGTACCCCTATGGGATTTTTCTTTGGTTCTTCAGGCCCTGTCAAGCCCCCCTTTCGAGCCGGCGGCTATGGTTGATCTTAAATACCTCTCTTGGAAGACGGCCTTCTTCGTGGCCATTACTTCAGCTAAAAGGGTCTCTGAGCTTCAGGCTCTATGTGTTAAACCGCCGTACTTAGCCTTCCATCAGGATAGAGTTTACCTCAGGATCAATCCGTCCTTTCTGCCTAAGGTATCTTTGGAAGCTAATATTAATCAGTCTATTAATCTTCCCGTATTCTTTCCCAATTACCAGAACAAAGGAGAGTACAAACTGCATTCCTTGGATGTGTACAGACAATTACGCTTTTATATTCATCGAACTGCTGGTCATAGGCAATCTGACCAGTTGTTTGTCTCCTTTGCCAAAACAAGTTTAGGCAAGTCAATTTCTAAAGTTACACTGTCACGGTGGATAGCTAGTTGTATCAGAGTTCGGGAAGGCCTGCACCTCAGGGAGTCCGAGCTCATTCTACTAGGGCCATCGCTACTTCGGCAGCTTTTAAATCTAGGGTTCCCTTAGATGATATTTGTTCCACAGCCACTTGGGCCTCATCTCATACCTTTATCAGCCATTACAAACTGGATGTTGTCTCCAGAGGTAGGGCGTCCTTTGGCTCTGCAGTGCTCCGGAATATTCTTCCATAAAGGCCACCCAGGATTCAGGTAGCTGGGGACTCTGTCCCAAAGGTTGCTGACAAATGAAGTTCCTACTTCAGATTAAGAAGTTATGTACTCACCATAACGTTCCATCTGAGTAGGTATCTTCATTTGTCTGCAACCATCCCCCCCTCCTTCCCCCTGACCTATAGGATCTGTCTTAGATAAGCCCCTTCTGGGGCACAGTAACAATGGTTATATCGGGCAAACTTGATCTGAGGTCAGTCAGGGTTGGCAGGGGATTATGGGTAAAGGGAGGAGCTAGGAGCTCGGATCTATGCTGTGGTAGAAGTTGCCGGCTCGGATCCGAGATCGGATCCGTATCCCAAAGGTTGCAGACAAATGAAGATACCTACTCAGATGGAACGTTATGGTGAGTACATAACTTCTTATTATTGACACATGTACTACAGGTGAGGTGGATGGACAAGTTATCGACTGAGAGGTGGTCACACATAAATACAGAGGTACAGACAATACACTTAGGATGCCAGTAACTTTTGCAAGCAACATAAATGTAGTATGTGATGTTGTTACTAAAAATTGGGGTATTCTTTCCACAATTGACAGCCGACAAGGCATAATTGGGCCTAAGCCGAGCTTCACGTTTAAGAATAATAGAACTCTGAGAAATGAATTATGCTATAGAAGTGCCACAATCAATACCACTAATAAGTCTGACAGATTGGGTACATATATGTTCAGAGACTGTACAGCCTGTAAGCACATACATAATGGCAACACATTTACACATCCCTTTAGGAATTTTAGTTACAGTACTAAATTTTATGCTGACTGCACTACATCAAACGTGGTCTATTTTTGCATATTGTATGGCATTCTACAGTTTCTACATAGGCAAGACTAATAGACGCCTAAAGGATAGGATCTTTGAACACTATAGAGACATCAGAAACGTTAAAGAAAGTAGTGCTATTGCCATGCATACTAAGAATACAGGTCCAGAACATATCTACAAATTTTTAGTTTTACAGATATTGTCTGAGGAAACCCGCGGTAGTGGTGCTGCAGTAGCGTTGTTGCCTCACAATAAGACGCTGTCCGGTTCGATTCTCAGCTAGAGCTTCTTGTGCGTGGAGACATGCGTGAATGGGCGTGCCTTCGTTGAAGGTTGTGCGTCAGGGCTGGTAACTCGGCACGTAAAAATCAACTACCAATCATTAGCGGACCGGAGTTCTGCTGTGTCGACCCCTAACCAGGAAAAGCCAAAAGACTCAACAACAACAGATATTGTCTGAGAAACAGAGATGGGGTAATTTATCTAATGATACAGAAGCTGCCGAACAGAGATGGATCATACAATTTAATGCAGATAAATCCCCGGGTTTGAATCAAATGGTGTCGCTTTAACTGTTTTTAAAAGCTCGACTATTGAGGCACTGAGTTTTTTGTATGGCACATCCAGTATATATATATATATATATATATATATATACATATATATATATATATACAGACATTAGGGTCTTGTAAGGTAGGTGTGGTGTGCGTGTGTGGTGTGTGGTAGGGGGGGGATAGATGCTTAGGGTTAGAAGGGGTTGGTATGTGGGTAAGGGTTGGAGTGAAAAGTGGGTGGTGTGTAGGGTGCGGTGGGTAGGGTGTGTTAGGGGTGGGTGGTATAAGTGAGTTAGGGTGAGTTAGTGTGTGTGGTGTGTGGGCGGTGTGGTGGGGGGGGTGAGGTGAGTTTAGGGTTGTGGTGTGGTGTAGGGTGGGTGTGGCGAGTTTAGGGTTACCTGGTGGTTGGGTGAGTGTGGCTAGATAGCAGAATAAGGAATTTTTGTGTGTTAGTGTTGTAGATTGTTTTGTATTTGGTTGTTTTGTGTTGTGTGTTAGGATTTTTTGTTTTGTGTGTTGTGTGTTGGTTGTGTGGCATTTTGTTTTGTTTTGTTTGTTTTTTTGTGGGGTATGTCGTGTTTTGTGAACTGTCGATTCGTTTGCTGGGTTGACTAGTCGATCTCTACTGTCGTTGATCCATATATATATATATATATATATATATATAATTTTTTACAATTTCATAATTTTATACTTATGCATGTCTATATGCTGGTTTTATGTGTACATCAATACTTAAGTATATTTTAGCATTCATTTATATATTTTTCACTATTTATATTATGCCTATATACTCTTAGCAAGGCGCATGCATTAGCACATGTACTCAATGGTATCAAGTCAGATGTATTTTATATATATATTTTTTTATAGATATATTTTATATATTTTTCTATGCATGTTTTAACAGAATTATTAGCTTGGATAAGGAATGTGTGATATATGATATTCTTATTGCATTATTTAGTTTATATTTTTATTCTGCATTGGCAACTGTGTTTCTCTTTAATTAACAGTGATTAGGGTAATTGCCTGCATCATCATGTGACTGTTTCAAGTATTTAAGGAAATGTGGAATTTCAACAGTTGTCTGATGAAGGGGTAAATCCCTGAAAGCACTAACCTGTGTACTGTTTGTACTGTTCTACTTAAATAAATCTCCTAGCTGTGGTACTGTCGGTGTTTCTTTACGTTTGTAGTTCCTTACTTTCCACTGACAGTTTGTGCCTAGAGAGGACTCTGTGCATCCACTTGCCAAGATGTTGTTCAGCCCTCCTCAACAGATGTCGGCTCCATCCACGTCTATCAATGTTCCTCCTCCGACTCCTTTGAGCTCGGAGCCGGAGTTCATTGGGGTTCGAGTTGTGGAACCGTCAGCTCCGATAACTGTTTCTCCTTCGGTTCCATCGTCGGCTCCGATTCCCTCGATGGTACCGTCCATCGAGGGATCTGGGCACCGAGGCTCCCTCGTCGGCTCCGAGGGGGTGAGTGGCATCGGACCCTTGTCCGACCCTGTTCTCCCTCTCGGAGCTTCGGCGCAGGTGAGTTCAGCTCCTACATTGGCCTCGGAGCCATCTGCCTCGAGGCGGAGAAGGATTCCGATTTCCTTGGAATTGGATCTTTCTCTGCATCATGGCAGGGACGCCTTCGATGTCATGAGGAGTGTGCTGGCCTCTGAGTCAGCTCCACGATCGACCCCACCGGCTCCGTCCCCTGTAGTGCCTGCGACAACTTCTGCTCCTCCTCCAGACCCCAAGCGTAGGGAACTGGCTCTCCAGGGCACCCCATTGGGTGTTTCCTCTTTTTCTGAGGCCTCCCCTGATCATACAGAGGAGCCCCCTTGTAAGAAGAAGTGCAAGAGGAAGCACATTGACTCCCCTGAGTCTGTCACTTCTGATACAGACTTAGATGATTCGGAAGGGTCCCCGAGGTCCCCCTCTGAAGATGTTTTCTTCTCGGACATCCTAGAAATGCTTAAGCAGAGGGGGAACTGGAGTCCCCTAGCCCCTACTGAGGATGAATCTGTATTCCTGGATGCGTTCGGTTCCCGACCTTCCACCTCCTGGGTTTCTCCGCCTTTCGATCCACTCATGTCTGTGGTGGCTCGAAAGGCTTGGTCAGCTCTGGATACAGTGGAACCAACCCCGAGGAGACCTAGCAAGTTTATCACCTCACCCCTTGATAAGCAGTTCCTTACCAAAGGTGTTCCTGTAGATGCCATGGTGGTAGCAGCAGCCACTAAAAAGGAGTTAGTGGAAACTTCTTCATCTGTCCATCCTCCTAACAAGGAGTCTAGGACTATGGATAAGCAAATGTTTGCTTCAGCGACCTTTTCTATGAGGTCACTGAATTACTTATGACATTGTACACAGCTTCAGAGGGATCTCTTTAAAGAGCTCAGAGATACCCTTCAAGATCCATCAGCTGAAGGGGCTCAAGCTAAAGTGGCTTCCCAGCTGGCGACCCTTAACTCTGTTGTCAACTCCTCCATGTGGCTCATTTCCTATGCAGCCGATGGTTTGAGTAGAGCCACAGGTACAGGCATGGCCCTTAGGAGACACGCATGGATGTGACTGTGTAATTTTGCGGAACCCTTTAGAGCGTCATTCACCAACACCCCCTTTGATGGTTCCTTTCTTTTTGGACCATAGGTGAAAGACACTTTGACTAGGTGTGAGCAAGAAGGCAAGACTCTCTCTGCCATGGGAGTCTGTTTTTCCACTCCTTCCAGACCATACCCCAAGGGTCAGAAGAGTGGTAAAATGTGGTTCCGAAAATCCCAGAGAGCCCCACCTGACACAAGTAGCGATTTTTCCTCCAGGGGCAGAGGAGGAAACAACAACAGACGCTGCCCTCATGGCAGAGGGGGGTCTGCAGAACCAGGGCAGTAGAGAATCCTTCTCTGAGAAGCCCTTCCAGCATCCCTGAAGGGTTGCCCGGCTGCCCGTCTCTGGAGGCAGTCAGGGGAAGACTTTCACTGTACCCAAAAGCCTGGCAATGTTTAACGCAAGACAAATGGGTGCAGTCAATTATATCCGGAGGTTGCAAAATCCCTTTCTCTCAGCCCCTCTTACCGTCAAGCAAATCCCTTCCAGATGTTCCACCCAATCTGAGGGACCAAGCAGTCATAGAAGTTTCAAAACTGCTAGAAAAAAGTCATTCAGGAAGTCCCGGCAGACCAACATGGATCCGGAACTTACTCAAGGTTCTTTTTGGTACCAAAAAAGACAGGGGACTGGAGACCGATTTTGGATCTCAGCAGACTAAACAAGTCTGTTCAAAGAACAAAGTTTCAGATGGTCACGCTACAGTCCATTCTACCCTTTCTGGGTCAGGACAATTGGATGTGCTCCATAAATCTTCAGGATGCGTACTATTACATCAGAATGGACAGGCGCTCCAGGAGATTCCTTCGCTTCCAGCTGGGAGCCAGTCATTACCAGTTCAGAGCTCTACCCTTTGGTCTCACTACAGCCCCCAGGGTGTTCACCAAATGTATGGCAGTGGTCACAGCTCACCTGAGACATCAAGAATTCCAGGTGTTTCCATATCAAGACGACTGGCTCCTCACTGCTACTACCAGGCATCAACTTCTGCAAGCCAGGGACTACGCAATCACAATTTGCTCCCAGCTAGGCTAGGCATTACAATATACTTTGAATAATCTGCCTTGTTGCCCTGTCAGTCTGTCACCTATATAGGAGCAGACTTAGACACAAGGAACATGTCCGCAAGGCTTCCGCCAGACAGGGTATCGTTAATTCGCCAGCAAGTACAAATTCTAATGCAGAGCAAAAGGATCCAAGTCAGATTCATCCTCCAAACTCTGGGTTCCATGACAGCGGCAGTTCTCCCAATCCCTCTGGCCCGCTTTCACATGAGAATCCTTCAGTGGCTTCTGTTCACACAGTGGTCTTTCCAACAGCTTCCTATGTCTGACATTATTATTATTACAGAAGCATGCGAAGGCACCTTTCCTGGTGGATGGTCTCCCCACTAGTGTCTCAGGGCAGACCCTTCATTCAGCCCCCTCCGGTTGCCACAGTGACCATGGATGCCTCCCTGATAGGGTGGGGGGGCATTATCAGGGCAGGACAGTCCAAGGCACTTGTCAGCCTCACGAGTACCATCAGCATATAAACGTCTTAGAAATGAGAGCTGTGCTCTTAGCGTTGCAAGCTCTTCAGGACTCTCTTCCTTCTAGGACCATTGCAATTCAAACGGGCAACATGTCAGTGGTGTGGTACATCAACAAGCAGGGCGGAACCAGGTCCTACTCCCTATGTTGAGAAGCACTCAGACTCTGGCAGTGGGCGATATCCTCCCAACAATTTCTGATTGCAATACACATCCCTGGGAGGTCCAGCGTCATAGCGGACAGGCTCAGCAGAGGTATTCTCATGCCTCATGAGTGGTCTCTGAACCAGGTAGTTGCGGATCTGATCTTCCGCAAATGGGGACAGCCTTGCTGTGCCCTATTTGCCACCCCCTTCAACAGCAAATGCAGAAACTACTTCTCCCTTCTTCCACTTCCTGGTCATTCTCCCAGAGATGCTCTAGTCCATGATTGGCCTCAGGGACTTCTTTATGCCTTCCCTCCGTTTCCCCTGATACCGAAACTCATACAGAAAGCAATGTCATTGGGTTGCAGGATGATCCTCATTGCCTCCTACTGGCCTTGACAGATATGTTTCCCATTCCTGCACCATTATCTTCTCGAGCAGCCTTGGACTCTAGATCCGATTCCAGACCTACTGATTCATCAATCAGGCGGGATGCATCAATCCCTTCAAACACTGTAGCTCACAGCTTGGTTGCTCCACTTCCAACCTTAGCCAAGCTTCCCAGCATTTCCCCGGCTGTACATGAAATTATTGTCTCCTCTCACAAGTCCGCCACTAGAAGGACTTACGCTAGCAAATGGAAACGTTTTTCTTGTTGGGCAGAGGCTAGGAACATAGATCCCTTCTCAGCCCAGTCCACAAAATCTTGGAGTTCTTAGCAGAACTTTTTCATTCTGGGTCCGCTTCTACTACAATCAGGGTTCAATTAGTGGCCATCTCAAACTTTCATGCTGGGTTTTCTAATGCAAACATTATGTCTCATAAGCTATGTAAAGCTTTTCTAAGAGGGACTACTCTCCTTAGACCCCCAGTGAGAGATCCCCCTCCTTGGGACCTAAACTTGGTACTAACCTCCTTAATTAAGCACCCTTTTGAACCTGCAACGTCCTGCTCCATTAAGTTCCTATCTTGGAAAACTCTCTTTCTGGTAGCTATTACTTCAGCCAGACGTGTCTCTGAAATTCAGGTACTATGTTTCCGTCCTCCGTTTTTCATAAGGACAGGGTTGCTCTGAGGACTAATCCCTCTTTCCTTTCTAAAGTCTGCTCAGAAAATAATTTAAACCAATCTACAGACCTACCTGTGTTCTTTCCTAACCACACCAACAAGGCAGAATACAAATTACATCAATTGGATGTTCATAGACAATTGTGTTTTTACCTGCATAGGACAAAATATATAAGGAAGTCGGACCAGCTATTCCTTTCCTATGCTCTGGGCAAACAAGGTCTCCCAGTTTCCAAAGTGACCTTTTCCAGATGGTTGTCTCACATTATTACTTTCGTCTATCAACTGAGAAACAAAGAGTTATTTATCAAACCAAAAGGTCATTCTACTAGGGCTTTGGCCACCTCAGTAGCCTTCCAGTCTAGGTTGCCCATGGACTCTATCTGTGCAGCTGCTACGTGGGCAAACCCTCATACCTTTATTTCTCATTGCAAGCTAGATATGGTCTCCAGGAACAGAGCTAACTTTGGTTCCACTGTTCTGAAAAGTCTGTTCCACTGAGCCGCCCAGGATTGTAGGTGCTAGGGATGCTGTCCCAACCAGCAAGAATGAAGGCGAGATAAACAACGTAACATAAAGAAGTTATGTACCTACCATAACGTTCCATGTTAGTTGTCTTCATCTCGCCTTCTTTCTTGCATCCCACCCTCCATCCCCCTATCCTATTGAACTGAAAGGAGTTCAAGTTTCACTGGCTGAGTGTTCTCTGGTTGTTTCCTCTACGGACTTACAGAGTGTGACAGGTGTGCTGAACATTTTGTCTGGAGAGGTTCATTCTCTGGCTATGGCTAGGGTTAGCTATTTCAAACGAGATCTGGATAGCTAGCGCTAGGCATCATGGGATAAGGGGTAGCCTCGAGCCAGTAAACAGCTCTCGAGTTATAGAAAATGGCCGAGTCGGAGCCGGGGATCGACTCCGATCCCAACCAGCAAGAAAGAAAGCGAGAGGAAGACAACTAACATGGAACGTTATGGTAGGTACATAACTTCTTATTCTTATTACTGTATTAATACTGTTCACAGTTACAGAATGCACTCTAAAATTTTCATTTTCCTTTTCTTTAGCTTCATGGTTTCATAAGGTCATAGCTAATTACTAGGCTAGCTTTCTTAGTAGGCCATTCTAAGGATTTCAAGTAGCTTGAGGCCAAGTCCCTATCCCATGATGTACCTTGAGTTACCCCAGATCTAGTTTGCTGCTGCAACTGATCGGAGGTTCTTGCTAGCTCGGGCTAGTAAAAACTTTAATACTGTTATATTTCTAAAATCTTATTGGAAATTTATTGTTAGAATAGTTAATTTTTAGGTTAGATAAGCTCTTAAAGCTTTATCTGTAGTGTTCCCTTCCCATGTGTTCTTATTCATAGCCTTATATTTGGCCTCATTTTCTTCATAGGCCTATTTCAATTTTTCTGATTAGAATTTTTAGTGACTAGAAATTGTTTATTCAGTGACCTTTTGTCACATTTGTTCTTAGTACTTTATAATTCTTAAAGATAACTTATTATCTGCTTATTAAATGTGTGTGTATGTGTGTGTGTGTGTGTGTGTGTGTGTGTGTGTGTGTGTGTGTGTGTGTGTGTGTGTGTGTGTGTGTGTGTGTGTGTGTGTGTGTGTGTGTGTGCTTGTTAGCCTTAATTTGAGGGCTTGTGTGCATATATTTAGCGTGTTTTTTATTAGAACGCTTATTAATAGTTGTAGTTAGGCTTAGTTTAAAAGGTTTGTGTGTGTGTATGCTTATAGTTAGCTTGTTTTTCATTAGAAGGCTAATTTATATTTGCTGTTTTTGGGTGTGTCCATTTCTGTTATGGCTGATGACAAGGACAAACACCCTAAGTCAGTGTTTAAAAAATGCCCTAAATGTGGGAAGAAGATGTCTGTTACTGACTGCCATGCTAATTGTGTCTACTGCTTAGGTGGCTTGCACTTACAAGAAGCATGTTCCATACGCCATTCCTTTTCCTCTTGGGTCCTCCAAGAGAGAAAGAGAAAGCTCACTGACAGGGATTTGTTGAAACCTTCTTTCCAGGAGGCTTTGAGTGACCAGGATGGATCTAGTAGGTCGTCAAAGTCCTCCATGACTTCTGTGGATTCAAAAAAGTCTAAAAAGTCAAAAGAGTCTGTGGCATCGGCTCCACAGGTCTCGAAGCCGACTGTCTTTTCTTTTCAAAGCCAGTCCCCGGTTTTGGAATAGGTATCCAAAATTCCTAAATCGCCACTACTTCAGTCTGTACCATCGGTCCGATCATCTCAGTCTTCTGTTAGCCTCTCTGATTTGGATGTGGGTCGGGCGGTGCAGAAGCTTCTACAGGCACCGGCCTTTGTAAAATTATCGGCTCCGACCCAGGCGGCTTTGGAGCCGAAGACCCTTATGCCAGCTATATCTCTTTCTCCTCCGAGCCATATCCGTCCTTCGGAGCCAGAGGAGTCAGACTTGCTGATTGTGGAGCCTTCGGAGCCGATGCCTGCTTCAGTGTCTTCAACTCCGTTCATTCTGACGTCCTCGGCGCCGATCGAGGACTCTAGGAGCCGACACTTTCTGGTCAGGTCTGAGGAGGATTGTCGAACTGACTTGTCGGTTCAGACTTTGCCTCCTGGGGCTTTGGCTCGGATGAGCTTGGCTCCTATCTCGGGCTCGGAGCCTACTGTCCCGGTGTCGGGGGTATCGATGGTTTCCTTGGATCTGTCAGTCCCTTCGCATCAGAGCAGAGCTGCCTTCGAAGCCATGAGGAGAGTTATGTCTCCCAAGACATCCTCAACTTCAGGTCTGGTTTCTTCATTCTCTGAAGTGCCTGTGTCTGCTTCTGATCTGCCTCACAGATCCTAGCTAACCATAGAGACCCAGAGACTCAGAAAGCCCCATTGGGTGGCCCATGCTCTTCTGAGATCTCACCAGAAGCTGCCACTGATGAGGTTCCCAGGAAGAGATTGTGTAATAGGAAACATTTAGACTCCCCTCAGGAGTCTCTTACATCTGATACTGACTTAGATGAATCAGAAGGGTCCCCACGGTCCCCCTCTGAGGATATCTCATTTGCAGAAATACTTGAAATCCTTAGGCAGAGGGGTGACTGGCGGTCCAGCAACCCTACTGAGGATGAGTCAGTTCTCTTGAAGGCTTTCGGGTCTCAGCCCTCCACCTCTTGGGTGTCTCCACTCTTCGATGAACTTATGCAGCTGGTCTCACGAAGGGCATGGGAGTCTCTGGACACCATGGAGCCTGTTCCTAGGAAGTCTAATAAGTTCATATCTGTCCCCAAGATATATCCTTCTTGACCAAAGGTGTGCCAGTTGATGCCATGGTGGCGGGGCAGCCACCAAAAAGGAAATGTCTGGAAGGCAAAGCACGAAAACTGGTAAACCAAATTCAGGAGACTGCAAGCCCAAAAAATCCACGAAGTTCTTGAACGCAAATTTTATTTTTTAAAACAAAAAGCGTTTTCGCTACTGAAATGAACAGTAGCTTCTTCAGAAAGACAAAAACAAATTAGCGCCAAAGGTTTTTTTAAAAACCAAGGAAGGTGTGTCAAATGACATCACTTCCTACAATACGCGCAATTTGAAATAAACCCAACAGCAAACAACATTAAAACTTACTTTTAAAACCTACAAATGTTAATAAACTTTCTTTAAAAAATATTATTATTCATGTTGAATTAAAAACTATTAAAACTATTCAACTGACTTCTAAATTAACTTATGAATAAATATTTATTCAAACCTTATATAAAACTAAGTCAGATAATCAAGTTATCTCATGAAGCTTTTTACTTTCAATACAGCAGAGATATTACAACTCTCATTCAAACCCAGAACAGTGAAGGCATCTAATTTAATCTGCCACTCAAGTTCACGGGTTTCTAAAAGAAGAGAAACAGGGCCACCCCTAAACCCAGCGGGAAGATGATCGATACACATAAATTAAAAGGTATGGCCAGGGTTATGGACAATGTGTTTGGCTAGGGCATTATCAATTTTATTATTCCTAATAGCATAGCAATGTTGGTAAATACGTTCACGTAGTTTACGGTCCGTTTTACCTACGTAGAATGCCCTACAGCAATTACACAAAGCGATATACACAACAGATCTTGTTTCACAATTGATCTTATGATGAATCAAATACTTTCTGTTACGGACGATGAATGATTGTCCCATCCTAATAGTATGACACCAATTACAGGTACCACATGTAAAAGTCCCTTTATGCCTACCAAGTAAATTGGAGTCTGGGTTACTTTGCATGAGTTCCTTCAAATTGTTACCTCTTCTGTAAACCAGTTTTGGCCAAGGACCCAATTTGCCAACAAGGAAAGAATCATTACTAATAAAATGCCAGTTTTTACAAATAATATTCCAAATATGTCTCGATTTGACATTAAATGTCGTTATAAAACTGGTTTGAAACTTTCCTTTACTAAAGGAGACAAGACTACTATCTACTGGCTCACAAGACTCAAAATTATTCAAAAAGATGGAACCAGAAACCACAACATCTGTTGGATTCTTGTTGTGGTAAAGAAGAGGTTTAAAAAAAACGGTCACTCTTTTTAACGAGATCTCTTCAATGATCTCATCAACCAGGCTGTATGGATAACCTCTATTTATAAAAAGTTCTTTAAAAAAATTACATTCTTTTTGAAAGGAGTTAAATGTACTACACATACGTACTGCTCTGACAAACAAACCCTTTACTATAGCTCGTTTCTGCTTAAAGGGGTGGGAACTAGAAAAATACAAAAGGGAATTACAAAAAGTAGGCTTCCTGAAAACAGACGATGTTAATTTCTTACCATCTGTATCTTTAACCAATTTGACATCTAGGTAATCAATTTCATGCCCCAAAAATTGATAGGTGAACTTAAGAAAAGTCGTGGTACTGTTTAAATAGTTCACCAAGTCTTGAGCTTCAGGGGAACCACCATGAAACAATATAAAAATATCATCAAGGAAGTGTGTATACATTTTGATGTTCTGTTTAAATTCTTGACAAGCCAAAATGAACTTCCTCTCCCAGTAAGCCATAAAAAAATTGGCCACACTGGCCCCACATGGTGATCCCATTGCCACCCCTTGTTTTTGAAGATAAATTTGTTTGTCAAAAAGAAAGAAATTTGAACTTAGAACAATGTCCAACAGTTCTGTGACTACATCTATATCTTTCTGTGTGGCTTTGATCTCTCTTAATAACTCTCCAATCCACTCAATAGCTTCCAGGTGAGGGATGGAAGTATAGAGATCAACAACATCAATGGTAAGAAAATTATAAGATTGGTCAAATTCAATGGTACCTATATTTTTTAAAAAGGACCAAGAATCTTTACACACCTCAGGAAGATTTATGATGTATTTACCCAAAATTTTCTCAGTAAGTCTAGCGCAAGGGTGAGTCATAGAGGATCTACCATCCACAAGAGCTCTCTTTGGTGGATTATGTAGATCCTTTGAATTTTGGGAATCCCAAACATCACAGGAGTTTTTGGAAAGGAAAGATCTATAAAATTGAATGTATCAATATCAATTTTTCCTGCCAAAAACATATCCCGAAATACCCTCTAATCCTCCTGTAGGTTCCATTCATCTCATTTAATGAAGACAAGCAGTAAGCCGGAGAGTCCAGGACATATAACATTTTTTCTTTGTAGGAATCATTGCTCAACACAACCAGCCCACCCCCTTTTTCAGGCTTAATAACCCTAACAGGGGCCTGGCGAAGGTTAGTCAATGCAGTAAATTGTTCCTTACTAATGTTAAATTTAGATGGATTCAAGTGAAAACCAGAGGGAGTCTCCATTTGTCTAATGTCAACCTCACATACTTTTTCAAAAGTGTGTAACCCTGTATGTAATGGAGGGTTGAATATACTAGGTAGCTTCAAACCTGGACCTGAAACATAAATATCATTACTGAACAAAAGATCCAAATTTAATTTGCGAACAAAGCATTTCAGGTCAATGATTGTCTTGGTTAAATTAAAATGTCGACTAGGGATAAAAGTATTCCCCAAGGATAACAGGTCTACAAGGTCAGGTTCCAATAAAAAATTAGAAAAGTTGTAAATCTTGAAATCCCCTTGGGTATTAAGTTGAATCATAGGGGAAGAGGCATCAAAGTCATCACCACTCCCCAAAACAGACAGCTCGTTACTAACACCAGGAGCAAGGGATACATTTAATTGTTCCAAGCACTGTTCTTGTTCGAGTAAGTTCATTGGGCACGGGCCCCTAAAAAATTATTGTTGCCAATATTGTTCGAATTGTTGGAACCCTTAGTGTTCTTTGATTTGTTGGCTTTTATCCTGTTACTGCGCCTTGGGCCAATGTCCGAAGAATTAACTAGTTCTTCTTCAACTCCAAAAGAACAAGAAGGTTCTGCATTATTCTTCTGAAAGCTAGTACCCCTGTCTTTAGAATAATCTCTTGCAGTAGAATTTTGTAGTTTAGGATATGCATTAGATTGCTGATAGGCAAGCCTGTCCCCAACTAGTTTTTTTTGTTTTATTTTGCTTTAATTTTGCCATTAAAGCATCGATACTATTAAAAATACGATTGTAATCGTATTTATATCTCATGAAATCGATGTCAAGTTTAATAATTCCATCAAGGTTGTTTATGTCTGTCGTAAGAATACCAATATGGTTAGTATAGTGCTTAACCAACAGTTCAATCAATTGTACTCCTTGCCGATCAAATAGAGCCAAGAGGTCAGCCTGGAAAGAGGAGTCAAGAATAAGACCTGAAGGTGTAAAAGGACTCCGCAAACCTTTCGGAACAATGTTTTCTTTTAAACATTGTTGGAAGTAATAATCCAAAAACCGAGTGAAGCAACTCTAAACACGACCAATAATCCACAAAAAGAGTTGCAAAAGAGGCAAACCAACCACGAAATAAGTCCAAAAATTGTAGTTTATTCAGATACAGCGTGAACAAGAAATTAACGCTCTTCTAAATTCAAACCATGCGTTTTCGTCCCAATAATTAGGACTTCATCAGATACAATTCTAAACTACAAGTATATCCTATATACCAATTTAATTGTTAATTATCCTATAAGAACAGGCTCCATTAATTCAAACTATCGAATCGTATTCTTGTTACCTTCATGAATATTCATTAACATAATGAATATGTATTTCTAAAAACAATTCATTTATTTAAACATATTTTAAAAATGTCTTTAAAAACATTACTGTGTGGATTGTGAATACGTGTAAACATTTAATCTATTAAAATGAATTTAAGCTAAAAATTCAAGTAATACCCTCTTTATTTTCCACTAACCAACATTGTTATACTGAATGTGTGTACAAAGTGTGTAGTGGAGCGCCCTCTAATGTGCAAAACTGGCAAAACACCTCAAACAACATTAAATGTTCCTAAAAACACGTACTTATGACAAACCATATATAAAATATATATTATTATATGTATGTATATATGAAAAATATATATATAAAATAATATAAAATGTGAAATATGTTGGTGATGTCACGAAAATGTTTTATATGTATAATCAATATATGAATGTAAATATAAATATAAATATAAATATCAATATAAATACATAATATAATTTAATAAATACGTAGGAATATAAATAAATGTTAAAAAATAAATGAATGTAAATATAAATATAAATATCAATATAAATACATAATATAATTTAATAAATATGTAGGTATATAAATAAATGTTAAAAAATAAACGTTAAAAAATATACCAGTAATTTGAATGTGTGTATACAAAATTCATACCTTATTATACTTTAACTTTAATAAGGGTCCTATGGAAATAGTCTCATTTAAACCAGGCTTCCTGCTAGCATCAAGGAAAACCTGCCACCACAATTCTCTACTTTCCAATCTTTCTTCCCATGGAGCCCCTCTGAAATCTGGTTTTACTTGTTCTAACACAAAAAATAAATAATCAGCTCCTTCACAACTTTTAGAATGTTTATAAAGTGCATTTGTTTCCTTGGCCTTACTGATATCATATAAGTGTTCATAAATACGTCTTCTGAACACCCTCTCAGTTTTGCCAATATAAAATGCCTGGCATTGTTGACAAATGGATATATAAACCACCCCTTTTGTGCTACAGTTATAAGTGTCTTTATTTCTTATATTTTTGTTTCTACTTTCTATAAATATCTCTTGTTGATTCATTACATAAGGACATTGGGAGCATTTTCCACACTTCGATGTACCTATTTTAATATTAACATCATTTTTATAATAATTTACGCCTTCCAATTTCCTTCTAATATTTGGTGGATTCCTGTATGTTATATAGGGTTCTATCTTTTTAATTTCATCCAAGTCAGATAGTAATAAAATTTTTTCCCATTCTTTCATAAATATACCTTTTATATTTTTATTAAAATTATTAAATTCAACCACCAATCTCTTTTTAAATACTTCATCCTTCTCTCCTATGTTAAACTCTTCAACCTTTTCACTTTCCATTTGACCCTTTATAGGTTGAAATTTAGTCAATCTCCCTGTCTCCATTTCTTTCCTAATCCCTGTAACAAATTCTTTAGGGTAGCCTCTCTCTAAAAACATAATTTCTAACTTATTACATTCTTCAATAAAATCCAACTCTCCACTCGTCATCCTAGATCCTCTCACAAACTGACCTTTTACGATGTTTTTCTTACAATGTGGAGGATGAGAACTATCGTAGTGGAGGTAAGAATTAACGTATGTACTCTTTCTATATACCCTAGTTTCAAACTGATTATCTCCCTTTAATATTTCCACATCCAAATAATTAATAGATTCATTATTAATAACATATGTAAAACTCAAAAAATTAGTAGTGGAGCTGATATATTTCATAAATTCTAAAAACTTTTCTTTTCCCCCAGTCCAAAATATAATAATGTCGTCAAGAAATCTGTAATAAAGTATCCAAAATTGTTTATAGATGGAATGTAATATGTATTTCTCCTCCCATTTAGAAAGTACTATATTAGCAAACGTGGGCGCGCATGCAGCCCCCATGGACACTCCTGATTTTTGCTGATAATATTCCCCATTAAAGGTTAAATAATTATTCTTAAGTATAATGTCCATTAGTGTAACTATAGTAATTTTCTCTTCTTGTGTCAAATGTTCGTCAACAAAGACCATGTCTTCAAAATATTCCATCCCTTCTTTATGGGGGATACTGGTGAATAAGTCTATTATATCTATTGTAGCGAATAAAATGCCTTTCTTATATATTTCTGGTGTAAGTACTCTTAAGAAATCCCATGAATCCCTCAAGATAGTCTTGTTGTTAACCCATATATGTTTTGCTTTATAGTCAACATATTTGGCAAGAGGTACCGTTTTTGCACCCTCCGCTGTAACAATGGGTCTAAAGGGGGGGGGGGTCATTCTGGTTTTTATGAATTTTGGGTATCCCAAAAATTGTGGGTACCCTGGGTTTCTTTACTTCTAAAAACTTATATGTCTTATTGTCCATCACTTTCTCTATAACAAGGTCTTCTAATAAAATATCTATTTTCTTATAAGCCACTAACATTTCGTCCCTTGAAACCACTGAATATTTGTTTTCGTCATTCAATATGTCAAACATTTTTGCTTCATATACAGTCTTGTCCATGATGACAATTCCACCACCCTTATCTGGTTTCATTATCCTTATCATGGGATTTCTTTGCAATTCTTCCAATAACTTATATTCACTTTCCTTCAAATTAATTTTGTTTTTGTATGTCATTTTTCCATTAATTTTTTCACCTTCTTTCCTGATTTCTTTTTCCAAAACATTTTCGAAATTTTTTATTTGTGGAATCAATGAGGGGTTATATACAGAACTCCTAACTAATTGAGCAGGACCGGTATTATTTCTATTAAAACCTGCCCTAGACATTAATACAGATAAGTTAATTTTCCTCATAAATAATTTAATATCTAAAATAGTGTTCATGACATCACCATACTTCACTGGGTTATATTTCAAACCCTTACTTAAAAGACTAAAATGTGTTTTATTTAAAACTATATCACTAAAATTGTATATAGTAAATCCATCATATGTACTTTTAGTATAATTTTCTGTGATGATCTCGTGTTCACTCTCATCTATACTCAAAACAGGGAATGGTGTATCCGTTAATAAAATCTCCCCCTTCTCCCCCCCCTCTTCTGAAAATTTCCCCTTCTATTCCATGTATGTTGTTCTTGTTCAGTTCTTTGCAAAGGTGGGAATGCCTCTTCATAATCATTTCCATTTACTGTAAATTCAGTATTATTTTTATTATTAAACTGAAACTTATTTCTATCATAAAAAAATGCAGGTTTAGGATAGCTAATATTTTCAGCATATTCTTTGAGGTCTCTATTTAACTTCCCCATCTTTCGTTGCAAGGTAACTTCACATTTTAAATCAACATCTTTTCTTATACTAAAATATTTCTCCCTTTCCTCAGTAATATCAAAAATGAGATCTAAGAAAAAGAAAATAAGAAAAATGAGAAAATATATATATATTTTATATATGGTTTGTCATAAGTACGTGCTTTTAGGAACATTTAATGTTGTTTGAGGTGTTTTGCCAGTTTTGCATATTAGAGGGCGCTCCACTACAAACTTTGTACACACATTCAGTATAACAATGTTGGTTAGTGGAAAATAAAGAGGGTATTACTTGAATTTTTAGCTTAAATTCATTTTAATAGATTAAATGTTTACACGTATTCACAATCCACACAGTAATGTTTTTAAAGACATTTTTAAAATATGTTTAAATAAATGAATTGTTTTTAGAAATACATATTCATTATGTTAATGAATATTCATGAAGGTAACAAGAATACGATTCGATAGTTTGAATTAATGGAGCCTGTTCTTATAGGATAATTAACAATTAAATTGGTATATAGGATATACTTGTAGTTTAGAATTGTATCTGATGAAGTCCTAATTATTGGGACGAAAACGCATGGTTTGAATTTAGAAGAGCGTTAATTTCTTGTTCACGCTGTATCTGAATAAACTACAATTTTTGGACTTATTTCGTGGTTGGTTTGCCTCTTTTGCAACTCTTTTTGTGGATTATTGTTGGAAGTAAGCCACCTCCAGTTGTAATTTCTTTAATTTAACCAGTTTAGTGTCAAGTTGTTTTAACTTCTCCACAAGAGAATCGATGTTATCATTAGTTTCTGCAAGTCCCAGAGCCGGTCGCTCCTCAGTTGCCCTTTAAGCGAAAGCAAAAGAATCCAAATCGCCAATCCACTCAGCTAAAGAGAAAACACCAATAAGCCCAGGATCGCTGTTGTTGTTGCGGGCTATATCGCCCCTTGTAGTTGGGTTTAAGAGAATGCGTTGTCCATTAGGTATGGAAACCTCTTCTTCTAGAGTGTCTGTTAACAGATTGATGTTCACTCCAGTGGAGCCAGCATTCTGCGCATATTGCGACATGGACAGCTCAACTCTGTTTTTATCCTTAGCTTCAATCACGTCTAGGCGCGAATGCAATAAATCCATTCTTTGAGATAAAGAAAGTAGTAGTGCTCCGATGTCAGCATTATCTGGAACTGGAGCCAAACTACTGGTACCAAAAATGTTTGGAGTACTCGGGCTAGTAGGACCTCCTGTAGCCATGGAATCAAACAAACGAACGGAAGGCAAAGCAGGAAAACTGGTAAACCAAATTCAGGAGACTGTAAGCCCAAAAAATCCACGAAGTTCTTGAACACAAACTTTATTTTTTAAAACAAAAAGCGTTTTCGCTACTGAAATGAACAGTAGCTTCTTCAGAAAGACAAAAACAAATTAGCGCCAAAGGTTTTTTTAAAAACCAAGGGAGGTGTGTCAAATGACATCACTTCCTACAATACGTGCAATTTGAAATAAACCCAACAGCAAACAACATTAAAACTTACTTTTAAAACCTACAAATGTTAATAAACTTTCTTTAAAAAGTATTATTATTCATGTTGAATTAAAAACTATTAAAACTATTCAACTGACTTCTAAATTAACTTATGAATAAATATTTATTCAAACCTTATATAAAACTAAGTCAGAAAATCAAGTTATCTCATGAAGCTTTTTACTTTCAATACAGCAGAGATATTACAATTCTCATTCAAACCCGGAACAGTGAAGGCATCTAATTTAATCTGCCACTCAAGTTCACGGGTTTCTAAAAGAAGAGAGACAGGGCCACCCCTAAACCCAGGGGGAAGATGATCAATACCCATAAATTGAAAGGTATGGCCAGGGTTATGGACAATGTGTTTGGCTAGGGCATTCTCAATTTTATTATTCCTAATAGCATAGCAATGTTGGTAAATACGTTCACGTAGTTTACGGTCCGTTTTACCTACATAGAATGCCCTACAGCAATTACACAAAGTGATATACACAACAGATCTTGTTTCACAATTGATCTTATGATGAATCAAATACTTTCTGTTACGGACGATGAATGATTGTCCCATCCTAATAGTATGACACCAATTACAGGTACCACATGTAAAAGTCCCTTTATGCCTACCAAGTAAATTGGAGTCTGGGTTACTTTGCATGAGTTCCTTCAAATTTTTACCTCTTCTGTAAACCAGTTTTGGCCAAGGACCCAATTTGCCAACAAGGAAAGAATCATTACTAATAAAATGCCAGTTTTTACAAATAATATTCCAAATATGTCTCGATTCGACATTAAATGTAGTTATAAAACTGGTTTGAAACTTTCATTTACTAAAGGAGACAAGACTACTATCTACTGGCTCACAAGACTCAACATTATTCAAAAAGATGGAACCAGAAACCACAACATCTGTTGGATTCTTGTTGTGGTAAAGAAGAGGTTTAAAAAAAACAGTTTGCTGTTGGGTTTATTTCAAATTGCGCGTATTGTAGGAAGTGATGTCATTTGACACACCTCCCTTGGTTTTTAAAAAAACCTTTGGCGCTAATTTGTTTTTGTCTTTCTGAAGAAGCTACTGTTCATTTCAGTAGCAAAAACGCTTTTTGTTTTAAAAAATAAAGTTTGCATTCAAGAACTTCGTGGATTTTTTGGGCTTGCAGTCTCCTGAATTTGGTTTACCAGTTTTCGTGCTTTGCCTTCCATTCGTTTGTTTGATTCCATGGCTACAGTACCAGTAGTTTGGCTCCAGTTCCAGATAATGCTGACATCGAAGCACTACTACTTTCTTTATCTCAAAGAATGGATTTATTGCATTCGCGCCTAGACGTGATTGAAGCTAAGGATAAAAACAGAGTTGAGCTGTCCATGTCGCAATATGCACAGAATGCTGGCTCCACTGGAGTGAACATCAATCTGTTAACAGACACTCTAGAAGAAGAGGTTTCCATACCTAATGGACAACGTGTTCTCTTAAACCCAACTACAAGGGGCGATATAGCCCGCAACAACAACAGCGATCCTGGGCTTATTGGTGTTTCCTCTTTAGCTGAGTGGATTGGCGATTTGGATTCTTTTGCTTTCACTCAAAGGGCAACTGAGGAGCGACCGGCTCTGGGACTTGCAGAAACTAATGATAACATCGATTCTCTTGATGAGAAGTTAAAACAACTTGACACTAAACTGGTTAAATTAAAGAAATTACAACTGGAGGTGGCTTACTTCCAACAATGTTTAAAAGAAAACATTGTTCCGAAAGGTTTGCGGAGTCCTTTTACACCTTCAGGTCTTATCCTTGACTCCTCTTTCCAGGCTGACCTCTTGGCTCTATTTGATCGGCAAGGAGTACAATTGATTGAACTGTTGGTTAAGCACTATACTAACCATATTGGTATTCTTACGACAGACATAAACAACCTTGATGGAATTATTAAACTTGACATCGATTTCATGAGATATAAATACGATTACAATCGTATTTTTAATAGTATCGATGCTTTAATGGCAAAATTAAAACAAAACAAAAAAACTAGTTAGGGACAGGCTTGCCTATCAGCAATCTAATGCCTATCCTAAACTACAAAATTCTACTGCAAGAGATTATTCTAAAGACAGGGGTACTATCTTTCAGAAGAATAATGTAGAACCTTCTTGTTCTTTTGGAGTTGAAGAAGAACTAGTTGATTCTTCGGACATTGGCCCAAGGCCCAGTAACAGGATAAAAGCCAACAAATCAAAGAACACTAAGGGTTCCAACAATTCGAACAATATTGGCAACAATAATTTTTTAGGGGCCTGTGCCCAACGAACTTACTCGAACAAGAACAGAGCTTGGAACAATTAAATGTATCCCTTGCTCCTGGTGTTAGTAACGAACTGTCTGTTTTGGGGAGTGGTGATGACTTTGATGCCTTTTCCCCTATGATTCAACTTAATACCCAAGGGGATTTCAAGATTTACAACTTTTCTAATTTTTTATTGGAACCTGACCTTGTAGACCTGTTATCCTTGAGGAATACTTTTATCCCTAGTCGACATTTTAATTTAACCAAGACAATCATTGACCTGAAATGCTTTGTTCGCAAATTAAATTTGGATCTTTTGTTCAGTAATGATATTTATGTTTCAGGTCCAGGTTTGAAGCTACCTAGTATATTCAACCCTCCATTACATACAGGGTTACACACTTTTGAAAAAGTATGTGAGGTTGACATTAGACAAATGGAGACTCCCTCTGGTTTTCACTTGAATCCATCTAAATTTAACATTAGTAAGGAACAATTTACTGCATTGACTAACCTTTGCCAGGCCCCTGTTAGGGTTATTAAGCCTGACAAAGGGGGTGGGCTGGTTGTGTTGAGCAATGATTCCTACAAAGAAAACATGTTATATGTCTTGGACTCTCTGGCTTACTGCTTGTCTTCATTAAACGAGATGAATGGAACCTACAGGAGGATTAGAGAGTATTTTCGGGATATGTTTTTGGCAGGAAAAATTGATATTGATACATACAATTTTATAGATATTTCCTTTCCAAAAAACCCTGTGATGTTTGGGATTCCCAAAATTCATAAGGATCTACATAATCCACCGATGAGAGCTCTTGTGGATGGTAGATCCTCTATGACTCACCCTTGCGCTAGACTTATTGAGAAAATTTTGGGTAAATACATCATAAATCTTCCTGAGGTGTGTAAAGATTCTTGGTCCTTTTTAAAAAATATAGGTACCATTGAATTTGACCAATCTTATAATTTTCTTAACATCGATGTTGTTGATCTCTATACTTCCATCCCTCACCTGGAAGCTATTGAGTGGATTGGAGAGTTATTAAGAGAGATCAAAGCCACACAGAAAGATATAGATGTAGTCACAGAACTGTTGGACATTGTTCTAAGTTCAAATTTCTTTCTTTTTGACAAACAAATTTATCTTCAAAAACAAGGGATGGCAATGGGATCACCACCATTTTTTTTTATGGCTTACTGGGAGAGGAAGTTCATTTTGGATTGTCCAGAATTTAAACAGAACATCAAAATGTATACACGCTTCCTTGATGATATTTTTATATTGTTTCATGGTGGTTCCCCTGAAGCTCAAGACTTGGTGAACTATTTAAACAGTACCACGACTTTTCTTAAGTTCACCTATCAATTTTCAGGGCATGAAATTGATTACCTAGATGTCAAATTGGTTAAAGATACAGATGATGAGAAATTAACATCGTCTGTTTTCAGGAAGCCTATTTTTTGTAATTCCCTTTTGCATTTTTCTAGTTCCCACCCCTTTAAGCAGAAATGAGCTATAGTAAAGGGTTTGTTTGTCAGAGCAGTACGTATGTGTAGTACATTTAACTCCTTTCAAAAAGAATGTAATTTTTTTTAAATAACTTTTTATAAATAGAGGTTATCCATACAGCCTGGTTGATGAGATCATTGAAGAGATCTCGTTAAAAAGAGTGACCGTTTTTTTTAAACCTCTTCTTTACCACAACAAGAATCCAACAGATGTTGTGGTTTCTGGTTCCATCTTTTTGAATAATGTTGAGTCTTGTGAGCCAGTAGATAGTAGTCTTGTCTCCTTTAGTAAAGGAAAGTTTCAAACCAGTTTTATAACTACATTTAATGTCGAATCGAGACATATTTGGAATATTATTTGTAAAAACTGGCATTTTAGTAGTAATGATTCTTTCCTTGTTGGCAAATTGGGTCCTTGGCCAAAACTGGTTTACAGAAGAGGTAACAATTTGAAGGAACTCATGCAAAGTAACCCAGACTCCAATTTACTTGGTAGGCATAAAGGGACTTTTACATGTGGTACCTGTAATTGGTGTCATACTATTAGGACGGGACAATCATTCATCGTCCGTAATAAAAAGTATTTGATTCATCATAGATCAATTGTGAAACAAGATCTGTTGTGTATATCGCTTTGTGTAATTGCTGTAGGGCATTCTACGTAGGTAAAACGGACCGTAAACTACGTGAACGTATTTACCAACATTGCTATGCTATTAGGAATAATAAAATTGAGAATGCCCTAGCCAAACACATTGTCCATAACCCTGGCCATACCTTTCAATTTATGGGTATCGATCATCTTCCCCCTGGGTTTAGGGGTGGCCCTGTCTCTCTTCTTTTAGAAACCCGTGAACTTGAGTGGCAGATTAAATTAGATGCCTTCACTGTTCCGGGTTTGAATGAGAATTGTAATATCTCTGCTGTATTGAAAGTAAAAAGCTTCATGAGATAACTTGATTCTCTGACTTAGTTTTATATAAGGTTTGAATAAATATTTATTCATAAGTTAATTTAGAAGTCAGTTGAATAGTTTTAATAGTTTTTAATTCAACATGAATAATAATAATTTTTAAAGAAAGTTTATTAACATTTGTAGGTTTTAAAAGTAAGTTTTAATGTTGTTTGCTGTTGGGTTTATTTCAAATTGCGCGTATTGTAGGAAGTGATGTCATTTGACACACCTCCCTTGGTTTTTAAAAAAAACCTTTGGCGCTAATTTGTTTTTGTCTTTCTGAAGAAGCTACTGTTCATTTCAGTAGCGAAAATGCTTTTTGTTTTAAAAAATAAAGTTTGCGTTCAAGAACTTCGTGAAAAAGAAAATGTCTGAAACTTCCTCATCTATCCATCCTCCTAACAGAGACTCCAAGATCATGGAAAGATATGGGAAGCGCATGTTTAGTTCAGCGACTTTTGCACTCCGTTCGCATAACTATTTAACCCACTTTACGAGACTACAAAGAGATCTCCTTAAAGAGCTGGGAGATACTCTACGGGGTACAGTAGCTGCAGGAGCTACAGACAAAGTTGCCTCCCAGCTTGCTACCCTCAACTCCATAGTGAACTCGTCCATGGGCCTCATTTCATATGCAGCTGATGGAACAAGTAGGGCAGCGGGTACAGGAATTGATCTTAGGAGACATTCCTAGATGTGCTTGTGTTCCTTTGTGGAGCCCTTCAAGTCATCCTTTGTGAATACCCCCTTTGATGGCTCGTCCCTTTTCGGGCCCAAAGTTAAGGAAACTTTAACCAGGTGTGAGCAGGAGGGAAAGACTCTGTCTGCTGTCGGAGTCCGTTTTTCCACCCCTACCAGACCCTAACCCAAGGGTCAGAAGGGAGGGAAAATATGGTTCCAAAAAGCCTAAAGAGCCTTTCAGGACACACGTTGTGAACACCCCCCTCCAGGAGCAGAGGAGAGGGCAATAATGGAAGACACCCCCCTTGCAGCAGAGGGGGTCTGCAAGACCAGGGCGACAGAGATCACTTCTTTGGGAAGCCCTACCAGTACTTCTGAAAGGAAGCCTGACTGTCCTGCTCTGGAGGCAGTTGGGTTCGCTTATCTTTGTACCCAGACGCCTGGCTCAAAACAGCAAATGACAACTGGGTACAAAGTATAATTTCCAGAGGATACTTCATTCCATTTGCCACATCCCCTCCACCGATAAGAAAAATCCCGAACGTTCCATCCAGTTACAGGGAACAAGCAACAGTAGAGGTCCAGGCGTTGCTAAGAAAAAAAGTCATCCAACCAGTCCCAGCAGACCAGACAGGATCCGGAACTTGCTCAATATTCTTTTTAGTTCCAAAAAAGACAGGGGACTAGAGACCTATATTGGACCTCAGCAGACTAAACAAATCTGCAAAAGAAGAGAAGTTTTGGATGGTCACGCTTCAGTAAATACTTCCCTTCTTAGGGAAAGACAATTGGATGTGCTCGATAGATCTCCAGGATCCGTACTACCACATAAAAATGGCCAGGCCATCCAAGGATCATCTGCGCTTCCGACTGGGAGCCAATCATTACCAGTTTCGAGCCCTGCCCTTTGGTCTCACCACAGCCCCCATAGTGTTCATCAAATGCATGGCAGTGGTCACAGCTCACCTGAGACGTTTAGGATTCCAGGTGTTTCCGTACCTAGACGATTGGCTCCTCACCGCCACCACCAGGCTTCAACTTATTCAGGCCAGGGAATCCACTCTGTCACTCTGCAACCAGCTGGGTATTACAATAAACTCAGAAAAATCTGCCTTGCCGCCATCGCAGCATATTGTTTTTATCGAAACAGAACTGGACACCACCACCACCACGCTAAGACTTCCAGTAGAAAGAGTCTTACTTCTCCGTCAGCATGTCCACGTTCTAACATCCAAAAACAAGGCACCAGCATCCGAAATTGTTAGGAATGATGGCAGCAGCAATTCTGTCCATACCACTGGGTCGTATGCATATGTGGATACTGCAATGGCTGTTGTTCACTCAATGATCTTACCAAGAGCTCCCCATGTGTCACATGATAATGATCACAAATTCCTGCAAAAAGGATCTTCAGTGGTGGTTGACCTCACTTCATGTTACGATAGGACATCCATTTCTCTTCCCCCCACCAATGGTCACAGTGACCACGGACGCTTCCCTGTTAGTGTGTGGGGGGGGGCATTTTCAGGGAAGGACAGCCCAAGGCACATGGACCGATCAAGAGACATATCTGCATATCAATGTACTAGAGAAGAGAGCAGTACTTTTGGCATTGCAGTACTTCCAGGACTCTCTTCCTCTGGGTACGATTGCGATTTAGATGGACATGTCAGTGGTCTGGTACTTGAACAAACAAGGAGAAACGAGATCCTACCTCCTTTGTCACGAGGCCCTAAGAGTATGGCAGTGGGCTGTATCCACCCAGCACTTTCTATTAGCAATGCACAACCCAGGGAAATCCAACATGATAGCAGACAAGCTGAGCAGAGCATTTTTGTTACCCTCAAGACAGAAATAGCAGACAGAATATTCCACAGAAGGGGCCAGCCTTACTGCGACCTTTTTGCCAGTCACATGAACATGAAATGCAGAAGCTACTTTGCCCTGATTTCCCCTGCAGGAGAAGCCCCAGGGGACGCACTCGTTCACAATTGGCCCCTGGGTCTCCTTTATGCATTCCCACCAATACCATTGATACCTAAGGTATTACAGAAAGCAAAAGCCCTGGGAAGGACCATTATTCTAATAGCTCCTCATTGGCCTTGTCAGATTTGGTTCCCCTTCCTTCTACTTCATCTTTTGGAGGAGTCATGGATTCTGGACCCAGTTCCGGACTTTCTGATGCACTCGTCGGGGGAACTTCATCTCTCTCTGCAGTCCCTGAAGCTGACAGCTTGGCTGCTCCAATTCCCATCATAGCCAGGTTCCATAACCTTTCCAATGAGACAAAGCAAATTCTCCTATCCTCTCATAAATCCTCTACAAGGAAGCTATACCTCAGCAAGTGGAAAAAATGTTCTATAATGGCCTCTAAAAACAATATTGATCCTTACCAAGCCCCTATGGCCTCTATTCTAGAATTCTTTACCATGATATTCAATAAAGGAGCTGCAGCCGCAACAGTTCCTGTTTAACTCACTGCTATTTCTAACTTTCATCTGGGATTTGAAGGATTGAATATTATGTCACACAAATTATCCAAAGCCTTTCTCGAAGGGACCTTTCATATTAGACCACCTGTGAAATCTCCCTATCCCCCATGGAATCTTTTTTTTTTTTAAACTTTATTTTTATTTTTATAATAAAAATAAAACCATGCATACTATGATGGTACAAGCAATAAGAGTTACGGCAATACAACACACATAATGGTTTACAGCAATATAAGTACATGAGAGGGACAAAAAGACATGTTTATAATGATCTTAAAAAGAAATACAATCTCTTGCAGTATACATGGTACACAAACTAACAACTTAACCCAAACTAAACACTATTTACAAAGCTACCAGTGTTGGACAGGGAGGAGGCAGCAGTGAAGCTATTTATACGGTTAGGTAGTAGCAGCCCTACTTGGCTTGTAGTAGGATAGATAGACCCTTCAGAACAAGGGATATGGTATGTAGAGAGAGTAGGAAGGTAAGAAAAAGGAGAAAGAAAAAAGGGGAAAGGGCACAAGAGAGGTTTGTAGGTTAACCATATCTTAGTCACATAAGATTACTTCGAACAGGCTTTTCCAAAGTTTACTGAAGTAGGCTCTTTTCTTGGGTCCGTTTATTATGAACTTCTGTGCTGAGATATATTTGGTGGCCATAGTCTTAAATCCCCAACATAATTTGGTGCGATCCAGGCAATTATGGGTAATGTAGAGTTTTATAAGGAAACACAGCGTTATTAGGATATGAAGATGAAGCTTGGGCAGACCATGGGAGGAATATTTAGAATAGCCGCTTCCCATGAGAGGGTGGAGCTATAGTAGCCCATTTTTGAGACACTTTGAGAGAACACCAGAGTTTGTAAGAGTTATTGCAGTGCCACATAATGTAGAAGATCAGCTTTGCACCTGGACAGCATGTACATAACGGAGAGCTATTAGGGTTGAATTTGTGGATTCTTGTGGGGTAAGGTATGCATTGTTATTCAACATCAGTTGAGTGTAGAAGTTTCTTAAAGGGGATAATTCAATGCTAGTTTTTATGGCTAGTATTTTTTGGTCCTCCGTAATCTGGTGGTTTTGATTGTCCCAATATTTGGAGAGTAGGCAGTTTCCTTTGTAGAGTAGGGGGTGTAATAGTTTGTAGGACGAAGAAATTGTTTTATTATTGCTAGCCAGTGTATTGATAATTAGATTTAGTTTATCCATTAGCTGTATGTCGGGGGCTGTATTGATGGTTTGTGAAGAGATGAGTTCCCTGAGTTGACGTAGTATTACTGAGTATTTGTTGTTAACCTTGAGTGTTAATCGAAGTTCGGCAAGTGACAGGGATTTGTATTTAAGAATATCCCAAACTTTAAGGTCTTTGATGTGGGGGAAGTCAGCAAGGTCTACCATCTTATTGTTAATTTTAAGATTTGGGTTGAGGTGTAATGGTTGAAAAAAGGGTAATATAGATTGAAGATTGATGTCTTTAATCAGCTTTTGAAAGAGTTTTATTTGGTGTTTCAGTAAAGAGAATAATTTTAAGCTATTCAAAGAAGTGGATGGTAAGAAGGGAATAGCCTTAGGATTAATTTTGTTAGATAGGATATGTTTGTGCCATATCTTTAACCACGCTGGGTTATGGGTTTGGGTTTTGTTGTTCATGTTCACAATGGACCACAGTCTGTTAGAGCTAATGATCAGATAGTACAGCTGGCAGTTTGGGAGGCCCACCCCACCTTTCTCCTTGGGAAGACTTAGCTTGGAAGAAGAGATCCTGACATTCTTAGGGAACCAGAGAAATTTGATCAATGTTTTTTCAATCTGTGAAAAAAGGTTGTTGGATATAATTGTATTTGTCGCACTAAATTGATATAGGAGTCTAATCCCCCATGGAATCTACATTTTATGCTTTCTCCCATAATTTGTCCGCCATTTGAACCAGCTTCCTCATGTGACCTCAAATTTTTGTCATGGAAAACCATCTTTTTAGTGGCTATTACTTCTGCCTCTGCCTGCAGAGTGTCAGTGCTTCAAGCCTTGTCCATCAAGCCTCCTTATTTGATTTTCCATGCTGACAGAGTCTCACTTAGAACAAACCCCTCTTTCTTGCCCAAAGTTTGCACTGAAACTAATCTCAACCAAATTGTTGATTTGCCACTTTTCTTCCCCAACCACTCCAACAGTCTAGAGTACATTCTGCACAAACTTGTGATTCACAGACAGTTCAGATTTTACTTGGATAGAACAAAAGATTTCAGGAAATCAGACCAGCTTCATGGAAAGGTATGCCAGTGGCTAAAACAACTCTGTCTAAATGGTTATCTGATTGTATCACCTTTGATTATTCAGCTGCCAATATACCCTTACAGCATAAAATTAAAGTTCACTCAACCAGAGCAGTTTCTACATCCTCTGCTTTTTCTGCCAGACTTCCTATTGATAACATTTGTGCAGCAGCCACTTGGTCAAAATCACATACCTTTATCACTCATTACAAAGTTGATAGGGCGTCTAGGGACAGGGCCTCCTTTGGATCCACGGTCCTGAGAAATGGACTCCCGTGAACCAACTGAGGTAGATGGTGCTTGGGACTCTACCTATTAGTAAAGAATGAACGGCGAGATAGAACAACTTCACATAAAGAAGTTATTTACTTACCATAACGTTCCATGTGAGTTGTTCATCTCGCCTTCATTCTTACGTTCCTCCCTCCTACCCTGTCCTGGGCTCTCAGAAGACCAAGGTGCTAGATCCTTCCTGGTCACTCAACCCTTCTGTACTTTCTCTCTCATGGAGTTATAGAATGACATATGGTATTATTATATGCAGCAAACATGATCTCAGGTAACTCACGGTGCATCATGGGATAGGGACTTGGCCTTGAGCTACTTGAAATCCTCGAGCTTTGTAGTAGATGCCGACTTGGCTCCAAACCCATCAGTAAAGAATGAAGGCGAGATGAACAACTCACATGGAGCATTATGGTAAGTACATAACTTCTTTTTTTCCTTTGGTCACAGTTATTTATCAAATGTCCTTCTTTTCTGAAAAAAAAAGTTTTTGGTTGTCCCCAGTATTTTACAACACCCCTGTCTACCTCCACATTTATCTTGCTTGGTATATATATAATTTTTCTCTTTCTATTTTTAACACAGTATTGCAATCCCAGCCAGCAGTCCATAAACCCTTTTTGTCATAAACCTTTACAATGTCCAGTACTTCTTTACATAAAACTTTCAAATATATTATCAAAGTCTCTCTTTCCACCTCTGTTTGAAATTGTACATGAATCTTTTTTGTTTCTGTTAAATGCTTTTATCACATAAAGATTCCATGGGTTACAATCTTTGTTTCTTTTTTTTTTTCATATTCTCCAAGAAAATTTTCCATTGAAAAAAAAAAACAATCTCAAATATAATGCCACAAAATGTCTGTTTGTTAAAAAGATTAAATGCTCATCTTGTGTGTTTTACACCCAAAGGCGCTATTAAATTGTCCCACACTTCATACCTATCCATTTCTTTGTCTTCTTTACTTTGAATCCTTACCAAGTACTTTTTTTTTCATTTCTTCTGCTGTCTTCTCTGCTACAACACTTAGCCTTCTTTTACTTTCCCTGCATATGTTTTCTTTTCCATCTCATCACTATTCTTCAGGATTGTCTCTGTATTCTCCTTTTGTATATTTTCCATAATGTTCCCCCAGGAAACTTCTACTTCATTTTCTGGCTCACTCTGCACTACCATTTCTTTAAGTAAATCATCCTGCAACCATCCTAACTGGAGGTCTGTGATTAATACATTCATCATTTGCTGACTCATGCCTATCAAACAGGTTTCTTTGAAACATTTTCTCAGAATTCTGCACACATTCTCTGGTCTCAATATTTGCTTTCTCATTCATTTCTTTCACTACTCCATCATTATCTTCTCTCTCCAACTGCCTCCCTGTTTCTCAGGGCCACCTCTGCGTCTGGAATGGAAACAGGAAGTGCTCCTCCAAAATGGTTCACACTCACAACAGTGATGGGTAGGGTTTTTTATTGATATATAGATTACATATTATTTACATATTTACATCATTTCATTATTTACAACTGTTTACAAATCTCCATACATTATAAACTTCAATTTAAGCATTTCTTCCCACTCTGTTATCCACAACCAAAACATTATTTTTCCAGAATCTTTGTCAAAGTCCCTTTTCCATTGTATTTGATTTCATTTAGTCTCTCATTCCATATCGTCCATGAAACATAAAATATTACTCTGTCCATTTTTTCACTTTTTCCTGTTTTCTTGCACCATAATAACCAAATTATGTTATGACCATATTTATTTGCACACATTTTATCAAACTTTTCACCCTATTATGTTTACATATTTCTTTCACAAATTATTAACTCTTTTACATTTCAAAAACATATGCTCAGTAGTTTCAAACTCTCCACATTTATTACATTGTAATGTACTTGTATGGCATATTTGCCTTAACTGGCAATTTTCTAATAGACAATCTCCATAAAAAATCATTACATTCTTTAATCTTTTTATAATTATTATAGCTCATCATTATGGCTTCTTTCTTATCTATTTCTAAATCTTTCCATGGATCAATGCAATAAAATGCTTTCATAGTATTCAAGTAACAAGTCTTTTCTTTTTTTTTTGCATATATTCTTTTTTATTTGCCATAACACAATTTTGTTTTGGTACGCATTCATTTCTCCATTCACAATGCTTTTACTTCTTTAACTTCCATTCCTTTTTATAATATAGTATCATTTCTGTCAAGTTTTTACTTTCTTTCATAATTCCTTTTAATACGTTATATACTAATGATGAACATTGTACACTTGTGTAAGAAAACTTAAAGAAATTTAAGTTTACTTACACAAGTGTACGATGTGTAAGTAATCTTACTATAACAATAGATGTTTGAATAGATCATAGGTAGGTACTAGGCTATTGGCTCTAGGGCCTATACAAGCCTAGCCAAAAAGGTACTCTGGCTTTCTCCACCCAAGAAAATTATTTTCCTGTGTCCCTGTCGAGCAGAGCCGCAGAGATGATCCCGGGGTGAATTTCCTATTTCCCATCCAGTCATTAAGATTTTTCTTGAAGAGTGCTAATGAGGAGCTTTATTTGATATAGATAGGTAGTTTGTTCCAGCGTATGGGAAATCTCTGGGACAGGAATCTATCCCTCCAGCATATTCTGTTTATTGTGGTGACAAGGTTTAGGTCCCTAGAGCGTGTAGCTTGGAGGGATTGGGATTTCTTTAAGTGGAGCATGTCCAACAGCTCTGTGTTTGACATAGCTTTGTATGTTAGGCAGAGATCACCTCTGAGTAGGCGATATATGACGGAGTAAAGCTGGAATTTTTTGGGACGGTCTGCGTAGGGCATCTGTTTGAGGCCAATAATCCTCTTTGTGAGGTATTTCTGCAGCCTTTCCAGTTGTTGTAAATGTCTTGTGAGGTACATACCAAGAGGGGCGCTGTACTCTATAATGGGTCTAATGAGTGATGAATAAAGGGGTGCAATGACCTCTTTTTTTCCTGGATGAGAAACCTTTTGTGATGAGGTGTGCTATGTAGAAGGATTTCCTGACTACTATGGCAATGTGATTATCAAAGGAGAGACTACTGTCCACCTGTGTCCCAAGGTCTCTTATCACACTTTCGGTGTTAAGTAGACTACCATCTATGTGATAGCTCATGGGTACAGAGTTTTTACCAAAGGGGATGACAGTGCATTTTTTGGCATTGAGCTTGAGGCCATGGCTTTCACACCAGGCATCTGTTTCAGTGAGGCCCTTTTGTAGGATGTCCACATCATTAGGAGTTTCAATTATGGCTCCTAGTTTGCAGACATCTGCGAACTTCGTTAGCCAAAGACCTTCTTTGTTAGCCTGTACTTCAGAAAAGTAGATACCAAACAGGAGAGGACCCAGGACTGAACCCTGTGGTACTCCACTTGTCAATGGTCTGAAGTCAGATTTGGAGTCTGCTACTTTCACAGTGTGGGTTCTGTTAGTGAGCCAGTTGGCAACCCATCTTGTGACATAGGGATTTATACCTAGTTTAGTGAGTTTATCTATAATTCCAGAGTGGGGGATGGTGTCAAAAGCCTTGGTGAGATCTAGATAGGCTGTGTGAACCACCTTACCCACGTCTATGGCTTTAGTGACTGCTTCAACGAAGTCTATCAAGTTTAGGAGACATGATCTGCCTTTTACAAATCCGAACTGGGTGGCATCCACAGTTTGGAGATTACCAATGTCTTTGTTTATAAGTTCCATGGCCTTGCAGACCAGGCTCATTAGGCTAATGAGGCAATAGTTGCTGCGGTCTGTGGTGGCTCCCCCTTTGTGGTGTGGGATAACCATCGCTGTGCGCCATTCAATGGGCACAAAACCTGAGGTGAGGCTATGACAGAACATTGTGTTTAGGTGGGGTGACAGTTCATTCTGTAGTTCATGTAGAACGCAGCCTGTGATGTTGTCAGGTCCCATGGATGCTGTGTTCTTGGATTTGGAGAGTGTGTTTTTTACCTGTGTAGCCGTGATTACAGGAACTTTGCATTTTTCCGGTATAGAGATGGACACTTTAGGGGGTGAGAGGGGGGTAAAGTTAGCACTGAACCTGTTTGCTAGGATGTTGGCAATATCAGTTGGTTCTATATATTTAGTGCCATTTTGCTTTAACTTAGAGAAGATATGAGTGTTGCCATTGAGATTCTTGACATAGCTATAGAATGCTTTGTGGTTGTCTTTAGAATTAGTGTTGATTTTGTTTTCGTAAGTAGCTTATGAGGGATCTCAGCTTCTTACTGAGGCTGATCAGGGAGTTCCTCCAATCATGGGATTTTACTCTTTTTTGCAACAGTTTCTGTCTTCTGTTGTAGAGTTTGTTTATGGCAGGGGACCACCAGATTGGCTTCCTTTTTTTGGAGGATAGCATCTTGGTTCTGTTAGGGATAGCATGATCCATGCATGTGTAAGTGCTTATAAAGTGCATTTGTGTAAGATTCAGCAATCGTACCTCTATTGTCCATCTGCATGGGTGTTGTGAAGTTTGCCACTTCTGTCTTAAGAATTTTCTAGTACATGGAAAGTTTTGACTACCAGAAAATAGTAGATGTGGAGATATGGTTTTACAAGGAACCTTTCCATGTGGAAAATGTAGTATCTGTCCTTTTGTTAAAAAGACTTTAATGGCATAAAATTTCAGGAAAGAGGTTTACATAGTTGTAATAGTGAAGGAATAATTTATTGTTTGAGATGTCCATGCAACAAATATTACATTGGAGAAAGCAAAATAAGTTTAGCAACTAGGGTAAAAGAGCACATTTGTGATATTAAAAAGGGCAGTCAGTTTAGCCCAGTTGCATTGCATTTTCTTGAAAAACATGCGGGAGATTTTGGTGGATTACAAGTAACTATTTTATAATGTATTGAAAAGAGAAATTATAGTATAATAGATGTTTAAAAAAAGTTAAGGGAAAAAGAATCTACATTTATTTTAAAATATACTACTTTAAGTCCAGCAGGACTTAATCAAGAATGTAATTGGAGTTGTTTTTTATGAACTTGTTTTTTAAAAAAATACTGCTTTAAATATTTTATAAATTAAGTAATTGAGGATGATTGATAATTGATGCTTGGTAAAAGTATTTAATCAAATGGTTTTGGAATAAGTTATACTCTGTTAAAGGCTTGTATAAGCCGAGGCGCTAGAACGGTGATTTGAAGATTTCTATTTTAATAAATGGTGAAGATTTCCTGGTCGCTTCTTCTTCTTTTTGTGGTTTTATAAAAACTCTAAATATGTTTTCAAACCCCACCCCTTAAATCTTAGAAGACACATAACACTATATGCACTTTCCAAAAAGGAAGAATATCCCCCAAATAGGAACAGTTGTCCGAGCTGCTCCACCCACAGACATTTCCTGTACTAAATTAAGTTTAACCATGCTAAAGTGAATGTTAGAGCCTCTGTTTCCAATTTCCTAGATAGTTCTCTGTTCTAATCTTACTGGTATTCCCCTCCTAGATGTGAAAACAAGTTGCATGATTTCAGTAAACATTGACTGTTAGCCTTGAGAAACGATGCATTGGATACCCTTGAATAAATAAGCTAAACTGTGAACTGTTATATTTAATGAATTAAAGTACTAGGGCTTCTGGGGAGTTAACTACTTGCTTCATTACTTCATTTATTCTCTCTAAACTGCTTGCCAGTATCCCTTTAAAAATTATTGTATTGTATCTTGTACATTTTGCTCAGAACACAATGTTTGGATCTCACATAATTAATTTCTTAATCAACAAGCTCCTTTTCAGCTAAAACATATGCTAATGGAAAATAAACAGTTAACTTTGAAAATGCAAGAAAGAACTACTGTTTTCATGTCTTTATCATTTTCTCTTGTTTTTCAAACATATTTGTTTAAAAACGTGCCTATAGCTTAAACTGTGAACATCAGTCTAGACAACCACTTTTATAAAAACAGGATAAATTATAATTTTTAATTCTACGTATAATGCGATCATTATACTTCATCCTTCAGTATTCTTAAGATCATAACTATAACTTGCTTCTTTTCAACCTTTCTTTACCCTGTTACACTGTAAAGCTTGGATAAATTATAATTAAGAAAAAGTAGTTTTGTGCTTTAATATCACTTGCATATACATCAGTCACTGATAAAACATCCCACCTGTCATTTAAACCCCCTGGCTACATATATATAGGACTGCTTTACAATACAACATATATATGTTACATCACTACATTTATACAAATATTAATTAGAACAGAATCTCTTTTATTTACAATTTATTTACAATTACTTCTTCAGTCCCTTCACTGTCCTTCTGCTACTTTTAAACATTAATCACATCAAGTGGAGTTTGTTCTGTACTCAGTCAACAAGCTGAGTCACTACTACATTTTGCAAACTGCATCTCATGTGTCTAAACTATGACTAATAGGAATGATGCTTTACAATTCTCCCATTTAATCATTAATTTCATGTTGTTGATTTTTTCTGATCATCTTGATCTCCAAATACCAATCTCTGGTTCAAGTCCAAGGTACTCCTGTTTATTTTAGTCATCTTCTGGGTGTTTTTCTGTCACTCAAGCATTTTCGATTGCAACAATAGAAAATATTTCACTAGCAAAGTCTTTCTGTGGTCTTTGCTATTGTGAGAAAACTGAGAAGCAGAGCCTCCTTCAGTTTGCTACTCCACTCTTTGTTGGCTTAACATTTAATTTCCTTTTTAGTCTGTTCTGCATAAAAAAATGTTTTGGTTGCACAGGAAAAAGTATTTTGAAGACAGGTAGACTGAGCAGCTTGAATCTCATACCTGCCTGTCAACAGCCTCTGATTGATTGGATAAACTTACTTCTGTATTTCCTGATTGGTGTACAGTGGATAATCATTTTCCACAAACACTTTGATTTCCCCAATTTTTAATACTTTCCCCTTGCCACTGTTTTTTTTTCAGGATTAGCTCTTTCTGCTGGTATGATTGCATCTTTGCTTATGTAGATTTTGGCTGCTTTCTCATTGCCAGATTATGGGCATGCACACAATGTGCCCTCACAGTTAAATCCCTCTGTGGAACATCAGCCGAGTTACTTATATGTACTTTCATGAAATTAATGCAGTTACTATTTCCATTTTTTATGGTATAGCAAAAAATGTCAGGTTTCCCCTGTGTGCTTTGATGTCTAATCCTACTATATTTTTTAAACAGCTCTTAATTGAGAAGTCTCATGTTCAGACAGTCTTTCCTTCAATTTAGCCCTAGATTTCTGCAGTTTTCATTAGCTGATCTGAATAGCTACTTAAGGTTTCTATTTCCAGACATTTTCATTTTACTTATATATTCCTCCAGTGTCTCACTTATTTTTAACACAGTTGAATCCATTTGATTTATTTTTCTTCTAAATTACTGAAACTAATCTCCTATACAAATGGTGAAACTTGAAGTACTTTTTGTCTAAACAGCTGCAGAGTTCTTCCCAGCCCCTTTTCTTCTCCTTTTCGGGTTGATTTTCTCTTACTTTCTCCCAGTGTTTTTTTTTTTTTTTTTGCTGACACTCAGACTGTGTACTTACTAGTGTGTAACTGAATTTTAGCCAATTTGGTAAGATTTACTGGCTTTTTAAACAACTTCTCGGGTTCACACTGGGATTGCTCTAATCTTACTACTCATTGTGCATCTATCTTGCCTCCCAGACTCAGGAATCATCTTGACCATTCCTGCCCATATCACATCTGAGATCAAGGCCCTCAGCATGGATTCCCTCTTGGCTTTAACCATGACTTCAGAGTCTGTCTGGTTAACCTCAAGCTGGTAACTAGACTATCCATGTCTATCTTCAGTCCTGATTTGTCACTAAACAGCTTGGTACCAAGGATATATTTCTCTCTGGGTGCCCTTTTGAAGTAAGTAAATTTGGGATGCTGGAGCTGAGCCTGCTTCAGAATCAAGCTCATGGGTAGCAGAACCCTTTCAGCACTATTTGATGTCAGGTGGCTTTTTTGGAGTCAGTCTCCTTGGTATTGATGAGGTATTCAGACAGGTTCAGCATTCCTAAATCCTGACCCTAAAGAAGTCTGTTTATATGAGATATTACAATATGCTGCTTTCCCTGATGCAGACAATTGTGTTATCATAGTGTAATGAAATCTCAGCAAACATTGATAGGTCAGTACTTGTGCTTTCCTTTGTGAGCCTGAGAACTTGTATCCGGTTTTACTGGTCTCTTCTGGGACTGTCTTAGCATATGGTTTTGAATTCTCTTTTTTCTTTCTCCATAGTTTTTGGTTTATATTTCTCACAGCCAACAACTGAACCTTCAATCCCTGCTTCTTAGGACAGTAAGAAATGTAGTTTTGGTCTGATTTATTTATTTATTTCTGTACAGGGCTGATGTTTTTCTCAGCTCTCTTTTATCCTGATAGTTAATGAAACTGGTGGCTTGGTTGCCTCCTTCTCTGAATGCTTTACCAGCTTCCCCCTTTCTCTGTTTTTCCAGGTGAAGTATGCTTTTTAGAGGGCTAAAACTGAGCATGTCTCATTTCCTGTAGGGAATGCTGTTTTACATGTAACATATGACTTTCCTTTGGTATCCTCTGGGCAGTCATTTCTACTCTAGTTTTGCAAAGGCCCAAAGCCTGACATTATTTATTGTATTTTGTTTAATCTACATTTCTTGACTGGGATAGTTCTTCTGAGCATAAACTGGGATAGTCTAGCTGAACAGAGCCCATTTTCAGATGAGACCCAGAGAGAAAAACTCCACCATTTGGATAGATGCAAAGTATGCAGTAAAACATTAGCAACAGTTAAACATACTCATCATTTAAAGAGAAAATAACAGATTGGTGGGAAGAAATATAAGAAGTAAAAAGAAGAAAAAAATAAGTAAAGAAATTAGACTTGGGAAATTAAAGAGGAGAAGATGGAAGTGTGGGACATTGTACAATGTAAGTACTTGGAAAAATAAGTGAAAGTGAGCAAGAATATAAGATGGAATGAGATGAGGAGATTGCGCAGATATGTGTATAAAGGGCAAGATAATGTATGATGAGGTAGATATTTGACATGACAAATTGTGTTTTTTTATTGAATTTGTTACTGTTTTCAGGGATAGGACCACTTAGTTTAAAGGTATATTGTTAACATATTGTCATTTTTTATTAGATTCATATTTGAACTCAAATGGATTGGAGGGTCATAGTCTGGTAACGTAAACACTGTGAAGAAAGTTACCGCATTGGTTGTTTGATCTTGTTAATTGCAGAACATCGAGTTTGAGAGCAAAGGCTTTTGTTGGGAGTATATATGGATACTAAGTTAGTTAGGGATGGGCAGGTACCTAATTAGTTTATGCATGGGAGCAAGACTCCCCTGCACCCTGTATATGGGGAGCTGCTCCTCCCACCCCTTGCTAATTTTATATATATATATATATATATATATATATATATATATATATATATATATATACTAATACCAGGATCACACAACAGTGGGAATGGGCAAATTACTTTCAACATTTTGTGTTTTTGACATTTTGTACATTCAACATTTTGGCATGAAACTATGTGTGTGTGTGTGTGTGTGTGTGTGTGTGTGTGTGTGTGTGCATGAGCGTGTGTGTGTGTGTGTGTGTGTGTGTGTAATTTCCTTCTTTTATGCATAGGTTCATAGGTTCATAGGTTTATACTAGGCTATCTGCCCTAAGGCATTTATAAGCCTAGCCCAAATTTTTGTGGCTTACGCCACCCTTATATGAAAAAATACTGTGCCCATTAGTTTGTTGTGCCTCTGTCCAGCAGTGACACAGAGATGATTCCTGGGATAAACCTATGATCTCCCATCCACAGGTCAAGATTTCTCTTGAACAGAGCCAGCGAGGTGCTCTGCCTCACATGGATCGAGATTTTATTCCACAGCATAGGGAGTCCCTGAGTGATAAATCTATCCCTCCAGCATGTCCTATTTATATCCGTGCTAAGGTTTAAGTCACTTGCTCTAGTGGTTCTGGTGGATTTGGATATTTTGAGGTGGAGCATGTCCATTAATTCCGGGTTGGACATGGCCTTGTATGTCAGGCACATGTCACCTCTGAGCAGACGGTATGCAACTGAATAGAGCTGGAGTTTCTTCAATCTGGCAGCATATGACAGATTTTGAAGTCCCTTTATCCTTTTGGTGAGGAACTTTTGGGGTCTCTCCAATTGCTGCAGATGTCGGGTGAGATACATCCTGAATGGGGCATTGTACTCGATCATTGGTCTGATAAGTGAAGAGTACAGGGGAACAATGACCTCACTAGATCTGGATGTGAATCCCTTCATGATCAGGTGGGCAATGTAGAAGGTCTTTCTAACCACTTTAGCAATGTGAGTGTCAAAAGAAAGGCCACTGTCAACCTGGGTCCCCAGGTCCCTGATAACCTCTTCTGTGCTTAGTGGATTGCCACCTATATGGTAGCTTGGGGTTACCTTGTTTTTCCCGAAGGGTATGACTATACATTTTTGGCGTTTAACTTCAGGCCATGGCTCTGGCACCATCTATCTGTTTCCGTGAGTCCCTTCTGAAGGATATCCGTGTCCGATGCACTTTCCACTATGGCGCCCAGTTTGCAGTCGTCTGCAAACTTTGTCAGCCAAAGTCCTTCCATGTTGGCCTGTACTTCTGAGAAGTAGATGCCGAACAATAGGGGGCCAAGGACCGAGCCCTGTGGGACACCACTTGTGATCGGCTTGGAGTCTGACATAGCGCCAGCAACTCTAACCCTGTGGGTTCTGTCCTTAAGCCAGTTTGCAACCCATCTTGTGACATATGGGTTTACATTTAAGCTGGTAAGTTTTTCTACAATACCCGAGTGGGGTATTGTGTCGAAGGCCTTTGCAAGGTCAAGGTAGGCTGTATGGACTGCCTTTCCCTCATCAATGGCCTTGGTGACTGTTTCGAAGAAGTCGACCAAGTTCAAAAGGCATGATCTTCCCTTGACGAAGCCAAACTGGGTCGGGTCCAATGTCTGCAAGTCCCCTATATCTTTGTTTATGAGCTCCATTATGATCCTCTCCATAGCTTTGCAGACTAGACTTGTTAAGCTTATGGGGCGGTAATTACCAGGGTCCATAGAGGCACTGCCTTTGTAGAGTGGGACCACAGTTGCCGTACGCCACTCCTTGGGCACGTATCCTGTGGTAAGGCTGAGATTAAACAGCTGCCTTATGTGCGGGTTTAATTCCTCATTTAGCTCATGTAGCACACAGCCGGGGACACCATCCGGTCCCATTGATGCTGTGTTTTTAGCTTTAGAGAAAGCAGCTTTCACCTGCGCATTTGTGATGTCTGGGAGGCTACACTCTGCTGGGATAGTTATCTCTCCTTTAGGGGGGGAGAGGGGGGTGAAGTTTGCACTGAACCTGTCTGCCAGTATGTTGGCAATGTCTGTGGGTTTAGTGATTTTTGTATCATTTTGGACTAATTCTGAGCATATCTGGGAGTTTCCACCCAGGTTCCTAACAAAGCTGAAAAAGGCCTTATGATTGTCCTTTGAATCCATGGCAATTTTTCTCTCAAAATTGGCCTTAGTTGATTTTATGAGTGCTCATATTTTTTTACTAATAATGATCAGGTGTGACTTCCCTTTTATGGATTTTGTTCTATCATGTAATAGCTTTCTCCTCTTATTGTAAAGTTTGTTAATGGCTGGGGTCCACCAGACTGGGCATTTGCCCTTTGTGGAAAGAGTCTTGGTTTTATTTGGGATTGCCTGATCCATGCAGTCCTGGAGGTGTTCATAGAAGGCATTTGTAAGGGCTTCCACAGCTTGGGTTGTGGTTTCCACTGGCTCAGGGGCCTTGAAGGATACCACACCAGTCTTGAGTAGTGTGAAGTTTGCTTTAGAGAAGTTCTTCACTGTGGTCTTTTTGTTTGGGGTGGGGCGGGATGTGGATTTCCAGTGAGATTAGTTTATGATCAGATCTCACCAATGGGGGATATACTTCCAGTGTGGAGCATTTTGTCCCCATGTTTGTGATAATGAGATCTAGTATATTTTCTCCTCTCGTGGGAACAGTGACTAGCTGTTCCATGGCATTTGAATTTATGAACTCCAGGAACCATTGGGTTAGAAAGTTAGGGCTTGAGTAATGTTCCCAGTCTATATTCAGGTAGTTGAAGTCACCCAATATGATGGTGTTTGGAGATACATTTATACCCTCCAGTGTCTTCAGGAAGGCTGTGTGGGGTTCCTGAGTTTGAGAGGGTGGCCTGTAGCATGCTACAATTTGTAGAGCAGTTTTGCCTATGGTTAGTTGCACCTGGATGGTTTCCGAAGCTTCGTGCGTTGCCACAAACCTGGGTGTGGGTATCCTTTATGAATATAGATACACCCCCTCCTTTTGTGGTGTGGTCCGGGTTTTGGGGCCAGAACGCATGATATGAGGTAAAACCTAATAGTGCCGGGGTGCTCTCAGGAGCCTTGAACCAGGTTTCAGTTACAGCACAGACATCGATGTTCTCCATACTGAGAAGGGCCTCGAGTGTGTGCATTTTGAGATTTAGACTTCTGGCATTGAGCAGCATTACCCTCAGTTTCTTCCCATTTTTGTTTTCTAGGGTGGTAGGTTTAGAATTTGAGCCTTGCCTAAAAAAGTCACTATGGGGGTAGCAAGAGCCTTAGCCAATATCCGGAATCCCAGGGTGACAGGTGCAAGCCGTCCCTCATGGCAGCGTGGCTTGTCAAGCATGTCATCCCAGGCAGACAGACACTGGATCCCCTTTGAATGACACCAGACATTAAGCCAATTGTTAAAGCTGATCATCTTGTCTCTATATTGTGGCATCATTCTTGGTGAAGGAAGGATACTGCTCAGGGTCAGGGTCATACCTGCCTGGGCTACATAATCAGAGAGCTCCTCTATGTCTCTTTTCATGTAGTCCAGGGAGGTACGTCTCAGGTCATTCACACCAGCATGGACAATGACTGTGTCATATTTGTACTTGCCGTGGAGTGACCAGAGTGCTTGTGTTATGTGGCGGATTCTAGCGCCCGATAGGCAGCTTATTGTGACCCTCTCCTTGTTCAGCCTGGTGAGTGGGACGCCAGTGTGTCTGACTATGGAGTCACCTATGACAAGTATGTTTGGTGTTGTATTTGGCCTTAAGGGCTGTGACTGCTTTGCACACCGCTTTTGTGGTTTATGTGTTGCTTGTGGGGTGTCTTGAGGTAGCAGTTGTTTGGGTGTCTGCTTTGGAGGCCTCTGCTGTTTAGGTAAATTTTACTCAGAGCCTCTGAGTATGTCTTTGTGTGTTTATGTGTTTGATTCAGTGGTGTGGTAGCATTATGTGAGGCTGGTTTTGTGGTGTGTGTAGTTGCCTTCTCCTCCTGTCTGGTCTTGCCAGTCCTGAGTTGAGAGAGCTCAGCCTCCAGTTTGGCTAAATAGCTGCATCTCTCACAAGTATTTGTGTTATGTGGGAGGAGGAGAGGGTTGTCTGTGTACATGAGGCAGTTATAACATTGCCTCAAGATTCCCAGATTCACCAGCTGGACTGGAGAGGAGATTGACAACTGACCTTTGGACATGCTAGAATAATATTGGGAATTCCTTAATAATTGAAAACAAGGGCCAGTGGGGAGTGAGGGTGTAGTGCTTTTAATTTTTAGTGCTGACTTATATAATTGCTATAGTGAGCAAGTGCCAGATAACTTGAGTGCAATGTGTTACAAGTAACTAAATGCAAAAACGACAAACAGTAACTTTATTTCAAGTGAAACAAGGAACTAGTACAGTAAGCAATGCAGATATCACTAGTGATCCACAGAAGTGCTGAGAAGCCACATATTATGTGGAATTAGCTTCCAGGGAAATAACAAGCAAACAAACAACAAGTATATAAACAAAGCTAGATTCAGCAGGCCTGGATCTAGTCTATGCTAGAGCAAACAAGGTGTACCAATTTCAGTAAGATACAGTTCAAATATTCAGGCACTATAAACCTTTAACCAGAAATTCCCAGCTCAGAAGGGCAGAGTCCAGCCTCTTCTCCCACAAGAGTGCAGACCACGAACCTTCTTAATGTAAAATAACTGGCCTGAAGCCCAAGTGCCTAAACCAGAACTAATACCCTTGGACACCGGGCTCTCAATCAGTGAATACACTATATCTCAAGGCTTAATAGCTATTCTTGGAGTTCAGCATAGTGACTGTAGCCACCATCGTCAATTTCCTTCTGTGGTGCTGTACTTCTGGTTATCTGCATAGTTGTTTATGCCTTTGCAGTTAATTTAGACCACACCGTCCTTTAGATACCGTGATATGGACATGCTATCAGGTGTTTATTTATTTACATTTCTTTACCTAGGTAGGGCAGTGATCACCAACGACCAATTTCAGGCCCACCCCAGGTTGAAATAGTTTGGATACAGATTTATTATCACAGATGTTACAAAAATAGGAATGGATTTAACGTTGTCCTTTTCATTTGCTTCTCAACTGATGGGTTTCAGTTCCGAACTCAGATCTGGCTTGGCTGCATTTACTAGACTCTCGGATCTTTGAAATTTTCTTATAGCCTTTTCTATTTTAGTCAACTCTTCCTCCCTTACCTTAGTTTTTTTTCATATTTCTCTCATTATTAGGGTTGTAATTTATTTTTTCTTCTATTCTATCTTCAGTAGTCTCAATACCATTGTTGGTATTTCTGTCTTCTTTCTTTCTCTTCTTCCTACCTTTAGAAATTAATTCCTTACCCCTACCATTGTTGGTAGTTTTCAGAAAAAAAAGTATGTGCTCTCTTTCTCTGTTTTTGTGATTATGGCTGACAAGCCCATAGGGTTTTAGAAATGCACTTCCTGTGGGCACAAGATCCCTAATTTTGATGCCCACAGGGAGTATATTTATTGTTTGGGTGCTGCCCATTTAAATACCGAGTGCTCCTTCTGTTTTGGATTTAATTATAGGGCCTTTAGTGGCCAATGTAACAAACTGGGCCTAAAGAGTTTGTTGCCATCTTCTTCTTCTATTTCAGCGGCTCAAACTCTGCAAAAACACGAAAGGCCTCTTCATTGGCATGATAATCTAGGAACCTGTTTCTGGTCCACTCTTCCAAGTTGGCTTCTACTTCAGAGCCTCCTGCCAAAATGCAGAAGTCAGATCTGACACCCTTGGATCCGAAATGGAAACAGTCAGATCTGACACTTATACAGCCTGTCTGGAGCCTGTCTCTTCTCTACTCCATTCTCTCTTCCTACAAGAGACCCCAAGGAGAGAGTCTTAGCCCCAGTCCACTACTTCCTCCATCAGGTCTTCCAGGAAAGTTTCTGATGCTGAAGTTAATAGGATGATGAGGAAGTTCCTCAGAGCTCTGATTCAGATGGGGGTTATGCCAGCTCTATCTCCTGAGCATATCTAAACAATCCAGCCTTGGTTTGGGATTTATTGTAGAGTTGACTGGTAAGAGAAGTTTTATCTGAATTTATATTGTATTTGTTATCTCTGTTTTTAACTGTGTGTAGGTAGGAAGGGATAGCTTGTTAACAAGATTTACTTTGATTCTTATTTTGTTGTTTTACCTTTAAGTTCACTGTTGGTTGTTACAAAGGGATAGGTTTTACATAAGCAAACTCTAGCCACCCCAAGGGGCCTAGACAGCTATAAATTCACACAGACTGCAGAGAGGGAAATTCTGAGCATATCTAAACAATCCTACCTTGGTTTGTGATTTTGTGATCTTTACTGTTAAAAAGAAATATGACTGTGAGCAATAGTGAGCAGAAGTTACTGCGTGCAACGTAAAGGAATTACAACTTTTGTCTGGCTTGCATTACATGTATGGTCAGAACAACTTTACTGTACTTAATTTATTATTTAGTTGTATATTGTTGGTGTGATTTTTTTGTCATAGAAGTTGATTTAAGTTCTCTTTGAATTCAGTGGTTACAGTTTTTGATCCTTTTCTTTTACAATATTTTATTCGTTTGAACCTGAATATGGATTCCTTAAATGAGTATGCAATTAATGATTTGCTAATGCACAAATACCTTGTACAGTGTAATAAATGTTATGCATATTTAAAGGTAACAGCTGATAACACTGCTGATCTGTGTTTCTCATGTCAAAAGTTGGATGATCTGCTTACTATTGTTAGAAGTAAATCTAGACTTAATGATGATTATTGCACTTGTGCAATTGGCACAGCTTGGAAAACTGTTGATGTTAAGTTGTCTATCTCGCCTTCGTTCTTGCTGGTTGGGATTGGAGCCGATCCTTGGCTCTGACTCGGCCATCTTCTATAGCTCGAGAGCTGTTTACTGGCTCGAGGCTACTCCTTATCCCATGATGCCTAGCACTAGCTACTCAGATCTCGTTTTCCACTTTAGCTGCGAGGTGTCGTTTTTCTCGCTCAGGCTTGTATTAACTTTCTTATAGAACTTTTTTCTGAGAAATATGTCCTTTTTCTTAGTGGGTATTGTTAACTTTTAGTTTTAAACTTGTTGTAGTAGTTAAGTGTATTTTTGTAGTTCCTTCCCTCCCCCTTAAAACTCGTTTTAATTAGAGAGTTCTCCCCTCCTTATCCTTTTCTTGTCAGGTTAGCCATTTAGGTTAGAGACTTTCCTTATACCTTCTTGTTAGGCCAGCCATTTGAGTTAGAGGCTTCCTAAAAAAAAAAAAAAAAAAAAAAAAAAAACTTTAGTCTGTATTATACTGTGCTGTCTGTGTTTTTCCTGTACACTATATATTGATTATTAGCTATTGTTGTCTTTTTGGTTTCAGGATGTCTAAAGAATCCAAGGTGTCTGGGTTCAAGAAGTGTGACTCATGCTGTCAGAAAATGTCTCTGACAGATGGGCACACTTCTTGCGTCTATTGCTTAGGCGCTGTGCACCTGCAGGACTCTTGTTCTATCTGCCATACATTTAGTCCAAGAGTTCTGCAGGAGCGTAAGAATAAGCTTATTCTTAGGGGTCTTTTAAAGCGGGTTTATATTATATTCTTGAACGCTTAAAAAAGCAAACACTGATTGATCGAACTTATTTTTGCGAAACTGCAAAATATCGAAGCAGCAGAAACTCGAATTTTTTCCTAGGGAAAGAGTTTGGTTGTCCGTTTCTGTTGTTTTGGTATTTTCAGTGTTATGGTTGAAAGTTACCGGTCAGATTCAGGTAAGTGTGCGATTGTGTGGATTTGAGTGTTAGGGTGATTTAGGTGAGTTAGGGTTAGGGCTCGGGTTATGTGTGCGATTGAGTGGACATGAGGGTTAGGGTGGATTTAAGTGAGTCAGGGCTAGGGAGCTGGTGAGGTGAGTGTGCGATAGTGACGGACCTTAGGTTTAGGGTTTGGGTTAAGGTAAGTGGGTAGTTAGTGGTGTGTTCATAGTTTAGTGTAGGGTTAGGTATCAGATTTTAGGTGTATGTGTGTGGATTTCTGTTTGTTTGGTGTGATTGTGTTGTGTGTATGTGTTTTGGATCAGCGATTTTTTTTCCCTGATCTGACAGTTCGAGATTGTAAGCTTTTGCTTAAATTAGGTCGATCAATCAGCGTTCGCTTTTTTAAGCATTCGATGATATAATATAGGACCTTTTAAAGCCCCAGGATTCACCGGCCAAGACTCAGCCTGTGAAATCCCCAAAATCTTCCAAATCGTCGGCTCCAAGTGTGGAGCCGTCTTTGGTTCAGACTCTACCTGCTACTTCGGTTCCGGCCGGAAACGATAAGATTTTCTCCCCGTCGGCTCCATCAGAAACTTTGGAGCTGTTGGGGAGCCACAAGAGGCTGAGGTCCCCCTCTCTGGAATCGATTAATTCGGCTCCTCGGTCTCCCCTGCTTCAGAGCGAGCGCAGTCACAGATTTTCGCACTCCTCTTGATCCTTTAGGCTCTCGGATCACGATGTGGAGAGAGTGGTCAGTAGGTTGCTTAAGTCGCAGACACTTGCCAAGATGTTGTCCAGCCCTCCTCAGCAGGTGTTGGCTCCGTCCACTTCTATCGATGTTCCTCCTCCGACTCCATTGAGCTCGGAGCCAGAGTTTGTTGGGGTTCGTGTAGTGGAACCGTCGGCTCTGATAACTCTTTCTCCTTCGGTTCCGTCGTTGGCTCCGATTCCCTCGATGGTGCCGTCCGTCGAGGGATCTGGGTGCCGAGGCTCCCTCGTTGGCTCCGAGGAGGCGAGTGGCATCGGACCCTTGTCCAACCCTGTTCTCCCTCTCGGAGCTTTGGTGTAGGTGAGCTCGGCTTTTACACTGGCCTCGGAGCCATCTCCCTCGGTGCAGAGAAGGATTTCGATTTCCTCGGAATCAGAGCCTTCTCTGCATCATGGCAGGGATGCCTTTGATGTCATGAGGAATGTGCTGGCCACTGAGTCAGCTCCACTATCGGCCCCATTGGCTCCATCCCCTGTAGTGCCTGTGCCAACCTCTGCTCCTCCTCCAGACCCCAAGCATGGGAAACCGGCACTCCAGGGCACCCCATTGGGTGTTTCCTCTTCTTCCAAGGCCTCCCCTGATCATTCAGAGGAGCCCCCTTGTAAGAAGAAGTGCAAGAGGAAGCACATTGACTCCCCTGATTCTGTCACTTCTGATACAGACTTAGATGACTCGGAAGGGTCCTCGAGATCCCCCTCTGAAGATGTTTCTTTTTCGGACATCCTCGAAATGCTTAAGCAGAGGGGGAACTGGAATCTCCTAGCCCCTACCGAGGATGAGTCTGTATTCCTGGATGCGTTCGGTTCCCGACCTTCCACCTCCTGGGTTTCTCCATCTTTCGATCCACTTATGTCAGTGGTGGCTCGAAAGGCTTGGTCAGCCCCGGATACAGTGGAACCAACCCTGAGGAGACCTGGAAAGTTTATCACTGCACCCCATGATAAGCAGGTCCTTACCAAAGGTGTTCCTGTGGATGCCATGGTGGAAGCAGCAGCCACAAAAAAGGAGTTAGCGGAAACTTCTTCATCTGTCCATCCTCCTAACAAGGAGTCTAGGAACATGGACAGATATGGGAAGTGAATGTTTGCTTCAGCGACCTTTTCTATGAGGTCACTAAACTACTTATGCCATTTTACCCGGCTTCAGAGGGATCTCCTTAAAGAGCTCGGAGATACCCTTCAAGATCCATCAGCTGAGGGTGCTCAAGCTAAAGTGGCTTCCCAGCTGGCGATCCTTAATTTTGTAGTTAACTCCTCCATGAGGCTCATTTCCTATGCAGCCGATGGTGCGAGTAGAGCTGCAGGTATGGGTGTGGCCCTGAGGAGACACGCCTGGATGTGGCTGTGTAATTTTGCAGAACCCTTTAGAGTGTCATTCACCGACACCCCCTTTGATGGTTCCTTTCTTTTTGGACCACAGGTGAAAGACACTTTGACTAGGTGTGAGCAAGAAGGCAATACTCTCTCTGCTGTGGGAGTCCGTTTTTCCACTCCTTCCAGACCATACCCCAAGGGTCAGAAGAGTGGTAAAATGTGGTTCCGAAATTCCCAGGGAGCCTCGCCTGACACAGGTAGCGATTTTTCCTCCAGGGGCAGGGGGGAAAACAACAACAACAGACACCGTCCTCATGGCAGAGGGGGTCCGCAGAACCAGGCCAATAGAGAATCTTTCTCTGAGAAGCCCTTTCAACATCCCTGAAGGGTTTCCCGGCTGCCCGCCTCTGAAGGCAGTCGGGGGAAGACTTTCTCTGTACCCAAAAGCCTGGCAAAATTTAACGCAAGACAAATGGGTACGGTCAGTTATATCCAGAGGTTACAAAATTCCCTTCTCTCAACCCCTTTTACCTTCAAACAAATCCCTTCCAGATGTTCCACCCAATCTGAGGGACCAAGCAGTCATAGAAGTTTCAAAACTGCTAGAAAAAAGAGTCATCCAGGAAGTCCCGGCAGACCAACATGGATCCGGAACTTACTCAAGGTTCTTTTTGGTTCCAAAAAAGACAGGGGACTGGAGACCGATTCTGGATCTCAGCAGACTAAACAAGTCTGTTCAAAGAACAAAGTTTCGGATGGTCACGCTACAGTCCATTCTACCCTTTTTGGGTCAGGACAATTGGATGTTCTCCATAGATCTTCAGGATGCATACTATCACATCAAAATGGACAGGCACTCCAGGAGATTCCTTCGCTTCCGGCTGGGAGACAGTCATTACCAGTTCAGAGCTCTGCCCTTTGGTCTCACCGCAGCCTCCATGGTGTTCACCAAGTGTATGGCAGTGGTCAAGGCTCACCCGAGATGTCGAGGATTCCAGGTGTTTCCATATCTAGACGACTGGCTTCTCACTGCTACTACCAGACATCAACTTCTGCAAGCCAGGGACTACACAATCACAATCTGCTCCCAGCTAGGCATCACAATAAACTTTGAAAAATCTGCCTTGTTGCTCTGTCAATCTATCACCTATATAGGAGCAGACTTAGACAGAAAGAACATGTCCGCAAGGCTACCGCCAGACAGGGTGTCTACAATTCGCCAGCAAGTTCAAATTCTAATGCAGAGCAAAAGGATCCAAGTCAGATTCGTCCTTCAAACTCTGGGTTCCATGGCAGCGGCAATTCTTCTAATCCCTTTGGCCGGCTTTCACATGAGAATCCTTCAGTGGCTTCTGTTCACACAGTGGTCTTTCCAACAGTTGCCCATGTCTCACATGATCATGATTACAGAAGTATGCAAAAGGCACCTTTCCTGGCGGATGGTCTCCCCACTAGTGTCTCAGGGCAGACCCTTCATTCGGCCCCCTCCGGTTGCCACAGTGACCACAGATGCCTCCCTGATAGGGTGGGGGGGGCATTATCAGGGCAGGACAGTCCAAGGCACTTGGCAGCCTCACGAGTACCTTCTGCATATAAACTTCTTAGAAATGAGAGCCGTGCTCCTAGCTTTGCAAGCTCTTCAGGACACTCTCCCTTCTAGGACCATTGCATTTCAAACGGACAACATGTCAGTGGTGTGGTACATCAACAAGTAGGGCGGAACCAGGTCCTATCCCCTATGTTGAGAAGCACTCAGACTCTGGCAGTGGGCTCTTTCCTCCCAACGATTTCTGATTACGATGCACATCCCTGGGAGGTCCAACATCGTAGATGACAGGCTCAGCAGAGCTATTCTCATGCCTCATGAGTGGTCTCTGAATTAGGTAGTTGCGGATCTGATCCTCCGCAAATGGGGACAGCCTTGCTGCGATCTTTTTGCCACCCCCTTCAACAACAAATGCAACAACTACTCTCCCTTCTTCCGCTTCCAGGTCACTCTCCCTGAGACGCTCTAGTCCACGATTGGCATCAGGGACTCCTTTATGCCTTCCCTCCATTTCTCCTGATACCGAAGCTCATACAGAAAGCTATATCGTTGGGTTGCAAAATGATCCTCATTGCCCCCTACTGGCCTCTACAGATATGGTTTCCGTTCCTGCATCATTACCTTCTCGAGCAGCCCTGAACTCTGGATCCAATTCCAGACCTACTGATTCATCAATCAGGTGGGTTGCATCATTCCCTTGAAACACTCCAGCTCACAGCTTGGTTGCTCCACTTCCACCCCTAGCCAGGCTTCCCAGCATTTCCCTGGCCGTGCGTGAGATTATTGTGTCCTCTCACAAGTCCACGACTAGAAAAACTTATGCTAGTAAATGGAAATGTTTTTCTTGTTGGGCAGAGGCTAGGAACATAGATCCCTTTTCAGCCCCAGTCCACGAAATTTTGGAGTTCCTAGCACAGCTCTTTCATTCTGGGTCCACTTCTGCTACAATCAGGGTTCAACTGGTGGCCATTTCTAACTTTCATGTTGGGTTGTTTAATTCAAACATTATGTCTCATAAGCTCTGTAAAGCCTTTCTAAGAGAGACTGCTCTCCTTAGACCTCCAGTGAGAGATTTCCCCCTCCTCCTTGGGACCTTAACTTGGTACTAACTTCTTTAATTATGCCCCCCTTTGAACCTGCAGCGTCCTGCTCAATTAAATTTCTATCTTGGAAAACACTCTTTCTGGTAGCTATTACATCAGCCAGACGCATTTCTGAACCTCAGGCACTATGTGTTTGTCCTCCATACTTGGTTTTTCATAAGGACAGGGTTGCTCTGAGGACTAATCTATCATTCAGGGGAAAATACTTTCTCTTTCACTTTATCAAACTTACGCAAGACCTTCCTTAAAGTTACCTTTTTGCTTAGATCCCAAGTGAAAGACCCTACACCACCCTGGGATTTAATAGTTGATGTGAGAGTGTTCGATCTCGCCGTTTGTTCTCTGTTCGGAGCCGCATCCTCGATCCTCGGCTCCGGTCGGCCAAGCCAGCAACCCAAGCATGAGAAGCTCGAACTAACTCCCAACCCCCTGCCTTTACCTGCCTTTCCTAAGATTTAAATACTTTTTCTGTATTTCTTAAGAATTATTTTTTCAAAAGTTATTTTAGTTGACTGTGTGTGTGTGATACTGTTTTTTAAACTTTATTAGAGTTTTTTACTGGATTGACTGATAGACATTCTTTTTACTGATTTTGACAAATTTATTGGATTGGACATTACTACTGGACTTTTTTTTCTTTATATATATTATTTGTTAGCTACTTTACTGATGTCTGTCCATCTGCAAGAAGACTGTTCAATTTCTCATTCTTTCAGTCAAGAGGCTCTGGATTCAGACCAGGCATCCAAATCCTCGAAGGAATTGAAGATGTCCAACTGTTGTCAGTTTCTTAATGGAGAATACGGCCTTATCCAAACTCATCTTGGTCTCTCTCTCAATGATGTCCGAGACTTGAAAGCCTTGAAGAGGCTGATCTGCTGATTGTACCTGAGGAAGGTGTTGTCTACCTAGACAACCACATCAGCAGAAACAGAGCTTCCTCTCCCCTCCCCATAAGGACCTCCTATCCTCCCACGAGACACTTAGATTCTCCACAAGAATCATTGACATCGACACTGACTTGATGAGTCAGAAGGGGTCCCCAAAGTCACCCTCAGAGGATGTCTCTTTCTGACATCTTGGAGATCCTAAAGCAGAGAGGTGATTATTCTAAGACTTCCCCAGAAAGGATAGCTCACTACAAAAGCACATTATCTCTTCTTCTGTCCAGAAAATCCCCAGCAAAACTGGTTCTGATACCATTGGGAAGACTGCACATGAGAATTCTACATGGCTACCTGTTGCACAATGGTCGCTCCAACAGCTACCTCGACAACACCTAAATTCTGATCGTTCTAGAGTTGAGGGCAGTGTTTTCTAGCTGCAACACTTGCTCCCTTCTTCCTCTAGGGACTATTGTAGTCAGATCAGACACATGTCCGTAGTCTGGTGTACAACAAAACAAGGGGAGGGAAGTCTTATATCAATCATGCAGAGAGGCTAACGACCTGCAAAGGACATAATCCCTCATTGCCCCATTGGCCTCACAAATTTGGTTGTTCCCTTTCTCTCACCTGCAGTTCAGAATATACTAGTGGCTTCTCCTTAAAGCTTCCACTACTAAGACCTACTACTAATGGAAGCGTTCGCTTTTCTGGCAATGGGCAAAGCATTTGACCCTGTCATAGTCTGCAGTCTGCTAATCAAGATTTTAACAGAAATTGTTCCGGGCACCTATTATGGCTCACAGACTTCGTAAGGCCCTTTAAAAGGATCTTTCCATATTAGACCACCAGTTAGAACTCCTACATCTCCTTGGAATCTAAACCTTTTATATTATAATTGATGTTACCCATTTGAGAGCCAGCCCTCTGTCCATTGATAGAGTATTTGTCATGGAAGACCCTCTTCTTGGTAGCCATACATCCCTAATCCATCCTTTCTCCCCAAAGTATGCAAAAATCACTCAATTGGAGTATATGTTACACAAGTTGGATGTCCATAGACAACTTAGATTTTACTTGGAGAACACAAAGGATCACAAGGAATCTCAACTTTTTTTTTTAGCTTTTGACAGCAGGAAAGGTGTAGCAGTTACAGATCAGTGTCTACATCCTTGGCTCATGCAGCTAGCGCTACCATTAGACACTATTTCTCTCATTACAAAGTAGACAGGGTTTCTAGGGACAGCAACTCCTTCCACCCATGTGGAGGTTCATCTCGCGCCTTTTCTTACATTCCCTGTGCCTGGTCTGGATTATTTGGCTTCTGCTTTTGCAGTGTTGTATATATATATATATCTTGTATATATATGGATTGCAGAGCTGGCAAGGCGGCATGGGGAGCCGAGGATCGGCCTGAACCAGTGTAGAACAAAAAGGCGTGATGAACACTCTCACAACTATGGTAAGGACATAACTTCTAATTCTGCAAGCTTTAAGTCAGAGTAGTTTTGAACTAGAGCTAGATCTGACTTAACATTTTTATCTTGGAAAACTGCTTTTCTTGTGGCCATTACAGTTACTAGATGAGTACCCAAGTTCCAGGCTATCTTTTCCAAATCCCCATTTTTGATCTTCCACATAGAGAGAGTTACCTTACAAACCAATCCATCCTTCCTTCCTAAAGTAGTCTCGAAAATGAGTATTAATCAAGCCATTAATTTGCCTGTTTTCTTTTCCAACTTTACTAATAAAGATGAATACATGCTTCATCTCTTGGATGTACATAGACAGGTTTTTATTTTTATCTCCATTGAACAGAAGATTTCAGGAAGTCAGATCAATTGTTTGTCTCATTCTTCTCCAACAAATTGGGCAAACCATTTTCTAAGGTTAACGTAGCTAGATGGCTTATGCACTGCATATCCTTTGCTTACAGTCAACAAACTTTGTCTTTCCCAGACCCCCTAAAGCAAAACTCTACCAGAGCAGTGGCTACATCATTCATGTTTTGGTCTAGAACTTCTGTTGATGACATTTGTGCTGCAGCTACTTGGTCCAATGCTCATACATTTATTGTTCATTACAAATTGTATTTGACTTCCAAAAGTAGGGCTGCCTTTGGTTCTGCAGTACTCTGGAATATCCTTCCATGAGGCCACCCAAGATTCATGTAGCTGGGGACTCTTTCTCATCATTTGAGAAACAATTAAAAGGACAAAGTCAGATATTAAAGTTATGTACTCATCATAACTATGCATCTGTGTTGCCCATTTTCATTCTTCCTCAACTTCCCAGTCCCCTTCCCCCTTCCTTTTAACTCCTGTAGTGACCTTATGGTTTTTGTGGTACCTCTGTTCCAGGTTTCAGCCTCAGTGACTTTGTAAAATGAAGAAAACTAGACTGACACAACGCTCCACCTCACTCGGGCACCAAAGCCAGGATAAACGCTAATAGCACTGCTGTAATTTTAATACTGTTTGAACAAATACTGGAAACTTTTCAAACGAAAACGTTTTATTCCACTTTGAAGTGTGCAAATAATCATACACTTTTCGTCAGGGCTCCTGCCCCAACTTCTTCAGAAACAACAACCCTTAACTAAAACACACCTTTATATAGTCCATCTAAACGTCATCAAATTAGTTAATTAATTAATTACATCTAATTTAATACACTTTATTTAAACATAAATAATAAAAATTTTTATCTATAATATAATAAACTTCTACATAAATACAGTCAGTTCATCAATTTAAATTAAAAGCTTATTTGATTTATATTATATTGTCTAGTATTATGTTACTTTGAGACACTTTAAAACTTTAAAACAAATACGTGGACCTTTCCTACCAACATATTTCGCTCCCTAAATTACAATAAATCTAAATGTAAATATAGAATTAAATTGTTAATAATGTTAAAACGTTAAAAATGTATATGCATGTTGAAGTGAACATAAACCATCCTAGCGTAGCAAATGCACGGACCTTTCCTACTTACATATTTCTCTCACTGAAGAATAATGAATGTCAATGAATTTATACACATAAAATCATTCTAGCCTAACAAATTAAGTCTTTTATATTAGTAAATGCTGAAATAAATATTAAGGCTTATTGGAATATTAAAGTGTACACTCAAAACAAAGTTTAAAATTTTTAAATGATCTTAGTTAATATTTGTAATTATTAACTAATATTAATAAATATTAATAAATATTAATACATTTAATTTTAATAAAATTTATTAAATAAATATAATAATAAATAACAATAATACAAAAACTTCATTACTAACATTTGGTATTAAATATTTGATATATAATATATAATAAAATAAATTATTTTAAATTTAAATTTAATATCCAATGTATAATTTCTTTTATGGTTTTAATGTTTAGTATACACTCATGTTTCTATTTAAAATGTAAAAAATATATATATAAAAAAAAATGTGTATCAAATATTTAATACCAAATGTTAGTAATGAAGTTTTTGTATTATTGTTATTTATTATTATATTTATTTAATAAATTTTATTAAAATTAAATTTATTAATATTTATTAATATTTATTAATATTTATTATAAAGGTTAGGCTCATTAAAAAATCAAAGTAAAAAACAGAATATCATCAGTATAAGTCTTCAATAAAGGTTGCTTCCTTGCTTCATAGTATAAGAGCCATTGTCACAGTATTGTCACTAACAAACAGTTTCAACCACAATACAACCCTATGAACTAAATAAAACAAGCATGTGACTCTATATATTTGCTTAAAGCTGTATTCTTCTTATAGATCAGAAAGCATTGTTAAAAAATGTATTCATGTCAGGCAGTCTATAGCTAGAACTTATAATAAATTAAAGCTACGCTTAAGGTGTGACTATCTAATAAAATGCATAATAAAGAATATAAACACAATAACATTCTAAAACTGTGCATATCTTAATACACATAATGTAGGGAATGCCGTAAATATATAGACTTACAAAACATATCATAATAAATATTATTTTTAATGATTTCTAAAAACATATAAGTATAGAACATTACTATATTTTATATTAAGATATTTATATAGCATTATGCATTAAATATCTCTATTTATAATTTTGAAATGCTTGCAAGCCGATGTTTTAAAACTTAAGAATTTTTTGTAAGTATGAATGAATGGGTTTATATATTATTATATTTATACAGATTGTTTTACGATAGATATTATGAATTTTATATTTTATATTTTTATTAAAATTATATTACCTTAATATATTTTATGTTTTATTATACATTTTAAACGATGCATTAACATTATGTATAACAGAATGTTTAAATAAATATATTATTATAGATTATATTAATTGTGTAAACACATTAATGTCACCTCAACTTTGTTGTGTACACACTTAGCTATAAAATGCTTTTTTAAGAGATAACACAGCACAATATTTTTGATGGTATTTGATTGACACAGATGGTTATTTTACCTATTATATAAGCGTTCTGTGTTGCTATATACTGATATTGATCAAAGGGAACTTTAGCGCCCCATTTTACTGACATTTTACAGACGTTCTGACCTCCTCTTTTATTCAAAGATTGTTTGAACTGCTTCACTGTGTTTGCAGAGGACTGTTTTATTTATTAATATTAGTTAATAATTACAAATATTAACTAAGATCATTTAAAAATTTTAAACTTTGTTTTGAGTGTACACTTTAATATTCCAATAAGCCTTAATATTTATTTCAGCATTTACTAATATAAAAGACTTAATTTGTTAGGCTAGAATGATTTTATGTGTATAAATTCATTGACATTCATTATTCTTCAGTGAGAGAAATATGTAAGTAGGAAAGGTCCGTGCATTTGCTACGCTAGGATGGTTTATGTTCACTTGAACATGCATATACATTTTTAACGTTTTAACATTATTAACAATTTAATTCTATATTTACATTTAGATTTATTGTCATTTAGGGAGCGAAATATGTTGGTAGGAAAGGTCCACGTATTTGTTTTAAAGTTTTAAAGTGTCTCAAAGTAACATAATACTAGACAATATAATATAAATCAAATAAGCTTTTAATTTAAATTGATGAACTGACTGTATTTATGTAGAAGTTTATTATATTATAGATAAAAATTTTTATTATTTATGTTTAAATAAAGTGTATTAAATTAGATGTAATTAATTAATTAACTAATTTGATGATGTTTAGATGGACTATATAAAGGTGTGTTTTAGTTAAGGGTTGTTGTTTCTGAAGAAGTTGGGGCAGGAGCCCTGACGAAAAGTGTATGATTATTTGCACACTTCAAAGTGGAATAAAACGTTTTCGTTTGAAAAGTTTCCAGTATTTGTTCAAACAGTATTAAAATTACAGCAGTGCTATTAGCGTTTATCCTGGCTTTGGTGCCCGAGTGAGGTGGAGCGTTGTGCCAGTCCAGGTTTCAGCCTCAGTCTTTTCTATTAGCCTTCTTTTTGTCTTAGACTAAGGTTAGTTCTTTCTATTAGTTATCAGGTAACAAAGTCAGTCTGAGGTATTGTAAAGTGACCAAGGCATTATGGGTAAAGGGAGGAGTTTGTGAGTTGGATATGAGAGTCAAGTAAATGTGGCTGAGCTGGATCCGAGGTCAGATCTGAGTCCCATTAGTTGAGGAAGAATAAAAATGAACAACACAGATGCATAGTTGTGGTGAGTACATAACTTTAATTTATACAGTAAATCATCTGAAAATATGGAATAGGCACCAACATAGACAGAAGGAGTAGTTTACAAACATAGACACTACTGTATATCAGTGCAGCATGTACATGTTGAATTGTGAGTGACATGCCTGCCTTGTAGATGTGAGTAGAGAAATTTAGTAGAGTAGCAGAGAAGTGAAAGAAGGGAAAAAAGGCATAAGAAATTAATAAATATACATTTTGTAGAGGAATAAAATTTGGGGATGGCTGTGAGATGTTTATGGCTAGGGTTAAAGATGGCTGAGGTAAGTAGAGATGAAACATTTGCACTTGCTTTGTTTTTTCAAGTATGTTTTCATGTGTACTCTGAATTTTAAAAAGTAAGAATATTGTTTAAAATGAGTGGTAATTCTTGCCATCCTTTAGGGACAAGTATTTAAAAAAACTGGTTGGTGCACTGAAATTTAGTTCTTGATGTTTCCAGGGATGGCCCTGACATTGTGTGGCTCCACACGTTGTAGCTTGGAGTAGTAGGAATCAGTTTAGCAGAGAGGGGTGAGACAGAGTTTTGGTGCAGGAGTTTCAAGATCAGGGATCCAAGTAGGAGATTAGCTCTTTGTCTTATTGGTAACCATTTGGCTTTTTCAATTGAGAGAGAGTGATGTTCATTATTGTGTGAGCTGGATATGAAACTACAGATTTTGTACAATAGGGAAGGTAAGACTGAGGTGGTTTCTTAGATGTTTTGACTATAATTGGTAGTCCCTGTTTCAGTTGTGCAGACAGTATACCTTTGCTGTGGTTGTTGTTGCTGGCTCAGAGAGAAATTTTGCAGTTTGATGAGCTCAGAATAGGAGAGTGTTGATTTTAGTAATAATTTTTTTATTTGTGTTCATGATTTTAATTATAATTTTTTTATTTGTGTTCATGAAAGTCTAGATAGAGTTTGGTCAAGCCAGAATCCAGGTATTTGGAAGTGAATGTGATTTTGACTTGATATTTGTTTCTGTCTGTTGGTGTTATTTTTTAGGACATTTTGCTAGCTTATGTGATGTGCTAAATATAATAAATTTGCTATTGACTACATTTAGGATGAGTTTGTTTTTGGAGATCCAGGTTTGAAGTGCTGTAATCTCATCTTGGAGTTAGTTTTGTATTATGGAGTGGCTGGGGATTAATCTGTAAATAACCCCATCATCAATATAAAGCAGCATGGAGATGGTGTGGTGGTCAAGAGGAGGGTTGTTTATAAATATTTAAAAAAGGTTGTAGTAGTAGAATGGGGCCTTGTGGTACTCCTGTTTGGATGGCAGCAGCTGTGGAATTAGCAGAGCCAATCTTACATTTATAGGTTTTGTCATAGAGGAAGTCTCTGTATCAGTTTGTAGCCTCAGGATTGATACTTATCTCAATCTGTGATGCATTCTTCACAGACAAATTTGCTACAGTTGGGCACCACACTTCTCCCTCTTAGTTTTTGATAAAGTGTCAAGTTCTTTACTATTTTTAAATAGTATTTTCCTTATTTTTTACCATAGTTTGTATGCTCTATGTTAACCTCTAACACAGTTATTCTTGATTACCATTATTGGTAATTCTTCCGTTTCTAACCTTTTTCTAATTAAAAAAAAAGGTTAAAAGAAGATCTTTTCTCAATTTAGTTGTTTTTCTTGGCTAAGTCCTTTTTTATTGTAGGACTGTCAGTCCTTACTCTCCTGTGATGGCTGACAAGCTGACAGGATTAAAAAAAAGCACTTCTTGTGGGCATAAAATCCTTAACTTGGATGCCTGCAAGGAGTGTGTTTACTGTCTTGGAACCACTCATCTGAATACTAATTGCAATATTTGTGCTGCATTCAGTTCCAGCGTTAGCTGACAGATGCAGTAAACTTATTTTAAAAGTACTCCTTCCTCCTGCTTCAACACCTGCTTCTGGGGCTCAACCCCTGACAAAACTACTAAATCTGCTCCCTCAGTGCATAGAAAATGCTCTCCACCAAAGTCCCTTAGGACTTCTTTGGAACCGCCAACTAAAATTTTGAAATCTTCAGATCCAACATCCTCTGACCTGAAGGCGTAATCTTTGGATCAAAAAGTGTCAGATCACAGAGCTTTTAATCCAGTCATATTATCAGCCAGTCCTACAGCTTTGGTCTCAGATCCTAGCATTTCGGTTCCAAAACCTGGCACTTCACACAGCCAATGAACTCACTCACCAGAATTCATCCTGGATCAGATCTCTCTTATTTTACACTCTCCCTTCATGCAAACTATCAAAAAGTATTCCAGGCCTCAGTCCAGTGCATCCTCCAGGTCCTCCAGAAGTTTGTCAGAAGCGGATGTGGATAGGATGAAGCAAGCATTTCTCAGAGTTCAGATCCAGATGGGAGTTCATACCTGCTCCACCCCCTGTTGGAACCATGAGTCTTCCAATCACCACCTATACAATACTATCTCCTTCTCAGATCCACCCTTCGTTTTCAAAGCCCCAGGATCCACCAGCCCTAAGAGGTCCGGAGTCGGATCCAAAGAAAACAACTTCTTTGACTCCAACAGCTTCCCTGATGTGTTCAGCGCCTATACCTTTGGATCGGACGGGTCCCTGAGCCGAAGTTGCCTAGCAACAGACCCAGGGAATTACAGACCCATAAGCCTGACCAGCCTCATCTGTAAGGACATGGAACGTATCATTATGGAACTCATAAATAAAGACATAGGTGACCTCTAAACCCTGGATCCTACTCAATTTGGCTTTGTGAAGGGCAGATCCTGCTTGTTAAATCTGGTGGAGTTCTTTAAAAGTATGACTAAGGCCATTGAGGAGGGCAGATCTGTGCACATTGCATACCTTGACTTGGCAAAGGCTTTTGACACAATGTCATTACCGATAAACTTAGAAAACTGAATGTAAACCTCTTCATTGTAAGCTGGGTTGCCAAATGGCTCACAAACCAGTCACACACTATCAAAGTGGCTTTCTCCATATCAACCAGCAGACCTGTTAGCAGTGGGGTGCCACAGGGTCAGTGCTAGGCCCTCTACTGTTTGTTATATACTGCTCAGGTTCAGGTCAAAACTAAAGGGTTGTGGCTGACCAAGTTTGCAGACACCTGCAAACTAGATGCAATCATTGAATCCCCTAAATAATGTCAATATACTCCAGGATGGTCTCACACAGACCAACAACTAGTATATTAGTCATGGTCTCAAACTGAATGCAAAGAAATGCATAATCATTCTTTTCGGCACAGACAGTGTCCCTTCACACATTCAAATCAGTAACAATATCCTAAGCACCCATGAAGTGGTAAGGGACCTGGGATCACAGGTTGACTGCGACCTTAACTTCACCCACCATGTGTCTGCTGTTGTAAAGAAAGCTTTCAAAGTAGTTCACTTGATTAGTAAAGGCATCACCTTGGCACAAAAGAAGTTACAACCCCTCCATACTCGGCACTTATCCGGCCCATAATTGAGTATAAGACCCCATTTGGTATGTACCATAGCACCTACAGCAATTAGAGAGACCTCAGAGGTTTCTAGCAAAGAAGATCAAGGGCCTCCAGCATGTGCCTTACATGGACCAACTAAAATCCCTGTCACTATACTCCATATTTTATAGATTTCTGAGGGGGGATTTATGCCTGGCCTACAGAGCAACCCAAGACCCAAACCTAATGAACTTACTGCATATCCATAAATCCAGTAGGTCTGTGGTTACCCATTTTAGGAACTTAAGTATGGCCTGCGACTTAAATAGGACTTGCTGGAGGGACAGATTTATCTCCCAGTGACTGCCACGTCTTTAGAACAGGCTACCAGTTCATGTGAAACAGAGCACCTCTATGACACTGTTCAAGAGGAACCTGGATGAGTGGATGGGCACCATAAATTCTTACCAGGGATAGCACCCACAAACCTCCTGGACATGGGCAGTCATCACTAAGTGCAATCTTGGTTATTGAATAGTACCTCTACAGTATTACATTAGGTTGAAATGGCTAGGCTTAAAATGACATCCAAGTCAATATCCTAGTAATTTCCTGTGATCTTTGGGTTACGTGGGGCCAGAATCTACTCTGATGTTATCCGATCTGTCCTTGAACCTTGGAGCCTCTGACCTGGACAGCTTGGGTCCAGTTCCATCCTTGAGGCACAGATCTTGTAGGAGTTGTGATCTACCTGTACTGGAAGTCTCGGCTGTGGTGTGGGGTGCAGGTGCCCGGGTGGCTATGGCCTGTTCAGGCCCGTCTGCCTTTGAGGTTGTATCCAGGGCTTTTTCTCTTCCTAGAGAACCAGTCTCTCATCCCTCAGATTCACTTCTTATTCCAACCTCAGTTCTGAGCTCTGAGTCGATCTGGCCTATTCCACAGGGACAGCTAGTTCCAGCTAGCTTCTAGTCATTTCCCATAGAGGAACTCCCCCTCTCTTCAGATACCTCCCCTGACCATTCCCCAGAGGCAAACCATTGGAAAAGAGCATGCAAGAGGAGACACATACATTTTTCACATGAATCTCTCATGAAGGATACTGATTTCAATGAAGGGGAAGGCTTCTCCAGTTCACCACCAGATGATGTCTCCTTTGGCATCATATTAGAGATCTTCAGGCAGAAAGGTGGTTGGTCTTCCAGTAATCCTTCTCCAGAAGAATCAATATTTTTGGAAGCTTTTGGTTTTTGGCCCATCTATGTCTCGGGATATCCTCTCAGTGGATGAACTCATTGATTTAGCTTCCCACCAGGCATGGAAGGAGCTGGACACCATTGAGCCCATTCTGAAATAACCTGACTAATTCTTAGCTCCTTCTAAGGCTAGACCCCACTGGAGCAAAGGAGTCCCAGTAGCTGCTATGGCGGTGGAGGCAGCCACTGAAAAAGAGCTAGCAGAACAGTGCTGGACTGCACATCTGCCAAACAGAGAGTCAAGGGCACTGGACAGATTTGGAAAAAGAGTTTTTGCTTGGCGACTTTCGCCTTGAGGTCTCATAACTACCTAGCACATTTTACAAGACTACAGGGAGATTTGACTGAGGAGCTATCAAATGCTTTCTCTTAGTCCATGATAATCCTATCAAAAGATCATCCTATCAGCTGGCCACTCTTTTGTCAATTTCCAATGCTTCCATGAGGTTGATCTTTCAAGCATCTGAAGGCACCTCATGGGCTGCCAGTTAAGGCATTTCCATAAGGAGACATGCCTGGATGCGATTTTGCGACTTTGTGGAGACTTTCAAAATGTTTTTCATAAACACTTCCTTTGATGGTATATTCATATTTGGTCCATCAGTAAAAGAAACACTTACCCCGTAGTGAACAGGAAGGGAAGACTCAGTCTGCTATGGGAATCAAGTTTTCTACTCCTCAATGAATCTTTTCAGGGAATCAAAGAGATGGTAAGAAAATGTGGTTCCACAAACTCCCGGACCTTTCCAATATCCACTCAGGGAAAACTCCTCCATTGACAGAGGAGGCAGTTCCAATGGTAGACATCACTCTAGAGGCAGAAGAGGCCCGCAAAATCAGGGTTTCCATGATTCTTTTCCAGACGGACCCTTTCAACACTCCTGATGTGCTGCCCGACTGCCTACCTGTGGATGGAGTCAAGGAACAATTATCCTTGCATCCAGATGCCTGAGCAGACATAACAGAAGATTCCTGGGTGCTAAGAATAATAACCAGAGGTTATTGCATACCATTTTTCCATCTCCCTATTTGCAAAAGAATAAAGCTTCCCAATGTTCCACACAGTTAAAAGAAGGCAGCAGCACAAGAAATTCAAAAGCTGCTAAATAAAAGAATCATCCAAGAGGTCTCACCAGACCAGATAGGATTCAGAACTTACTCACATGTTTATTTTTTGTGCACAAAAAGACAGGGGACTTCAGGCCAATTTTGGATCTGAACAAACTGAATCAGTAGTTGAAAAAGTCAAAGTTCCAAATCGTCACAGTACAGTCTATTCTGACATTTCTTCACAAGGATGATTGGATGTGCTCTGGACATCTTCAGGATGTGTACTATCACATCAAAATAGACAGGCACTCCCAAAGACACTCACGCTTTCAGCTGGGAGATGGTCACTGCCATTTCAGAGCCCTGCCCTCTGTACTCACCACAGCCCCCAGGGTGTTCACCAAATGTATGGCAGTGGTGGCAGCTCACTTGAGACTAAATAAAAAGATTCTGAGTGCTTCCATATCTAGATGACTGGATCCTCACTGCCCCCTCCATGCATCTCCTTCAACAATCCAGGGACGGTTTGCTCCAGATTTGTCACTCATTGGGAATAATAATTAGTTATGCCAAGTCAAATCTAACACCACTACAGATTCTGGAGTTTATTGATGCACATCTGAAGATGAAAATGCAAGTCACATCCTTACCAATTCATCGCACAGATACATTCAGATCTCAGGTTCTTCAGATTCTTCTGCCTCCATCTCCTCCAGCCAAATTCATTCTTCAAGTTCTGGGATCTCTGGCAGCAGCACTAGTACTGCTTCCTTTTGCAAGATGCTGTATGTATGTTCTTCAATGTACTGTAGCTGTTCAGTGGTCTGCTGTTTGACAACCACTATCTTTTCCAGTCAAGCTTACACAGATTTGCATCCATTGATGGATTCAGTCGGGCAACATTTATCTAGGCTGACCATTTGTTCTACCGCCCCCAGTAGCCATGGTGACTACAGATGCCTCCCAGTTCGAGGGAGGGCATTTCTTGGGAAGGAAGGTGCAAGGCACATGGTCCCATCAAGAAATCAGTTCACATATCATTATCCTGGAGATTTGTCATATTAGCGCTGCAGGCATTTGAAGATACTCTTCTTTTAGAGACTGTTGTGATTCAGACAGACAACATGTCTGTAGTCTGGTACATCAACAAACAAGGGGGAGCCCATTCTTACCCTCTCTGCAGAGAGGCTATGAGAGTGTGGCAATGGGCAATCTCCACCAACCGCTTTCTTGTTGCAATGCACATTCCGAGAAAACCAACGTACTAGTGGACAAACTAAGCAGGTCCATTCTGATGCCGCATGAGAGATCTCTCAAACAGTCAGTGGCAGAGGAAATTTTCTGTCTTTGGTACCAACCATGCTGTGACCTCTTTGCATCGTCCCACAACAATGAGTGCAGCAGGTATTTTTCCCTAATCCCGCCTCAGGGGGAGTCACTGAGCGATGCTCTTGTCCATGTTTGGTCATCTGGTCTCCTTTACGCTTATTCCCCCTTCCTTTGATACCCAAATTCCTTCAGAAAGCAATCCAGATGAAGAGCTCAGTCATCATCATTGTCTCCTACTGGCCTTGACAAATGTGGCTCCCCTTTCTTAGGTTTCATCTTCTTTATCCTCCCTGAATACTGGACCCAACTGTAGATCTCCTCTCACACCCATCAGGGATGAGTCATCCCAATTTCCCAGCCCTCAAACTGCCGCATGGTTTCTCCAATTCCAATAATAGCCAGACAGCCCAGGCTTTCTTCCTCAGTATGTACCATTCTATTATCCTGGCAAAAAGACTCCACCAAGAAGGTTAACAAGAGCAAGTAGAAAAGATTTTCCTTGTGGGCACTGAGAAATAATGTTGACCCTTTTTCGGTCCTGGTCTCTGCTGTTCTTGATTTTCTAACTACAATTTTCAAAGAAGGAGCTAGTTTTTCTACAATTAAACTACAATTGGCAGTCATTTCAAATTTTCATAAAGGAGATAAAAAATATTTGTTGACCTCTTTCGAGTTATGTAAAGCCTTTCTGAAAGGCATATTTCTCCTTAGACCTCCGGTAAAGGATCCTTTACCTCCTTGGGATCTCACTGTGGTGCTACAAGGTCTGACTCACAAACCCTTTGAACCTTCAGCAAAAAAAATGATTTAAAATCCCTATCATGGAAAATAGCCACTTTAGCTGCTATCACTTCCAAAAAAAGAATTTCTGAACTCCAGGCTCTTTCATCAGACTTCCTAAGTTATTTTCCATAAAGACAGAGTAATGTTATGTAGAAATACTTTATTTTACCTAAAGTAGCTTCTGAATCTAATATTAACCTATCCATTAATTTACTGGTTTTCTTTCCAAATTTTTCAAAGTAGAATACATGCTACATCTCCTGGATGTGCACAGGCAATTATGGTTTTATCTACACAGAACAAAACAAATCAGAAAATCAGAACATTAATTTGTGCCCATTTCAATAAACTGACTGGGTCATCTAGTTTCTTTAGTTACATTGGCTAAATGGATAACTGATTGCATTTCTTGGCTCAATTCACAACAAGGCATTTCCTTACAAAGACTGCCTAAAGCCCACTCAACAAGATCCATGGCCACTTCATCTGCTTTTTGGTCAAGAACTTGTGTTGATGATATTTGTGTTGCAGCCACAGGGTCCAATGCTCATACCTTTGTTACTCATTACAAATTGGATCTAGTATCCAGAGGCAGATGTGCTTTTTGCTCAGCGTTCTCCGGAATATCCGTCCATGAGAGCCAGCCAAGATTAACATAACTGGGTACTCTGTCCCATTCATTGAGAAAGAGTGAAATGAACAACATCAGATTTAAAAGTTATGTACTCACCATAACTAGGCATCTGTATTGTCCATTTTCATTCTTCCCCAACTACCCCCCCCCAACCATCCCCCTTCCTAAAACTTTCTAGAGGAACTTGATGGATTACTTTTTGGAACTTATAGGTCTGGTTTTGAGCCTTATTCTGTAAGCTATTTATTTCTTTATCTAATTATTGGGGATCTTACGGCTACAAACTTGATCTGAGGTATTGAGGATAGACTAGGCATTATGGGCAATTACAACAAGCTTCTTCGCACTCTGGATCTGCTCACACAGTGTCAGGAGCAAATGTATCCCAACTTAGAGCAACTGCTACTGACAGCCTGGCTGACTCTATCTTAATACTTTTAGGCATTTCTTCCATGAGAATGTGCAGCAGGTATTGAAGGAGTCAAGAAAAGTTACAGCTAGAAAATGTTACATTTCTAAGTTTAAGAAGTTTTGTAGGTGGTGCCTAAGGGACATCAGAGGGACTGGTATGGTGTTTACCACTCTGGTTTTAAAATAGTTGTAAAAGATAGTCAGCACAATGGCTTATCTAATGCATTTATCAGGGTGCATCATGCGTCCATCTCACCTGGTGTTCCCATAAGTCTCCCCTCTTTCATTTTTTTTTTTTTTTTTTTTTTTTTTTTTTGTGGTCAAACAGTTTATGAAGGGAGTGTTGCACTTGAGACTCCTTCAAAAGTAAATTCCTTCTCCTCATTGGGATCTCAACTCTGTTCTTGAAAAATTGACATTATCTCCTTTAGAACCTTTTATTAAGCTGATGTGAGGTTCATCACTTAGAAAACTTGTTTGCTTACTGCTCTGACACCTGCAGTGTGAGTCTCTGAGCTGCAAGCCGTCATGTCAGGCCAGCTGTATCTGATTTTCCACAAGTTTAGGGTGTTTTATGCACTAATACTTCTTTTATGCCAAAAGTTATTTCTAAATTTACTCCGGATCAAGCCACCAATCTCCCAGGTTTCTTTCGGGACACTAAAAACAAGGGAGAGAAGATTCCACATACCTTGGATGTGCACAGGCAGCACATGTATTAATGTGACAGAACTAAACCCACTGGAAAGCTTAACAGCTGGTCTGATGTTATCAAAGTCATCATTCATCACTGTAGGGTCTTGGATCCAATATCATATCTGAGCCAGCAAAATACTACAGACAGATCCAGGGCTCTAGCTCCTCCCTTTTCCAAGATGCCGTGGTGCCCTCTGACCCCCAAATCTCATTTGATGTGTATCCTGTGGAGATGCATTTCCAGTGGCTCTAGCTAGCTAAGTGCTTTTGTCTGTTTTTCCTTAATTCCAGGTAGTTCTAGTGTAGTGTTTTAGTATAGTTGTTATTGTTGTTATTGTAGTTATTACCTCCCTTCCCTTAGCTTAGGTTGTTGTTCCATCTACCTCAAAACAGAGGTCCCAATCAGCTCTGAGACATCAGAGCTGCTCCTCTGCACATGGCAGTAGGTCAGGGAGATCTTCTTCCAAGTCTACCCACTCCTCTTCCTCCTCTAGATCTTCTAGGAGTTTCTTACTCTCAGACATGGATAGGATGATGAGGAGCTTCCTCAAGGCCCAGATAGAGGTGTGGCTCCTGGCTTTTCCTGCCCATCTGGCCAGGGGAACATTACCCCTCCTGGTGTTGCTTTCTCCTCATCCAGCCCTGTTGGCTTTGGATTCTAGGGACCAGGATGTCTTCAGCCAGATTTCAGTGAGGCAGAGTATTCCCCCCTTTCTCGACTTCTGTCAGGGTCCCTGGCGTATTCTGTTCTCCCACTTTCAGAACAGGGTGATCCCTGTCCTGTCCCAGAGTGGTTGATGCAGGCTCCATGGGGAGGATCTCATACCGTCTTCTCAGACCAGTCCCTTCCCCTTGACATTTCAGCTTTTGATAGCTCTGGGCCAGTATCATTAGGGGTTTGTGCTGCTGTTTCTGGATGCATTCCTCCTCTCTGGGGGACCTCTCCCTCAGATGTGGGGGACGGGCCCACTTCCAGCCCCTTGCCTTTCCAGATGGTAGAGAGGACATGGTCCAGGTCTGAAGTTTCCTCTGCCACACCTCCAGGTCCCTTCCTGCCTATCTCTAGTTTAGCTGACAAGGCCTCCCATCCTGTCCAGGGTCAGTCCTCCTGATCGAGCCTGTATTGGGTTTCTTCCCCTGTGGTAGTCCCTGCCTCTTCTGATTCCTCCCTGGAGCCCCAAGCAGAGGAGGTTCATCTTAAGAGAAAGTTTAAGAGGAGGCATTTGGACTCCTCCATGGAGTCCCTCACCTGGGATACAGACCTTGAGGAAGGAGATGGGTCCTCCAGATCTCCACCCAATGATGTCTCCTTTGGAAATATTATCAATCTTTTAGGTTCATAGATTCATAGGTAGGTAGGTACTAGGCTATCTGCCCGAGGGCATTTATAAGCCTAGCCAGGGTGTGTTGGCTTTCGCTGCCCCATTGATTAATTAACTGAGCCTCTGAGAAGCAGAGCCAATGAAGTGATCCCAGGGGTGTATTTTCTGTCACCCATCCACTCGTCAAGGTTTCTCTTGAAGAGTGTTAGTGAGAGGCTTTGCCTGATGTAATTTGGAATTTTGGTCCAAAGCATGGGGAGTCTCTGTGACAGGAATCTATCCCTCCAGCATGTTCTATTTATTGTTGTGGCAAGGTTTAGCTCACTAGAGCGTGTGGCTCACAGTGACTTAGATTTCTTTAGGTGGAGCACATCCATCAATTCTGAGTTGGACATGGTTTTGTAAGTCAGGCAGAGATCACCTCTGAGTAAGCGATATGCCACTTAGTACAGCCGAAGTTTTTTTCAGTCGGGCTGCATAGGACATATGTTTGAGACCAATAACCCTCTTGGTGAGGTACCTTTGTGGTCTTTCCAGCTGTTGGAAGTGTCTTGTGAGGTACATCCCAAATGGGACATTGTACTCTATGATGGGTCTGATGAGTGACGAGTAGAGGGGCACTATAACCTCTTTATTTCTAGATGTGAACCCTTTAGTAATTAGATGGGCCACATAGAAGGATTTCTTAATTACGTTGGCAATATGATTGTCAAAGGAGAGATTACTATTTACCTGGGTCCCCAGATCTCTTATTACCTCTTCTGTATTAAGGGGACTGCCACCTATGTGTTAATTCCTGGGTGTTTTGTTTTTCCCAAACAGGATGACTATGCATTTTTTGGCATTTAGCTTGAGGCCATGACTTTGACACCAGATGCCCGTCTCAGTAAGGCCCTATTGGAGGATGTCCATGTCAGCTGGAGAGTCGATTATGGCTCCCAGTTTGCAGTCATCGGCAAACTTGGTTAGCCATAGTCCTCCTGTGTTTGCCTGTACGTCTGAGAAGTATATGCCGAACAGTAGGGGTCCCAGGACCGAGCCTTGCAGGCCACCACTTATGACTGGTTTAGAGTCGGACACGGAGCTCGCTATTCTTACCGTGCGTGTTCTGTCTGTAAGCCAGTTGGCAACCCATCTCGTGACGTAGGGGTTTATGTTTAGGCTGGTGAGTTTTTCTGTAATACCCGAGTGGGGAATGGTGTCGAAAGCCTTGGCGAGGTCAAGGTAGGCTGTGTGAACCACCTTTCCCTCGTCTATGGCCTTGGTGACTGTCTCGAAGAAGTCAACCAGGTTTAGTAGGCATGATCTGCCCTTAACAAAGCCGAACTGGGTCGGGTCAAGTGTTTGGAGGTTCCCAGTGTCTTTGTTAATGAGTTCCATGATGATGCGCTCCATAGCCTTGCAGACCAGGCTAGTCAGGCTTATGGGGTGATAGTTACCAAGGTCAGTTGTGGCCCCTCCTTTGTGGAGAGGAATTACCGTTGCTATGCGCCATTCTATGGGCATATAGCCTGTGGAGATACTGAAGTTGAACAGCGTGTTTAGGTGGGGGGGTTAGTTTGTTCTGTAGTTCGTGCAAGATGCAGCCTGGGACACCATCTGGTCCCATTGACATTGTGTTTTTGGCTTTTGAAAGGGCTGTTTTCACCTGTGCATCTGTGATTTTTGGGACACTACACTTTTCCGGTATTGTTGTGGACCCTTTTGGAGGCGAGAGTGGGGTGAAATTTGCACTGAATCTATCTGAAAGGATGTTGGTAATATCAGTAGATTCAGTATATTTTGTGCTATTTTGCACTAGTTCAGTGCATATCTGCAAGTTGCCACTTAGATTCTTAACATAGCTAAAGAAGGCTTTGTGGTTATCTTTTGAATCCTTGGCTATTTTTCTTTCGAAGTTAGCCTTGGATGATTTCATGAGGGACCTCAGTTTCTTACTGATACCGATCAGGGACGTCTTTCCTTCTTGGGATTTGCTTATTTTCTGAACTAGTTTCCTGCTTCTATTGTATAGCCTGTTTATTGCAGGGGTCCACCAAACTGGTTTCCTTATCTTCGAGGAGTGAGTCTTGGTTTTGCTAGGCATGGCACGATCTATGCTTCCTTGTAGGTGCTCATAGAGTGCATTTGTAAAGGTTTCTGCATCTTGGGAAGCGTTATCCTTTAGCGTGGTGGCTGTGAAACTTACCACCTCTGCCTTAAGTAAGGTAAAGTTTGCTTTAGAAAAGTTTTTTACTGTGGTTTCCTTAGTTGAGGATGGTGGTGGGGTGTGGACATCCAGAGTGATTAGTTTATGGTCTGATCTAACCAGTGACGGGTTGACCTCCGGTGTGGAACACCTGTCGCCCATGTTGGTGATGAGCAGGTCCAATATGTTTTCACCTCTGGTAGGGGAGTTTACCAGCTGATCCAGGGCATTTGAGTTGATGAATTCCAGGAAGCACTGGGCCTGGGAATTTGTACTCGAGTAGTTTTCCCAGTGAATGGTAGGGTAATTGAAATCAGCCAATATCAGGGTGTTTGGTAGGACCTTGATGTTTTCCAGTGTCTCCAGAAAGGTGGAGTGTTGGTCCTGGGTCATGTAGGGTGATCTGTAGCAGGCAAACAAAAGGGCAGATGGTCTCCCGAGCCCCCATCTTCAGAGAAGTCCGTGTTTCTGAAGGCCTTCGGGATGGTCCCGTCTACCTCTTAGGTGTCCCCCCATGCTGATGAGTTTGTTGATCTGATCACCAACAGGGTCTGGAAGGAACCGGACATGGTGGAGCCTGTTCCAGAAAGGGCTGACAAGTTTCTGAGTCCTCCTACAGGCCATTCTTTCTGGAGCAAAGGAGTCCCAGTCAGTGCCATTGTGGTTGCTGCCGCCAAGCAAAAGAAGCTAGCACAGCAGAGCAGAGCTCCATGGTCCATCCCCTGAACAGGGAGTCCCAGGTCATAGACTGTTTTGGGAAGCAGGTGTATGTCTCAGCTAAGTTTGGAATGAGAACAACAAATTATTTGGCATATTTTATCCACCTCGAAAGGGATTTGGTCTAAGAACTTTCCACTTCCATTACAGAGTTGTTGCTGGCGGAGGACCTCAAGAAGGTGTCTCCCAAGCTATCTACTCTGACTTCCCTCGCAAATTCCTCGATGAGGTTAGTTTCCAGTTTGGCGGAAGCTACCTTTCAGGCAACTGGTACAGGCATTGCTTTGAGGCATCATGCCTGACCGCGTTTATGTTTCACTCTTTTTGGACCTTCTGTGAAGGACACTTTGACCCATGATGAGCAGGAAGGGAAGAGTCTGTCTGCTGTAGGGATCAAGCTTTCTACTCCCCAGTGGACCTTCTCTAAGACCCAAAGGGGAACTAGGAAGATGTGGCTCCGTAAGGCACAATGTTAAGTTGTCTATCTCGCTTTCGTTCTTGCTGGTTGGGATCAGAGCCGATCCTCGGCTCCGACTCGGCCATCTTCTATAGCTCAAGAGCTGTTTACTGGCTCGAGGCTACCCCTTATCCCATGATGCCTAGAACTAGCTACCCAGATCTTGTTTGCTGCTTCAGCTGCGAGGTGTCGTTTTTATGGCTCAGGCTTGTATTCACTTACTATAGAACTTTTTTCTGAAAAATAGTCTTTTTTCTTGGTAGGGTATTCTAATTGTTAGTTTTATACTTGTTGTGGTAGTTGAGTGTACTTTTTGTAGTCCTCCCTCCACTCTTAGAACTCGTTTTAATTAGAGAGTTCTACCCCTCCCCCTCCTTATCCTTTCTTGTCATGTTAGCCGTTTAGGTTAGAGGCTTTCCTTATACTTTCTGGTTAGGGTAGCCGTTTGAGTTAGAGGCTTCCTAAAAAAAAAAAAAAAAAAAAAAACTTCTAGTCTGTATATATTGTACTGTCTGTGTTTTTTTTTTTTTCTTAGACTGTATATTGATTATTGGCCAGTGCTGTCTTCTTGGTTACAGGATGTCTAAAGAATCCAAGGTGTCTGGGTTCAAGAAGTGTGACTCATGCTGTCAGAAGATGTCTCTGACAGATGGGCACACTTCTTGCATCTATTGCTTAGGAACTGTGCACCTGCAGGACTCTTGTTCTATCTGCCATGCATTTAGTCCAAGAGTTCTGCAGGAGCAAAAGAATAAGCTTATTCTTAGGGGCCTTTTAAAGCCCCAGGATTCACCGGCCAAAACTCAGCCTGTGAATTCCCCAAAATCATCCAAATCGTCGGCTCCAAGTGTGGAGCCATCTTTGGTTCAGACTATACCTGCTACTTCAGTTCCGGCTGGAACTGATAAGACTGTCTCCCTGTCAGCTCCATCAGAAACTTCGGAGCCATCACGGAGCCAAAAGAGGCTGAGGTCACCCTCTCTAGAATCGATCATTCGGCTCCTCGGTCTCCCCTGCTTCAGAGCGAGCGCAGTCACAGGTCATCTCACTCCTCTCGATCCTCTAGGCTCTCGGATCATGATGTGGAGAAGTCGCAGGCACTTGCCAAGATGTTGTCCAGCCCTCCTCAACAGGTGTCGGCTCCATCCACTTCTATCGATGTTCTTCCTCTGACTCCATTGAGCTCGGAGCCGGAGTTCATTGGGGTCCGTGTAGTGGAACCATTGGCTCCAATAACTCTTTCTCCTTCGGTTCCATCGTCGGCTGCGATTCCCACAGTGGTGCCATCCCTCGTCGGCTCCAAGGGGGCGAGTGGCATCGGACCCTTGTCCGACCCCGTTCTCCCTCTCGGAGCTTCGGCGCAGGTGAGCTTGGCTCCTACATCGGCCTCGGAGCCATCTCCCTCAGTGTGGAGAAGGATTCCAATTTCCTCAGAACTGGAGCCTTCTTTGCATCGTGGCAGGGATGCCTTCGATGTCATGAGGAGTGCGCTGGCCACTGAGTCAGCTCCACTATCGGCCCCATCGGCTCCATCCCCTGTAGTGCCTGTGCCAACCTCTGCTCCTCCTCCAGACCCCAAGCGTGGGGAACCGGCGCTCCAGAGCACCCCATTGGGTGTTTCCTCTTCTTCCGAGGCCTCCCCTGACCATTCAGAGGAGCCCCCTCGTAAGAAGAAGTGCAAGAGGAAGCACATTGACTCCCCTGAGTCTGTCACTTCTGATACAGACTTAGATGACTCGGAAGGTCCCTGAGATCCCCCTCTGAAGATGTTTTCTTTTCGGACAATGCTTAAGCAGAGGGGGAACTGGAATCCCCTAGCCCCTACTGAGGATGAGTCTGTATTCCTGGATGCGTTCGGTTCCCGACCTTCCACCTCCTGGGTTTCTCTGCCTTTCGATCCACTTATGTCATTGGTGGCTCGACAGGCTTGGTCAGCTCTGGATACAGTGGAACCAACTCCGAGGTGACCTGGTAAATTCATTACAGCACCCCAGGATAATCAGTTCCTTTCGAAAGGTGTTCCTGTTGATGCCATGGTGGTAGCAGCAGCCACGAAAAAGGAGTTAGCGGAAACTTCTTCATCTGTTTATCCTCCTAACAAGGAGTCTAGGACCATGGACAGATATGGGAAGCGAATGTTTGCTTCAGCGACCTTTGCTATGAGGTCACTGAACTACTTATGCCATTTTACCCAGCTTCAGAGGGATCTCCTTAAAGAGCTTGGAGATACCCTTCAAGATCCATCAGCTGAGGGGGCTCAAGGTAAAGTGGCTTCCCAGCTGGCAACCCTTAACTCTGTAGTCAACTCCTCCATGAGGCTCATCTCTTATGCAGCCGATGGTGCGAGTAGAGCCGCAGGCATGGGCGTGGCCCTTAGGAGACATGCATGGATGCGGCTGTGTAACTTAGCAGAACCTTTTAGAGCACCATTCACCAACACCCCATTTGATGGTTTCTTTCTTTTTGGACCACAGGTGAAAGACACTTTGACTAGGTGTGAGCAAGAAGGCAAGACTCTCTATGCTGTGGGAGTCCATTTTTCCACTCCTTCCAGACCATACCTCAAGGGTCAGAAGAGTGGTAAAATGTGGTTCCAAAAATCCCAGGGAGCCTCGTCTGACACATGTAGTGATTTTTCCTCCAGGGGCAGAGGTGGAAATAGACACCACCCTCGTGGCAGAGGGGATCTGCAGAACCAGGGCAACAGAGAATCCTTCTCTGAAAAGCCCTTTCAGCATCCCTGAAGGGTTGCCTGGCTGCCCGCTTCTGGAGGCAGTCGGGGGAAGACTTTCACTGTACCCAAAAGCCTGGCTAAAATTAAACAAGACAGATGGGTACGGTCAGTTATATCCGAAGGTTACAAAATTCCCTTCTCTCAACCCCCCCTTACCTTCGAGTAAATCCCTTCCAGATGTTCCACCCAATCTGAGGGACCAAGCAGTCATAGAAGTTTCAAGACTTCTAGAGAAAGGAGTCATCCAGGAAGTCCCAACACAGATCCGGAACTTACTCAAGGTTCTTTTTGGTACCAAAAAAGACAGAGGACTGGAGACCGATTCTGGATCTCAGCAGACTTAACAAGTCTGTTCAAAGAACAAAGTTTCAGATGGTCACGCTACAGTCCATTCTACCCTTTCTGGGTCAGGACAATTGGATGTGCTCCATAGATCTTCAGGATGCGTACTAAAACATCAGAATGGACAGGCGCTCCAGGAGATTTCTTCGCTTTCGGGTGGGAGCCAGTCATTACTAGTTCAGAGCTCTGCCCTTTGGTCTCACCACAGCCCCCAGGGTGTTCACCAAATGTATGGCAGTGGTCACGGCTTACCTGAGACGTCGAGGATTCCAGGTGTTTCCATATCTAGATGATTGGCTCCTCACTGCTACTACCAGGCATCAACTTCTCCAAGCCAGGGACTACACAATCGCAATCTGCTCCCGACTAGGCATCACAATAAACTTCGAAAAATCTGCCTTGTTGCCCTGTCAATCTATTACGTATATAGGAGCAGACTTAGACAAAAGGAACATGTCCGCAAGGCTGCCGCCAGTCAGGGTGTCTGCAATTCGCCAGCAAGTTCAAATTCTAATGCAGAGCAAAAGGATCCAAGTCAGGTTCGTCCTTCAAACTCTGGGTTCCATGGCAGTGGCAATTCTTTTAATCCCTCTGGCCCGCTTTCACATGAGAATCCTTCAGTGGCTTCTGTTCACACAATGGTCTTACAGCAGCTGCCCATGTCTCACATGATCATGATTACAGAAATATGCAAAAGGCACCTTTCCTGGTGGATGGTCTCCCCACTAGTGTCTCAGGGCAGACCCTTCATTCAGCCCCCTCCGGTGGCCACAGTGACCACAGACGCCTCCCAGATGGGGTGGGGGGGGCATTATCAGGGCAGGACAGTCCAAGGCAATTGGCAACCTCATGAGTACCATCTGCATATAAACGTCCTAGAAATGAGAGCCGTGCTCCTAGCGTTGCAAGCTCTTCAGGACTCTCTCCCTTCTGGGACCATTGCAATTCAAACGGACAACATGTCAGTGGTGTGGTACATCAACAAGCAGGGCAGAACCAGGTCCTATCCCCTATGTCGAGAAGCACTCAGACTCTGGCAGTGGGCAATTTCCTCCCAACGATTTCTGATTGCAATGCACATCCCTGGGAGGTCCAAAGTCATAGCAGACAGGCTCAGCAGAGCTATTCTCATGGCTCACGAGTGGTCTCTGAATCAGGTAGTTGTGGATCTGATCTTCCGCAAATGTGGACAGCCTTGCTGTGATCTTTTTGCCACCCCCTTCAACAGAAAGTGCAGCAACTACTTCTCCATTCTTCCACTTCCAGGTCACTCTCTCAGAGACGCTCTAGTCCACGATTGGCCTCAGGGACTCCTTTATGCCTTCCCTCCGTTTCCCCTGATACCGAAGCTCATACAGAAAGCTATCTTGTTGAGTTGCAAAATGATCCTCATTGCCCCCTACTGGCCTCGACAGATATGGTTTCCGTTCCTGCATCATTACCTTCTCGAGCAGCCCTGGACTCTGGATCCCATTCAAGACCTGCTGATTCATCAATCAGGCGGGTTGCATCAATCCCTTCAAACACTCCAGCTGACAGTTTGGTTGCTCCAATTCCAACCCTAGCCAGGCTTCCCAACATTTCCCCGGCCGTGCGCGAGATTATTGTGTCCTCTCAGAAGTCCACGACTAGAAAAACTTATGCTAGTAAATGGAAACGTTTTTCTTGTTGGGCAGCAGCTAGGAACATAGATCCCTTTTCAGCCCCAGTCCACAAAATGTTGGAGTTCCTAGCACAACTCTTTCATTCTGGGTCCGCTTCTGCTACAATCAGGGTTCAATTGATGGCCATTTCTAACTTTCATGTTGGGTTGTCTAATTCAAACATTATGTCTCATAAGCTCTGTAAAGCCTTTCTAAGAGGGACTTCTCTCCTTAGACCTCCAGTGAGAGATTCCCCTCCTCCTTGGGACCTTAATTTGGTACTAACCTCTTTAATTATGTCCCCCTTTGAACCTGCAGCATCCTGCTCAATTAAATTCCTATCATGGAAAACACTCTTTCTGGTAGCTATTACATCAGCCAGACGCGTCTCTGAACTTCAGGCACTATGTGTTCGTCCTCCATACTTGGTTTTTCATAAGAATAGGGTTCCTCTGAGGACTAATCCATCTTTCCTTCTGAAAGTCTGCTCAGAAAATAATTTGAACCAATCTATAGACCTTCCTCAAGAAGGTTTTTCCCTAACCACACCAACAAGGCAGAATACAAATTACACCAATTGGATGTTCATAGATAATTGCGTTTTTACTTGCATAGGACCAAGGATACAAGGAAGTCGGACCAACTATTCCTTTCCTATGCTCTAGGCAAACAGGGTCTCCCAGTTTCCAAAGTGACCTTATCCAGGTGGTTGTCTCACATAATTACCTTCATTTATCAATTGAGAAGCAAAGACTTGCCTATCAAACCGAAAGGTCATTCTACTAGGGCTTTGGCCACCTCTGTAGCCTTCCAATCTAGGTTGCCCATGGATTCTATTTGTGCAGCTGCCATGTGGGCAAATCCTCATACTTTTATTTCTCATTACAAACTAGATATGGTCTCCAGGAGCAGAGCTGACTTTGGTTCCACTGTTCTGAAGAGTCTGTTCCAGTGAGCCGCCCAGGATTGTAGGTGCTAGGGACGCTGTCCCAACCAGCAAGAACGAAGGCGAGATAGACAATTTAACATAAAGAAGTTATGTAACTACCATAACGTTCCATGTTTGTTGTCTTCATTTCGCCTTCTTTTTGCGTCCCACGCTCCGTCTCCCTCTCTTATTGGATCGAGAGGAGTTTTGGTTTCACTGGCTGAGTATTCTCTGGTTTGTTTCCTCTACTGACTTAGAGAGTATGATAGGTATGCTCAACCTGTTCTTGGGCAGGTTGTTTCTCTGCTTGAGTCTGGGGTTAGCTATTACAAACGAGTTCTGGGTAGCTAGCGCTAGGCATCATGGGATAAGGGGTAGCCTCGAGCCAGTAAACAGCTCTCGAGCTATAGAAGATGGCCGAGTCGGAGCCGAGGATCGGCTCCGATCCCAACCAGCAAGAAGAAGGCGAGATGAAGACAACTAACATGGAACATTATGGTAGGTACATAACTTCTTTGTCTCCCTTTCAGGACGCTCCTGATGAATCCTATTGGAGAGGCAGGGGGGAGAGGTTTCAATGGATTACACCACCCTTGAGGCAAGGGGGGGGTCCATCAAATCAGGGCTCCAAGGCACCTTTCTCTGAGCAGCCCTATCAGCACTCTAGAAGTGTTGCCCGACTACTCTGCCCTGCAGGCAGTCAGGTGGGTTGAATTTCCCTAAACCCACTAGGCTGGACAAACATCACGTCTGATCAGTTGGTGTGAAATATTGTTTCCTGGGAATATTTTATTCCCTTTTCAGAACCCCTTCCAGTAAGACATTACTTCCCAGACTTTCCACCCAGTCAAAGGGAGTTGGCCTTCAAAGAAGTTCAACAACTTCTTCTAAAAAGGGCAGTCCAAGAGGTCCCAGCAGGACAAAGAGGATCTGGCACTTACTCTAGCTTTTTTTTTTAGTGCCAAAAAAGGTGTTTGACCTGTGTCCGATTCTGGATCTCAGTGAGCTCAGCCTTTCAGTGAAGAAATCAAAGTTCCAGATGGTCACTGCTCAGTCCATTCTGCCACTTTTGTGCAAGGACAATTGGTTGTGATCTGTGGATCTCTAGGACACCTACTATCACATCAAAATAGACAGGCATTCTAGGAGGCATTGTCGCTTCTGGCTGAGAGCCAATCATTACCAGTTCAGAGCCCTACCCTTTGGTCTCACCACAGCCCCCTATGTGTTTCCTTTGTATATTGTAGTGGTAGTGGCTCAACTGCAACTGCAGGGGTTCCAGGTCTTTCCCTACCTTGACGATTGGCTCCTCATGGCTACTTCGAGGCATCAGCTGATGCAGGCAGTTCATTATGTTCTCTCCCACTTCCATCAGTTGGGGATAACCATCAACCTTGCAAAATCCAACCTGATTCTCACTCAGCAGTTGGAATTTATAAGAGTTCAGTTAGACTCCATTTCCGAGATTGCAGCCTTACCCTTGCATAGAATTTAGCTGATACAGGAACAGATCACTCAGATTTTAGACATGTCACACACCTCACTTTACCTGGTTCTTCAGGCTGTCTGATCCATGTCCTTGGCCATTCATCTCATTCCCCTGGCCAGGTACCCCATGTGAGTGTTGCAATGGACCTTAGTTGTCCAATGGTTGGCTCTGCTTCATCCTCTGTCTATGACCATAAACTGATGCCCGTGTGCAGATATCACCTCCACTGGTGGCTTCAGTCTCAGGATCTCTCTCTCTCTAGGCAGGCCCTTTTCTCTCCCACTGCCCACAGCCACAGTGGCCATGGATGCCTCCCTGCTGGGGTGGGGTGCATTTTCAGGACCAGACTTTCCAAGCACGGATCCCCAGTAGAGACCAAGTTACATATAAACGTTCTAGAGATGAAGGCAGTTCTTATAGGTTCATAGGTTCATAGGTTGGTACTAGGCTATCGGCCCTAGGGCCTATACAAGCATAGCCATAACAATTCCCTGGCTATTTCTTCCCACACTATTTACTTCCCGGACCCCTGTCTAGCAGGGCGACTGATGTGATGCCCGTGGTGAATTTCCTTTCTCCCATCCAATCATCAAGGTTCCTTTTGAAGAGGGCCAAAGAGGCACTCTGCTTGACATGTATGGGCAGTCTATTCCACAGCCTGGGGAGTCTCTGGGTCAGGAACCTATCCCTCCAGCATGTTTTGTTTATTGTGATGACAAGATTTAGATCCGTGGAGCATGTAGCTCTGACGGATTGGGATTTCTTTATGTGTAGCTTGTCCAACAGCTCAGCTTCTTTTATTTTTGCAAGCCTTGTAGGACTGCCTCCCTGTGGGGACCATTGCAGTTCAGACAGACAACATGGCAGTCATCTGGTACATCAAAAGACAGGGGTGAACATGTTCTTACCTGTTGTGCAGAGAGACCATGAGAGTGTGGGAATGGGCGATATCCTCCAGACGCTTCCTCACTGCAGTGCACATACCCGTGAATTCCAACGTGTTGGCCAACAGCCTCAGGAGATCTATCTTGAGTCCTCACGAATGATCCCTCAATCCTTCAGTGGCAAAGCAGATTTTCAACCATTGGGGTCAACCGTGCTGTCACCTTTTTGCCTCGCCAGCCAACCACAAATGCAGCAGGTAATTTGCCTTGATTCCCCCCTCAGGGGAGTCAGCAAGGAATGCTGTACCTCATGACTGGCCTCCAGTTCTCCTTTACACCTGCCCTCAAGTCCCCTTAATGCCCAGGGTTCTGCAGAAAGCACTATGCCTGAGGACATCTGTTATTCTCATTGCCCTTTTCTGCCCTCATCAACTGTGGTTCCCCTTCATCAGGTCTCATCTGAAGTATCCATCATGGGTACTGGATCCCCATCATGGTCTGATTTCCCATCTGTTGAGGCTACCTCTCTCAAACTTTTGAACCCTTCATCTAACTGCATGATTTCTCCAGTTCCAGTGATCATAAAACAGTCCAGGCTAACATCCCCCATTCAATGTATCATTCTAGCCTCCCAGAAATCCTCCACTAGAAAGGTATACAGTGGAAAAGATTTTCTATCTGGGCTAAGAGCAGGAATCTGGATTTGTTTTCTGCTTCATTTTCAGATATACTTTTGTTCTTGCCCTCGCTTTTCTAAGTGGGAGCATGTTTTACCACTATCAAGCTTTAGTTGGGAGCGATTTCCAACTTTCATGTGAGCACTGACTCTACCTTTTCTTCTCTGCTTTGTAAAGCATTTATGAAAGGGAGTTTTCTGCTTTGGCCTCAGATTAAGGACCCTTTACCTCCTTGGGACCTCATGCAGGTTTTGCAATCTCCGACTAGGAGTCCTTTTGAGCCCACTAGTTCCTGCGATTTCAAATTCCTGTCGTGGAAGATGGCTTTCCTGATGGCTATTACCTCAGCTAGGAGGGTCTCAGAACTGCAAGCTTTTACCATTACTGCTCCTTACTTGTTTTTTTCACAAGGACAGAGTCTCTTTTAGGACGAACACCTCCTTTTTACCCAAGATTGCTTCCAAATTGTCTCTAAACCAATGTATTCAGCTTCCAGTTTTTTTCCCCAATGATTCCAACAAAGGGGAGTAAATCCTACATACCTTGGACATTCACCAACAGTTATAGTTCTACCTGTGTATAACAAAAGGTTTTCATAAGTCTGAAATGCTCTTTGTGGCCTTTTACCCTAACAGATGTGGTCTTCCAGTATCTAAGGTCACTGCTTCTAAATGCATGTCTAGCTGCATCTCTATGGTCTACAATCTTAATCATCTTGAGATTCCAAGAAATGTCAAGGCTCATTCTACTAGGTCTGTAGCAACTTCTTCAACCTTTGTAGCAAGGCTTTCTATTGATGACATTTGTGGTGCGGCCACTTGGTCTAACCCTCACACATTTATTTCTCACTACAAACTTGATCTGGGTTCTAGGAGCAGGGCTTCCTTTGGATTCATGGTGCACCAGCATGTTCTTCCTTGAAACCTCCCAGGGTTTATGGTAGCTGGGGACTCTGACCCTATAGTGATGAATGATGACTTGGATAACATCAAATTAGGAGTTATGTACTTATCATAGCTTAGCATCTGTGTTATCCTACGTCATCATTCATCACATTTTTCCCTCCCTCCATCCCCCCTACCTTGTAGATCAGGGAGGAAGTTGGAGTTCCCCTCCAGTTTTGTGGGAGTAGTATTGAGGCACATTGCAGCAAGCTCGATCTGGGGGTCAGAGGGTGGCAGGGCATCATGGGAAAGGGAAGAGCTAGAGCCTTGAACCTGTCTGTAGTATTTTGTTGGTTCGGATCCGATATCGGATCCAAGACCCTATAGTGATGAATGATGATGTAGGATAACACAGATGCCAAGTTATGGTAAGTACATAACTCCTATTTATTTCCTATTTTAGGGGTAAGAAGGGTAAACTTTTCCTTAAGCAAACAGTTGTTCATTGGTTGTTTTCTGCTGCTGTTTTTTTTTTTTGTTACTCCCACCATGGAAAATGTGTTCCAGGCAAGGTTTAGGCACATTCTACCAGAGCTTTATTATCTTTGGTGGCTTATTGTAAAGGAATGGATTCTAAAAGCATTCTTGAAGCAGCAACCTGGTCCTCTGTTCATACGTTTACAAAGCACTGCAAACTGGATTATTTCTTAACGTCCATAGCAGGCTTTGTGAGAACCATTTTCTAGGGACTCCTGTATCCTCATCCTTCCTCCTCCCAGGTAGGGTAGGATTTGGAAATCTATCCATATGCCACTGAGGCAGAGTGAGTGATGAACATAGTACAGTTGTGTATGTCCTACTTACCTGTACTTACCTGTAAATGTAGATGTTCACATTTCACATTACCTCAGTAGTGGTATCCATCCACCCCCCCCCCCTTATTTTGTATATAATTCAATAGTATCCTACCTTGTTGTGTTGTTGGATGGTTTTAGTTATTTGTGTAGATGGTTTGTGGCTATGAACTGGTTTTAGGCAATTATTGCTTCTGTTTCTTCTTGGTTCTTCCTACTTGAAACTAAAAGCCTGAGTAACTGACTTTCTGTGACAGGGTTGGCTTCCCATGATAGAAGGGGCTTAGCCAATAACATATCACAGAAATTCAGAGGGGATTCTGAGCTGTGAAACGATGCCAGTGTGTGTTTGTGTGCACACACAGAACCCATATGCCATTGAGGCAGTGTGAAATTTGAATGTCTACTGTTACAGGTAAGTAGGACTTGCACAACTGTACTGTCTGACCTGCCTCATATCCTTCTACAACAAGACCTCATAATTTTGCCTTCATAATTTCTTTAGAGGCCTTGGCTTGTAGACTTCTTAAGTCAGGTATAATTCATGCACAGTACTCTTCCTGGTTCTTTTTTATGGTAATTCAGATTTCATCTCCTCTGAAGCATCTTTCATCAGAAGTGAGGTTCCAGATTGGAGGTCTGTAATGTATCCATGTTTAGAGCTGAGCTATAGAATCCTTACTTTGGAAGTTTCACCAGAGAATAGAGACTGGAGGTACCTCACTGTTGAGTTATACCTTAGTCTGCTTACTTAGCTGCTCTCTAGCTAGCTTAGAACTGCGGGCAGATAGTGTTGCATCATTAGCAATTTGTCACCCCTTTTTTGGGGATAGCTTGTGCTTTTTTAACCTTATGCAGAACAGTCCTTTTGGTGCTTATCATATCTGATCTTTGGATATCATTCATAGCACCTTTTTCTTTCTTTTTATTATTTTTTTTGTACATTCGGAGTGCATGACATACCTTTAACCATTTAATTTTCCTTGGATAATATGATTTTAGCTATGCATGATATCTGTCTTGCCTTCATCCTAGCCAGTGCGTGCCACAGCTGTTGTGCTGCAGCTATTCCTTTGAACATTTTGTAGGCTAATATTTTTAGAGGAGCTATGTGCAATATGGCTTTCTAAAGCTTTGGGTTGAACAGTCATCTGATCTTTTGTTGGAAAGGTTCCCATTCATGAATTTCTCTTATTCTCTCCTTTTGTAAATAGCTCCATTTGTGTTCTTTTATAGTGTTTCAGGTCAATGTTATTCTCCTTAACTCAGTGTTCCCTGCTTTGCTGCATTTGAAACCGTTGTACTTTATCATTCTGTGCTTCTTTTATAAGACAGGATGTGTTAACCATGCAGAGGGTAACCCTTTGGACTTTTAAATTTTGCATTTAAGTTTCAAAGACAAAAGTGTGCCAGCAATATTCATCCTTCTTTTTGCCCCCCCTTTATTTTCTTTTTTCTTCCCTTTCTTCTGGGATTAAAATGATCATCCCCAAGCTGATTCTGTCCTGATCTCCCACCAATGCCTGTGTAGAGTTCACATGAGGAGAAATAAATGTGTTTATTAATCAGATCTCAGATGCCACATCTAAACTGCACTGCACCCACAATTTAAAGATGCGATGCATAAAGGGACTGGGTCAAGGGGTGCAGGATTTCCATTCGACTTCTGTATACTGGTATTTGTACCACCATCAGGAAAAATATGCATTGACTTCTCATTAGGGCTCTGCCTCGATCTAGACTTGTTTTGTTTACTACTCACTTAGTGTGCCTTTGTGGGATCCTTCCGCCTCCCAAAAACATGCTGAGTGTTTCCACCTCAAAATCTACCCAAAAAACTGAATGGAGTCGTGGGCAGCAGTGCATACTCTAGATGGTGCATACTGGGGAAGAGTTATGTAGACCAACTACTTTAGACATCAGCTGTGGTGCACAGTATCCTCTAGAAAGGAGAACATGCATCACAGAATGTGCATCATGTCAGTGTTAGCCACTTGATGGTATAAAATTTGACTGTATGGGATCTGGTTATGTTGACTAATGTTGACAAAAATGGGCATGGGCATTAGCTGGTGATAAGTAGGTTAAGGACTCTGTCTTCTCTAACTTAGGCCATGGAACCATGGATAGTGGTAAGAGGGATCTTTACACCTCTTTTGACTGCTGTGTTCCTGCCATAAAGCCCAACGGCCCTTGGTCAATAAGCCACTGGCAGACCTGTGTCCACTTTTCCAGCCTGCATTACCTGGGATAGCTCTATTGAGTGAAAGCTGAACATAAATCTAATCAACTTACTAAACATGAACTAAGGATTGCTACATTGAATGTACATTCACTGACATGACACAGCTTTGAAGTAGATGACATGATAGAACAAGACTGTCCATCCTGTATATCCAGCTGATAAGCTGGAAGGGCAGTGCAGTAAGGCCACTTGGTATGGAATCCAGAGTCTACCACTAAAGAGGACAGACTATAAATGGTGAGGGAATTGTGGTGAAGGAGCATCTTTTGAAGACAGTGATGGCTGTCTTCAGAATTAGTGACAGACTCATGGCAATCAGTGTTAGACTCCAGTGTAAGAATAGGGCAGTATTAATAATCTGTGCATATACCTCACAGCAGGGTTGTGATGTTGTGGAAAAGAGCACATTCAGGCAGCAACTGTAAGGCCAACTAGCTAAAGCAGGACAACATGAGTTGGTGTTGATAATGGGGACCTGAATGCTCATATTAGAACAGATAGAATAGGATATGAGGACTGCCTGGACCCATATAGGTGGGGTAAGAGGAATAAAGGAAAGGCCATTCTAGACTTCTATCTGGCAAATGGCTTAATGGTGACCAACATATGGTTCAGCAAGAGAGACCATCATGAGATCAGATACAGGCTTGTGATGATGTGGAAAAGACTGCATTTAAGCAGAATCTGTAACACCAGCCAGATAAAGCAGGACAACATGAGTTGGTGTTGATAATGGGGACCTGAATGCTCATATTAGGACAAGTAGAGTAGGATATGAGGACTGCCTGGGCCCATATGGGTGGGGTAAGAGGAATAAAGAAGAGGCCATTCTAGACTTCTGTCTGGCAAATGGCTTAATGGTGACCAACAAATGGTTCAGCAAGAGAGACAGTCACAAGATCACATACAAGAGTGGTCAACATGCAACCCAGCTAGTCTTCCTCCTAGTAAAGAAATGGCATTGGGGTAGAATTAGAGATTGCAAAGTCATCCCCAGTAAAACAGTCGACAGACAACATAAACCAGTGGTGGCTACAATCATCTGCCAGCAGTAGTCAAGGAAGGCTCTGAAGTCAACAGAGACAAGGCTGAAGGCCTGGAAGTTGACTGGAGGGAAAGCACAAGAGCTCATAGAAATACTTCATAGGTTCATAGATTAGTACTAAGCTAACTGCCCTTGCGAGCCATTTTAAGCCTAGCCAATTATCCCTTGTGAGACTCAAACCCTGCACCTTGTGTTTGTAAGGCAAACACCTTAACCATTAGGCCACCCTCTCAACTTTGGGCTGTAGCACCTCCGGAAGAAGAAGAAAGAGTTGAAGTTGAAGAAGAATGACATTGTCTCAACACATCTTGTGTGGAGACTGTAGAAGCAATATACAGCTGAGCCAGGTATGAAAACAAGGTATATAAAGAAAACGGGTGATGGAATGCCAAAGTCCAAGATGTTATCAGAAGATAGATGGAATGCATGAAAAAAATGGGAAATACAAGAGATGGACCAGGCTAAGAAGAAATATTGGTTGGCTAACAAAGAGGCTGAAAGCAATCACATCAGAGACACTCTACCTGCTTCTAGAAAGTGTCTCAGTGGAGGCACAAATAAGCTCTCATCAGGTTGCAAGGCAAAGACAGAAAGGCAAAGAAGGTGGTCATCAGACACCATTTGTAAAGGATGTCTGCAACAACCTGCTGAACAGTCCACTGAACATCAAAGGCTGAAGGAAGGAGCACTGCCAACAGCTTTGAAAGAAGAAAACCACACAAAAGCTGTACTGCGCTATAGGTAGCCTGCAAAGTAAAATGAAGAAGAGACCACCCCAGAAGAAATAAGAACAGCACTAAGGAAAATTAAGTCAGGGAAAGCAGCAGGCTCAGATGAGGTCACAGCAGATATGATCAAGATATTGGGTGGGTCAGGGGAGAGATGGCTCCTGAGTGTACTCACAGCAGTATAGCTGTATGGAGAGAAAGGAGTATCCCAAATGATTGGAGAGTAAGCATTCTATTGACAGTATACAAGAACAAATTGGATATTCACAACTGTGAATAATACAGAGGTATCATACTCCTGTCATACTGCATGAAAGTGCTGGAGAAGATATTGATAAACAAATACACATAGTATTCATAGCTAAGACAGAATATAAGTAGTTCCGATTCAGATCAGGATTCAGTACAACATACCTGTTGTTTGGAGTAATACAGATAGTGGAGAAGAAGCTAGAGATGATGAAAAAGTCCAGCTGGGCATTCCTAGTCTTGAAGAAAGCAGATGAGATGGTCCAAAGAAAGTTGATTTGGGTAGTCCTGCGATGGCTCAAAGTCCTAGAAACATTGGTAGAATTAGTGCAGGCTGTGTACACGAAACTAATGACACAATAATGAACAGTGCTCATACTCTCAGAGGAGTTCCCAGTGGGAGTGGATGTTTATCGGAGTTCAGATGTGAGCCCACTTTTGTTCATACTGGTGAGGGACTACGTGAGCAAACAATTCAAAGGAGACAGATAAGCAAAGCTGCTGTATGTAGACAATGTGGCATCAGAAACTGACTCTGAAAAGAATCTTCAGTAAACGATAAGTGAATGCAGATCTGAAGGTACATAGGATGAAACTGAGTGCAGATAAAACAGTCATCTTAGCAGCAAATGGGGGAAATCAGAAGAAACTGAAAATGGAGATAGAAGGGAAGATAGTGGAACAAGTTAACAACTTCAAGTATGTGGGAGGGGTGATTAAGGAGAAAGGAAACCTGAATGAGGAGGTTAAAGCTAGAATCAGAAGAGCTGCCACCAGATGGGATGTCATGAGTAGTTTATTATAGAAGAATGCCAAAGAAGCTGAAAAGTAAAGTGTACAAAACAGTGGTGTAAGCAGCACTTCTGTATGATACAGAAACATGGGCAGTGAAGGCAGAGCTAGTGGTGATGGAGATGAAATGCCTGAGATGGGTGGTAGCATGTACACTGTGGAACAGATTGAAAATAATAACATCAGAACATAAGCCAACATAGCTCCAGTTGTAGAAAAGGTCAAAAAGAACAGACAATGGTGGTTTGTGCACTTATACAGGAAAGCAGAAGACAATTTGGTGAAGATTTAGGAAAAAACAGGAAGATGGCAAGAGGAAATGAAGATGTCCAACAAAGAGATGTACGGATTGTATGAGAGAAGACCCATGAGAGTAAAGCATGACTGTTGAGGAAGGTTGGAAAGTGGCACTGAATCAAGAGAGGTGGTGACAATTGATGCAACACTTCAGTCCCATGTAGAAAATGGGGAAAAAGGGGGCTGATGACAGTGGTGATGATGATCCCCAAGCTGATTTTACTTTTGTTAGGCTGTTGGATCACATATTGTCCATTACCTTTGACTTCACTGCAAATTTATATTCTCCAAAGCAACTGTTGCTGGCCTTGAACCTTACATTATATTCTAGCCAAGACTGACTACATTGATGTCTCACTGTTCAGTTGTCTTTAGTCTAATTTCTGTCAGTCATTCCCTGCTTAATTTCCAAATTTCTCTTTATTATTGAGGACTCCTTTCACTAGCTTAGTACTTTTCTTTACACTAGGCTTCTGGATGATTGTGTTTCTCTCAGGCTATTAGAAGTCTTCTTGATGATGCCTTTTGGTCTTTTCTCTGTGAGCTAACTACATCCTTCTTTGCTCCTACAGTACTAGGTCCTCTTTTGCTGGCCTTTTACCATGCCTTCACATTAGGGTTATTCTTTTCAGGGCTTGAAGGCTTCAAAGCTCTTGTATCTTCAGTTTTAGAATATATTTAGCAAATTTTTGCTTCTGGACTGTTATACATCTGTTAAGGTACTTTTAGTCACTATACCCAGTTTTTAGTCACTATAACCAGTTTCCATCAAGGCTCAGATTCCCAGTCTATATCTTCAGTAAAACAATGCAAAGCATTTCTGAAGGGTACCTTTCTTTTGAGACCATCTATAAAGGATCCCGTTCTTCCAATGCATCTCTCTTTGTTGCTGGAAAAACTCAGCTTTCTCCCTTTGCAGAAAGCATCTCATGCAGAATTAGAGTTCATATTCTGGGAAGCACTTCCTGTGGCTCTTACTTCAGCCAAAGTGATTTCTGAATTGCATGCACTGTCAGAATACATCTTCTTACTTACTTTGTCATAAAAACAGATAATGTTCAATATGCTGGTCACTGCTGTAGCAGCCTTAGCTGTATGGGTTATATCTGACAGTGATATAACAGCCAATCAGCTTCTAAAGCTTCAGGGCACCTTCAGTGTGCCCAAACTGTCAGGCTGCTCGAGCAGAGCTGGCTAAAAGACAAGTTTGGGTGGCATTCCCTTTAGAGCTTTACTGTCGCTGAAGAGTATGCTCCTCTGAGGCTTTCGAGGATCAGTGGTTGGCTTGTGCTATTTCTTTGCTGGGCAGATAAGTTCCCTTTGGGGTAAAAGCTTGTATTTAATAACTACCTTATTACTTATATTTTACTCATTAGGAAAGTTGTTTTAAAGCTATGAATTTGTGTTTAAACAGACTGTCACAAGACTGTACTGTATTTTTAAACAGAAAATGTATTTTCCTGTCAGTTTAAAATTTGTTTAAAGTAACCAAATTTTTTTTTTCTGTGGAGAAATTGTATTTATTTTACTTTGTGAGGGTGGCATGATGTTTTAAAGGGGTCTATATCACATAGTCGAAGTCTTATAACTTTGAACACGTAATGTTCAAACCATTATGTTCGAAGTTACAAAACTTCGACTATGGATAAAAAAAAAAAGAAAACAAAATAAACTGTTTTAAGAAGGGGGGCAAACCCCCCAGCACCCCCCGCTACTTACATATACCAACTCTGAGATCGCACCCCATTGAACAAAATGGAAACCTCCCCTTATGGAAATTTCCATCGAAATGCTCAAACCTTTACAAATTCAAACTTATGGTCTCGACCATACGAGGTTCGAACTTATAAAAGCTCGACTAAGTGATAGGAACCCATTTTAAAGTGCTTTTTACTGTGCTTGGGGAAGAAGTGACTTTTTTAAAGACTTTTGGGAGGAATTTAATAAAGCCTACATGTTTTTTATTCTGGGTAGGCATTGCGCCATGCTGCTAACATGGGCGTGAACAGTTTTAGATTCAGTAAGTGCTGCTGAGCAGCAAGCATGAGCGTGCCAACACGGACACTTTCGTGGTATGCAGATCACCTCATAAGCAGGTGAATCTCATGCAAATGAGGCAGATAGAGTGATCCAGCAAGCAGATAGGCAGCTTTGCAGACCCCTTGTCAGAGTCCATAGTGTACATGGAAATATTCCAGATACAGGACTGTAGACAGACAAAAGGGGCTGTAAAAACTTAGGTAGATAGACAGAAATGGCGTAGCACACACAGATATGAGCAAAACTATCCTGTCTGTGTTCCAAAAGTTATTAGTAAATATGTTAAAATAACATTTTTTTAATAATCCTAGCATGTTGCACTGCAAACATGCTTTATAAAAAAAAAAAAAATCAAATATTAATATCATGAGACAGAAATGTATTACAGGACCTTGTGTGCGCTCGTTTATGTGGTGCGCTACAGTGCTTAGAATATCTGAAAGGCCAATGATGTATTAATTAGTGTTGATCCATGCTTAACTTCAACTAGGGCCATTAAATGATGTCAGTGGTATATTAGGCAAGTGCAGTGTATCATAGGTAGCCAATTACACAGGCAGAATCTACAGTAGAGTACTATAAAGCATGCATACACCCTACAGTCTGATTTTTCCCCCATACTCTGCACCGTTGGAGTACAGACGTGAGAATTTTAACTGAAAGAATGCTAGGCGCTGCTGCAGGTCTGCTACATTTGTATGTGTTAGATGCTGAAGTGAATGCTGCTGCTGCTGAGAATAGGCCTAGGCATAAAAGGAGGAGAGTGTTCAGGCCTAGGGTAACCTTCCAGGAGCTACATGAGCTGAAGATTGTAGAGCGCTACAGGTTGGAGAGGGACATACTACAAGAACTCACTGAGCTCTGCCGCCCACAACTCAGGCCCAGAGCCAACAGAGGGGAACCCATCCCAGTGGAAACAAAGGTATATGTAGTCCTTAGGATAATAGCCACAGGTGCCTTCCAAAGACCAACTGGGGACATGATGGGGGTTTCACAGGCATCAGCATCCAGGGTACTCCACCAGTTCCTGGATGCCAGGCTATAACATGCCAGTGAGCACATATATTTTCCCCTCACTACTCTGAGGTACTGGGTGCCATAGATTGCACTCATGTACACATCAAGGCATAACCAGTGAGTAGGATAGAATCTACGTCAACTGCAAGTGGTATCATTCCAACAACTGCCAGGTTGTGTGCAATGTCCAGGGCATTATCATGAATGTGTGTGTGTTGGCAGCCCTGGCAGCTATCATGACTCCCATATCTGGCATGCATCACAGCTGTACCAGATGTTTGCTAGGGGAGACATCCCACACGGCCATTTACTGGGGGATGCTGGGTACATTCTGGATGATGACACACATCAGAAATGCACACCCACCCACGGAAGAATGCCATAATGAGGTACATGCACAAACTAGGAACATCATAGAGTGTGTGTTTGGGTTGCTGAAGTCACGATTTCAATGCCTCGATATATCTGGTAGAGCCTTGCAGTACTCTCCAAACACATGCACATATGTTCATTATATGCGCCATGCTACACAATATGATCCTGCAGAAGCAACTGCAGCAGGATCAGCATAGGGAAGAGATACACAGCTCCCCACCATTGCCTAGGTCACCACAGCCACACTCACAGGAGTACTTGGAGGAGGAGCCCCCTGATGATGTCCCTGTAGGCAGACGTAGGTATGCTCAGTATACCCTGGCATTGGCTAAGAGACAACGCATAGCACATACACTGATAACCTAGGGCCCCAGGGACTGACACATTACTCCTACTCACATACATATAATAAAATAGCTGATGCCAGGCAACCCCCACAACTTATACCTATCCATGTATTGGCTGTGTACCACTTGCATCACACAGATTCAGCCCTGAACTACAGTTCTGTCAACTGCTGCATTCTCAATGTAAAGCTCTAACCTACACACTAATTGTAAGGAGTACTATAATAAGGTATCGTATGTATGGATCTGCTGCTGTTACGCAAGAAAATATAGTGGGCTGTTTGGTCAAAGTTAACATTCACATGGGACATCTGATTCCCAGTCCAGTAGTATGTGTTCCTTAATGTCCACTAGGCTTCATGGTTGGAATATTCACAATATCAGGCAAGGAAGATGTTAAACATTGGGCACAGATGATATTTGGACTATTGTCTACCCAAGTGGATCATGTGCTGTTGTTCCCCCACCCCCAGCACAGCTGTGTACCCGTATAATAGCTTTAACAGAATATCAGCTATGGTATAGCAGTGGACTAGACAATCTCAGGGCTGTAGCAAAGAAAGTGCTTGCACATTGTATGTCTTTCTTCACGCAGGATAATAATGTACATATGTATGCCGTTGAATGTTTGATGGAGGACCCCTCTCTGTCTAGCAACCTGTGTGGCTCAGTGGACTAGGGAAGCTAGCATGGGTGATGGTATTGATGTTTTTAATCTGGATTTAATCACATCTTTTCCATGTGAGGTAGAAGTATGTTGGTGTTTTGACAGAATGTCATACCTCCTAACCTCCTAACCTCTTAGTGCAAGAAATCTGGACAAAGCCAGAAAGATTGGGGGGACAAAGGCCCAAAGATAGGGACAGAGTTTAAATATTGTTGACATAAACCTTGCTGGAAGTAAAGTTGTTGCAGTAGTACATATATTCCAATGGATATAAAGTGTGATACACAATTGTTTGTCTGTAGTTAGTAGAATGTATTGATGTCAACATTCAATAAAGCACCAGAAATTCACAAATGTGTGAGGAACAGACTCAACATATGAGGCAAAACTCTGGACATTCTTTGAAAATCAGGACAGTTGAGAGGTATGCAGACTGTCAGTCTGTTGGTGGTGTAAGATTATTAACCCCAGTCACATATTTAGTACAGCAGACAGCTGGGGAATGCTGTGGACATTTTGAGTGAAGTACAGTACTGCAGAAACAGGGGCGGATGATAATGTCTGCAACATACAAAATCCCAGACTGGAATACAGGTAGGTTTGGCCTGGAGTCACATTATAAGTAATAACAGTCCCACTGAGCATGCCTGTGCACACAGTAAAATTGAGCGTAATTCTGTTGGCCCTTCATTGAAATGACCTATTATGTATAAATTTCTATACATACAGACATATACATACACATATCCATCTATCAGTATTTGTCTCACATGCATAGTATATCTATCACTGTGTAGTGTCAAATAGATATATATAGCTATACATTAAAATGATACATTGACTCCCCCATATAGCTACAAAATAGATATACATGTACACACACACACACACACACACACACACACACACACACACACACACACACACACACACACACACACACACACACACAGCTACATTTATATATGTATCCCTGGTATATACAGAAGTTTGCATGTGGATGTCTGCATTATCAGACATACCCTAATGATGGTGAGTAAACTGTGCTATAACATAGCCATAATGTTGCTCAAAGGATCCAAAGTAAGGGTGCAGCAGTACATAATCCACTTACCTACAGACCCCTATGCCTGCTGGATGTCACCATGGAAACAGACAGAGGTGAGCAGTTGGTGTAATGTATAATGGTATCAATGCATGTATGAACAGGGCACATTGCCCATGCCACAGTGTCACCTATCTAACTGCAAGTAGCCACATGTGACCATACTGGTAACTATGCACACATAGCTAGGATAACATTGATTATCTCACTGCTAAGATAATAGTTGAAGATAACAGTATGAGTGTATATCACTCTGCAGGCCATAGATGCTGTTCAGCAAAAGCCTAGTTTGTGTAATGCACAAGTACTGTGCCTGCAATCACATATACAATGGACTGAACCTGTGGAGTGTGCGATAAGTACTGTGATCTATAGTGTAAAAGCCTAGATAGGTAGGGGTTCTAATCTCACTCCAGGCTACTTGGTGCATAGTTGTGTATGTGTGTATATATCCTGCAAAACAACTGCCATGCCCTCTCACAGGCTATCCACCTGCAATGGTTATGCACTTTTTGGCCCATAATTGCTGCTGGCTTATACACTGCCCTGTTCTACATGGCCTGATGATGTCAGCCACCTTAAGACTACCAGCTGACAGTGTAGTAGCAAAAGTTAAGTCATGGCATTTGTGATAATTACTGTGATCTATAGTGTGTAATACTGGATAGGTAGGGGTTTTAATCTCACTCCAAGCCACTTGGTGTACGTGTGTGTGTGTGTGTGTGTGTGTGTGTGTGTGTGTGTGTGTGTGTGTGTGTGTGTGTGTGTGTGTGTTTGTGTACCCCTGCAAAACAACTGCCATGCCCTCATGGGCTATCCACCTGCAATGGTAATGCATGTTTGGCCTGTAACTTGCTGCTGGCTTCTACACTACCTTATTCTACAAGGCCTGATGATGTCAGCCACCTTAAGACTACCAGTTAACAGTATAGTAACAAGACTTAAGCTGTGGACCATGCGATACGTAGTGTGATCTATACTGTATAAGCCTAGATAGGTAAGGGTTCTAATCCCAATCTGCCCAACATGGTGGGTGTGTGTATATCCATATGTCATACGTATGATAACCCATGAAAAGTAGACATAGGTAGGGTTTTGCATCACTTTATTTGTAGCGGGTGATGTGCCCCCCCCAGATGACTGACCACAACAAGATTTGCTTATATCAACAAGCATTATATGTTCTAAACTGATAGTACTAGCAGACATGAGTTGTGCTGCGTTCATCAGGTACTGTGATCTGTAGTGTGTATCAGTACATAGGTAAGTGTTCTAATCTACATACAGCCGACATGCAGCATGTGTGCACCTTGGCATGTCCTGTATGCAGTGAGTGGAAGTGGTGCTAGCCTGAATGTGGCCATGTTTGTTTGTGAGTCTGTTACAACAGTATACATCATGTTATGGAGCCATAGCACATATTAACTTAACTAGCATAATGGCCGTACAGCCGTCTCAATCAGAGACATCTATATACCCCTTGGTACAGGACCAGCACATATTGCCCTAGTCCAAGAGGAACTCAGACAGATGCTGTGTATTGAGATGACGGCCTCCCAGCCAACAAACAGATAGCATGTGCTGAGGTGCTCTGAGGTGCTCTGTGTACAGTTAATCAAGTTCTGTTTCAAGGGTGTGTTTGCCTGCTAGACAAATGTCTCACAGAAGCATGTAGTACTGACATCACATAGTAGGTTAATGTCCTTACAGTGAGTCATCCATCTATTATGCTCCCTACAGATAGGCAGCTTATGCACTCCAGCAAGGTCACACCTTGCCGTGTAGCAGACCTTATCACAAATTATGAATGCATGAGTAGGCTGACCACCACCATTGTCCTTGACAGACTGTCATACAGATTTAAACTTATGGAGCCGTGCACATACACTGCTTTACCTTGCTGAAGTCATATTTCTGCTGTGCTGCCATGCCATGCTGTGTCGCTTCACTGCTGCCGTGTGTCCATAAGTTATCCCTTCAGACTCTTGCAACAGAAACATACACAGATCTGTGACATACCTGTCATTGTGTAACAATACTGCCAGTACAACATCATACAACATAAGGTCCACAAAAGTATGTTGCATACTCATGACACATGCCAACATACAGTATATGTTGGGGACCACTACAAGTGGCATGCAAAACAATACTGCTTTACACAAGTACATGTCAGGTAATATAGTCACCCTATGCATCAGACACATAGCTTCATTTCCCTGCCTGCACTGATGGGAAGGATGACAGGGGTGTGGCATCACTTGCGCAAGGTTATGTGTTGAGGGACTGGAGGCCTAGGCTGACCCAAATGGTTGACAGCATGTGTGTGAGTCAGGAAGGGGGAGTGGGTTAGATAGGGCATGGAGAATTGCCATGTGTTTCTGTAGGTGACCTGCATGTGACAGTGGTGTGTGAGTGTGTGCATGTACACAGTCAAGCTCAGTGCTAGCCCTACTTGTGTGTATGTTGGACAGCTGTGGATCATTACATGGTAGAGTTGACAGTTCACCGTTTCCAGCCCTGAACATGGGAACTGGCTTGACAGGATTTGCACTAACACCACCATGCCCAATGTCAGATGTGGTGCTAGTACCTGACAGTGACTGCTGACTCCTGGAACCATGTCCTCCATGGGACCACCCAGGACCATGTGCCCATGGCCTGCCACATTGTGGTGTGGACAGAGCACTCCGCTCTGTAGTGCTAAATGTACCACTACTACAGGACAGTAACTGCGCATGGTTGTGTGGACTGTCAGCAGATGGTGTTGCTTACCTACAACCATGGGTCTGATGCCTAACTCCAACCACATGTTCTAGCACATACAATGTGTGGTCCAAGACAGACACTATCTTAGCCCACCATTTGTCCACTTTATCAGTGAACCGATCCAGGGTGTCTCCAATGTGGTGGAGGCAGTCACGGATGTCAGACTGTGCTGCATCCATAACCTTAAGCATATGCCTTGTGTTCCATTCACAACATGCCTATGTCTCCATGATGGCCAGAAACATGTGCCGAGTTGCCCATAATGTGACATCTGCAACAGGTGGTGGACAGAGAGCAGTCCTCCAGTGAGCACTCCTGTCAATCTGCCTGTGTGGGACCTTGCTAGCCATCTGGCTATGGCCAGTTTCTACACTCACTGATGCCATAGTTGCCACACTGGCCTGTTCAGTGTCTCCACCCTCTAACTGTCCCATATATGAGCCCTGTGGGGACATGGTATGTGTGGGCATACTGACTGTGTGCGGTGACAATGGGAGCAGAAGAGGGATGTCATCCTCTAGGACAGATTCAGCCTCCGACATCCCCACCTGTGCCTCACTGTGGCCACCATCATCATCAGAGTCTGAACAAACACTGACATCATACAACATAAGGTCCACAAAAGTATGTTGCATACTCATGACACATGCCAACATACAGTATATGTTGGGGACCACTACGAGTGGCATGCAAAACAATACTGCTTTACACAAGTACATGTCAGGTAATATAGTCACCCTATGCATCAGACACATAGCTTCATTTCCCTGCCTGCACTGATGGGAAGGATGACAGGGGTGTGGCATCACTTGCGCAAGGTTATGTGTTGAGGGACTGGAGGCCTAGGCTGACCCAAATGGTTGACAGCATGTGTGTGAGTCAGGAAGGGGGAGTGGGTTAGATGGGGCATGGAGAATTGCCATGTGTTTCTGTAGGTGACCTGCATGTGACAGTGGTGTGTGAGTGTGTGCATGTACACAGTCAAGCTCAGTGCTAGCCCTACTTGTGTGTATGTTGGACAGCTGTGGATCGTACATGGTAGAGTTGACAGTTCACCGTTTCCAGCCCTGAACATGGGAACTGGCTTCGACAGGATTTGCACTAACACCACCATGCCCAATGTCAGATGTGGTGCTAGTACCTGACAGTGACTGCTGACTCCTGGAACCATGTCCTCCATGGGACCACCCAGGACCATGTGCCCATGGCCTGCCACATTGTGGCGTGGACAGAGCACTCCGCTCTGTAGTGCTAAATGTACCACTACTACAGGACAGTAACTGCGCATGGTTGTGTGGACTGTCAGCAGATGGTGTTGCTTACCTACAACCATGGGTCTGATGCCTAACTCCAACCACATGTTCTAGCACATACAATGTGTGGTCCAAGACAGACACTATCTCAGCCCACCATTTGTCCACTTTATCAGTGAACCGATCCAGGGTGTCTCCAATGTGGTGGAGGCAGTCACGGATGTCAGACTGTGCTGCATCCATAACCTTAAGCATATGCCTTGTGTTCCATTCATAACATGCCTATGTCTCCATGATGGCCAGAAACATGTGCCGAGTTGCCCATAATGTGACACCTGCAACAGGTGGTGGACAGAGAGCAGTCCTCCAATGAGCACTCCTGTCAATCTGCCTGTGTGGGACCTTGCTAGCCGTCTGGCTATGGCCAGTTTCTACACTCACTGATGCCATAGTTGCCACACTGGCCTGTTCAGTGCCTCCACCCTCTAACTGTCCCATATATGAGCCCTGTGGGGACAGGGTATGTGTGGGCATACTGACTGTGTGCGGTGACAATGGGAGCAGAAGAGGGATGTCATCCTCTAGGACAGATTCAGCTTCCAACATCCCCACCTGTGCCTCACTGTGGCCACCATCATCATCAGAGTCTGAACAAACACTGACATCAGATGGTGGGGTGAGATCCCAACCTCCCTCTGTCATCTGTGGAAACCAAGACAAAAGCAGTACATTACTCCCTGGACCACTACTATGTATGGAAAACAATACTGCTTTCCACAAGTACATGTCAGGTAATAATGAGGATCCACAACTGCATTACCACCTCACATCCTCTCATCTCCATTTTCATACACAACAGACAACCTCACAACAACATACACATTCAACTCAAGGCCATTATAACAATGGTTGACAGCATGTGTGAGTCAGGTAGATGGGGCATGGATACTTGCCATACAGTGTTTCTGTAGGTGACCTGCATGTGACAGTGGTGTGTGAGTGTGTGCATGTACACAGTCAAGCTCAGTGCTAGCCCTACTTGTGTGTATTGGACAAATGGACAGCTGTGCCTAAGGTATGACAGTTCACCATTTCAGCCCTGAACATGGGAACTGGCTTCGACAGGATTTGTACTAACACCACCATGCCCAATGACAGATGTGGTGCTAGTACCTGACAGTGACTGCTGACTCCTGGAACCATGTCCTCCATGGGACCACCCAGGACCATGTGCCCATGGCCTGCCACATTGTGGTGTGGACAGAGCACTCCACTCTGTAGTGCTAAATGTACCACTACTACAGGACAGTAACTGCGCATGGTTGTGTGGACTGTCAGCAGATGGTGTTGCTTACCTACAACCACGGGTCTGATGCCTAACTCCAACCACATGTTCTAGCACATACAATGTGTGGTCCAAGACAGACACTATCTCAGCCCACCATTTGTCCACTTTATCAGTGAACCGATCCAGGGTGTTCCCAATGTGGTGGAGGCAGTCACGGATGTCAGACTGTGCTGCATGCATAACCTTAAGCATATGCCTTGTGTTCCATTCATAACATGCCTATGTCTCCATGATGGCCAGAAACATGTGCCGAGTTGCCCATAATGTGACACCTGCAACAGGTGGTGGACAGAGAGCAGTCCTCCAATGAGCACTCCTGTCAATCTGCCTGTGTGGGACCTTGCTAGCCGTCTGGCTATGGCCAGTTTCTACACTCACTGATGCCATAGTTGCCACACTGGCCTGTTCAGTGCCTCCACCCTCTAACTGTCCCATATATGAGCCCTGTGGGGACAGGGTATGTGTGGGCATACTGACTGTGTGCGGTGACAATGGGAGCAGAAGAGGGATGTCATCCTCTAGGACAGATTCAGCCTCCGACATCCCCACCTGTGCCTCACTGTGGCCACCATCATCATCAGAGTCTGAACAAACACTGACATCAGATGGTGTGGGGTGAGATCCCAACCCCCTCCCTCTGTCATCTGTGGAAACCAAGACAAAAGCAGTACATTACTCCCTGCACTACTATGTATGGAAAATCCACAAAGAGTCGTAATAATGAGGATCCACAACTGCATTACCACTCTCACATTCTCTCATCTCCATTTTCATACACAACAGACTCCCTCACAACAACATACACATTCAACTCAAGGCCATTATAACAAGCACATCAGGTAAATCACTTGATACTTGCCCAGTACAGTGTACCTTTAGGTATACAATATGACACTATACCTGATAACTCAGCACATAAAACCCAGTACACCTATTGTAACAAATATATACAAATACAAGTTTCAGTGCCTAAGGTATGTACCATTGACCTTTTGGTATGTACAAGGCATGTTGGATTAATTGCCTTATGTACACCAGGAGGCTTATTCGCTCTGAACTATAACTGCAAAAGTGTTTCTGGTTGTTCAGCTACATTCCTATGATTACCCACTCTGAGAAATTTAGGTAACTGTTCCAGACTGGGACATACAAACATTCTACTCTGGTTATTCACAACATTACCAGTACATAGGGTATTATCCTGGCCCTCACTCTTAATAGCATATGTATGTTCCATAACAAAACAGTATCAGGCTTACCAGAAACAGGACCACAGCCTTCGACAACTCCTGACGGACCTGTAAAAAGGTGAGGGTGAGGTAATTTCATTTCTGCCGCATGTTGCAGCACGACAAGATAATACCTGTATATATCTCACATGTACAGTAGCTACTGTGTTACTTGATGTATTGCTGACATTCTGAGTATGAGTGTACAACTGAGCTGAAACCCTCCCCCACAGCACATAGACCTTTTACCCATGTAAAGGTATGTACAGCCTGACAAAATGACTGCTACAGTATTACAATGGTGATCACAGTAAGCTTACCTACACACACCTATGTTGTGGACACTATGTTGTGGACACTGTTGCACCCACCTCCATGATGTATGGTGTGATGGATGCCTGGGAGCTGTTGTGTGTCCCTAGTTCATCAAGAATTCCTCAGTGGCCATGAGTGGTTGTTCTGTTGCAGGCCCTCCACCAGTGATGGCACGATCCCTTGCTACATCAGCTGCCCTTTGTTGAGCAGCATTCAGCATGTCCGTAGCATGGTGTCAAACCTGCTCATATGTCCTGTTCTGGGGGTCAGTCTCATTCACATCCCGGGCAAGGTCTGCCCACAGTGCAGCCTGCTGTTCCCTGTTATGCCTCCTCCTGGCTAGGAGGATGTGATGATGCTGCCATAGTCCTTGAAGTATAAGTTCATTCTGTGCATTTGAGAAGGGGGCGTACCTTCTGCAATACATTAGACTTGAAACGCACCAAAAAGGAAACACATTACAGGATCAAATACATGGATGTCCACTATGTACAGATAGAACAAGAACAAAATGGTTGGCACTATCCACTGCCTGCTCACACGTCATACCCCACAGTGTGACAACATGCTACATGTGTGGATATAACCGAGATAGTATCATTACTGAGGTAGTTCCCTGTGAGCCATGAGAGATTCTGCTGTATGATCATACAGCCAACACTCTAGTTTACTGTGGTATGTCCCCTAAGTCCAGCCACCCATAAAACCAGTGCCAGACAAATAGCAACGTGTTGTTATGACCACTATTTTGGGATGTCCAAAAACACCAGTGTGCCACAATGACAAAAAACAATGCAACCCTGATATATTGCACATCCCCTGTATGTGTAAAACAGCAGGCTTTCAATGACATGTCATTACCACAGGTCTAAGACAGGCTTACTGCTGTACTCCCTATTCACCAAACTTCTGTCCTCCCATCTGCATTCTTTTATACACAAAAAACAGTTACATACCTGGTGGAGTGCAAAACTCCTCTTTTGCAATGTGCTGCTACTACTGTTTCACAAAGGTGCTGTATGTGAGGGAAGTCTCATATAGAATATTTGCCCAAAGCCAGCTGCTTGCATTTTAACATGCTACTCATTAGCAGGTAATTGCCTCTAAACCAATCTGTGACTCTGGTATGCAAATTGTAGCCAAAGCAGCTGAGTCGCAGTATCATTAGCCAATGCCATGCAACCACTGTGCGATATATAAAGCCTTCATGTAGAGCAGGGCCCCTTTGTTAGCTGTTGAGATGGACATTACTGCAGTGAGGAGACTACATTGTCACAGAATGGACATCTGGAGCAGAAACCGCTACATACAGCTGTGTGTGCCACAGGCTGCAGCTGCTGCTGCAGGTAATAGATGTAGGCAATGAGTGTGAACACTTTGGAGGTGTATCTGTATCAGCTGCGTTAGCCTTGTTGTAGAACCAGAGCCAGGGTGAGAGTACCCTTGACACACCAATTACGACATGTGTTTAGGGTATGTATGTTAGGTAACTGTGTCAATAACAGTACTAAGTGACATATAGTAATGCTGTACAGATATGGGATGTGTGTCCCTACCTGCAGGCCTGTGACTTCCAGCAGTGAAAAGCAGTTATTTACTTTGCAATGCTTTGTGTGGATAATGAGTGCATGTGTCATTCATTACTTGCTGTCTTCACAATAATGATTTTAACCCAGAACTGTGTGTGGCAAAATGTACTGTATGCAAGGTATTTAACAGACTAAGCTACTGAATCACTGCTACAGTTGGTGTATTTGCAAGATATATGTGCACACATACAGGCTGTGACATACATTTACTACATCCATCAGTATGTGCATGGCTTTGTATGGATGTATTTCTGCATCAGAGTCCCAGCTGAATATGTATTTTGCCATGAATGCCTTAGCAGGTGACTTTCTTCATGTTGCTGATAAAAAGGCACATTTACCTGCCATCACAGGCCTCAGTGGCATCCATTATCATGTGTTTGGCTGTCTAGTGGTGTACTATTGCACCAGAGTCCAAAGTACACTCCTGTTTATTCCATTACTTTTTAGTCCAGTTTGCACAGTGCAGCTTGGTGCACAGGTCCACTGAAACACGCCTAATGACTATAATTGGCAATTACTATGTTTTGTTTAAACCACCTGTTTTAAGTAAGAGGTGTATGGCATGGCAGGTTAATGCAGTGTGCTGCAGGTGTGATGGGCTTGGGTTCTAAACATGTCAGAGGTGTTTATTTTATACGTGTCTTACAATGTTGGAAACACATAGTCATTATAGCTCTCTTTAGCTGAGCTTAGTCGTGCAGCTCTGTGCTAAAAAAATATAAAGAAAAGAAAAAAGAGGAGATAAGAAAGTGATGAAATTGGGGGCAAGCAGAGGGAAAAACATAGTGGAAGACAGGGAGGGATGTGCATGAAGGGTGTAGGACAGAACCATAGCTATCCATTTTTTGTACAGCAACAACTGTGCACTTTGACAGAATTTGTAGTTGAATTTGGATTCTCAAACCCCAGAGAGAGGGGTGAGGACAACATAAATGCGTTGTCAAGCCAATTGGACCGAATTATGTGTGTCCAGTGGACATGTGTGAAATGGAGAGCTATGTATAAGACGATATTTTTTTGGGGAGGACAGTTGGCCATTTTGGTGAGAGTGGAATGTTGGGGAAGGGAGATAGGTATGTGCAGGGGAGGTAAGTTGGGTAGGTGAAGATGCATTTGCAAACAGACAAGACAGCAAACGGGAGATGTATGGCACGTGAGGGGGGGTGAACACTTTGGATAAGGAAGTTGTTGTGGAATCTGAGTCCCACATGCCTCCAGACACCAGCAGTATGACTCACTTTCCCACTCATGGGACTGTGGGCACTGCACCATCACTGCCCCAAGGGTGGCTGTGCTGAAGGCTGGGCAGCAGGGCAAGGCTGCCCCACCAGGGTGGCCAGCATGCCATCAGTCTGGCACAGGCAATGGTCATAGTCATGGTGGACTATCCAGTGCATCAATACCTGCAGCTCCATATGGATGACAACACCCACTCTGCTACTGCTCCCAGAGGGGGGCCAGGCTCTGTCCCCTGGGGCGGTACTAACTAGTGCCGCAGTTAGTGCAGGAGCAGTGGGGGGGGCACCACCAATCTGGGTCCCACACGTGCTGGGACCCAGTGCATGGCTATTGCGGAAAAGTAGGGGGCTCAGCCGGAACCTGCCTACCTTGATGTGCTATGGGAAATGAGGTATAACAATACATTACGGTTAGTAATAACCAAACCAATGTTAGTATTAACAGAATCAAAAATCACATTTATTCAATCAAATACATATTAATGTATAACATGTGTAGCACAACATTAAGTAACATAACAGTTAGTATAGTAACAGCATGCCAGTAAAAACTAAACCATAGAGTCAACAAAACAGTTAGTTTAACAAATATGTTAATATTGCTTCATAATAAAACATAACAATATTCAACCACATTTTCCAATATATAGTTAGTTTAACAAAATATGTTATTAAATCATGATAAAACATATCAATAATGAAACACATTTTTCTAACATATAGTTAGTGTAACAAAATAAGTTAATATTAAATCATAATACTAAATAACACTAATAAATAAATGAAGATAAGGATGGGAAAAGAGAGAAAAATTCCATTATTGACATTGCAGACTATATCCCTCAATACATTGAAACATATACTGTACAGGTGTGTGGTGTCAGGTTTGCATACAGTGACTACAATTCTCCTGTAACTGATGTAGCACGTACATACCTCTCAAGCTGTTAGCATGGGTCAGTATGGGCCATGCAGTAAGAAATGCACGTACACCACTACAAAGAACAATTTCTCATAATGTGGACTTACATAACTACCCAGGTGTTCTGTAAACTGATTTGGTAATACATTGCATTCCAGGTAATAATTTATCTGCTAATCATGCAACAGAAAGATTAGGCAGTTTTAATTACATTACAAGAAAGCGTGACACTTGAGAGTCATGTTTGTGTACAGTACATAAACTAGACAGCCGTCATGCCTTAGTTGGCAGACATGGAAGTAGAACCCAATAGCTGTGACTGCAGGAGACATCTGCAAATAATGTAATAATTGACTGTAGCAACTTAGTACAGACATGCAAGGGATATAGCCATAGCAGGATTGCACAGCTTTATTTCTGACTCAGCAGTGCTGATGAATACATTCTTGGTATTGATAACATTCTGTGAAATCTAGACACACTATCTTCTCAGAATATAGGCCACCTCACCCATATGTTTGTTGTGTTCCTGGTGAGAGAGAAAATGTGAGCATTACATGACTGATACTGAAAATCTAGTGCTATATACCACTGGATTCAAACCCAGGACTGTGTGTGGCAAAATGTACTGCATACAAAGCATTTAACAGACTGAGCTACTGAGTCACTGCTGAATATTGAGTGACTGATACTTGCCTGGAGATAACCTGGAACTATACTATGAATTGAGCAGTGCAAGTTACAGGGCATTCCTCTGGCATTCTAGCACTATTACAGTGTTATAGTAGACTGCAATGACAGTAGAACACATATGCATGGTGTACAACCATACTACATATGTGAAAAAAGCTGTAGTTTAGAATCAGCAATGCTAGTGAGCACATTTTATTGTCACTGGTTTGAAATATCTATGAAGTCCACACACAATGTCTGCCCATGGACTGGGCTACCTCACCCATATAACTTTATTAGCTGATGTCTGAGGAAGAGAGAGCATTATGTGACCGATATTATCCTTGAGACAGCTTGGACAGTACTATGAGTTGAGCGATATAGTTTGCAGCCCATTAGATTTGCTGGCTACAGCTATTACAGTGTTACACTTGACTGCAGCAACCTTACCATAGATAATCAATGCATACAGTTCTACTGCAATGATTTTTACAAAACACAATCCTGCTGAACAACATTTTGCTTACTGTTATTGATATTGCTAATGCTTTATAAAATACAGTTCTTATTGTTCATTTATTGCACTACAACTCTACAACTCTAATTGCCCCTTTATTGCACTACAGTTGTACATGCTCATTTATTGCAGTACATTTTTCTTGTGTATACTTTCTTGCTGTAAATGCTTTACCCTTTTTTACTTATTGCACTACAGTTGGTATACTAAATCTTTACTTACCATGCCTATGGCACAACCTGGCCAGGCACCCAGCATGGGACTCGATATTGTGATCACTCTCAGCTGCAGCTTTTGAGAGAGGAGCACACCAATTTGCATACCTGTTTTGCAGAAATTCAGCTTGCATTTTGGTTAGACAGAGGAAGACATACTTCCAAAGCCAAAAACACCAACTAATAAGTAAAAAATCCATGACACTGCCGAAAGACACACCAGCCGTTTATTACATCCAAGACATACTAAGAGCTTCCACCCATCATTCTGTGGGCTTCTTCAGAGTAAAATGCATTAAGGCAAGACTGCCCTTATAAATCAGTCAACCATCAATTAAAAAATCATTTAACAATTAATTAAACAATAAATACATGATGTATAGTATTTTTAAAGTGCAATGCTGAATTTGATTTAAATAACCACATTGAACAATAAAAAAACTGATATAAAAACAATTAATAAATACAGATAATATAACCTAACCCATTTATACTATAAGATTAAAATGCTTAAAATACTTGAAATGCCTTGTGCTAATTCCTGATTTTGTGGTGCTCTTTTGATAGATAAAAATATTGCAACACACTTGAAAAAATCCATAAAATTGATGGAAAAGTAAAACCATGTAAAAATAAGCATATGTGTGTGTATAAGTGTAAATTCATAAACTATATTTGATAATATACCAATAAGAATAAAAGTCCAGGCCACAAACGTAGGTACAAATTCATTTATATTTCCACAAAGTTCCACAGATGAGCGCTTTCATCTAGTGATAAGACTTCATCAGATAAAAGCACTGGTACCACAAACAACTTTATACACTTGATGTCAATCAACACAATTAATTAAAATTTAAAGTGACATAACACTTTACCTTCAAATGTCCTGTTATAATATATTATATAATGTGCTTACAAATCATGTTACTAGTTTGCAAAATTAAATATAAACATGTCCAAATAACTTCACTCAGTTAATGAACCACATTTAAAATACAATATTCTTAAAAAGTTACACACTTTCAGCCTTTTTTTTGTACAGTACAGATTTTATACTAATGTAGTCATGGAGACCTGATGAAATATTGGATTTAAACCTAAGCTGCCATATCAATTCCCTGTATAATAATGCATTTTTAAAATCACCCCCTCCCCATAAAGGATGTTTCTTAATTATGTCGATAAAATTCCTTCCTCTTATTACAACCATGTTAGGCTATACCTGAGATTTTTGGATTATATTTTTGTGCTATGGAATGGAACCAAAGAAGAGTTGCACAAATTTATGGAATATTTGAATTCATGCACAACCTTTCTTTCCTTTACATACACATACAATGATTTTAACATCCACTATTTGGATGTCACCATTTCTAAGACTATTAATGGCTTTAAATCTAATATTTACAGAAAGGACACTTGGTGCAACGGTTATTTACACTTTGGTAGTCACCACCCAATTGCACAAAAGAAGAGTATTATCAAGGGTCAAGCGGTTAGGATAGCCAGGATGATCTCTGACTACCAAGATCTGAAACTAGAACTATCTTTTTTAGGTAAATGTTTCATTGAGAGAGAATACCCCACAGAGATGGTTATGGAAATCTTAGACGAAGTGCTTAATGGATGGGGTATTAAATATAAGGCCCTATTAGGTCATCCCATTCAAAACATAAATGACTCGTTGAAAGAGAGAGGAAAATACAATACAGTATGTGTCACTCAATACAACACCTTTTCGGAGTTATTTTCACACACAATAAGAACGAATTGGAATTTAATGAAAACTAATAAAGAAATACACAACTTAGTGGGTGCACAACCTATATTTACATACAAGGTAGGAATGAACTTTAAAAGGACTTTTGAACACAGAGAGAGGGAAGCATTGCAATACAAAGCCACTGCCCCTTGTGGAGCCTGTAGTATTTGTCCTTATATATATGGTGAGGCAACTGTTGTATTAAACAATGGCCTGAACAGTACTGTTAGATTCTGTAAAGGAAATTGCAAGACAAAAATGCTTGTCTACATGGCTGTATGCACTAAATGTAATGCATACTACATTGGAAAAACTGAAAGAACACTTAAGGACCGTATTTACGAACATTTATACGACATTAGGACACACAAGGAAACAAGTGCCCTATATAAGCATAGTGTTTCTTGTTCCTTTTTTGTAGGATTCAAGTTTGGTATTATCGACATAATTAAGAAACATCCTTTATGGGGAGGGGGTGATTTTAAAAATGCATTATTATACAGGGAATTGATATGGCAGCGTAGGTTTAAATCCAATATTTCACCAGGTCTCAATGACTACATTAGTATAAAATCTGTACTGTACAAAAAATCTGAAAGTGTGTAACTTTTTAAGAATATTGTACTTTAAATGTGGTTCATTAACTGAGTGAAGTTATTTGGACATGTTTATATTTAATTTTGCAAGCTAGTAACATGATTTGTAAGCACATTATATAATATTATAACAGGACATTTGAAGGTAAAGTGTTATGTCACTTTAAATTTTAATTAATTGTTTGTGTTGATTGACATCAAGTGTATAAAGTTGTTCATGGTACCAGTGCTTTTATCTGATGAAGTCTTATCACTAGAAGAAAGCGCTCATCTGTGGAACTTTGTGGAAATATAAAGGAATTTGTACCTACGTTTGTGGCCTGGACTTTTATTCTTATTGGTTTAGTTACTTTTTATTATTTTGTTTTTTGGTCGTTTTAGTCCAGGGTCCACATCCTGGTACGTATGGTGGAGTTGTTTTGGGCACTGGTACTACCATGAGTAAATCTTCGGGTGATTCTAATCTTTTGGTCGATGACCGTATTTTAAGTCCAGTACTAGCTACGTGTACATCTAACGAGCTTACCAAAATGCGAGACGAAATAGCCTCGCTAAAAGGGGATTTGACTACACTTATAGAATTGCTTAGCCAAAAAGAACCAGCAGGTGGCGTTCCACCTGTGAGTAAAGAGTTTTTTTACACTGGGAATGAGGCCGCAGTTCCAAATTCGTCATCTCCACGCTCAGTTGGCGCGGGTGATGGTGGAGGACAAAATGGACAGGCGGTTCGTTCAGGTGTATGTATCAACCACTCTGGGTTAAGAAAGACTGGAACACACACTTCAGAAATTCGGCGTGGGCAAGACCAAGAGAAAGCAACTTTTGAAGTTTGTTCCCCACCATGAGGTACTGATTTTTTACCTAAACAGCGTTGCAGCTGTGTTGGTTTTAATCCACAAAACGCTGAAGTTCTTTTGTCAACCAATAACCCTCGGACTGGCCAGGGTATAAATTACAAAGATATTTTAGAAAAAACTTACAATTTTACCTTGGGTACGAATGTTAAAGCTGTACATGATTGAGGTGAGAATGACTATGACACTGCACTTATGCTTAAGGAAATGATATTTCTGTTTGAGAAGAAACTGTTTAAATTGAAGCGTTTACAGATGGACAATAGTTATTTGAAATGTTGTTTGGCACATAAAATTGTGCCACAAGGTTTGAGGCTTTTTAAATACCCTTTTGGCATTTTTTACTCAGAAGCAATTGTTAAAGACTTTCATAGCGTCTTTGATTTATGTGGTATGGGTCTATTAGAGTGTATGGTGAAATATAATGAAGTATCTATAATGTCTTTAACTGCAGATACAACTAAACTTAATTCTGACACTGTGAACGATTTATTGTTCTCTGAATACGAGAAGTTATATGTGAACATTTTGGCTAAAATAGAGAAAAGAATTCAACATATTTTCTCTACCAAACAAAAGAAGTTTTTTAGGGACAAGAAACAATATGAAATGGGTAAAGCCTATTCAAGTCCTTTTAAAAAAGTGAATAAGACACAGGGTTATTTACCCAAGGTTAACTATGATGGTGACCATTGGGAAACTAATTATGTTTTTGACAAGGCCCCTGAACAGGACGAACAGGAATTTGATGAACACAACATACATAGACCTCTAGACGAATTAGATTCTTTTGGGGGGGGGGCATATTTTACTCCCCAGGAGGTCACAAAGGATAGCGAGCAAGAACAGGTTTCCACCAGACCCAGGACATTTGGGAAACCATTATGGATGGAAAAAAATAGGGAAGAGGGGGAGATAGTTCATATTGAAGGTAGTTATGGTATTCTCAGTGAATACAGGGGATTTAAAATTTTTAATTACACTAGTTACAGTTTATCTAAACTACATTTCAATTTATTTTCAAAAGGTTTTAAATTTGTTAAGACACAGTATGGTGACCTTGCAAATTTGTTAGTTGATTTGAAGTTATATTTAAGAAAACTAAATTTAAACATTATATTTAATCAAGGCAAAGATGTTACTATTGACACTACTAGAGGGGAATTAGCACTGGTAAGATCAAGTACTTACAACCCGCCGCTCCACCCTACGTTGTTATTATTTGAAAAAACTGTTACTGAGGAATTGTATGAACTATATGCCAAAAACAGATGGCAGAAAGAACATTCTAATCTAACTATGGAAGAAACTAATTTGTTATCTGAATTACAGATGCAAAATCATTTACGTATAATGAAACCTGACAAGGGTGGGAGGGGGGGTTGTAATTTACAATACAGAGGATTACAACAATGTTATCACTAACATCTTGCTGGATAGTTCTACATATACATCTGTGTCTAAAAATCAAATTAGCATAGCTTACAGTAGAATTGATTCCCTGTTGGAAGAATATCTATTAGAAAACAGGATAGACAGTAAAACCTATAATTTTCTAAGACAACTACATCCAAACATCCCTAACATCTTTGGGGTTCCCAAGGTGCATAAATCTATCTGCAAAACCCCCATCAGACCTATTGTATCTGCATAAAACTCTAAAACCCACCCTTTGGCTTTATTTGTGGACCATCATATCAAAGATATAGTTAATCAAACCTCACACCTTACTAAAGACTCTTGGGACTTTTTAGGTAAAATTACCCACCACCTCTGGAGTACAGATTGTATTTTCCTTACCATCGATGTGAAGGATTTCTTTACATGTATTCCTAGGAGAGAGGGGTACGAATATTTTAGTGAATGTGTGTACAAGTACTCTTCTTTATCTAAAGATAGAGCTTCACTTGTTTTAGAACTCATGGAGGTCATTTTGGATTCCAACTACATCCATTTTCAAGGGGAACTTTACCAACAGGTCAGTGGTATAGCAATGGGCGCTGCCTGTGCTCCCACTTATGCTAATTTAGTATTGCTTGAATGGGAAAACAGGCATGTCTTTCCTTTCTCTTATTACAACCATGTTAGGCTATACCTGAGATTTTTGGATGATATTTCTGTGCTATGGAATGGAACCAAAGAAGAGTTGCACAAATTTATGGAATATTTGAATTCATGCACAACCTTTCTTTCCTTTACATACACATACAATGATTTTAACATCCACTATTTGGATGTCACCATTTCTAAGACTATTAATGGCTTTAAATCTAATATTTACAGAAAGGACACTTGGTGCAACAGTTATTTACACTTTGGTAGTCACCACCCAATTGCACAAAAGAAGAGTATTATCAAGGGTCAAGCGGTTAGGATAGCCAGGATGATCTCTGACTACCAAGATCTGAAACTAGAACTATCTTTTTTAGGTAAATGTTTCTTTGAGAGAGAATACCCCACAGAAATGGTTATGGAAATCTTAGACGAAGTGCTTAATGGATGGGGTATTAAATATAAGGCCCTATTAGGTCATCCCATTCAAAACATAAATGACTCATTGAAAGAGAGAGGAAAATACAATACAGTATGTGTCACTCAATACAACACCTTTTCGGAGTTATTTTCACACACAATAAGAACGAATTGGAATTTAATGAAAACTAATAAAGAAATACACAACTTTGTGGGTGCACAACCTATATTTACATACAAGGTAGGAATGAACTTTAAAAGGACTTTTGAACACAGAGAGAGGGAAGCATTGCAATACAAAGCCACTGCCCCTTGTGGAACCTGTAGCATTTGTCCTTATATATATGGTGAGGCAATTGTTGTATTAAACAATAGCCTGAACAGTACTGTTAGATTCTGTAAAGGAAATTGCAAGACAAAAATGCTTGTCTACATAGCTGTATGCACTAAATGTAATGCATACTACATTGGAAAAACTGAAAGAACACTTAAGGACCGTATTTACGAACATTTATACAACATTAGGACACATAAGGAAACAAGTGCCCTATATAAGCACAGTGTTTCTTGTTCCTTTTTTGTAGGATTCAAGTTTGGTATTATCGACATAATTAAGAAACATCCTTTATGGGGAGGGGGTGATTTTAAAAATGTGTTATTATACAGGGAATTGTTATAACAGCTTAGGTTTAAATCCAATATTTCACCAGGTCTCAATGACTACATTAGTATAAAATCTGTACTGTACAAAAAAGCTGAAAGTGTGTAACTTTTTAAGAATATTGTATTTTAAATGTGGTTCATTAACTGAGTGAAGTTATTTGGACATGTTTATATTTAATTTTGCAAACTAGTAACATGATTTGTAAGCACATTATATAATATATTATAACAGGACATTTGAAGGTAAAGTGTTATGTCACTTTAAATTTTAATTAATTGTGTTGATTGACATCAAGTGTATAAAGTTGTTTGTGGTACCAGCGCTTTTATCTGATGAAGTCTTATCACTAGACGAAAGCGCTCATCTGTGGAACTTTGTGGAAATATAAAGGAATTTGTACCTACATTTGTGACCTGGACTTTTATTCTTATTGGTTTAGTTACTTTTTATTATTTTGTTTTTTATATTCGATAATATACCAAATATATATATGTATTTACTACATGAAACATTTTAAGAAAAATATATATATAAGAAAAAAATATATGAAAAAAATATATGTATGTTTGCCCAATCTATAATACTAGAAAATTTCATATACTGTATCAAATAAGATTTCTATTTAAGTATACTAGTAATGGAAATACAGTCATTGATACCTGGTGGTTTATTAGCTTCTAAGTGAAGCCGCCAAAAACACTGTCTCATTTCTAGCAGAGTTTTAAAATCACCACCAGCGTCCATCTTAAGTACCCAATCTATTACAAAAAATAAAAACCTTTTGAAATATATGCATACTGTGCTGTGTGTGGACAGGGCATTGGCTCCTTTTTTATTTTTAATGTCCCTGTTGTGTTCTAGAATACATTTCCTAAATTTAAGTATAGTTTTGCCGACATAAAATGCCTGGCAGCTGAGGCAGGTGGCTAGGTAAACCACCATATCTGTATTACAATTACAATGCGCTGGGCACCTAAGTGTTCTATTGTAATTAATAATCTTCACATACGGGCCATCATTTATGTACTTGCATGTACTGTAAAAAACACACTTACCCATCCGAGAAATGTTGTTATATGGGTCCATAGAACCTCTTTATAATAACTCCTTTATGTTCCTACCTCTACTATAGGAAAACATGGGTTTGGGGCCCACTATGTCCGTCAGATCTCTAGAAAATACACTATTTCATATTGTTTCCATGGTCTTCTTTATCTTGGGTGCTGTATAATTGTACTCCAATATCATTACTGAATTCACGGAAAAGGTGTTTTGCTCTATCACCCAAATGTTATCCAATTTATCACCTTCCCTCTTGTTGTCAAGGAGAATTGGTTGATAGAGGGACTGTCTTTTCTTACAGATATTATTTCATATTCTGAGCAACAAATCCTGGGGTTAACACCTATTCCTAAAAAGATCTATAAGATAATCAATTTCCTTAAGAAATGTGTCATCCTGGCTAACCAATCTTGAAACCAGGACCATTTGTCCTTTCACCACATTCCTCTTTAAATTGTGTGCATGACAACTCTCATAGTGAAGGAAAGAGTTACTATAAGTTTTTTTATGGAAGATACTGGAGTTAATTTTACCATCACATTTATATAGTAAGATATCAAGAAATTCTATTTTATCATTACTGTATTGGCTGGTAAACCTCAAAAATCCAGTCGTTTTTCCCAAATATCAACAAACTCCAGTAATTCTTCCTCAGTACTTCTCCATAAAATTAGTATATCATCCAGATAACGTAAGTAGGTTAACATTTTTGATGTATATTTTGTATTAAAAACAAACTGCCTCTCCCACTCAGCCAATACTAGGTTTGCGTGTATGGGGGCACATCTTGCCCCCATTGCAACACCTTCAGTCTGTTTGTAAAACTCTCCATTGAATAACATAAAATCATTCAGCAAAACCACCTCCATCAATACCACCATTAATTCTCTAAAAACATTATGCAATTCCCCTAGTTCCTTCAAGCTGTTACCAAAAATTTCCAAGCCTGTTTCATGGGGTATTATGGAAAAAAGGTTAATGACATCAGTTTTTACAAACATAAATTATTCATTAACATTTAAATGTATGTTTCGAATAGTGTCCAAGCAATGCCAGGAATCCCTTAGTATATGGGGAGTCTTTTCCAACAATTTCTTGCAGTTTAAATCAATAAACGAAGCCATAGCTTCAGCCTTGGATTCCTTGGCAGCTACAATTGGTCTAAATGGAGGTGAATTTATACTTTTATCTATTTTGGGAATACCAAAAATGTAAGGAATCACATGATGATCTACCATGAGATATTTATATTGTTGTTCTGAAATGATTCCTTCACTAAGGTATTCATAAAGCTGCCAATTTAATCTTTGCATAAATCAAATTTTGATACTCTTTCATATCTGTTATTGTCATTCAACAATTCCTCCATTCTTAATTCTGTTAGTCATGATAACTGCCCCCCACCTTTGTCTGGTTTCATTACTCTATATGTATTTGATCCTGTGAGTTGTTTCAAACAAAACTTTTCACCAGTAGTTAAATTGTCTGTAGTAATCCTATCTGACAAAATACATCTCCTAATCTGACTCTCACATAATTTTTCAAACACCATGATACTAGGATTATAAGGTAGTATAAACGTAATACTTTGCTTACGGTTTAAACCATGATCAATCAAAGGGTTACCATTGTTGGCAAAAAACATCTTTAAATTCAACAACCTGGTATAAAGTTTTAATTGTATAAGCAGCCTCCCAGCATCATATCTAAATGTCGGTATATAAGAAAATCCTTTTTGAAACAATGTGGTATAATCTGCAGATATTTCTAACTCAGTAAAATTGTAAATAATAAAATTATTGACACAGATATACTTGCAACCTAGTATATTCAAGTTATTGTGGCCCATATGTGAAGGTTATTAATTACAGTAGAACACTTAGGTGCCCAGGGCATTGTAATTGTAATTCAGATATGGTGATTTACCTAGCTACCTGCCTCAGCTGCCAGGCATTTTATGTCAGCAAAACTATACGTAAACTTAGGAAACGTATTCTAGAATACAACAGGGACATTAAAAATAAAAAAGGAGCCAGTCCCCTGTTCATACACAGCACAGTATGCATACATTTCAAAAGGTTTTTATTTTTTGTAATAGATCAGTTTCCTAAGACGGAGGCTGGTGGTGATTTTAAACCTCTGTTAGAAATGAGAGAGTATTTTTGGCAGCTTCGCTTAGAAACCAATAAACCGCCAGGTATCAATGACTGTATTTCCATTACTAGTATACATAAATATAAATCTTATTTGATACAATAGATAGAATTTTCTAGTATTATAGACCGGACAAACATACATATATTTTTTCATATATTTTTTCTTATATATATTTTTTTCTTAAAATTGTTCATGTAGTAAATATATATATATATATATATATATATATATATATATATATATATATATATTTGGTATATTATCGAATATAGTTTATGAATTTACACTTATACACATACATATGCTTATTTTTACATGTTTTTAATTTTCCATCAATTTTATGGAATTTTTCAAATGTGTTGCAATGTTTTTATCAACAGAGAACCACAAAATTAGGAATTAGCACAAGGCATTTCAAGTATTTTAAGCATTTTAATCTTATAGTATAAATGGGTTAGGTTATATTATCTGTATTTATTAATTGTTTTTATATTAATTTTTTATTGTTCAATGTGGTTATTTAATTCAAGTTCAAAATTGCACTTTAAAAACACTATACATCATGTATTTGTTTAATTAATTGTTAAATGATTTGTTAATTGATGGTTGACTGATTTATAAGGGCAGTCTTGCCTTAATGCATTTTACTCTGAAGAAGCCTACAGAATGATGGATGAATGCGCTTAGTATGTCTTGAATGTAATAAATGGCTGGTATGTCTTTCGGCAGTGTCGTGGATTTTATACTTACATACTAACCCCCTACACCAACCTTAGTTCTCTACGCTCATCTGACAAACTCCTAATACAAACAAGCAAGGCCCACAACATAGGTGGGGACAGACTGTACTCTAATGTCATCGGAAAGGTGTGGAACTCTCTCCCAAATAAATTAACGTTTTCACCATCACTAGCTCTATTCAAAAAAGGGCTAGAAATCCACCTTAAATCGCATTGGATATGTCCTTGTATGAACCCGGACTAAGATTACCATGAGAAATTCTGCACAGATATGGGCAATTTTTGACTAGGAAGGATTTAGTCGACTAAGGGTCTACTAACCTGTATATAATGAAAGTAATCAAATGTAACTTCTATTGCTGCGCTGTTATCTCTCTATGTACATGTTTCCTGTCCTTTGGCTTGCTGTCTTCTGTCTTTTATTATATGTCATTTTAAACCTGTTGGAGCTTTTCTCCCCGGGACTCCGCTGAAAATGGACATGTATCCAGTCGGACTATCCCGGTCAACAAATGTAAAATAAAAATAAATAAAATTGTTGAGCATTCCCAGCTCGAGCTTCCTGGACCCAGGTGTCCAGGATTCTCCTCTTCCTCCTTTTCAGGTCATCAAAATGGTGTTGACGTTGCTCACATGTGTGGGGGATACCAGTAACACTGGTGAGTTCCCTGGCCAAATGGTCCCAGGCATCCGCCTTACATGCTGAGCCCTGGAATCCATCCTGCATCAGCTGGGGTTCATGGTTTTTAATAAGGAGCCCAACCATGACCTTGGACTCATGAATGCCCCACCACTGTGGCCAAAACTGCACACCCTCACCAACACCACCAGCCATACCAACAGTTGATTGAACTCCAATGACTGTTGCAGAATTCCCACCTATTGGGATTAATATAGCCTGTTTTCCCTCCCTTACACATCATTCAGCAACATTCAAAAAGGTGCCACATTGCTTAGCAGCATGCAAACCAGCTAAGCGGAGCCAAGGAGCATGAAAACTCGCAGAATCTTGGTTTTAGCGAGGCTTATTACCATGCCATGCAAACATTGGTAGCCGTTAGCATGTTTATGCATTGCTTCACATGAATGAGCAGTGCTTAGCAGAGCGCATCAGTGCCAAAATTCACAATGATGTAATGAAATAAAAAAAAAATAGTACATTAATTTACTGACATATTCTGCCTGTTATGGATTCCAACCCAGGAGCTACTACACATAAGACCGTAAGTCTACCCATGGAGCTGGTTGGATGTTATAAAAACTAGTATACTTTCACATATACTAAGAGGTTACCTGTTAGCATTGCTGAACTCCGTGCTGTGTCTTGCAGACATGCTTAAAAATACCTACAAATAAGTAATTTATTACATCCTGTTTCTATTTTTAAATGTCTGGCAGGTGTCTGCCATGTATGTATGAGCTCCAGTCAACTCTGCTGCACTCCGTGCAAACATAAAGGAAAGAAAATTAATTTAATTATGATAATTACATCCGGTTTCTATTTGTAGATGTCTGCCAGGTGTCAGCTGTCTATATGTGAGCATAGCCTGGCATTGCTGTGCTCTGCTCTGCAATGCACAAACATGCAGTAAAAAAATAAAAAAAAACATAACACATCATACAACTGGCTTATTAGATAGTTGACACACATCACAACATTACAATAGTGGTGGGGGGCATTACATGGAGCCCCACACTCATCTGCATCCACAGGTAGCCACTACACCTCTCCCTACACTGATTCAATATCCATGTTCCTTGGCTGTCCCTTGGCAGCGCGCCATCATTAATATGCATGAAGTTTTGCCGAGGGGAACTGTGGCCATGTACATGGATACATTCCATGTAGGCTCTATACTGTGCCTACACAGATTTTATTAAATCCTGGGGTTTATTTTTACTGGCACTTGCTGCTTGTTTTCCCTTGGAAAGAGACATGATTTTCCTGTTGACCATAGAACAAATTGTCAGTCCCACAGTCAGTCAGTCCTTCTTCCAGGCACAAAAAAGAAACATTTAAGCAAATAGCCTTTGCCCCCACATCAGGCTAGCAGTTTTGCCTCATTTGCAGCGGGTGGGTGACTCTGCTGTGGCCATTTGTTGTACTTCAGTCCATTCATTTTCTACTGTGAATCCCTCTGGTGTAGCATCTACAGCCACTATGGACCAGGGTTTATCCACATTCTCTGCAGCTCTTGGAGTCTCCTCAGTGGGTAATGGAGAGCCACTCTTTGTTGATCCAGGGAGAGAGAACAGGGAATGCTTTCCTGTTTTGTCCGAATGCTGTACCCATTCCTAGTGAAGCTGCTGCTGGCACTAATAACACTGATCTACTTTTCCTCAAATTTCTTTAGACAGGAGTAGTTTACTGAGTCTGGCTCAGGGATTAAGTCAAACTATTGATCCTTCTTTAAGGTAGTTCCTTGTAAAAGAAAGAGGAATGCTTCCTTTCATGATGAGATTCAAGATAATAAATCCAGACAGGAATGATGAAGGGTTTTTTTCTCTGATTTCTGATTCAGATTTAGAGGAGTAGTCATTTTCTGATTCTTCCTATGTGGGGTTTATCTGTCTCTAAGACTGTTTCTAGAATGTGCCAGTGTTTTCAGTGGGGTTACACTGAGGCTTTTCAGTCCCTTAGAAAATACTATGAGCTGTTACAGAAAGGATTTCCAGAACCTGAAACCATTCTTCCAATATTGTCTGAGTTGGAGGATGTTTCTTACTGTCTGCAATTCTCTTGACAGTTGGCTAGATGCTCCTAAAAACACAGGATGCAAACTTCCTCAGTCTTTTAAGTTTTTATACTCTTCCCAAACTTGTTCATGCAGCTATGTCATTAGTTAATCCTTTTGCTGATAAACGCTTAGTTAATTCCAATCCTACTAATTCTGAAAAGGATGGGAATATTGTTGATAAGTATGGGGAAAAAGTATATCCTTCTGCAACTTTGATTTTCAGAATTTTGAATTTTCAGACTTATATGTTAAGGTTTGTCCTGACTAATTGTGAAAGTATGTGCAATGTTTTATCTGCAGTTTCTTGTGAGGAAAATCTGTTTTAAATAATTTAATTTCTTCTGTTGTTCAAGTTACTGCTCATTGTATGCAAAGAGTGTGTATATGACTCTGGCCACTGATACTATTTTGAGGAGGTTTGCATGGCTGCATTTTCATATCCTCCCAAGTGATGTTAAAATGAGATTTTAATTTCTCCTTTGGGCAGAGATTTAGTTTTTAGCCCCTCTCTTTCAGAGGCAATCAAAAAGTGTACTGAATGTGGTAAGCTGATACAGGGAATCTCTTACGGTTTTTCAGGCCTCATTTCCCAAATTTTCCAAGGGATTCTCATCCAATTTTGGTAAGAAACAATATAAACCGTCTCAACAAAATGCAGGTAAACCAATATTTAGGAATAATGGTGGAAAATCCCAAAATCAAGGATAGTCTAATAAGTCAGAATGACTATTAAAGAGACTTTATTCCCCCTCCCACCCTGGAACCCCATTTTATCTTCCAGAAGGTCTGAATCTCCACTTTTCTCTTTGGCAATAGATAGTTATAGACAAATGGGTTCTGAAGATCATTCTTCACTGTTACAGGTGGCAATTGGAGGAAATTTCTGCTTTCCAGGGGATAATTCCTCATTCTCCAGACCAGACTCTTTTGCTTCCATCTGTTCTTCATCACATGCTCTCCTAGGAAGAGATAGATCCAGTTTCTCTTCCCAGGTAGGAAAGAAGTTTTATTTAATGATGTTTTTAGTGCAAAGAATGAAAATGTTTAGAGACTAGTTCCGGATCTTTCTTTCCTGAACCAGTTTGTGATAGTGTCCAAATTCAAAATGATGTCACTTCACAACCTGTTACTACTTCTTCCTCACTCAAGTTTCCTGGTAACACGAGATTTAGGAGATATTTATAATCACATCCCTATTCTTCCAAATTTCAGATGTTTTTTACTTTTTTGTGCCTGGATCACACTATAAGTTCTGTGTCTTACCTTTTGGACTATCCACTCCACCAATAGTGTTCTTAAAGTGTCTAGCTCGGGTTATGCCTCATTGCAAGCTACAGGGTATTCATATTTTTCCATAATTATATGACTTGCTTATCATTGCAGAGTCTGTTTCAGAGTGTCAGGAATCTCTCTCTTGGGTGAGACCTCTTACACAAGGTGGGATTCCAAGAGAACATTCAAAAGTCTTTCTTGACTCCCCATGGTTATGTTTCTGGAATGTCAGCTAGACCACAGTTCAAAGATCTTTCCTTCCACAGGGAAAATTGATTTGCAGATCTATTTTTAGGGTTTTTCACTCATACTTCAGTCACTGCAGGGGAATACCTCATTATTTTGGATCTCAAGCTTTCTATGATTCTCATGATACCCATGACGAGACCCCATGTGAAAAAGATATCATGGTATCTGAAGTCTTTTTGATCCCAGTGCCAACATTCTTTGTCATTTCAAATCCCAGTGCTGGGTTTTATTAAAAGAGAAATCACTTTGTGGAGACAGCAGATATCCCTAAACCCTGATCTCCCCTTCTCCCTCCAAGTGGTCCAAAGTGGTCAGTCACCACAAATGCCTCAGACGTTGCTTAGGGAGCAGTTTCAGGAGGGATAAATGTGCAAGGTGTGTGGGACACTAAGGATAGATACAAGCACATAAATATAAAATAGATGCTTGCCCTGATCAAGGGACTCAACTCTCTGAAACATCTTTGGCCCCCAGGACCTCTTCAAGTTGTTACAGACAGTGCCACAGACATGTGCTATATCAACAAGCCATGGAGAACAGGGTTGTACCCCCTTTGCAGGCTAGCCATGTTAGCTTGGGACATAGTTTCACAGCACAATCTCACTCTACAGGCATCCTACATTCTGTCATAGCATAATTTTGTGGCAGACAAGCTGAGCAGGACAAAGGCAGACCCTCTCGACTGGAAGCTAGATTAAGGGAGTCTTCAAATATTCACTCCATCTGTGGGATGTCATCAAGTAAACCTGTTTGCTTCCTCACTGAACAGTCAGTTGGCAATATTCTGTTCCAGAACTTTATGCAAGAAGGCCTGGAAGACAGATGCCTTTTCTTTTCCTTGGGCAGGAATGTTCCTGCAAACCTTTCCACCCTTTTGACTTATATCCAAGGTATTTCTGAAGATTCAGAAGAAATCTCCCAAGATCATGTAGTAACTCCCTTCTGGCCTAGGCAACTGGTATTCTTCCTTCTTTTGAAAATGGCCAGGGGCAGTTACCTCAAGTTTCCTCATAGGGTGGATCCACTCACAAAAGTACAAGGGTGTTTGGTACACTCCAACGCCAATCAACTTCAGTTGGCTGCCTGAATGATAGGGTCTTTATTCCTTTTAGGTACCTCTTTATTGAGGATGTGCAGCAGGTACTAATAGACCTCACTGAATAGTTTTGCATTACATTGTAACCTGGATGTTATGCTTAGGTATTGGTCTTTCTTGGTTGCCACAGTAAACAGAGGTAGTCCCCTTGAGAAAGTGACCACCCAAAAACATTAGCTTGGGACTCTATGCTTTCGTTAATGAGGGTGTTCCTGCTCATACTAGATGTGGAGAGAGTAAATAGCACCAAATTCCTAGGGGTACATATCTCGCAAGACCTAAATTGGGCCACAGACACTTCCTACCTTATAAGGAGAGCCCAACAACATCTCCATTTCCATAGGAGACTTGATAGAGCTAACCTCCCCCCACAGATCCTATTCAACTTCTACAGAGCCACAATTGAGAGTATACTGACAAACAACATTGTTGTCTGCTATGGAAATTACTCTCAAGCTGATTGGAAGGCACTGGATAAGATTGTTAAACAGGCCACAAAAATCATTGGCTCCAGCCTTCAATCCCTACAGGACATATATTCAAACAGATGCTATGGCAGAGTCCAGAAACTATTGAGGGATATACACCATCTGGCTAGCAAGGAAGCCCTACAGAAGCATTAGATGGAGGACATCCAGATTCCATAATAGCTTCTTCCCACACGCTATCAGACTGCTGAATAACAAACCCATAGCCTAACATGCTACATGGGTAAAACATTATCTGTGTGCAATATGTCATTGTTTACATAAACTCTCTGAATGGTTCACTTTGTACGTCTCTATCTGCACTAGGAAAACTGAACTGTAAGTTTATGATATATATTGATGGTGAGTAAGTTTACATGTGTCGCTCTCTTATTTATTATGGTACTGTTTTTTTGCATATATCCTTTCTACTGAGTCTATTTCTGCTGTTGTATTTGTCATGCTCCTAATGTAAAGAGAGCTTTCAAATTTGTTTTATTTTATTTACTTTTTTGTATCTTATTTTTTTATTTATTTTTATTTAATTTAAAATTTTTAGTAATTTAATCTATCTTCCTTCTGTAAACTGTCATTCATATGGTGCGAGCCTGAGTATCAAAATTTCATGCAGTGATATGTACTTTTTCCTCTGTGTTGATCTGTATGACAAAGTTTACTTTGACTTGACTTTGAAAGTTATATAGTTACCATTCAGGAACCTATCCCTCCAGCATGTTTTGTTTTTTGTGATGACAAGGTTTAGATTTTATAATGGGTCTAATGAGGGATGAGTACAGTGGGACAATGACCTCCTTTTTTCTGGATGGTGAGACCACTGTCCACCTGTGTCCCTAAGTCTCTTATCACACTTTTCTGTGTTAGTGTACTGCCACCTATATGGTAATTTGGATATATGTTTTTTTCCCCAAGGGGATATACATACATTTTTTTGATTGAGAGGCTGAGGCCATGGGCTCTGCAGCATCTGTTTCTGTCTTTTTTTTTGTTAGTATATTTCATTTGGGATTGATTCAATTCCATCCCAGTTGTCATCATCTGCAAAAACTTTGTCCCCCAGGTGAACCCTGAGGTACTCCACTTGTCTGTTGTTGGGGCTGGATGGGATTCGAGTCTTTTTACAGTACTGGGTTCTATCAGTAAGCATTTTAGCAACATTTGGGTGACTAGGGATTAATACCCAAACTAGTTAGTTAAGTTATTGATTGAGAGTGGGGGGGGTGTCAAAGGGGCTCTGGAGACTGATTCAAAGAAGTCAATCAGTTTCAGGAGAGAGATCGGCCCCTCACAAACCAAAACTGGTGGGGTCCAGTGTTTGATTAGTTACCAATGTCTTTGTTTATAAGTTCCATTACCCCTCCATGGCCTTGCAGATAAGGCTTGTCAGCCACTAAACCTGAGGTGAGGCTATGATTAAACATGACACTTAGGTGGTGCCAGTTCATATTGTAGTTCATATTAGTACACAGCGGGATGTCATCTGGTCTCCATGGATGAAAGAGACATATGGATGAAAAGGTCCATTTTCATTAATGTGTCTGCCTTCCTCACTCCACTCAGCTAATTTGCTGTAGAGCATATACTTATCTAAATTCACTTCTGTGCTGTATACTAATGATCTAGAGAGAGATGTCCCATGTGGTGCATAATTGATAAAGGAGAGAGAATACTAACCTATGGAAGTTTCAGGGTGCCAAACTGTCCTAACACCTGATGACATTACTCCTAGTGTTAAAAACTTCTTATCCAGAGCTATGAATATGGTAGCACATAACTTTAATACACAGACACACACACACACACACACACACACACACACACACACACACACACACACACACACACACACATAGATAGACAGATAGATGTGTGTATGTTTGTACTATTTATGTAAGCATATATAAAGGTACAGATATGGATATACACACACATACTCTTATATGAGGTGCGGGTGGCACATTTCAGTCAATGTCAGTTATGTTAACTCCATACAGTTGAACATCACTGTATCAAGAAGTGTCTTCTGTAAACTCGTATTTCAGATATTTCTTTCAGCACCTGCACAAAATTACTGTCATAAAAGTGCATAATTTTAACTATCAAATATTTCCTTTCAGTATTGCAGCTGTTTCCATAGCCCAAAGATGAATGTTGCACGTATAGTGTAAAGTATTTTTGTAAGGTGCAGGGGCAAGCCAATCTGCCGTCCATAATGTAGAGTTTTTCACCTCCCCCACCCATGCAACTTTATATATACAAACTTTGAGATCCCCACACTGGGGGGGGGGTGTTCTAATTCCCATTAATGTGCAGTCTCACTCATTAAGGTTAACCATACCTCTCAACTGTCCAGATATTCACAGATTGTCCAGATTTTTGCCTCATATTTTCTGTCTTTTTCTCAAAAAAATTGTGGTTCTCAGGCAAATCACTGAGGATTGAAATCATCATGATAGACATTTCAGTTTCAGACTTCATATCCTTCAGAAAAATGCATAATAATGAAAAACCTGTTATTATAGCAAGTTTCTAAATTTATAGGAATAAATCTGTCCCCATGTTTAGCCCTTTGTCTCCCCATTGTTTCTGACTTTGTCCAGATGTCTTGCACTGAGAAGTCGAGAGGTATGAGGTTAACACCTGCATACAGTATTATCCTATCACAATAAATATAACTTAGGACAAGTGGAGAGCTTTGATAGTGGCATCCTGTAACCCTGAGCCTATAAATAAACTAATGAATCCAATGTTATAACTCCCAGGGAATACTGATGTAATCTTTATGATACAGAATACAAAAAGTGAGCTGTGGTCACTTTGTGAATCAGTCATGTCTCATCTGTGTAGGACATGCTTGCTTTGTTTATTTTCTTTGTGCATGCTGTATCCTGCAACAGTAATATTATGTACCACTCATTAATTATGTATGTGCATCTCTTTTGATTGCATTTATTGAATCTTAACTGACTGTACCATGACCTTCCAATGTACTTCACTTAGTGTAAATAGGTGGCTCAGACAGCCTTTATTTGCTTTCTCAATTATTCTGTTTTGTAGAGTAACTGCTAGGGGCTTTCATTTTGTGGTATGATGCAAATCCATTTTTATTCAAAAGAGCAAATAGGTGTTCCAGGTGCACTTGCAAGACTTCATTTTCCTTGCACAATTTTCTAGTTTTGTTTTATGTGTATACCCCCATGAAGTAACCAGTAAACAAACAAACACACAGACATGTATGTTCATTTCTAGTGCAGCAAAACAGAAGAGCACACCAGTGTTTAGATGATATGTTCCTGTGACTTTATTATGGTGAATCCACTGCAGCAAATTGTGATACTACTTGCAGGGTACAGTTCTAGAATGAGAGCAAAGGAAATAATAATCATGATTAATTGAGGTGTTAGCTGGATATATTTTCGTAATTTGCTTTGTATGCTGTTTCTTTATATTCCTTTGGATGTATGCTTGGTGTAGCACCTGAAGAGTGAAATACATTTCTTCAAATGGCTTACCTCAGTACCAAAAAAATAAATACATGTTTAGATATCCATGTGAGCTTCAGAAAGTTTAGAAGCAGCTTTCTTTTTATAATAATCTTTTTTTTACTAGCAATTTCACACAGTCTTTGGCAGGTATGTATTTCTGCTTAGAACAGTATGACAGCAGATTGTTATGAGACCTGATGTAACACAGTGTTAATATCTGAGTGATCTGGAGCTAGTATCTTACACTTACTTAATGGTACAGCTGAAAAATATTTGGTAGGCTTACTTATTAAGAACTGTGTTTTTATGCTTACAGTGAGCAAGAATGTAAGTGAAAGGTAATTGGGGTGCTCACTTGCTAAGGGGCCCAACAGCATAGAGGACCCATTTCAGTCTCTGAAAGGACATCAGCACAACTTTGAGAATCTGAATAACTCTTCAAGAGTTATAGAATTAAGCCACCGTAACACAATCCATTTGCTTTAATCTAAAATCATTCTCCTCCTAACCTTTTTGCATATTCTGCTTTTGTGGAATCTGGTGTCTAAAAGGTTTGTATAAATAACATCTGTGTTCATGTAATATCAAATTATTGGAAAATGCTGCTATCAAATGCCACCCTTCCAACGGTGCTTTCTTTAAGAATGTATCCTTTGTGGATATTAATACTACAGCTACTTGAATGTTGGTTTGTACCTTTGTAGGCATTACTGACTGGACTGTGACTGAAGGAGTCATGCTTCCTTTAGTATATTTTTATTGCATTATTTATTTAACATTTGTTTACCGGGAAAGTCAAACTTGGAACAAAGCCAATTTTCAGCAGAGGCCGGGGGAAAACTGCTCCAGATGCATGTTTTTGAAACATGGAAGGAGACCGGAGCACCCAGACAAAACCCACATGAACATAGGGAGGACATGCAGACTCCGCACAAAAGGCAGTCCAGCCAAGAATTGAACCGGAGAACCTCTTGCTGTGAGGTGACAGTGCTACAGCTACACCACTGTGCCGTGTATGCTTCAGAATTATTTTCAGCCCAAGTCTTTAGGTATTCTTGCTGTTCCAGACTTCAAGAGAGGTTTAATTTTTATTGCTTGAAATTATTCCCACCATATATTCATTGTAGAAAGCCAATTAACTGAACTATAAAACATAACACCATATGATTTGAATCCTAAAGCAACCTTTTGCTAGAGGTGCTTTTCAACTTTATGGCTTTCCATGCTTTTTTTTTAAACAAGAATCATCTTTATTCACGACTAAACTTTCCAGATTTAGAATCATACATTAAAGCCTCTAATCTCAGAACAATATTAAATCGGATAGATCCCAAGTATTCTTCAGCTTGGAAATCGTTACATACAAGCATTATTCTAAATGTAAATAAGCTAATAAAAAAATTACAATTAAACAAATTAAGTAACAAAATTTGGTGTGCACTTTGTATCAATATACAAAATAATACAATTAAATTTACTAATCTAAATTATTTAAATCATATCTATAAATTATTTAGAAACTTCGTAAATATCACTATTGACATTAAACTATGGATCCAGCTTCTATTTCCCTTTAAAACGACAAAAAACGTTTATGATAATATTAGCCTAGATATACTCAGTTACTGGGAAAGAAAAACATTTACATGCTGGTATCATTGCATAAAGAACTTAGTTGCACTGGACGCACAAAATTTGATCATATTTGATCATCAGACTGGTTGATTCTCAATTGTTTGTTTTCATTCACTCAAGACTTGTACAGAACAATACAGAGCTCTTCCTATAGTTCATCACCCAAATTTATAATTCTTATGAATGAAATACTACATGGTGATTCTAATTGGAAAACTTTAATCTCAAAAATCTATAAAATTGTTATTACTTATAAAACTACTCCTAACCAGAAATTTTGGGATTTTGTTACTAGAGTTTGTACATTGTCCCTATCTTCTATGAATAAATCAAATATTTTATACTCTCTTAAATTAACTTCTAATCTACAAGTATGGAAGATTTTCTCCTGGAAATTTCTACATAGAGGTTTTTACACCCCTAATAAAATTGTTAAATTTAACTTTTCTGGACAGGTAATATGTTGGAGATGCTCTCTAGAGTGTAAGGCTGATTGTTCTCACATTTTTTATGATTGTTCTCACATTAAGAAATTTTGGAATGATATTGAAAATTTTCTCCAAGCCATCTTCACTGATTCTTTTATATCATCAAAACCTTTATTTTTTCTGAATGTAAATGAATCCATTGTATTGAATAACAAAAATAAATATCTTCTTTGGACAATTTTAGCAGTAGCCAAAAAATGTATTACAAGAAGATGGAAGTCTTCCTCCATTCCAACCTTACAAGATTTCATGATCCTTTTGGTTGAAGTAGCGTCAATGGAAGTAAAAGTTAAAGAATCAAGAATATACCGAAGAAAATGGACTGGTAATCCGTGGACAAAATTTTTATCTTTTATTCAGTCATTGAATTCAGATGCATCTTCAACTAATTAATCATACTGAAAGTATGAATGAATGAACATTGTACCCTACTTTACATTTTATATTGCTTGTTCCCTTTTTTCTCTTCCTTTTTTCTTTATTTTTTCATACAGTGCTTGAGGCTTTTGTAAATTTTGTTTATAGTTTACTATTTGTTGTTTAAACAATTGTTTTAAAAATCAATAAAAAAACTGAAAAAAAAGAATCATCTTTATTAAATTATCACTTATGACGCAGGCAATCATGCATTTATATAAATGAAAGCAAACCATACTGACATAATCTTAGTTGCAAGCATTATACATCACAAACCAAATTGATATTTTAGTTGCAAACATTATACATCATTTATAAGCCACCCAATCATTCATTGTCAGTCAAACATTGCATAGCTCATTCAGATCCTGCCTTCGTTTAAATCTCATTCCTCCCCTCTATGTATTGTTCCCACAATTCTCAGTTTTTTCTGTGTAATTTGCTCCTACATTTTTCTAAAGATCCCAATTCCAGTTATTTTATCTCTGTTACTATATTCACTATTTATAGTACAGTTGGTTTAGACTTTGATTACCATTTTCTAGTATTTTTTTTGGCAGCCACCATAATTAGACTCAGTAAGGTCTTAGTCTATCTAGGAAATTCTGATTCTGTATCATAGCTCAGAAAAATCATCTCCCCAGACATACTGACCTGCCACCCAGTATCTTTTATAGAATAGACTGCAGGGAATCTTTAAAGTCTGCCAATGCATTACACTCCCAGAAAATATGTTTCTAATTACCTCTTTCTTCCCCGTCATACCTCCAACATGTTCTGTCTACCTGAGGAAAAATTCTCTGGAGTCTGCTTGGGGTATAAAAATGCCTATGTAAATATTTCCAAGCAAAAATCCTAAATCTTATAGATTTTGTGGCATATTTGGGAGACATACGTATATCCTCCATTCTTTGTGAATTGCTTATCCAATCTCTCTTTCCAATCCTTACTAACCTCCTTTGATTGATTATTGTAGTTATCATACAATATTTTATATATATTGTACTAATTATTCCTTTTTTAACAGCAGCTTCTGTTCTATATTCTACTAAAAACTCTATCAGTGCTGGTATTTCGTTTAGGACCCCCCCCCAATTTCTTTCTCTTAGCCTCTGATATCAATCCTTGATAGGGAAAGCAATCTCTGACCTGCAGTCCAAATAAATTATTGGTGTCTTCCCATTCTATTACCTTTCCTCCCTAGTTTTTTGCTCCCAATACCTTGGTTCCTTTGCCATTTTTTTCCAATAAATTCCAACCCCCTTTTGCCTATTGTCTGTATCCCTAACTGCATTCCCATGTCTTAGTTTTTAGAATAATTTCTGCTGCTTTATGAATGTAATATTTTCTTTGATTATTGTTATTCTGCTTAGAAATCTGCATCTAAAATCCCAGTCTCTTCTTGTTTCTTAAGCTTCTCCCCTGTTTCATCACCATTGACACTCACAAAGCCTACTTAACCAAAATGAAGACAATCCAAATTTTACCGAACACACTGGTTACGAGGGATTTCAATTATCCCTCCATCAATTGGGAAATCTACTCTAGCCCAAACTCACTAGCACAAAAGTTCCCTATCTTTGTGAATTCAAATGCCCTGGAGCAAATCGTTCATACCCTACTAAGAGGAACAAACATTCTAGATCTGGTCCTCACCAACATGTCAAACAGGTGCACTGCTGCAACTGTTGGACCCTCATTAGTTAAAACTGACCACAAATCAGTCACCTTAGAACTGACACTAACACGAGAACACACAAAGGGTGAAATAAGACTAAAGAACTTCACCAAGGCAAACTGTACCCTCCTAGGTGAAGGTATACATACATTCCAAACCCCATCCCAAGCTGTAAGTGGTAACTACACTGAAGCTTACACTAACGTCCTGTACAGTCACTTGCAAAAGTATATAAACTCAGCTGTACCAGATAGAATCCAAGCCAGAGCCCCAAATAAAATTAAGTTGCCATGGTGGACTTCCAGCATCAACAAACAAACTCAACAGTAAATGCAAAACTGTTGCTGTCCAGGAAAACAAAGACAATGACTTCAACAATGGAAAAACACCCTCCTCAGCCTTAGCAGATAAATAAGTCAACTTGTCAAATCCTCCAAGATCTCCTTTGAGAGAAAACTAGCAAGTACTTCCAAGGATATAAGGCCTTTTTCAGCTATGTATGTAACCTAAAGGCTAGGATTCAAGCATGTGCAGAACTGATGGCCAACAGTATCACATACATTTACCACACAGAGGTAGCGAACCTGCTAGTCGATAGGTTTGGTTATCCCCTCCTAACTTAATACAAACCCTTCCCCAACTCCCCTCACACCTTCCCACCTTACATATCTGAAGAGCAAGTCCTCAAAGTCCTCTCAAAAGCAAAGAACATGGCCACTATGGCAGAAGATGACATCCCAGGCTGTCATCTAAACAGGCTAAAACATGAACTAGCATCACCGCTAAGCACCCTTTTCAATCATACCCTAGCCATAGGCTTTGTTTCTGTGGAATGGAGAACAGCTACAGTTATTCCCCTCCATAAAGCTAGCCTAACAACAGACCGAGGGAATTAGAGACCCATAAACCTGACCAGCCTCACCTGTAAGGCCATGGAACATATCATTGTGGACCTCATAAATAAAGACATAGTTGACCTCCAAACCCTGGATCCCACCCAATTTGGCTTCATGAAGGGCAGATCCTGCCTGTTAAATCTAGTGGAGTTCTTTTGAAAGTGTGACCAAGGTCATTGATGAGGGCAGATCTGTGCACACAGCATATCTCGACTTGGCAAAGGCTTTTCACATAATCCCACATTCAGGCATTATTGATAAACTTAGCAAACTGAATGTAAACCCCTTTGTTGTAAGATGAATTGCCAACTGGCTCACAAACAGGATACTATCAAAGTGGGTGACTCCACATCAGTTACCTCAAGTGTCTGTCCTTTTTAATATCTTTACTAATCAGCTCTACAACTCCTGTCCTCAGTCATCTTTAGTGCAATACGCAGATGACTCTACAGTCATCACCACAGCCAACTCTCGTGCTAAGCTCTTCTCAGCTCCTCAGGTATCTTTTAACTTAGTTGAAACATGGCTCTCCAACAACCAGCTCATCCTTAACACTAAATAAAACAAAGCTGTTACTCTTCCTACCTAAAAAGTTCAACAATATTAAACCTTCCGTCTCCATACAGTCCCTTAATACACTCCCATTCAGGTAGAATCTAGTACTAAGCTCTTAGGCGTAACCATCAATGATCAGCTTAAAGTTGACTTGCATGTTAATAACTGTATCAAAAAGACTCATTAAAAACTAGGGCTCCTTTACCGTAGCAAGAAATTCCTTACCTCTGAAGACAAGATTACTGTCTCTCTTACCTACCTTCTACCCAGTCTAATGTACAATTCTCAAATTCTCACAAATCTTAACTCAGCACTCCTGACCAAACTTGAATCTATCTGCAACAAGGTAGCTAGATTTGTTGCCCAACAAACCTACAAATCCCATCACTGTCTCTCTTTAAAACACCTAAACTGGCTTGAATTACCCTACCAGCTTCTTCTTTCTCAGCTCCAGATCATCCATTCTATCCTATACCAGCCTTCCTACTGCCCAGCACTATTCCCTCTCATCTCCCATTATTCTACCTCCAGACCTCTCCGAAGCTCTAACCAAAGCCTACTACAAATCTACAAACCCAAGTCTAAATTTGGACGCAACATGTACAGCTATCACCCCACTATTGGCTGGAATAGGCTCCCACTAGAAATCAGGACCCTTACTCATCCTAAACAATTTAAGACAGCCACCAAAGAACACTTTAAAAGTCACTGGTCCTGCCACTGCACTCTCCCTCCTTAAACATCCCCTACTTCTCATACCTTAATCTACTTTCTGCCCTTACCCACTCTTCTCACTAGCTCTCTCTAATCTTCCTTGACTACTCTTTCTACTGTCTTCTAAAATATATTACACAAATTGCCTCAGAGAAACATTATTTTGTAATTGTCTTGCCTTCATGCAATTACATCATGATAAAACTAGGTATTTGTAACCACTTACCCCAAAAACTATACTCATATTAATGACATATTTCTTTTTATACATCTTGAAATAGTTATGCTATACTCCTGATTATTGACACTGTATAACATTGTATTGCTACTTAATGCCTGGTAATAATCCTGTAACATTGCTGTTTAATGCTAATTTATAATGAAAATTGTATAATATGTTGGAGCTTTTCTCCCCGGGCCTTCGCTGAAAAAAGGGCTCTTCAGCTCAGTCGGACAATCCTGGTCAACAAATGTAAAATAAATAAATAAAATAAACTAGAAGACCTGTTACCAGCGAGATGCCACAGGGGTCAGTGCTGGGCCCCTAGTTGTTTGGTATATACTTCTCAGAAGTTCAGGTCAAAACTAAAGGGTTGTGGCTGACCAAGTTTGCAGATGACTGCAAACTAGGTGCAATCATTGAATCCCCAAATGATGTCAGTATAATCCAGGATGGTCTCATACAGACCAGCAACTGATATATTAGTCACAGTCTCAAACTGAATGCAGAGAAATGCATCATCATTCCCTTTGGCACAAACAATGTCCCTTCTATCAAAATAGAATACCCTACGTACTCATGAAGTGGTAAGGGACCTGGGATCACAGGTTGACCATTAGCTTAACTTCGACCACCACATGTCTACTGTTGTAAGGAAGGTTTCCACATAGCTCACTTGATTAGTAAAGGCATCACCTTGAGAGCAAAAGAAGTTATGGCCTCCATATACCTGGCACTTATCTGGCCCATAATTGAGTATAATGCCCTATTCGGTATGTACCATACTAAGTGTGATGCCCCTGCACTGGCCCAGTGATCAATGAGCTTCAATCCTCACCACTGGCAATAATGGGGGGCATACACAATGGGAGGATGAGAAGTACACACACACACGCAGTAAAGTGCAATTTCCCTTAAGAGCACACAGAGATTACAGTTAGTATGGGGCTGTTTTCTCCATCTTTCTCCAGATCCCCAATAAGACTCCCCACTGGCTCAGCTATAGGGTTAAGATCTCAGCTGAGGGGCCAAGCCAAGACCTCCAGCACCCTCTCTGTCCAACCAGTGCTTCATTTCCCTGCCCAAGTAGCTGATACACACACACACTTGGGGAAGGCAGGCACAGGTTTATGAGCTATGCTTCCTTCTGCCAAGACTATAAAGTAGTTTCCACTGCCACCAACTCCTACTTATCAGCTACTATAAGGCCCTTACAGTGGATGTCCAATTATACTGTTTAATGCTACTATTATTTAAATGGTAGTCTGACCAAGACTTGTAAGGCTATTTAGGAGTGGCCCGTACAGTCTCAGCAAATACATATGCAAGTACCCCAAGAGCTTAAATATGTCTCACAAATATCAGCCACAAAGATAGGTTTAAATAATAAAGGAACAAGACAATGCTTAGTAACTCAACACAGTAACTTCAGAGTTCAGAATCACAGGAAATATTTAAAACAACAATGTAGGACAGTCTCAAATGTAGAAAACATCTAAACTAATCTGTACTATATTCCTAACTATATCTAAAAAAAGTTATTATGCCCTAGAAACTTACTTACAGAGCAAGGCAAGTGCAGATGGTGATGATGAGTGGATGTTCTTGCTAAGTCCAAGATAAAATACAAAATGCCCAGTCTCTCTCTGAGAGAGTTCTTAAACTGATGTCACATTTTACTGCTGGGTTAGCTTGGATGACATCACTTTTTGTCACCTGACTTCAGTTCCCAGGCTAAAACAGAAACTAACAGAATTTAACATATATGTGTTAAAAATACATATCTCTCAGATGTTTGCTCAGAACTAAAAGTCATAAAACAATAAAATGTTTTTACATTTGAAACCTAGTAATTATTTCTCTTTCAAGACAATACAAAAATGTCTAGCTCTAGACATTGTGTCTGCAACTGAACTGAAATTGAGAGATAACATATTTTGTTTATGGCCCAGCTATAAGGTAACTTAACCTCAACTATTCTTAGGTTTTACAGGTTAATCTTCTATGTTCCAGCAGGGTACACTGTGGATACATTTTAGCTTTGTACATAACATACAGCTCTGTATAAATCATATCAGTATTCACAAATGACATAGAATTATTTACAAAATTCCAGATAGCTGGGCTGGAAATATTTCCCTATATCACACTAAGCACCTACAGCAATTAGAGAGACCTCAAATGTTTCTAAGAAATAAGATCAAGGGCCTCCAGCATGTGCCTTACATGGACCGACTAAAATTCCTGTCACTATACTCATTATTGTATAGACTCCTTAGGGTCGACTTTTGCCTGGCCCACAGAGCAACCCAAGACCCAATCCTAATGAACTTGCTGCATATCCATAAATCATATGGGTCTAGGGATACCTGTTCCAATGACTTAAATATGGCCTACAACTTAAATAGGGCAAGGTGGAAGGACAGATTTATCTCCCAGTGACTGCCACATCTTTGGAACAGGCTAACAATTCATGTGAAACAGAGCACCTCTATGACATTGTTCAAAAGGAACCAAGATGAGTGGATGTGGCACTGTAAATTCTTACTGGGGATAGCACACACAATGCTCCTGGACAGGGACAGTCATCACTAGATGCAATCTTGGGTATTGACTAATACCGCTACAGTATCACATTGGGTTGAAACAGCTAGGCTTAAAATGACCTCCAGGCCGATAGCATAGTAATCTCCTTTGATCCTAGTGATCCTCCATTTCCACTTTGAATTATAGATTTCTGCTTGTACTGTGTATAGGATACTTAACTGTGTAGCTCTAAAATACCCCTTCAAATTGGGTAATGTCAATCTGCCTTGTTCTGTTGGAAGAATCAGCTTATCCCACTTGACTCTTGCCATCTTCCCTTCCCAGATAAAATCCTTTTGCTCATTATTTATTGCTATCCACAACTTCTCCTCTGTTTGATAAAATATGTCTGACATGTGTACAAGACTAAAGGGACTAAAAACATTTTAACTGCTTGTATATTACTAGCCATATCTATATAACAGTGCTTCCAATTTCTCAGTTTTTGTATTATCACTTGTTTATTCTGTTCCCACATATCCTTGGCTGACACACCAGAATCATTTTAATCCATGCTCCTAACCTAAGTACTTCATTTTATAATGCCACCATAAATATGGATATTGCTGAACCAATTTTTGTGGGGGTACATAATTTAGCGATATTGCCTTTGTTTTAGCTTCATTAATTTTGTATCCTGAAAAGATTTGCAACTCTCTCAAAATGTTCCACGACACTGAAATGTCCTTTTCTGGTTTTATCAGGTATAAAATAATATCATCTGCAAACAGAGCCAGCTTTTCTTGACTGCCATACCAATTATATCCTTGAATTTCTGAGTCCCTTATTTTCTTTACCAGTGGTTCTAAATATAATGCAAATAATAAAGAGGAGGACACTCCTGCCTGGTTCCTCTGCTCAAGTATAAATTATCAGAGAGGAACCCACCCAGTTTAATTTTTACCTCCGATCCCTCATACATGCTCTTAATCAACCTTCTAATTTTATCAGGGAATGCAATTGCTTTTGTTGCTCTGCTCATAAAGTCCCAGCTTACTCTGTCTAATGCTTTCTCTGCATTAAGACCCACCAACAGCAGTTGACTTTCCATGCTTTGGCTGTGTACTGATTTTACTGTAACTTACAAAATCAGATGAGCATATTTTAGCAGTCATGTGTGTTTTTGGTTTTATATACTGCAAGTTGTGCTCTTTCACTGGATGATGGGGGTCAGCATGAGTTCTGCCAGGGCTAAGGTAATTCTTCCAGCACAAAATAGAAGTGCACATTTTCTCAAACACATGTATGAAGAAAATTCAAAATTGTACTGAGTTGGTGGTTGAGAGTGGGGGATTCCACAATTTACCCACTAGTGAAGGCCTTTTTGCAAATTTCCTGGTATGATGAATGTATATTATTTATTTTTGTAAGTCTGGAATCTCAAGCCTCTGGGATATTGTTTCATTTCATTAAACCCTTATGTGCAGGTGCTGAGAATGTCTGCCACCACAATGGTGCCCTGTTACCATGGATGTTGCATATTTTATTTTTGATTTAAAAGTGGTATGAAACCAGTTTAAAATAAATATATATATATATATATATATATATATATATATATATATATATATATATATATATATATATATAGATATAAAATCCTTGATACCAGTGGGGTAATTATTTGGCTAGTGTAGTAATTGTAATAAGCAAATAATAACCTTACAACTCCCCTTTAAAATTAATGGGAAATAAATCATGGAAGTAAAAGTAAAACGTCATACTGTTCATTAGTTTGACTTATAACAGCAGAGAGTCGATTATCCGAACGTCGATTATCCAAAACGCAATTATCAGAACCAGCCTTCCAAAGTTTTCAGGTAGGAAAAATCATAAAGTCTGAATACGTAAACATTGCTCGTATTCGCTTGAACATATTTTTTGAGCTTGTAGCCAGCTCTTGTGTGAAAAATATTCTTTATTGTCCACTGGAATTGTTGAATGGTTGAAAAGTGTTTTCCTGCGTGCAGAAAAAAACAAGATTTTAGAAGTTTTTTTATCTGCTTCAATTATATGTTTGATTATCCGAACAGTTTGATTACCCAAATTACCCTTGGTCCCAATTAGTTCTGATAATCGACTCTCTATTGTACCTGCATTTCTCTAAAGCACCTAAGATCGATTGCTAAGAACATCTGATCTCATTGTTTTCCTGGAAGTCTGTAGTCATTCACATAGAGAGTAGTGAGAGGGTCTGATCTTCAGGGATGGTTTTCTGTTGCAATAACATATCTTATTCAAGTTTCTGGTAAGACACATTGGGCAGAGATAACAATTCACACTGTCCACAGCAGGATTCAGTCATGTATGTTTTTACTGTGATCGGGGGGGGGGGTGTAGGTGCCTGTAGCACTGTGGACATTATTTTCTTCCACTTCTGGTGGGGCAGTCTGTGGATAAAAACAAAGAGCAATTAGATGAGTTGAATGAAATGATTGCAACTATGGCATGGCTGTGATGGGGACAGTGTATAGTGTCTGAAAGCAGTAAGATTTGATTTGATTTTTCACTTTCATCACAGTATGGTATCACTAAAGGTAGCTATAATTTTGGGGTTAGGCAAGCTAAACATGAATGCACAGAACAGTTTTATATGATCACTATTGAATGATTATGAATGTTGGTTGTGTAGGAGCAGAATATGAGTCTATGAACAATATATTGATAATCATTATTGTGGCCACAAGGTATTACGTCTTTCACTTTCTTCTCAACCACACACCAGAAATGTAGAGAGAAAGTGGCTATCTTGTTTTGTGCTAGGGTGCCCTGTTGCAGTAGTCACATTTTACATTAGCGGAGAGTATATGTCTTCTGCTGAAGGTGGTGTAATGTAGGTGATAATTCATAATTTGTCTTTACTGTGTTGTTATTGCATCAGAAATGAAAAAAAAAATCTGTTTCACCAGGCAAGTCAGCATTTCTGATACTGCATATAGTGAAAGATTATGCTCAATGTACTGAGAAATGCAGTGTTCTGCTTTGCAAATCAGGCTTGATCTGCAGTGAAATCCTTGGGTATTCTCATCTCATTCTTGAGTGTGTTTATACCTAAATGTCTTATTAGAATTCCTTGAATGATTTTATTGTGAACTGTCTTAAGGAAGATGACATGGCCTCTATATATAGCTGACAAATCCAGATTTTTATCTTTTTTTCTCACAGTCTGGCATCCTAACTGATTTCCACCTGATTATCTGAATTCTATTCAATAGGCTTGGTGAATGTAATGCCCAGAGCATATATGCACTTTTTTGACTATATCACATTTAACAAAACAAAACAAAAAATTCACTCTACTTTATTAACGTTAATACAAATGCTTATCTTTCATCTGCTCACGACCATTTGCTCAACTCATGCTGTACCCACGATCAGCTGTGCGTAAAGAAAACATGTTTTTTTGTATGGAGAAAGCTCCTAGCACCCCCAACATGCGTTTGGTTCCCACACCTCTACAGTACAAATATATTGCTTTCAAGGTTGTACAGACTGTCAGAAAATATATTTATAGAGCAGTCTGTGCATTCAATTGTCTATCACAGGAATACACAGACTCGGATTAATTCATAAGAAAATAAGTCACAAGCAGCTGTACGCCAAGTAACTGAGAGAAAACCAAAAATCCTGTGTATTTTTGCCAGGGAAAAAAGTTAACGTATCTTGATTTTCTATGCAGTGCCAATATCCCTTAGTCATTCTAAGTGACCAGAACTATATTGTTATTTGTTCTTCTCCAAAAAGGCCAAACGGTCTGATGGGGTCTCTCACTCTGATGCGATTATTCCCTGTCTAATACGTCTTTATCTTGTACTCCATTGAGTTGTCACAAAGTAATACTTTATTGCAATTATTTTGACTGTAGGCTACTTTTTTCATTCACTTAGAATGGGAGTACTTGTCAGTTACTGCTTTGTTTGTGAAACTTTGGGAAAAGTATCTGCATTTTTAAATTACTCCCTTTTACTTGTATTCTTTTCTTTTCTTAACTAATGTTGTATAGGCCATACTTTGTATCATTTACAAACTGTGGCCAAATTGGTGATTTAAGAATTTCTTAATCATGGGAACTCCTTGATTTCTCCCTGAATTAACTTTGATGTCAAATAGATGGAGAGTTTTATATCATTCATACTCAAAATTGTCCACTCACATTTGACAGAAGTTGGTGCTCTCAGAGCTTACTTATGTATATACACCATTAGTAATTGTACTTCTTGGTCTAACAAAAGTGTATTTTATAGCCATAGTATTGTGAAAAATTGAAAGGGTGTTTAACACTTTGCTTTCTGTGCTTTTCCTAAACCATTAGTCTACAGTGCAATTAGCTATACAGTGTAAAAGCCAGTGAGATGAATTCCTGAAACAGGTGTCAGCTGTATTTGCATAGGGAGATAAAGCTCTGAATAATGTGCAATGAACCTGGGTTTGATAAGCATTTTGAGCAACTACTAGAGTTGGTGTGGGAGGAAAGCCATACTAATCTGGGGAAAAGGAGGTGGACTGGGGGCTGTTTAGCATCACAAAGCCTCAAAGGTAAGGTGCTAGTGTAAAAGGAAGCCCTGGAGGATTTTGACCACTAATCTTCATCTGGAATGCATGAAGAAGTGGACTTACATATGGGAAGCTGTGCTTTACCTGTGCCCCCTGCCCCGTGGAGGTGTTAGGACATATTGCATATGCCTTTATTGCCTTGATGTCATCAAGAGCACAAGCTACCCTTATGGCAGCCTGAATGATGGCCCATTTGGAATGCTTTCACTTTCATGCTAGGTAACGAATAAGCTTAACTCTGGGGTGGGGCTTGATGGTTGCCAAGCATGGCAGCAATGAGAACATATGAGAAAATAAAAACATTCCTAAAGCAGGACATTTGAAATTTCAGTTAAACCAAATGTGGTGTATACTGTGGAGTCTGAATAGTATAGAAATGCCACACAGAAGAAGAGAGTAACAAGAAAGTTGTATCGTTTTTGTATATGGATCTTTTTGGAGAAGGAAGTACATCATGATGTGAGGACAAATTATGCACTATATGTAGGTGACCTATGATGTATCATCATGATTCTAGTTATATAGTTTTTTATAGAAACCCAAAATATGGCTGATCAAGCTTAACTTAATGTAACATATATGGAAGAAAAGAGTCTTTTTAACCTGTCTGACTTTCGCACTGTGTTTTTTGTAAATATATTTACACAGGAAAAAAACTATTACCCATCCAGTTAAGAATGATATTTTGATATACAAGCATATGGAAACTGCAACACCAAAATGTAATATATAAGGCTAAGTGCACTATATGTCTTTCTTTAAAAAAAGGCAACATTTTAAAGATCGAATTTGCAGTCATATGTCTGACATAAGAAGATAGCGAAACTAATTTGTTATATAAACATATATGAGATACTTTCATTTTTTAATATTAGAAAATATTCCTATACTTATAAGGTGGGAGATATAATTAACATGATTGAGAGACAAGAAAATAAATGTATTTTGAGCTTTAGAGCTTGTTATCTTCCTGGATTAAATGAGATGTTTACATTAAAGTCAGAGTTAAAGTTCCTTCATAACTGTATTAAATGAATTGTTAAGGTTTACTATTTTGAAAGTTTTAATACTTTAATAGTTGATTCTATTATTAGCTAATTTAAGTGTTCAATTATTTATTAATGTTAATTTGTGTGCCTATATATAAAGAGGAATTCGCTAGTTTTAGATAACTGTTTTTTATGTGTGAAGAAGCAACATTTGTTGTGGAAGTTTTACTTGTGAATTAAACAGTGTTTGCGATTTAAATAGTTTCCAGTATTTATAGCTCGGTTCTGGTATATCTTTTGTTTCTATCTTCTGAATCTTGAAAATCTGCCTCTGGAGCTTCCCCATTCAAGGAAAAGTCCTTGGATAAGCACAAGGGGGAGAAGAGCAATAGGCCCAAAGAAAAGAGTAGAGAGGTAAGGAGGTGATTCCCCTGACTGCTGTCCTTCATTAGTTGTATCTTCAGCTCTAACTACCAAAATTTCCAAGCCTTCAAATCCTACCAAAGTCCTGGAGTCTATCCCAGTACTGTCCAAGACTCATCTCTTGCCAGAGCCGAGGTTTTCACTGAATCCAGTCTCTCTGCTAGGCTGTGGTTACCCTTTCAACCTGAGAGACCTTTACAGAGGACTTTGAGGCCATCCTCTATATTTTTGCTGTTTATGTCTTTTAGCTCTTCCAGAAGGTTGACAGAAGTGATGTGGATAAAATGATGAGGAAGTTTCACAGGACCTAAATTGATTTGGGAGTTCTGCCGGCTCCATCCCCAGTCAGATGCATGAGCTGTGGACCCCCTCCCTTGCCTATGGTTACTTCTACCCAGATCCGACCTCCAGATTCAGAGATGCTAGATCCAAGTTCTTCTAGGTTGTCTGTGTCTGATCTGAAGTTGTGGTAATCTTTGACTCTGGCATCATCTGTTTCCTTACTGGCTCCATTTTCATTGATGCCAAATGGATCTTAAAGCTGAAGGTTCATTGTCAAGTGTAGGGTAAGGGTTTCACTCCGAAGCTGTAGGAGATGTCACTTCCCATCAGACCCTTGGCATTAAGCAGCTCAGCTCAGCTTTGTTCTCCATGCACAGTCAGGGTGGTATTCTTGGTCATGCTGGTGTGGCAGCGTCTGCTCTTGCTGGGGTGGTCTTGTGTTCCCCATTGGCTTTTGCCTTTGAGGTAGTGAAGAGAACTCTCTCTCCAAGGCCAGGGAATGGACAACTCTACCCCTCTCTGCTCCATCTGCTCTGTAACTGATAGCCCGTGGTCCTGATCCTTCATAGTCTAACCCATTGGGACTGCCGATTCATACTAGCCTTGAAACAGTCCTCATTCAGGACGTACCTCAGACTTCTGAGCTCTCTCTCTGTAACTTCTCCCCATGGAGGCTTCTCAGAAGCAGAGTCTCTAATAGAAGACATTGATATCGATGAAGAGGAAGGGCGTCCCAGATCACCCCTTGAGGACAGTTAATTTAGGGATATCCTTGAGCTTCTCAGACAGATAGGAGATTGGTGTTCCAAAGCCCCTTCTCAGGAGGAATCGGTGTTCCTTCAGGCTTTTGGTTCTGGCTCAGCTACTCCATGAGTGGCTCCCCCCACTGATGAGCTGTTGAATTTAATCTCTCGATCGGCATGGAAGGGACTGGATGTCACAAAACCAATCCCCAGAAGACTGGCAAATATCTTGTTTCCCCTAAAGACTACTCTCACAGGAGCAAAGGCACGGCAGTGGATGATGTGATAGTAGAAGGAGCCACTAAGCTGAAGCTTGCAGAAGAAAGCTTATCTGTCCACTCCCCCTAACAGGGAGTCCATGGCTTTGGACAGGTTTGGAAAGTGAGCTTACACCAGTTACATTTGCATTAAGGTGACTGAATTATTTGCACACATGACTAGGTTTCAGAGGCTTGAAAAAGGAGATCTTCAGGTCTCTTTCTGGTTACATGTCTGCAGAAGATGGAAAAACAGTGGATTTGCAGCTGACCATCCTTCAGTTCCTGTCAAATGCCTCCATGCGATTCATATCCAGCTCAATGGACAGTGTTTCAAGAGCAGTAGAAACAGGCATTACCATAAGGAGGCATGCCTAGATGCATTTGTGTGATTTTCAGAGCTCTGTAAGATGTCTTTTATCAATGCCCCAACTGATGGATTGACTTTGTTTTGCTGTAAGGTCAAAGACACACTCTCCATGAGTGAAAAGGATGGGAAAACTCTTTCTGTCATTGACATATTGTTTTTACCCCCCCCCCCAAGGACTTTCTGTAGAAACCAAACAGGGGTAAACAAGTTGGGGTTTTGGAAGGCCCAAGGTTTTTCTCAGGATTTTTCCAGAGATCCCCTCGAGGGAGAGGGGAGTATTCTAATGGGAGATTTCACACTTGTGGTAGAGGAGGCCCGCAGATTCAAGGCTTCTGGGGTCCATTCTCAGAGAGACCTTTTCAGCGCTCCTGAATGTTTGCCTGACTGCTGCATTCTGGAGGAAGTTGAGGGATGCTTGTCTCTGCACCCAGAAGCCTGGACATCCATCATCAAATGTGTCTGGGTATAGACAATAATTACAAGAGACTGTTTTATTCCCTTTCTTTATCTAACCCCAATAAGATTGAAAATTCCTGGCATACCATCCTTTCAAAGAAAAGCAGCAGCCTTAGAAATAAAAAAGCTGCTAAACAAGTGAGTCACCCAAGAGGTCCCATCAGATGAGCAAAGGTTCAGAACTTATTCCAAATTCTTTTTAGTGCCAAAAAAGAACAGGGACCTAAGGACAGTTTTGGACCTCAGCCACTTGAATCAATATGTCAAGCACACAAAGTTCCAGATCGTCACGGTACAGTCTGTCCTCCCCCTTCTGAGGAAAGATTACTGCATGTACTCATTAGACCTTCAGCATGTATACTAACACATCAAAATCGACAAATGCTCCAGGAGGTTTCTTCACTTCTGGCTGGGGGTCAGTCATTATCAATTCAGAACCCTGCCCTTTGGCCTCACCACAGCCCCCTGTGTATTCACCAAATGCTCGGTAGTGGTTACAGCTCATCTCTGACTGCACGAGTTCTAGGTGTTCCCTTATTTGGATGACTGGCTCCTCACCACTCATAAAATGTCTCTGCTAGTCTGGGCCAGAAATTATTTGCTTCAGATTTGTGATCCAGTCTAGAAATTACAGTGAACAAGGACAAATCATAATTTCCCCAGAACAGGTTCTGGAGTTCATAGGAGCACACTTGGACACAAACATTCAAATTGCAAGGTTACTGGAGAACAGGTTAATCAATCTAAGAAATCAGGTTCTACCACTCCTTTCCCATCAGATACCACATGCCAGACTGGTTCTTCAACTTTTAGGATGAATGGCAACTTTCATTACTTTGGTCCCCTTGGCAAGGTATTATATGAGATTGTTGCAGTGGACACTAGCAGTCCAGTGGTCATCAGATTCCAGCCCATGACATTTCCAATCCATTTAACAAAAATTTGCAGACACCATGTAACTTGGATTTAATCTCCAGAGGTTATTCAGGGCTGTCCTTTTGTTCCTTCCTCTCCCAAAGCCACAGTGACCGTGCATGCTTCCCATCTGGGGCTGTGGGATTACATGGGAAAGATAGTCCCCATTACAAGACAATCTTTACATTAGTATCTTTGACATGATGGCAGTCCTGCTAACATTGCAGGGTTATCAGGATGTTCTTATTCTAGGAGTGATTTCTACCCAGGCCAACAACATGTCAGTAGTTTGGTACATCAGCAAACAAAGGGGAATATGCTCCTACCCACTGTGTTGAGAAGTGATGAGAGCGTGTCAGTGGATGATATCTTCCAACCACTTTGTGATAGCAACCCACATACCGGGGAAGACCACTGTTAGCAGACAGACTAAGCAAATCTATTCTGTTACCAAATGAGTTGGCTCTCAATCCAGCAGTGGCAACACAAATCTTTCATTGATGGGGCCAACTATGCTGCAGTCTTTTTGCTTCTCTCACCATTTCCAAATACAGCAGGTTCTTTGCATTGAAATTGAAGTGGGAGCCCCCAAGAGATGCTCGGATTCATGATTGGCCCTCTGGTCTTCTATTCACCTTCCCACCAATTCCACTAATTCTAAAATTTCAGCAGAAAGCATCACAGTGGAAGATCAACGTCATCATCATTACCTTTTTCTGGCCTTGACAGCTGTGGTTTCCCTTTTTCTGGCCTCATTTGGTACAACCCCCTTGGGTGTTGGATCCGAATTCAGACCTCCTCTGTCATTCATCTGGAATGCCTCATCCAGGCTTTCAAGCCCTAACGCTAACCACATGGTTTCTTCACTTCCAATGAATGCCAGTCTGTCCAAGTTTTACTTCCAAGTGGTCTGTATTCTTCTTCTTAGAAATTGTCCACTAGGAAGTTTACGAAAGTAAGTGGAAAAGATTCTCCATTTGGTCTTAACAGAGACATTTAGATCCCTTATCAGGCCCTGTTTCAGTAGTAATAAATTTTCTTGCTTCCATTTTCCATAACGGAGCTAGTTATTCAACTGTCAAGGTTCAACTAATGGCTATCTCAAATGTTCATATTGGAGAGAATCACACTTTGTTAGCCTCACTTAAGTTTGTAAAGCTTTCTTGAGAGGTGGCTTTCTTTTTCAAACTCCATTCTGTCCTTCCTCAGCTTCCCTTCCTCTTTCCCTTCCATCTCATGGAAAGATTTTTATTTTCCTGTGGCTTCTGGTGTGACTCTATGGGCTACCATTGTTACAGGATCTCATACTCTTGCATGTCTAGTGCAGATTTTCTCCTATTCTGTCATGCAGTTTTCTGCTATCTTGTCTCTAACAAACAAACAAACAAATAAATAAATAAATATTTAATGTATTGGTTTTGCAGAAATTAAATGCAGACTCATTCTGAGATAATGTTGGGGACAGGAAGGGATTATGGGTAAGGGTAGGAGTATGAGCTATAGATTCTTAGTCTGGAAAAAGCGGCCAAAGTTGTATCTGAGATTGGATCTGAAGCCAGTAAGTTAAGGAAGGACAGAAACAGACAACACAGCTCTATCATTATGGTAAGTACATAACTTTTGTTTTTGGAGTTCTGATCCTTTAAGACAGCATTTTAATTCATTAGATAGGAAAGAGTATTTATTCTGTATTACTGCAAATAGCAGCCTCATTCATGTGTGAAGGTGCAGAGATGTGTATTGATTTTTCATTTGTGAGTTCATGGGATAGAAAGGTAAGAAGAACTGTATTTGAATATTGTCCTGAAATTACAATAAACAGAGGTAATCCGCAAAGCTGGAGTCAGGTCTGGTATCCCACTTGTGATTCAGAGGGTGACAGGACTGCAAAGAAACAGAGTACAAAGGATTACTCCAGATAAAATAATTTTGCTAGCATGTCTAGGAGACTGTATCTCTGATGCCATTCCCCCTGGAAGGAACCAAGAGAATTTGTTGAATTTTTTAAGTAGTATATTCAGTTAAGTATGTAAATGGATGAGTGTTCTTGTTCTAATACATTACATTACATTCAGCAGGTCAATTATGTAAAAGCATACCTCTCAACTGTACAGATTTTCGGAGAATGTCCAGATTTTTGCCTCAAAATTTCAGTCCATTCCTCATAAAATTTGTGGTTTTCTGGTGAATCACTGTCATGATCTGAGGAATGAAATCAGTAAATAATTACATAAATTTGAGTTTAAGATGTCATATCCTTTAGAAAATGCATTTTAACACAAACCCTATTACTCTAGCTACTTTTTAAGTTTATAAGAGCAATATTTAAAATTTTTCCCTATTTTTGGGCCTTTGTCTCCCCCCACCCATTATGTAAGGCTTTGTCCAGATTTCTTGATTTAAGAGCTTGAGAGGTATGAAAGGCAGTTATAGACAATGGTGGGTACGGTCCAAGGGAGGAAAATTTGGGAGATGGAAAATCAAGGAGCCAGTCCATCTCCTAGATTTTCTTCCAGTCAGCTCCCCTGGAGAAACAAGGACCCAATCCATCTTCCAGGTTTTCCACCTATCAGCTGCCCTGGACTGTCCCACCATTTTCTGCATCTGCCTTTAAATAACTGACCTGTTGTAATGTATTAAAACAGGAGCAAAATGAGGACATCAGAGAGGGAGTCTCCTAGATCTACTAGCTAAATGAATTTATCTCAACTATAATTACAAAGGGTATGAAATGTAACTTAAATTGTTACTCATTACCTGAGTTTCTGTGGATTTTCTTTGTGCAGTAGTTGTTCATATCCTGACTATCCAGCCCTTTGCAGTAGTTTCAGTAAGGAGATAAAGTAATACTGCCTGATAGGCTGAGGTATGCCGCTTTACTTGACATCAGCATAATACTAAACTATACTGCTGTTACTTAGGGTTGTAATCACATACTGTATGCTTTTCTGTTTTTCAGCAAACTGCTTTTAGGCAGTTTCCATCCATTTTTAATTTGTTTAGAGTTTTTTAATTAGGTAACTCATGATTAGGTGAAAACCTATGGTAGGTTTTGCTTTGTGTTTTGCATCTTTTAGTGTTGCATCACTAAATATTTAAGTAAACACATGTAGAAAGTTTCTGAACTTTTGAACAATGGTTTATTATATCATCTTGGAAAGAATACTGTTGCTAGATGTGGTAATTGCTGTTCTGACAGTTTAACTCAGAAAAGTTCACAAAAAATAGAAGAATTTGATACTCTGGTATATGAGTTTTCAAAAGAAAAAAGCTCAAACCTTGACATGTGAGAATAAGATGTTCATCGTGTTACCCTGCTGCAGTCATCACACTTAGGTTATCCTGTCGTCAGGCGGTCCCACAGTCGGACGGAATTCCAATGTCTTGGTCCGGCGTCGGTTGCTGTTGCCTCTTCCCTGATGTCAGTGCGCCAGGGTATATATAATGCAACCGACGCCATTTTCTTCAGTCTTTCTTGCCGCGTGGTGCCCAAAGCAGAAGCAGTTTGCAAGTGCCGGTCGGCCAACTCCTGAGATTTTCGAATTCGAATTTCAGACTGAAGTCTTCTATAAAGCTAAGTACCCCATTGGGGAAACTTTTCTTGCCTCAGACCGATGTCAGAAAAAGTTAACAATTGTATTTGTTGTGGGAAGCAAATACCTCATAAGGATTTTCATTCTTATTGCATACCTTGCCTAGGCCCAGACCACGACGTCACTACTTGTCGGTTTTGTGCTAGGTTTAATAAGCGTACTATTAAAAGATGCTTTGATTTCGCACAACACTACTTCGGTAGGAAATTTAACTACACCATGCCGTTGGAGCAACCGACTACCGGCGTGCACAAAAAACGCAAGGATAAGGACAGACAGCCCAGGCCTAAGCCAGATTCCGAGGCCTCGGCTGATCCGGTCTCCGGTTCTCCGGTCCTCAGTGAGGCTCCGACGCAGCCCCTGACTACCGCAGATCTGGAACCCGAGACCGCTACAGAACTTTTGGCGGAATGCACCAGGTTCTCGCAGCCATTTAGTTCAGGCCCATCCGACGACATTGCTACAAAAGACGTCGGTGCTGCAGAAACGCCATCGGTTTCTGAAGGCGTTTTCAGACCAACGACTCTCACCATTAAAACGTTTTCTAAGTCGAAGACTCCTACTAAATCTAAAAAGACTGCACTTCAGTCTCCTGTTCAAGGCCTTATGCCTAAGAAACAGATGCTCAAAATGGCTGAAGATTTGATTTCTCTAATCAGGGGTTCCCAGCCCCCTCCTGACAAAAGGCCTAGACAAGAGGAAGATTATGCATCCTCTGAACAAGTGTCCATTTCTTCAGACTCCTCTGAGGACCAAGATTACTCCTTCTCTCCTTATGAAGATTCTGATGCTGAGGACTCTATTCCCTCAGCTTCTCCTCCTGAAGACTACTCCTTTGGGGAAACTTTACACACTATGAAGGAACATTTTCACTGGGAAGGTCAGGATTACTCTGACTCGAAGAAAAGGCTCAGAGAGTTTCTTTTGCACCCCCAACACAGACCACTAGCCATCCCACCAGTTTTGGACATTGTGTCAGTCTCAATCCAGTTTCAACCCAGACTCTCTACCTCCTGCTCTGGCTAAGCCTGACAGATACTATAGAGTGCCTGATTCCCACAAATTTCTTTACAAAAGCCCTGTAGCTGACTCAGAGACTATCTCCCAGGGTCCTAAGGGAGCTGAGACTTGTATGGCTAAAAACCCAGTACCTTCTGAGAGGGATTCCAGAGCACTAGACAGGTGGGTGAAAAAGGTTTACACCTCAGCCACACTAGCTATGAGGGCACTGAATTGCCAGTTTCACATGCTTAAGTATCAGCAATTCCTAATCTCTCAGTTAAAGCAAAGAATAACCACTCTCCCTCAACAATCCGAACTGAAAGAAGTACAGGATCTGTTGCACGCCACTGAGCAGGTGGGCAAACATACCTTACAATGTGGGTTTGATTCTTTGGAGGCCTCCTGCAGAGCAGCTGTCACTGGGTCTGTTATACACAGGCATGCTTGGTTAAAGGAACAAACTCTGCCTGATCATGTTAAAGCAAAACTACTGGATGCTCCCTTACAGCAGGATGTTCTTTTTGGAGTTAAAGCAGAAGAAGTTTTAAAGAAAATGGAGGATAAGGCAAAATCTATGCAGACAGTCAAAGATTTCCTACAGGTACAACCCCCTCGCTTCAGCAGAAACTGGCCAACAAAAAATTGGTCCTTTCCAGCTACTGACAGACCACAGAGGGGTAAATACAGACGCCCAAGGGGCAGAGGACAACCACAAGCCCAGTATAAACCTCGCCAATGGGGCACTGCAACACAGAAGGGAGGAGAAGACAGGTCTCAATCCACCAGAAGGCAAACTCAATGACTTGCACCTCATCTGGCCAAGCAATACTCTCTTGGCAGCCCCCTTGGGGGGAAAACTCGCACTATTTGCAGACAACTGGCACATTGTCACAAAGGACAAATGAGTCCTAGACATAATTTTACGAGGATACAGATTCCACTTTCACACCTTGCCAATGAAAAGTGGAATGCCAAACCTGCCACAAAATCAATGGGCAGAGGCACAAAAACAAATTACAGATCTCATGGACATGAGAGCCATTCGACTGGTACCTACTCGAGAGCAAGGCCAAGGATTTTACTCAAGACTCTTTCTAGTGCCCAGAAAGGACATTGCCTGGAGACCAATTCTGGACCTTTCAATTCTAAACACTTACTTACAAGTACCCAAATTCAAGATGCTAACACTACAGCAGCTACTTCCCATGTTGGACAAGGAAGCATGGCTAGTAACATTGGACCTCAAGGAGGCATACCTGCATGTCCCTATCAGACAAAGTTACAGAAGATACCTCCATTTCATTGCAGGTTCAACCCATTACCAATTCTCTGCACTGCCCTTTGGCTTATCTACTGCGCCCAGAGTCTTTACAAAATGCCTGACACCAGTAATTGCATACTGCAGACAAAGAGGAATTCAAATATATCCATACCTGGACGACTACCTCATTCAAGCAGAAAGCAAAGACATTCTCTTACATCATCTGGCCTTTGTAAAGCATCTACTAAACTGCCTGGGGTACACAGTAAACGAAAAGAAGTCAAAATTAGTACCCTCACAAATAATGACATTTCTGGGTTCCAGCTTGAATACAACGGCCCAGAAGACTTATCTTACGCCAGACAAACAACTACAACTGACTCAATATTTCAAGACAATGGCAACAAAGACCCAATTAACTGCAATAAAAATTCTGCAGGCCTTGGGCTTCATGGCATCTTGCATACTAATAACACCATTTGCAAAGCTGCATATGAGGAAATTACAGTGGTACCTAAAAAGCGTATGGTCTCAACACAGCCACAGCTTGGACACAATGATATCTCTCATTCCCTGCCTACAACAGGAATTTCTATGGTGGTCACAGGCATGTCACCTCAACAAGGGTCAGCCTTTCACCTTGCCCCCAGCCAGGCAAACTATCACAACAGATGCTTCAGATTAGGCCTGGGGGGCACACATGGCAGGACAATGCATTCAAGGCCTATGGACTGCAGATCAAAGAAATCTGCACATAAATCAAAAAGAGATGCTAGCTGTACAGAAAGCTCTGACAGCCTTCAAGGATCTATTACATCCAGGACAACTTGCAATAAAGACGGACAACACCACAGTAATGTGGTACATAAAAAACAAGGGGGTACACATTCCTACCCTCTATGCAGGCAAGCAATGATCTTATGGAACACAGCTATGGCTTACCAAGTTCAGTTACAAGCTCAATTCCTGCCAGGACAGAAAAACACATTGGCAGATGACCTCAGCAGAAACATCAAGGATCCTCACGAGTGGAAACTAGATCCACAGATATTTGCAATGATAACTCAAAAATGGGGCCTTCCAGACATAGATCTGTTTGCCAGTCTTCAAAATAATCAACTAACAAAATTTTGTAAAAGGACATTTCACCATCAAGCTTGGAAAGTGGACGCACTCTCTTTCAGTTGGAAAAACCTGACAGTATATGCCTTCCCTCCATTGCCTCTCCTCACAAAGGTTCTTCTGAAAGTCAAAAAGGAGATACCACAAATGATTTTCATAGCCCCAGACTGGCCACGCCAGCACTGGTACCCGCTATTGAGAAATATGGCCCACAGCCCACTATGGATATTGCCTCAAATCCCCCATTTGCCCACACAACAAAACAATCAGATTCTTCACAGCCAGCTCAAAACTTTAAATCTGGCTGCATGGCAAATCAACTAAGCATCCAACCAGCTCCTCTTTCCCAAGCAGTTCTGGATGTTATTCTGGAAGCCAGAAGGCCAAGCACCAGGAAGGCTTATTCGGACAAATGGAAAAGGTTTTGTGCCTGGAACCAAGCTAAAGGCCAAGACACAGTTCAGCCTCACATGCCTCACATTCTACAGTATTTAGCTGAGATGTTGCACAAAGGACTTTCTTTTTCCTCCATTAAAATCCATGCTTCAGCTATTTCAGCTCACTACAACACGGATCCACCTTTGTTTTCACATCCTCTTCTAAGGCAGTTCCTCAGAGGGGCAAAAAACATTAGACCACCCAGGAGAGCTCCTACACTAACACGGGACCTCAATTTTGTTCTGCAAAAACTAACGCTACCTCCCTTTGAACCAGCTTTCTCTGCAGATCTTCAGTTCCTATCATGGAAGACTGCCCTGCTCCTAGCAATGACTTCAGCTAGAAGAGTCTCAGAGCTACAGGCACTAATGGCAGTGGAACCTTTCCTCATTTTTCATCAAGACAGTTTCTCTATGAACTAATCCTTCCTTTATGCCTAAGGTGGTTTTCAGTGTGGCTTTAAATCAGACCTTCCACTTACCCACCTTCTTCCCAAATCCACAGAACAAAGGTGAGAGACTCCTGCATTCCTTGGACATTCACAGGCAATTTCGTTACTACTTGGACAAAACTAAGGCTTTCAGAAAATCTGACCAGCTCTTTGTATCCTGTGCTACAGCTTCTCAAGGGAAGGCTATATCAAAGCAAACCATTTCTAAATGGATAGGTCATTGCATACATTTCTGCTATACCCATCATGGGAAACCAGTCCCTGCTAACATTAGGTCCCACTCTACCAGAGCAACAGCTACCTCTACAGCCTTTCTCAGGGGGGTTCCAACCAAGGAGATTTTAGAAGCTGCAACTTGGAGTTCAGTACACACCTTTACCAAACACTATCACTTGGCTGTTTACTCTAAGACCAGGGCGGGCTTCGCCACTGCAGTTCTGCAGGGCCTTATAGCCTCCACTAACCCTCTATGATACTTCCCCCCTTCCTTAGCTTTGGGATTCAACCCAAGTGTGATGACTGCAGCAGGGTAACACGATGAACATAGTACAGTTTTGTACCTACCATAAATGTAGATGTTCGAGTGTTCACCCTGTTGCAGTCCAGGTTACCCTCCCTCCATCACCTCTGATCTACTGGCTAAATCTCTTCTATACCTTACTGATGTATTTGCTTATAGCTGAAGGGATTTTGTGTTTGTGCAGAGGTTACTCCATTTGGTTCTAAATTCTGACAACCTTTTTGGGGGGCACTTGACATCTGGGGCAAGAAAAACTGAAGAAAATGGCGTTGGTTGCATTATATATACCCCTGGTGCACTGACGTCAGGGAAGAGGTGACAGCAACTGATGCCGGACCAAGACTTTGGAATTCCGGCCGACTGCGGGACCGCCTGACGACAGGATAATCCAAGTGTGATGACTGCAGCAGGGTGAACACTCAAACATCTACATTTATGGTAGGTACAAAACTGTACTTTATACAACATTAAAAAAATCTTGAATTAATTCCATATATTGTTTCAGAGTAGACAAAACAAGAAATTCTGTAATTTTTGATTAGAAGCTACTGTCCCTTAAATATAACAAAATCTGAAGAAGGTGTTTTGCCAAAAGTGCTCGTCTGATATACAGCCATAGGTTTCATTATTTTACTTGTTTAATAAACGTTTTCTTTGCCAAGGGATTTTAATTGAAAAGATTTCTCCTATCTTCCTTGGCAGAAAGGCAATTTTTATTTTGTTGTATCTAAGTTTTATCAGCTGTTTTCTTGGTGAGCTGACATATTTGTTTATTTCATGTCTTCTTAAATATGGGTACTAATGAGTTGCATAATTTAGTGACTTTAGTCAAACATATCTTGTTGTCCTAATTAGGCTAAGAAAAAGACAAAATCCTAAGGACAGTTACTGTAGATATGTTTGTTGAAAATAATATAGTAGAATGAGCTGACATAAGTTAATAAAAGTAAGGTGTTGCTAATGAGGTTTAATCCCTCTTATATTATTTAATTTTATAGAAGAACAGGGTAGTGATGAATGTCTCAGAGGCAGGATGCTTATAACAAATGATATATTAATTAGAGGGCTAGACAACAACATTCATCATCTGGACAAACAAAAGGTTTACAGTCTTTTGTTTCTAAGGAGCAAGAATAATGGATATGAAAAGAGGACGTAGAACATACTGTTGATAGAAACAGAAATGCTGGTTGGTTTCTGTCAGTAGTGGGAGGATGCAATGTTTGAATAGACACTAATAGGACAATAGTTATGGACCTACTAGACCTGATATTCCTCAAGGACAAGTTTAAACTTATCCTTGGTAACACTTCTCCCCTGTAGAAGGATAAACACTCAACTAGAAAGAATTAACAGGACTTAAAAGGTAGACAAATTATCCAGGCTTAGAGTATTGCTGATGTTCAGCCACTTTTTTGAGATAATCCCTGCATAATTAGATGAAATAGCAGTTATCTATATGTGGAAGGAAAATGCATGGTTTCAAGGCTGATATATCATTTGAGCTTGTCAGAACTGGTGCTGAACAAAAGACCGTGAGAAATCTGTGAATATACTTTTTTGTTCTGCCAGGAGTTTGTACTATAGGATGACCAAATGGGAGCACTTAATGCCTTCTAAATTAACTCTTGGTATCTTAACTGAATCATGGCTGAGTTTTGATGATTCTATTATTCAGGTATTAGGATAACAGTGTTTTATGTTTTTGTAAATAATATAAATTTCAGATTACAGAGCGGGATGAGTGGCTAGCTATTTAAGTAGTACATTAAGTTGATTAATCAATCAGATTATTAAAAAATTAAAAAGGGTGATAAATTTTATTCTTCTAAAAAAACAGTGCTTTCAGGTTATTCTTTTAGATGTGCTTATATCAGGCTTTGACTTATGAGTGGAATCTGCAAGGCTGTACATTATGTGCATAGTATCTGGGAGGATGGTCTAGCAGAAATTAGTCTAAACACTCCAGCTCACACATCATTTATAACCGGAGACTTTACCATGTCATATAGACCCTGAATAACTAACAACTATGGTTTCATCAAGGGCAGATCATGCTTACTCAACCTGGTGGACTTCTTTGAGAAGGTCGCCAAAGCAATGGATGAGGGCAAAATCGTTTACACTGCCTACCTTGACCTGGCCAAGGCATTTGACACAATACCCCACTCAGGCATTGTTGACAAACTCAAGAGGTTAGGTACAAACCCATATGTCACCTGGTGGATAGCCAACTGGCTAACAGACAGGACCCAGGAAGTTAGAAATGAAGAGTCCACCTCTACAAAGAAGCCAGTCACAAGTGGAGTCCCTCAGGGATACGTCCTTAGACTGCTCCTTTTTTGCATTTACTTCTCAGACGTCAAGGCCAATGTCAGTGGTCTCTGGCTGACTAAATTTGCAGATGATTGCAAATTAGGAGCTGTCATTGAATCTCATACTGATGCAAATGTTCTCCAGGAGGGGATGACATAGACAAACAACTGGTGTCAGAGCCATGGACTAAAACTAAATGCCAAGAAATGCATAATAGTATCCTTTGGGAAGTCATCCATCCCTGTTAACTATCAAATTGACAGCACACTCTTTAGAGTTGACCCAGTAGTCAGGGACCTAGGGACACACATAGATAGCAATCTAGCCTTTGACCATCAAATGTCTACAGTGGTGAGGAAATAATTCTATGTTGCGCAACTTATAAACAAAGGTATGGCATCTAAGTCCAAGGAAGTCATTGTTCCACTGTATTCGGCATTCATCAGACCTACAGTGCCCCTTTTGGTATGTACCTAACCAGGCATATCCAACAATTGGAACATCCACAGAGGTTCCTCAATAAAAGAAGACAGGGTGTAAGTAAAATATCCTGTACAGACCGCCTCAAGGCCTTATCCTTGTATTCTGTCTCCTACAGGCTTTTGAGGGGAGATCTATGCCTGGCATACAGGGCATTGTCAGTCCCCACTCTGATGGACGTCCTGCATATCCACAAAACCAACAGCACCAGAATTACCCATTCTAAAGACTTAAACCTTGCCTGTGATATAAATTGGACCTGCTGGAGAGATAGGTATGTATCCCAGAGACTACCCCGTCTATGGAACAAGCTCTCCATTTATGTGAAGCAGAGTTCTTCCTTAACCCAATTCAAGTGCAACTTGGACAATTAGATGGGAAACTGGAAATTCATCCTTGGTTTGGCACCTTTGTTTGTAATGGACACAGGAAACCTGTAAATGGTTCATCTCCCAGGCCCATGCTTACACTTATCAAGGGTATCAGAACTTGTCAGAGATTTGGGATGCAAGGCTAGGCTTAAAAAAGGCCCTTGTGGTCATTCGCCTAGTAAACACCTATAAACCTATCAACCTATAAACTGTAAAATTGTTGCATACTGATAGTTTCAGTTACATTATCTCATGGTTTAACCTCAGCAAAGCTGTTCATTTCTGTATTAAAGAAGACACCATTTTATTTTGTTCTCTCTCTCCCCCTCGCTGCTGTCAAACATCATTCCACTGCAGGTTAGTCAACCAATTCATTCCCTTGAACCAAAGCAAGGGTCAACAATGAAGGGCTATCATTCAGGCCCCCATCAGGATAGTTCAAGATTTTTACTTGCAGCTGTAACTCTGTGCTCACTTGGCAGGGTGCTGGGGACAGAATTTGCAACAGGATGGCCTTGGAGGGTGTTCCCTTACTACTGCAAGGGACATTTCTCAAAGCAGCCCTGCCTTTCCTTCCCCAGAGCACAAGCTTTAGTTTCCCTGGTCTCCAGCAGGGAATCAGCATCAGTCTGTGTCCCCTTGAATGCTCATACCCCCTTCTCACCCACTAAGTGAGGAAAGGGAGCCACACCCTTTAGCTTCTCCCCTCCCTGTCTGGCTCTTACAGTTCCAGGGCCACTGTGTCTTGGTTGCCTCGAGCACAATGAGATCCCTCTGCACCACAGAGCTAGGCTAGAGATAACTCTGTTCTTGATGTTGCCTTGATTAATAAGGATTTACAGACCTATACAATAACCATAATTATTGTACACAATAGCAGCCATGAAATAGTTAATTTAGTGTTAACACACACAAAAATTTTAAGAAAATAAGAAAAAGGAGAAGTTACCACTTTTTTATAAGATGTTACATGTCACTGAAACCTCTTTGTCATTTTCTGGTATACCATAGGCCCTGCCTCTTTTGTCCTTTCAACAGCTCACAAATATGCAGACATTTAATCCCTCCTTAGACTTACTGGTGGGTCAAGGGAGGTTGTACACCAGGAATCATAACACCTCTTCTTCCTTAGTTTGTGGTGATATGCAGTGGTGTTGCTGTGATCTGCATGCTTCCATATGTAACAGTTAACACTCCTGAGATTTGTATCTTCCCTTACTCTTCTCAATCAGAGCAGAAGGGTGCAGTTAGACCATCCAATCTTTGCCACAAATTTTGCTGCACAGAGGGTCCTATCAGACTCACCTACTGGTGAGGAAATAAGTCATCTACACCCTTTGTATTAGTCCTCCAGCTCCCCAGGTCCTTTGCTGTACATTGGTCACTGGTGACATGGGTTCACCATCTAACCAGCTTGGAAATTAATACTGTTCATGACTGGAGCCAGACAAATTACTGCAGTAATTGCTGCTTTATTTTCTTGAAAGTTGCAAAAGGAAAGCCTAGCTAGGATGTTTTAAGTTGATGAAATGGAGAAAAGACACTTGCAAGTATAAGAACTGAATATATTTAACTAAACAAAAATGGATAGTGAATCAGCACCCTATTGCTAAAAAAGAATAATAAGGCCTTCACTAAGGATACAACAACAAAAGCAATATGTTTCATAAGTAATTGAAGTTTACTAGTGATAACTTAGCATATATTGAATTTGATCAATCTGTAGAAAAACTGAATGAATATACTGTTGAATTCAAGAGCATGCAGAACAGAGCTTATGAATAACTGGAGGAATTTTCTGAATATATTTAAGGAAAATGTACTGAACCATCACGAAATGTTAATATCTGTAAAGAAGATGGGAGCCCTGTTTTAGTAGTATTCCCTTACTAGTTGTCACTGTTTTAATCTTCATGGAACAGTAACCTAACAAGGTGCAAATATTTGCAAAAAAAGTAATAGTAAAGCTAAATCTGAGGCCACCAATACAGAAGCTATTAATTCTATTGTAAGCAACTTAAACCATAAGTGCTGCTGGCGGTATAACCAACACACAAATGATAATCCTAACTCTGAAGTCTTCACCCCCTTATTCAGGCTTAATTTATCTAGAGAAAGTGCTACCAGAAACACCTGTAATTTCTACAGAGCAATAAACCTATTAAGTAATCTCTTAAAGTTAATGAGTAAAGGTTGGTAAGGAGTTGAAGGAATTTATTTGTAAGAGGGAGAAAGGCAAAATGTAAGTGGGATAAGCTGATTCTCCAAGTAGAACTAGGTAGTTTAGGGTTGCTTGACTTGAAGGGGGGCTTTAGAGCTAAACAGTTAAGGATCATGTACGTAACTGAAACCAAAAGTTATAAATCAAAGTGGAAAAGATGATGAAATGGGTGGTGAGGTGGAGTTCAAGAGATAGAGACTAGGATTTTGGATGGAAGTTGTTATAAAAAACAAAAATGGTAATTCACAATATTATGTTCGTAAAGTAGCAGAAAGTATTCTAAGAACTAAGCCAGCACATGAGTTAATAAATTAGATAGATATGTCTGCAAGAAGAGATATAGAAAATTGGCAAGAGAGGGCCTGGAATTTACTAGAGGAAATTAACAAAAGACAAAGGTATCAGAAGCAAATATCTCAGGAGAAAAAGATAATAGACTGTGAAAAAAATAATAGACTGTGATGAGGCTAAGCAGAAGTTTGGATTTTAAGTTGGAGACTGTCTTCCCTCTCAGGGGTTGATAAAAGAGTACTGGTAAGGAGAAAAGTCTAAGGGAGTGGTAAGTGAAACACCAGCACTGGTATAGATTTTAGTTAAATCTAGATCAGAAGCTGCTTTTAAAAAGGAATAATTAGTAAGGTGTGTAAAATATTGCATAATAACAGTAAGAATCAGAGGAGGTTAAAAAGAATGGGAAAAACAGAAAGGCAGTTTTAAAAGGAATAATGGGAAGAAATTTGTAAGGCTTCCAAGTATGGCGCAAAGTCCGGAAGGTTTAGGAGTTTTGCATGGAAGTATTGTATAGGTATTTTTATACTCCAAGCAGACTTCAGAAAAAAATGGATGTATGGAGGATAAAAGAGAGAGGTAACTGGACACAAGTTTTTGAGAATGTTATTTATTTTTATTTATTTGACATTTGTTGACTGGGTTAGTCCGACTGAGCAAAAGCCCTTTTTCAGGGGAGGCCCAGCGAGAAAAATTCTACAAGAAGTACACACATTTAAAATAACAAACTATAAAAAAATACAGTAAGATATAGAAATGAATTACATAATAATGAAATACATTATTTACACATAAAGATTATATACAAGCTAATGCAATAAATCAATCAAGACCATCACTGTAATAGAAGATATTCATGAAGTATCATAGAAGGAGAAGAGTTTTAGGTATTTAGTTGACTTAGGTAGGACTGAGAAATGTTGGACTAATGGATTTCGTGACATGGGGAGTAGCTTAAATCATCAGTGAGCAATCAGTGAGTAGACATAAGATGAAGGAAAAAGGGATCAGTGAGGAAGAGGAGAAGAGTATAGTGTGGACAGTCAAGGAGGGTAGTTACAGTGACATAGCCAAGTACTATTTAGAAAGTTTTTGATAGCAGTCTTTTTTTGAGGGTGATGGATTTTTCTAATTTCCAGAGGGAGTTTATTCCATAACTGGGCAGGAGGATATCTGTAAAGGTAATGTCCTGTTTTGCTTTTGGGTTTGTAGAGTTGAAGGTTATGGTCAGAGCTACAGAGTGTTTATGAAGGATATGAGGGCTGCAGAGTTGGTATGTTTAGGTTGAAAACCATGTTGTGTAGGGCTAAGTAAGCTTCTTCTAAGCGGTAGTATAGGATTTGATTGTGAATACATTTCTCTAATATTTTGGCTAGAGGAGCTAGAATAGCAATTGGCCTGAAGTTTGCAAGTTCAGAGGAGTTACCTCCCTTGTGAATGCTTAGTGTATAGAATTGTTTCCAAATTGTGGGAACTTTGGATTCCGTAATGGAATGATTGATAAGTATGGAAATGTGGAGGGCAATTGAGTTTGCTGCTTTTTGAAGAAAGAGTGGAAATAGATTATCGATGGAGGGAAAGCATGGCTTTAGCTAAAGGAGCAAGGATTTAATATACTTAGTAGATACAGTTTTCAGAGAGAAGGCCTGTAGGGAGTTAGAGGATGTGGGAGAGTCTGGAGAGATGTTATCATTAGAGTTGGAGTTGATTTGTATTGATAGTTTGCTGATACTGTCAATGAAGTAAGTATTGAAGTTAGATGCTGTTTCTTGGAGAGTATTGTTAGAACATGGGTTGGGAGGAGAGGGGTTGCCTGGATGAAAAATTTGGTTGACAGAGTGCCAGACTTTTTTGGATTGAATGAGTTTGTGGTTGTGTGGTAGTTGTAGAAGTTCTTTTTGTCATTGTTGATGTGCTTTTTGGTAAGTTTGTGTAGTTCTTTATATTGCTGAAGGTAAGAGGGGAGTTTAGTTTTGGACCTGATTTTCCAAGCTTTGTTTCTTTTCAGCATTAAGGTCTCAGTGAACAGAGTCAGCCATGGGATTATGATTGATTTGAATCTAGCTGAATGTGAAGGGGCAAGAGAGTTGAGAATGTTAAGGCATATGGTATTGAATTTCAGTACAGCCTCGTCAAGAGGTAGATGCCTAAGGAAGGACCAGTTTATGGCTGACAGATGGTTGTTAAAGATGTCAGCATGGAAGCTAGAGTTTACAACATTCAATGAACTTATGTGGTCTAGTGTAATGTGGAGAGAATCTGAGGACTTTGACAGAACAGTGATTATGGAGAGAGTCAGGCAGGGTTTTTGGGAAGTGATATTTATGTGGATGAGAGACAAGTATCCAGTCAAGGAGAGAAATGGAGTTTGTTGATTTGTTAGAGTGAGTAGGAGTAGAGATTAGTTGAGAGAAGCTGTGTAATTCATGGATGAGCTATGACTATCTGAGGAGAGAGACAGCCAGTTTATGTTAATGTCTCCCAGGACAATGGTTTTGTTAGGTGAGTGTTGAGTAAGTAAGTTGCGAATATTTTTGAGTATAGGGATGTTTTCCCCAGGAGGTATGTAGATCATGGCTATGGTGCTTAAATTATGGATATTAATTTTGCGTTTGCTGATTAGAAGTTTGGCTAGTGAGTCACAGGGGATGGGAATAGTAATGGGGGTTACAGTTAGATGGTTAGAGAATAGGAAGTCCTTGTTGGGAATGTGAGGTTTTAGCCAAGTTTTGGTGAGAGTGATGATATCAGGGTAGTGATGGGGCATCCAGGCATGGAATTCACTAACTTTGTTGAATATGCTTCTGATTTTAATGGAGTAGAGAGAAATGTGTTTTTTTGGGAATGGTAGTATGGGGAGAGGTAGAGTCTTTGGCTGTGGCTTTAGAGGGAGGGGGGTTGTAAGGCCCCGGGTTGGGATGGATATCTCTGGATAGGAGTGGAATACTGAGAGTTAGAGAAGGGTTGGGAGATGAAGGGAGATAGAAATAGTATTTCGCCTTATTTTTAGGGAAGGTTAAGGAATAAGTGGGGTTGGTTTTGGAAGGATGGAATGTAGTGGAATGAGAGGATGGTGCTATCAGAAATGAGTGAAGGGATTGTTGAAGAACTGTAGGAAAGATGGAGGTAGGAGACAGGTAATTAGGTTTTAGTTGAATATTGTAGGAGGAGAGGTTATAATGGAGAATTAAAGAAGAGAGGAGGAATAGTATCATGTAGAAGAGCATGATGAAAGATGGGATATGGTGAGCTGGGGAATGAACAAGCTAGTAGTTCAGAGGTAAAGTGTTATGTTTAGTTGAATATTGTAGGAGGAGAGGTTATAAAGCGGAATTAAAGAAGAGAAGAGGAATAGTATCATGTTGTAGAAGAGCATGATGAAAGATGGGATATGGTGAGTTGGAGAATGAACAAGCTAGTAGTTCAGAAGTAAAGTGTTAAAGAGTACAATAGTAACTTAATCGAAGGTCAGAGAGAGGAGAGATGTGGCTTAGGTGTGATAAGCATTGTGTATTGTCTGGTATAGAACTAAATAATATGTATGTTATGCTACTTTTGGGTAACTATAGATGAGAAGGTAGGAAAGATAGAATAAGTTACGGAGAATGGATAAATTAAAACTAAAGTGAGGTTAAGGAAAGGAGGGGCTAATAAGTAGAGATGGTGTGGTCTAAAGGGCAGTGGAGGAGTAATAGTATATGATGAGTAGATTTGGGTGGATTTGATGATTGAGAGGACCGAGATGAAGTAGATGGTTATAAGTAAGGAAATTATTCTTTGAACTGGGATCTGAATTGATTAGACATTGTAAGGCCTTACTGAGTTTAATGTTATTCGTTACCAAAAAGCAATTACTAGAAAATGGAACTCAAAATTTACAGCAGCTGTAATTGGAGTATTGAGTACTTATCAGCAAGATATATCAAAAAGAAATACAAAACAATTTTGTTAGACTATACTAGTATGAGTCCAAAATATAGTGACGGGCAGTTAATAAGAGTAACTAGGCTCACCAAAAAGGATGGGGACTTTCTATAAGAAAGAGAAAGCATATGCAACAAATTTATCCATAGAGGTTATCCAGTGGAGATGGTAGAAAATAAATTGAAAGAAGTATGCAGTATTAGGAAAAATGAAGTAAATGACAACGTGAACAACAAAAATGTTGGCTGTGCAGGTAGAAAACAGTATAGCTTCACTAGAGACTTAGAAAATAATCAGAAATTGGAATATTATTAGCAGTTCAGAAATAACTAAAGCAGTTGGTGACAAGCCTATATTTGTACAAAAAAGAGGCAAGAGTTTCAATATTTTTTTTTCAGAGAAACTTAAGCTTACCATTGAATAACAGTGCAAAAACAGGAATGTTCAAATGCTAAGCTGTAACTTTTGTAATTATTTGAGCACTGGAATAGAAGAAATAAGGGTGAACAACATGCTCATCAAAATCAGAGACAGATTCACTTGCAAATCTAAGTTTGTTGTATATTTAGTTCTATACATGTCCTGTCAGTCATTTTATGTTGGTAGAACAACCAGAGAGCTTTATAAGGGAATAAATGAGCACAAACATGCAATATCAGCTGGTAATTACAAAAGTGTTTTAAGCAAGCATTATATTTCATTCAAATGTCAAGTGGATTTTAAATTTACTGTATTAGATTATGTTGCAAGGTATGACAGTAAGTTTGATGCTGAAGAAGAATTAGGATGGAAAGAATATTTATGGCAAGTTAAACTTAATGCTTGTTATCTACCAGGATTAAACAGACAACATTTTGATGCTTACTGGAAACACAAAGGGTTAAAGCAGTAAACTATTTCATCACATGACTAGGTATTATATAAATGCTTGGTGTTGCTAAATATATTCAGTCTGAAGAAGTCTCAAGGTTAAAGATGAAAGCACTAACTGGATACTTGTTATTTTATTGTTTTTATTTTCTGACTATTAAATAAGTTCTGGGTTTTCCTATTCAGCTGTTTTTTGTTTTTTTATACAGAATAATGTTCAGAATGAGGAGAAGGAAAGAGGTTTAAGGGAAGGCAGCAATTGAGCAGACTTTGTATTGAAATCTCAAGACTAACATTCCAGAGTCCCAAGTTACTGAAAAAATAAGACCAAAAGTACAGAATAGTGAATATATTAAACATCACTTTTTTTTTTTTTTGCATTGGTAAGCCCCCAACAATCACAGACTTGTGTATATCAACTCTGAGATTCCCATACCTTGAAGAAATAGGAATAGTCTCATTGTCAAACTTAGTATTTTGTAAGTTTGGATTTTTGGCTATTCAGGCTTCACATTTCAGGACTTGGCAATGTCACAAGATTTTAAATGTGTACCATTGAGCAACTTATGTAATGTTAGACAGAATGAAAATTGTTGGAAAGAAAGTGTATGTGCAGGGCCTGATTCTAAAATACATTCAGTGTAAGTAATTTACTCCTGAACTGAGCTGGGGGTGGCAGAGTTAAAGATGTTAATATTTACATTGGGTGTGATGAGGATGGACATGATTGGGAATCAGTATATTAGAGGCTCAGCTCAGGTTGGAAGGTTTGGAGACAAAACCAGAGAGGCGAGATTGCATTGGTTTGGACATGTGCTGAGGAGAGATGCTGGGTATATTGGGAAAAGGATGCTAAGGATGGAGCTGGCAGGTAAGAGGAAAAGAGGAAGGCCTAAGATAAGGTTTATGGATGTGGTGAGAAAGGACATGCAGGTGTTTGGTGTGACAGAGCAAGATTCAGAGGACAGGAAGAAATGGAAACATATGATCCACTGCGGCAACCCCTAACGGGAACAGATGAAATAAGGAGGAGAAGAAGTGGAAATAACTTACTGCAGTGTAAGCCTGCAATATAGCTGGAAGTTGGCCCATGTACTGAGTGACAATAGCAATAGAAACTGCCATTATGGGTTGTTTACTTTTTTATTAATGTATGTAAATCTGTGTCACTGCTTAAAATATGATGATTTAATATTTATTTATTTATTTATTGACATTTGTTAACCAGGTTGGCCCAGCTGGGCCAGGGGCCCGTTTTCAATGGAGACCCGAGGAGAAAAGCTCCAGTTACAAAACAATTAAGGATTACATAGGTAACAAAAATAGAAAGTAACATAACCAAGTTTCACTCCAAAATATATTAGTACAAATTTGAATCAAACATATTTTGATTACCCTAAGAGAATAGTCTCAAAGAAATAAGTATATGAACTATATATATTTTTTGTTACATGTACAAACAAGTTATATACAAGTGATCAAACAAGTTATATACAAGTGATCAGATTTCTTGCCTAGGCTTCCAAGGAAGGTACATATGCTTTCAGGAGTTCAGAGAGAAGAAGCACCATGGGTTATTTATAGCACTTTTATTGTCTGCATATACATTTCTAGCTAGTTTCACCGTGTGTGAGGTATTAACTAGAAATTTTCTACAATTGTTAAGCATCTGGTTGGGTTTATTTGTGTTTTTTCCCACCCTCCCTGTTGGTATCCTGTTTTTATACTTGGTGACATTGCAGTTGCCCACCCCTACTGTAAATTTGATCTGGGACACTCCTCCCAGTCTAGTGTCATTACCTCATTCTACCTAATCCAGGGACAACATTTGAGAAGGCTAACCACTTAGTTTCTGCTCCTCCTTTCCACTTTCCACTTTACAAAAAAAAAAAAAAAAAATTTCTAAGCTTGTTTCCTGCCTTTCCTGTAAGTGGTCTAGTCCAGATAAAGATTTGCTGCATCCAGGACTGTTTGTAAGCTTCTGAGCCCCCAAGCCTTTCTGTGTTGGAGGGAAGCCTTCTAGCTTAATTTTGTTTATTAGAACTAGCCAGTTTTCTAGTGTTAGTACTCAAATCTGTTTCTTTGAGCTCAGCACTTGTTCAAAACTCATTGTAAGCACTAAATAAGCTACAAATTACTACAGCACTCAACTTTCCTCACTTGACTAGAGGAAAACAGTTTTTAGTACTTAATAAATAAGCACCTATCCAGACATGTATAAGGGTCAGCTCCTGGTGTTTTCTCCTGTCTACCTGATGCATTTGGGCATCTTGGGGCAATGCAGCAATTGCCTCATGTACACAGACAACCCTCTCCTCCGACCACCCAACACTACAACCTGTGAGAGATGCACTTATATAGCCAAACAGACTGGACTAGACAGTCAAGAGGATAAGGTAAACACTTGCACCACACCACACTCATCACCTCAAAACCTACACCACCAAAACACACACACACATAGAAACACAAAACACACACCTACATCCGCGAGGCTCTCAATAAAAATCTACCCAAGCAACAGGGACCTCCAAAGCATACATGCAAGCAACCTCCACCTCCCAACACAACCCAAATGACACATAGCCCACAAACTCAGTGTGCCACTCAACCACAGCCCATAAGGCATAACAACATACCCAACACTGTAGTCATAGTTAACTCTATAGTCAGGCACACTGATGTTCCACTCAACAGGCTAAACAAGGCAAAAGTTACTGTCAGCTGCCTGTCAGGTGCCAGGATCCGCCACATAACGCACGCACTCAGGTCACTCCACAACAAGTACAAATATGACTCAGTCATTGTCCATGTTGGTGTTAATGACCTGAGACGTACCTCCCTGGACTACATGAAAAGAGACATGGAGGAGCTGTCCGATCTTGTAACCCAGGCAGGTATGACCCTAGCCCTGAGTAGCATACTGCCATCACCCAGAATGATACCAGAGTACAAGGACAAAATAATTGACTTCAACAATTGGCTAAGCTTCTGGTGTCATTCTAAGGGGGTCCAGTATCTGTCTGCCTGGGATGACATGATCGGCAAACCACGATGCTTTGCCAGAGATGGCCTGCACCTGTCACCCTTGGGATTCCGGATATTGGCTAAGGCTCTTGCTACCCCTATAATGCCTTTTTTAGGCAAGGTTCAAATGACAAATTCACCACAGTAACAGTACAAGCAAGCAAAATATGAGGGTAATGCTACTTAATGCTAGAAGTCTAAACCTCAAAATGCACTCACTCAAGGCACTCCTTAAAATGGAGAACATCAACATCCGTGCGGTGACAGAGACCTGGTTCAAGGCTCCAGAGAGCACCCCTGCATTACCAGGCTATAATTCATACAACACCTTTCGGCCAGCTAACCTGGACCGAAACACTAAAGGTGGAGGCGTGTCCATATTCATTAAGGATATTCACACTTCAAGGCTAGTTGCTCAGCATAATGCATCTGAGATTATCCAAGTGCAACTAACTCTGGGCAAGACCGCAATCCAAATTGTAGCTTGCTACAGATCCCCCACCATGCCCCAGGATTCCCACTCCTCATTTCTTGATACACTGCAAATATTAGGGTACAACCTTATACCCTAATAATGGATGATTTCAACTACCCCACCATTAACTGGGAAAACTACTCATGTATCAACTCTTGTGCTCAACGTTTTCTGGAATTCATAAATTCCAGTGCCTTGGATCAACTTATCCACACCCCCACCAGGGGCAGCAATATCCTAGACCTGGTCATTACCAACATGGGCAACTGGTGTTCCACACCAGAGGTCAGTTCCTCGTTGGTCAGATCTGACCACAAGCTAATCACCCTAGACATCCACATCCTACCCCTCATTAGGGAAATCACTAAAAAATTTCTCCAAAGCCAACATCATGCTTCTTAAGACAGAAATGGCAAATTTCACAACACTCATGCTGACGGACAATAGAGGTACGACTGCTGAATCCTATACAAATGCACTTTATAAGCACTTACACAAGTGCATGGATCGTGCAATCCCTAACAGAAACAAGATGCTATCTTCCAAAAAAAGGAAGCCGATCTGATGGTCCCCTGCCATAAACAAACTCTACAACAGAAGAATGATGCAGTTGCAAGAAAGAGTAAAATCCCATGATTGGAGGAACTCCATGGTCAGCCTCAGTAAGAAGCTGAGATGCCTCATAAAATCCTCCAAAGTTAGTTACGAAAACAAAATCGTCACTGATTCTAAAGACAACGATAAAGCATTCTATAGCTACATCAAGAATCTCAATGGCAACTACTCAGATCTGCTCTGAGTTACAGCACAATGGCACTAAATATACAGAACCAACTGATATTGCCAACATCCTGGCAGATATGTTCAATGCTAACTTTACCCCTGTCTCACCCCCTAAAGGGCCCATCTCTTTACCGGAAGAATGCAAAGTTCCTGTAATCACGACTGCACGGGTAAAAAACACACTCTCCAAAGTCAAGAAACACAGCATCCATGGGACCTGACAATATCCGAGGCTGCGTTATACATGAACTACAGAACGAACTGGCACCCCGCCTAAGTACCATGTATAATCATAGCCTTACCTCAGGCTTTGTGCCCACTGAATGGCACACAGCAACGAATATCCCACTCCACAAATGGGGAGCCACCATGGACCCTGGGAACTACCACCCCATCAGCCTGACAAGCCTGGTCTGCAAGGCTATGGAACATATCTTCATGGAACTTATAAACAATGACATTGGTAATCTCCAGACTCTGGACCCTACCCAGTTCGGGTTTGTAAAAGGCAGATCATGTCTCCTAAACCTGATAGACTTCTTTGAAGTGTTCACCAAAACCGTAGATGAGGGTAAGGTGGTTCACACAGCCTATCTAGATCTCGCCAAGGCTTTCAGCACCATCCCCCACTCTGGAATTATAGATAAACTCACTAAACTAGGTATAAATCCCTATGTCACAAGATGGGTTGCCAACTGGCTCACTGACAGAACCCACACTGTGAAAGTAGTAGACTCTAAATCCAACTTCAGACCAGTGACAAGTGGAGGTCCACAGGGTTCAGTCCTGGGTCCTCTCCTGTTTGTTATCTATTTCTCTGAAGTGCAGGCTAACACAGAAGGTTTTTGGCTAACAAAGTTTGCAGATGACTGCAAACTAGGAGCCATAATCAAAACTCCTAATGATGTGGACATCCTACAAAAGGGCCTCACTGAGACCGATGCCTGGTGTCAAAGCTATGGCCTCAAGCTCAATGCCAAAAAGTGCATTGTCATCCCTTTTGGTAACAACTCTGTACCCATGAACTACCACATAGGCGATAGTCTACTTAACACCAAAAGTGTGATGATAGGCCTTGGGACACAGGTGGGCAGTAGTCTCTCCTTTGATAATCACATCGCCACAGTAGTCAGGAAATCCTTTTACGTGGCACACCTTATCACAAAAAGTTTCTCGTTCAGGAAAAAAAGAGGTCATTGTTCCCCTGTACTCATCACTCATTAGACCCATTATAGAGGACAACGCCCCTTTTGGTATGTACCTCACAAGACATCTACAACAACCGGAAAGGCCGCAGAAATACCTCGCAAAGAGGATTACCGGCTTCAAACAGATGCCCTATGCAGACCGTCTCAAAAAACTCCAGCTTTACTCTGTCACATATCGCCTACTCAGAGGCAATCTCTGCCTAACATACAAAGCTATGTCAAACCCAGAGCTGTTGGACATGCTCCACATAAAGAAATCCCAATCCCTTCGAGCTACACACTCTGGGGACCTAAACTTTGTCACCACAATAAACAGAATATGCTGGAGGGATAGATTCCTGTCCAAGAGACTTCCCATACTCTAGAACAAACTACCTATCTATATCAAACAAAGCTCCTCATTAGCACTCTTCAAGAACAATGTTGATGATTGGATGGGAGATAGGAAATTCACCCTGGGAATCACTTCTGTGGCTCTGCTTGACAGGGGTACAGGAAAATAATTTTCTTGGGTGGCAAAAGCCAGAGTACCATTTGGCTAGCCTTATATAGGCCCTAGGGCCAATAGCCTAGTACCTACCTATGAACCTATGATAAAGAGAAAAATTAGGTAGGTTCTAAGCAGGGACATGATTTGGTATTGAGAAGGTAATGTTTGAGTTCCTTTTTAAAGTATGCAGGGTGTATGATGGAGCGTATGTGTAGAGTACGTTTGTTCCAAGTGTGGACTATTGAGCAGTTGTATTGTAGTTTGCCTATGTTCTTCTTTGGATGATCTGCATTCAGAAGTTGTCGGTTAGAGGTGCGGAGGGTTCTAGAAGGGGTGTAGGTAGATAAAAAAAAGTACTGAGAGCTGGACAGGATGAAGGCCTGTATAGAATGGAGTGAATAACCTGAAATTGAGAAAGTTGCAGTAGTTGAGGGAATTCGAGCCATTGAAATGAGTTCAGGACAAGCCAATAATGGGAGTTGTAGGGGGAGTTTGTAATGAATCTTGCAATTTTGTGGTAAGTTTGTTGCAGTTTGTTCATTGTAGTAGCTTGTATATTGGTTAGTAGTGGGGCTGCATAGAGAAGTGTGGGCAGAAGGAAGGACTGTGCTAAGGAGAGTCTAGCATTTGGAGTAAGAAATCTTTTGCTGTGATATAGCAAGCCAAGTTTCTGGTGTGTTTTTTTATTATTTGCAGTAAGTGTAAGTTAAATTTGAGTTCGTCATCAATAATGACACCTAACAGTTTTGTGTGTGGTTCAGGTTTTATGGTAGTATTGTTGGAGGATGTTATAGTAAATGTAGATTTATGGTTGGAAAGTGAGCGGGGAAGAAAGAGCAAGAGCTTGGTCTTCTTGGGGTTAAGGATAAGAAGATTGTCAGATTGCCATTTCTCTGTGGATAAAAAGGTGTTTTGAGTAAGGCTGAGAAGGACTGTAATACTACTGGGGATTGAGATGAGTGTAGAGTCATCTGCATATTGTATAAGAGAAGATTGTCTGCAAGAGGTGAAGAGTTTGTTAGTAAAGATGTTGAATAAGAGGGGACCCAAGATAGAGCCTTGTGGAACACCCATTAGAACAGATATAAAGGGAGAGCAGGAGGAGAGCCATTTGACAGATTTCTGCCTATCTGAGAGATAGCTGGAGAACCAGGCAAGGGGCGAAGAAGATAGGTTGAGGTTAGATAATGTAGAAAGGAGTATTGAGTGAGAGACTGTATCAAAGGGTTTGGAAAGGTCAAGGAAGAGGCAGGATATTAGTTGATTGTTATCAAGGGCTTTGGCTATGGTATGTGTGAAAGAGAGGAGGGCGGTGGATGTGCTGTGGTGGGGATGGAAACCATGCTGAGTGGGAGTGAGAAGGTTGTGTTGGAGGAGGTGGTTGAGAAGTTGTGAGTGAATGCATTTCTCGAGTATCTTGGAGATGGGAGAAACAATGGCAATGGGACGATAGTTAGATGGATCAGTGGAGTTGCCACCCTTATGTAGTGGGATAGTAAAGAAGGATTTCCAGATAGCAGGAACCATAGCCTCTTGTATAGATCTGTTAATGAGAATGGATATAGGATAGGCTATAGATTCAGCAGTAAGTTTGAGAAATGTAGGAGGTAGTTTATCGGTAGAGGGAGAACATGGTTTAAGCTTTATAAGAAGGGATTTAATGTAAGAAGTTGACACAGGTTTAAATGAGAAGAGATTCTGGTTATGGGGGTTGATGGGGTAGTGGTAGTTGCAGTGTTAGTATTAGAGGGAGTGAGGTTTTGGATAGTGTCAATGAAGTGTTTGTTGAGTAGAGTAGCAGTTTCTAGAGGAGATTTGTTGGGGTAGGATGAGTGGCTAGAAGGGTTGCCAAAGTAGAGTATTTTGTTAAGAGTAGTCCAGAAATTGCGAGAGTTGGACCTGTTGTCTAGTTGAGATGAGTTGTAGTAATATTTGTTGTCTTTAGTGACTAATTTCTTGACTAGGTTACATAGTTTTAAGTATTTATGTAGAAGGGTAGTATGCCTAATTTTAAGCCATGCCTTCCAGGTGCTATCCCTGTTATGCATCAGTGCTCTAGTATCTTTGGAGAGCCATGGAGCATAGTTTGATTTAGTTCTAATTTTCCTGGAGGGAGCAAGAGAATTAAGGTTATCTGGGAAAATGTTGTTAAATTTACTGACAGCATCATCAAGAGGGATGTGTTTAAGAAAGGACCAGTCAAAACTAGATAGCATGGAGTTAAATTGATATTTTTGAAGTTAGATAGCTTGCGACAGTCTGTATATAGGTGAGTTTTGTGTGCCTGGGAGGTGTGTCTGAGGACAGAGGTGGGGAGGTGATCACTTAAAGAGTCATGTAGAGTACATGGGCTGGGCCATGGTAGAGGTGGGGAGAGTTGGTGAGTATCCAGTCAATGGTGGAGATGGAAGATAAGTCTTTGTTGAAACAGGTGTGGTTTGTAAGCAGTTGATGGAAACCATGTAAGTTGATGCTGGATTGTGGGGAGTTACTAGTAAGTTTGGACCAGTCTATATTGACATCACCAAGAATGAGAGTTTCATAGTCTAAATTGTGGCTAAACCAGGATAGGATATTTTCAAGGTTGGGCATATTATTCCCAGGGGGGATGTAGATTTAGGTGGCAGCAAATTTCTTGTGTGGGTTTAGATGGCAGTTTAGGAGGAGAAGTTCAGCAGGATGGAAGTTGGGGATGGGGATAGTGACAGGAGACAGGTTTAGGCTATCTGAGTAGAGTATGACTACACCACCACCTTTTTTAAAGGATCTATTAGCACAATAGATGTTGTAACCATGTGGCAGTATTTTACTGTTAGTGATGTGAGACTTAAGCCAAGTTTCGGACAAGGCAAGGATGTTAGGGCTTGTATGGGTTATCCAGGAATGCAGCTCTGAGATCTTGTTAGACTTTAAATATTTATAGAATATATGGATAGGTGTTTATGTGCAGAAGTTTGTTGTATCAGTGTATGGGTATGGTTAGGGGTGAGAGCAAAAGGGGTGGGACTGGAGGAATGATGAAGGGACTGAGGACCTGGGTTAGGGTGGATGTCACCTGAGAGTAGAAGGTTATTTGTAAGATGTGTGAGTGGAGTATATGTTAGGTGGAGGAAGATGAGTTTTGTTTTGGGTTTGAGGGTAATTGGTTGTGAAGGAGGGTACATTTGTGAAATTGGAGGAGGAGAAACTAAAGAGGGATGGGGAGATAGCTGAGTAGGAAGTAGTTAATAGGTTAGTGTGGGAGGTAGAGGTGGGGGAACCTTTAGTTGGGCTGGGGAGGTAGGACTGATATGAGTGAAATGAGGTTAAGGCTGAAAGGTATAAGAGTTGTGAAGTGGCAAAGAAGAAGAAGCATTGCATTGTTAGGGGGATGATTGAGAGTTTGTATAGGGAGTATTATTGAGTGGGGAAGGACGTGAGGTGAATGGGGAAGGAGTACAGGCAGGAAGTGTGTTGTGAGAGACTGAGCTGGCAGGAAGGGGAGGGAATGGAGGGTATAAGTGTAACTGATGTAGCGGTGGGTGGGAATGGGGGTAGGGGAGCAAAGTGAGCCCCGAATGTAGCGAGGGCGAACGGAGCGGGGCTACGCCCCTGGAAAAACTACCAGAAACAATAAGGAAAGTTAGGCAGCTATGAGTTTGAGAAGGCAGGGGGCAGAGGTACAGGACTGAATGTTATGAAATTCAGATACGGAAGTAGGTGAAAAAGTATAAATGGCACATTTGAGGCGACAGCCTAAATAAGCAGGTGAAGGTGAAGAGAAAGAGCAGAAAAGAACAAACCAGAATCATTATACCAGTAGAATGTATTGGTTTACTAAAAGTATGGTGTTAATTTGTAAAGGTTTGCAATTCTCTATAAGAAAGCAATCCTTATATTCTCTTAAGAGTACTCTAGATATTGTGGCCAAAGAGTGTAACAAGAATGTTAGCCCTGGCATTGTAGTCGACAGCTGTGTTCCTTAGCTGTTGTGGGTGTGTGTGTGTGTGTGTGTGTGTGTGTGTGTGTGTGTGTGTGTGTGTGTGTGTGTGTGTGTGTGTATGATAATTCTATTCACCGTTTTTAAATATCTTGGTTCATATATTCAGACTAGAACAAAACTAATTCAAACTGATTTATCATATGTCCGTTTCATTCTTCCTCACAAATGGGCCTAGGATCTGATCCTCTGATCCAACTCGGCGTCATATAGAAAGAATTTGGATCCAAATCTCAGCTCATTTTCTGCCACCGTGACAAGACAGGTCACATCTAGAGCAGTGAGAGTGGACTTTTTTGATTACCTTCTTGTTAAATTTAGCTAGTTAAATATTAAAGTTAGTGTTTCCTTCTTTCCTCCTCACTCTAATTGTTTATAGTACAGCACTGGCATTAGGGTTTCTTTTATTTCCGTATTGTTCTTCCTTGTTTTGTGTACCTTCTTGGCACTTTTCTAATTTCTATAACTTTATCTCTGCGGTTCTATATTTTTGTGTAGATAGCTTAGTTTAAGTGTTTGGCTTAGACAGAGTGTGCCGTTTCTTGCTTAGTTCTGGTATAGTTCTTGTAGTTGGACTTCACTGTTTCTCTACCAGTGAAACAGAAAGGAGAAGGAGAGACTTTAAATGCCTTCATTTTTATTTTTTTCTGATTATACTGCTTTCTGGATTTGAGCTGTCTTTTTTCATTTAACTGCATTTATTTTAATCATATTTGCTTTAATATTGCTACACACTCAAATGTGCTAGCTTGCACTGCATTTAAAGTGTTTTTATTACTGTTTTAACTGTTTTTTTTCTGCAAAAAAAAAGTTCTAAGCTTGTTTCCCGCCTTTCCTGTTAGTAGAGTAGTCCAGATAGAGATTTCCTGTATCCAGGACTGTTTTGTAAGTTTCTGAGTTCCCCAGACCTTTCTGTGTTAGAGGGAAGCCTTCCAGCTTATCAGTAGGAGTGATAAGCACTAGGTAGCCTATCTACCGCAAAAGGAGTGGTTTCTGGCACTGAATTTGTAGTTTATTGCCCGTTTGGGCAGTTTTTCTATCCCTTTCAACTTTCTGGTTTAAACGCCCGTGTTTGCATGGGTTTGCATTGTTTAAGCTCCGCGGATCCAGTTTTGGCATCCTGCAGACTACAAGAGCAACAGAAAGGAAAAAAAGAGACTTTAAGTGCCTCCATTTTTACTTTTTTCTGATTATACTGCTTTCTGCACTTGATCTAAGTCATTTTTTCATTTAACTGCATTTATTTTAACTGTATTTGCTTTAATATTGCTACACACTCAAGTGTGCTAGCTTGCACTACATTTAAAGTGTTTTATTACTGTTTTAACTGTTTTTTTTTCTCTACAAAAAAAACCCAAAAAAGTTCTAAGCTTGTTTCCCGCCTTTCCTGTTACTAGGGTAGTCCAGAAAGGAGATAGAGAGAGACTTTTAAGTGCCTCCATTTTGATTTCTTCTGATTATATGGCTTTCTGCACTTTCTGCACTTAATTTAAGTATTTTTTTAATTTAACTACATGTATTTTAACTGTATTTGCTTTAATATTGCTACACACCCATGTGTGCTAGCTTGCACTGTATTTAAAGTGTTTTTATTACTGTTTTAACTGTTTTTTTTTTGTCTGCAAAAAATCCAAAAAAAGTTCTAAGCTTGTTTCCTGTTATTAGAGTAGTCCAGATACAGATATGGTGTATCCAGGTCTGTTTTGTAAGTTCCTGAATTCCCTGGACCTTTCTATGTTAGAGGGAAGCCTTCCAGCTTATCAGTGGGAGTGGTAAGCACTAGGTAGCCTATCTATCACAAGACGTGTGGTTTCTGGTTCTGAAATTGTAGTTTATTGGCCGTTTGGGCAGTTTTTCTATCCCTTTCAACTTTCTGGTTTAAAAGCCCATGCTTGCGCATGTTTGTGCTTGTTTAAGTTTTCGTGGATCCGGTTTTGGTTTTTGGTGTCCTGCAGACTCCAACAGTAACAGAAAGGAGAGAGACTTTTAAGTGCCTCCATTGTGATTTCTTCTGATTATATGGCTTTCTGCACCTGATTTAAGTATTTTTTTATTTAACTGCATTATTTTAACTGTATTTGCTTTAATATTGCTACACACCCATGTGTGCTAGCTTGCACTGCAATTAAAGTGTTTTTATTACTGTTTTAACTGTTTTTTTTTTCTGCAAAAAATCCAAAAAAAAGTTCTAAGCTTGTTTCCTGCCTTTCCTGTTACTAGAGTAGTCCATATACAGATGTGGTGTATCCAGGTCTGTTTTGTACGTTTCTGAGTTCCCCAGATCTTTCTGTGTTAGGGGAAACCTTCCAGCTTATCAGTAGGAGTGGTAAGCACTATGTAGCTTATATACCACAAGAGGAGGGGTTTCTGGCTCTGAACTTGTTGTTTATTGGCTGTTAAGGCAGTTTTTCTATCCCTTTCATCTTTCTGGTTTAAAAGCCCATGTTTGCGCAGGTTTGTGTGCAGTGCCGCTAAGCTGGTATAAACTATTACCAGTGCCAGAAAGTCTACTCTTCAATTTTTCCCTTAGATCTTGCGAGTTCTCTTTTCTCTTGCACTTTAATTAGCTTATTCCCCTAGCACTTCATCAGGCTTTTTGTAGCATTTATTGTAGCACACATAAGTGCTATCAGCACTAGACATCCTATAAGGAAACAGCTCCACTACTTAGTAATGATTTCCATCCCTCCTGGCATGTCTAAAGGTCAGTTCCCTGTGCTTTTCCCTATTAACCTGGTGAACGTGGGCATTCTGAGGCAGTGTATCAGCTGCCTCATGTACACAGACAACCCTCTCCTCTTACCTACCAACACTCAGACTTGTGAGAGATGCACTTATATCTCCAAAATGAAAGTCATGCACTCTACAGCCAGGACTGGAATAGCTGGTCAGGAGGAGAAGGTCAACACCTGCACCACATCACATGGAACACATAGCCCTCTGGAACACCCACCACCACAGCTCTCACATAAAAAACACAGACCACACACCCACCTTCGCCGAGGCTCTCAGTAGAAATCTACCCAAACAGTAGAGACCTCCAAGGCAGAAATACACTCGACCACCACAACACCCACTCCAATCCAAACTCTATTTTCCACTACCAACCTTATACTTTTATACTTAACTACTCATATGTAAACTTATCTCTCTTGCATTTATATATATCTTATCTACCACATAACAACTCTACATATCTCACAATCTAACACACCACTTCTATCTACATGCATCCAGTTGCTATATATATAGTATCCGCTATATTCCATACTCCTCTATTCTAATACCACTATTCTATTAACTCTTCCCCATTATGCTCTCTAAACACTCCTTCACCTTCCTTTCACTATTACTACTATTCTCCTTATCCTCTTTCTACCATCTCTCCCAACCCACAATTTCCACCCAATCCCAACCCTTTCATATAACTAATCCTCACAACACATCTTTCCCACGCTCATACTCTCTTATTTCCCCCCATTTATATTCCTCAAAAAACCTCCTTCTCTTTCGACACAAACTTATCTCCTACCATGCTAACTTTTCCACCATAACTGTTAGCAAACCCCTCCAATTCACAAAACAACCCAATCTGATCTCCTTGCTAACTACTCACCTAAACTATTACATACTACACCTGATAAGCGCTCTCATATCTGGAGACATCCATCCTAATCCAGGCCCCACCACTACAACCGCTATAAATAAATCCCTAGTATTCACTTCCTTAAACTCTCAAAGTGTAGTAAACAAAGTCCCAAACCTACATGCTTGGCTCATACACAATAAACCTGACATCCTCACTATTTCAGAAACCTGGCTAAAACCACACATTAGAGACTCTGAAATAGTTCCTCATAACTACTCCATCATAAGAAAAGACAGACCTCACAAAAAAGGCGGAGGAGTAGCCCTTCTATACTCTTCCTCCCTAGTAGTTACTCCGTATAACAAACCTACTCCATACTTCAACAATGCCGAACTTCTCCTTACCCTGCTACAAATCAATAATTATAAAAATATATGTATAGCTTCCCTTTACATCCCCCCAGGGGATAATATCTCCACACTTGAACTTATCCTTTCCTGGCTATCCAGTAACATTAGTAATGAAACCATAATCCTAGGAGATTTAAATATTAACTGGGCCCTTATACAGTCTCCTACAAACCCCACTAACATCAACCTCTACAATTTCTCACAACTGATCACTTTGGTAACCCACCCTGCCAAAAACCCGTCCAATGGGAGTACGTTGGATTGGATTCTAGTCTTCCATCCCCACTACTTCACCAACAGTGGCACACTTCCCGACCCACTTGGTGACCACTTACCCACCTTTACCCACCGGCTTCCCACTATCCTTCAACAGACTCATAACCACATTACAATCTGTGACCATAAAAACTTCGACCCATTAATCTTTTCAAACTCACTACAAGCAATTAATTGGAACTGTCTGAAAACACTACCTCTTGACAATGCAGTCTCATACTTCAACTCAACTTTCTTAAAATTACTTGACTCCCAAGCTCCCTTACGGACAAAAAGAATAAAAACTAAATCAGCCCCATGGCTCTCCAAAACTACTCTTGCTATCATGAGACAAAGAGACAAAGTCTGGGCACGCTACCAAAAACAAAAGACAGCACCACTCCTTAATGAATATAAAATGCTCCGAAATAAAGTAAAGAAACTCATTACTTCTGATCGTCAAAATTACTTCTCTACACTCCAAAACCAAAATAAAAACAACCCTCAAAAATTCTGGAAAGGGATCTCTACTCTCCTCCACCCCAGCAAACCAGATACTCCTACCCCAGACCCAAATGCTCCAGAACATGATTTAGCCACCCAATTTAATTCCTTCTTTATTGACTCAATCTCCAAATTGACCTCATTCTCCAACACCTCTCTACTATCTAATACCCCTCATCCACCCCACTCTCTCTACTTCTATACCCTACTCCCCACCCACTAACTCCTCTACCCCCTCTTCTACACAAACTCTATCCTCATCTCCACCACCCCAAAATTCCCCCCCTCCTGACTGCCCCCTCTTCTCATTAAATCCCATACCGACATCTACTATAAAGAAACTCCTTCAGAAATTGAAACCATGTACCAATGCTCCTGATAATATCCCTTCTTACTTTCTCAGTATAGCCGCTGAAACTCTTGCCTACCCCATTAGCATTTTAATTAACCACTCCCTACAAGAATACACAGTTCCCCAAATCTGGAAACAAGCCTTTATTATACCTCTACATAAAGGTGGTAACAATAATAACATTACTAATTTCCGTCCCATAGCCATCCTGTCCCCTATTTCTAAACTCTTAGAAAAATGTGTCCAACTTCAACTCCTTCCTCACCTCCTAGACAACCATCTTATAACTCCCACACAGCACGGTTTCAGACCTAATCATAGCACCATGACAGCCCTCCTCTCCTTCCTTGAGATTGTAAATAAAGCCCGTGACTCTGGACAAATTGTTTCCACCTTACTTCTTGACCTCTCCAAAGGCTTCAATACTATCTCACATAGCCTGCTCTTAAACAAACTCTCCAAACTTCACCTATCTTCCTCCTCCTTGAACTGGTTCTCTAACTACCTATCTAACAGAAGTCAAGCTGTAAAATGGAAAAAAGCTACCTCCTCTTTCCTTAGTACCCCTACAGGAGTTCCTCAAGGCTCCATACTGGGTCCTCTTCTCTTCAATATCTTTATAAACGACTTCCACAAATCAATCCCTTTCTCTAGCATCATCCAATATGTGGATGATTCAACTATCATCTGTTCTGCCTCTTCTATCACTACACTACAAAAACTTACTCAAGATGCTTTCTCTTCCACAGAGCAATGGATGCTATGTAATCATCTAGCTCTCAATGCCACCAAGATCAAACTAATGTTATTTACTCCTTCTAAAGTCATCCCTCCCAACATGAGTACATTCTCAATTACTATTCAACTCAACTCACCCCTTGAAATAGTGTCAGAGACCAAACTACTTGGGGTCCAAATCGATAACCTACTTAAATTTAACTCCCACCTGCAAATAAACATCAAAAAAAACACCAAAAACTTGGCATGCTTTATAGACAGAACGCCTACCTCACTTCTGCCACTAAAATCACTTTCTCTACTTCCTTCCTAATCCCATCCCTTCTCTATGGTGCCCCACTACTAACTAATCTTCAGTCCTTGTTAAAAAAACAGCTTACCTCCTGCTATAACAAAATTGCAAAATTCGCCACCAGCCAAAAGTCCTCCACTCACCACTGTTTCTCTCTCCATAAACTAAAATGGCTAGAACTTCCCAATCAACTAATTTACACTCAACTAACTCTAGCCCATAAACTTATTCTCAACCCCTCCCTCTGTCCCTCTCTTTCCTCTGCCTTTAAAATGCACCTACCTAACAGAGTTCTAAGGTCAAATAATCAAAATCTACTAGAAGTACATAAACCGACTCATCCCCCAGGCAAAAATCTTCTTTTGTTCAGCATCACTCGCCTCTGGAACTCCCTACCTCCACTCATCTGCACCACCTCTAACCACTCTGCCTTCAAAAAGTCTCTTCACCTACATCGAGCATCACAGTGGGAATGCTCTTGCTCCCACCCCACATAACTAACTCTACTTAATTCTCCTTCAATACCATATCCTACTTTCGTAGCTATGATATTTGTTCTCTAATCAGTATTAATGTTTACATTTATTCTATTACTAGTAGGTTTCTTCTTAATGTATTAACTGTTATGACTCCTATTTTAAATTTGATTAGTTCTACTTTTATTCTGTCTACATAATATTAATAACTCTCTGTACCAAAATTGTTATTGTTACTGTTAAATGTTGAATATACCTTTTGTTATGGAGCTTTTCTCCCCAGGACTCCATTGAAAACGGGTTCTTTATGGCCCAATGGACTATCCTGGTACACCAACGGCAATAAATAAATAAATAAATAAACACAGCACAAAACACAAAACACATAGCTCACCTGCACAGCATGCACCTCAACCTAAGCCCCTAAGGCAAAACAGCTTGCCCAATACACTAATCATAGGTGACTCAATAATGAGGCACACTGATGTTCCACTCACTAGGTTGAATAAGGAGAAGGTAAGTCAGCTGTCTATCAGGTGCCAGAATCTGACACATAACACATGCACTCAGGTCACTCCATAACAAGTATAAGTATGACTCTGTCATTGTCCATATGGGTGTGAATGACCTGAGACCCACCTCCCTGGACTGCATGAAAAGAGACATGGTGGATCTCTCGAATTATGTAGCCCAGGCAGGTATGACCCTAGCCCTGAGCAGCATCCTACCATCACCCAGAATGATACCACAGTAAAAGCAGAAAATGATTGACTTCAACAATTGTCTAACTTTCTGGTGTCATTCTAAGGGGATCCAGTATCTGTCTGCTTGGGATGACATGATTGACAGACCCTGATACTTTGCCAGAGATGGCCTGCTTCTGTCACCCCTCGGTTTCCTGGTGCTGACTAAGGCTCTTGCCACTCCTATAGTGCCTTTTTTAGATGGTGTTCCAAAGACCAAATCAAAGTAACAGCTATAAAGAGATGCAATCTGAGGGTCATGCTGCTCAACGCTAGAAGTATAACTCTCAAGATGCACTTGCTTGAAGCACTCCTCAAAATGGAGAACATCGACATTTGTGCTGTAACGGAGACCTGGTTTAAAGCAGCAGATAGCACCCCTGCGGTACCAAGCTATAACTCATTCCACACCTTTCGGCCCCAGAACACCAGAACATGGACCGAAACTCCAAAGGCGGTGGTGTCTCCATATTCATAAAGGATATGCATACCTCCAGACTAGTAGCCCAGCATAATGCATTTGAGATATTTTAGGTACTTTCCCACTCTTCATTTCTTAAGATACTGGAAAACATTAAGATACTGTCCAGTATCTTAATTATGGGTGATTTCAACTACCCCACCATCAACTGGGAAAACTACTCATGTACCAACTTATTCGCTCAACTTTTTCTGGAATTCATGAATTCCAACGCTATGGATCAGCTTGTCCACACCCTCACCAGGGGCAGCAATATCCTGGACCTGGTCATTACCAATATGGGTAACTGGTGTTCCACGCCAGAGGTCAACTCCTCGCTGGTCAGATCCGATCACAAGCTAATCACCCTAGACATCCATATCCCACCCCCATCCCCATTAAGGAAACCACCATCAAACACTACTCCAAAGCCAACTTCATGCTTCTTAAGACAGAAGTGGCAAACTTCACGACACCCATGCAGATGGAAAATAGAGGTACAACTGCTGAATCTTACACAAATGCACTTTATAAGCACATACACGAGTGCATGGATCTTGCCATCCCCAACAGAACCAATATGCTATCCTCCAAAAAAGGAAGCCAATCTGGTGGTCCCCTGCCATAAACGAACTCTACAACAGAAGGAAGAAGCTGTTGCAAAAAAGAGTAAAATCCTAAGATAGAGGAACTCCCTGGTCACCCTCAACAAGAAGCTGAGATCCCTCATAAAATCCTCCAAAGCCAGTTATGAAAATAAAATCGCCACTGATTCCAACGACAACCACAAAGCATTCTACAACTATGTCAAGAATCTCAGTGGCAACACTCAGATCTGCTCTGAGCTACAGCACAATAGCACTAAATATACAGAACCAACTGATATTGCCAGCATCCTGGCAGATAGGTTCAGTGCTAACTTTACCCCCCCTCTCACCCTTCAAAGGGCCCATCTTAATACCGGAAGAATGCAAAGCCCCTGTAATCACAGATGAAGAAGTAAAGACCGCACTCTCCAAAGCCAAGAACACAGCATCCATGAGACCAGACAACATCCCAGGGTGCATACTGCACGAACTACAGAACGAACTGGCACTCCACCTAAGTACCATGTTCAGTCATAACCTCACCTCATGCTATGTGCCTACTGAATGGCGCACAGCGGCGGTTATTCCACTCCACAAAGGGGGTGCCACCATGGACCCTGGAAACTACTGCCCCATTAGCCTGACGAACCTGGTCTGCAACGCCATGGAAAGTATCATCTTGGAGCTTATAAACAAAGACATAGGTAACCTCCAAACCCTGGACCCCACTCAGTTTGGGTTTGTAAAAGGCAGATCATGTTTACTAAACGTGACTGACTTCTTTGAAGCAGTTTGTAGATGAGGGCAAGATAGTGCACACAGCCTATCTTGACCTCGCCAAGGCTTTCAATATCATCCTCCACTCTGGAATTATAGATAAACTCACTAAACTGGGCATAAATTCCTATGTCACAAGATAGGTTCCCAACTAGCTCACTGACAGAACCCACACAGTAAAAGTAGCCGACTCCAAGTCTGACTTCAGACCATTGACGAGTGGAGTACCACAGGGTTCGGTCCTGGGTCCTCTCCTATTCGGCATCTACTTCTCTGAAGTGCAGGCCAACACAGAAGGTCTTTGGCTAACAAAGTGCGCAGATGACTGCAAACTGGGAGCCATAATAGAATCACCTAACTATGTAGACATTCTACAAAAGGGCCTCACAGAGATAGATGCTTGGTGTCAAAGTCATGGCCTCAAGCTCAGTGCCAAGAAGTGCATTGTCATCCCCTTTGGGAAAAAACTTGGTACCCATGAACTACCACATAGGCAGTAGCGCACTAAACACTGAAAGTGTGATAAGAGACCTCGGGATACAGGTGGACAGTAGTCTCTCCTTTGATAACCACATTGCCACAGTAGTTAGGAAATCCTTCTATGTGGCACACCTCATCACAAAAGGGTTCTCTTCTAGAAAAAAAGAGGTCATTGTTCCACTCTACTCATCCCTCATCAGGCCCATTATAGAGTACAATGCCCCGTTTGGTATGTATCTCACAAGACACCTACAACAATTGGAAAGGCCACAGAAATACCTCATTAAGAGGATTACCGGCATGAAACAAAAGCCATATGCAGACCATCTCAAAAAACTCTGGCTCTACTCCATTGCATATCGCCTACTCATAGGCATTCTCTACCTAACATACAAAGCTGTGTCAAACCCAGAGCTGTTGGGCATGCTACACTTAAAGAAATCCCAATCTCTCTGAACCACACGCTCCAGGGACCTAAACCTTGTCATCACAATAAACAGAACATGCTGGAGGGATAGATTCCTGTCCCAGAGACTTCCCATACTCTGAACCCAACTACCCATTCATGTCAAGCAAAGCTCCTTATTGGTACTCTTTAAGAAAAATCTTGATGACTGGATGGGAAATAGAAAATTCAACCCAAGCATCACTTCTGCGGCACTGCTTGACAGGGGCACAGGAAAACAATTTTCTTGGGTGGCAAAAGCCAAGGAACCTTTTTGGCTAGGCTTATATAGGCCCCAGGGCCGATAGCCTAGTATCTACCTATGAACCTATGAACAACTAACATTGGGTAAGATGACGATTCAGGTCGTAGCCTGCTATAGGTCCCCAACCATGTCCCAATACTCTCACTTCACATTACTAAGCACCCTGGAAACTATTAGGATCCAACCCAATACACTCATACTAGGTGACTTCAACTACCCCTCCTTCAACTGAGAAAATTACTAATGCACCAATACACTGGCCCAATGCTTCCTGGAATTCATCAATTGCAATGCCCTGGACCAGCTCATTCTTAACAACACTAGAGGAAGCGACATCCTTGACCTGGTTACTACTAACATGGGCAACCGTTGCTCTACACCAATAGTCAATTCCTCCCTGGTGATATCCGACCACAAACTAATCACCATGAAAATCCACAACTCGGCCACACACCCCTTCGAAGATAACCATCATGAAAAACTTCTCCAAAGCTGACTTTGGGCTCCTAAAAACAGAGGTGGCGAACCTCATGGCACCCATGCCAATGGAAAATATATGCATGACTGCTGAATCATACACCAGTGCACTGTACGAACACTTACATAAATGCATGGAACTAGCCATACCCATCAGAACCTAGACGCTGTCCTCCAAAAAAAGGAAGCCAATCTGGTGGTCCCCTGCCATTAATAAATTCTACAACAGAAGGAAGAAACTGTTGCAGGAAAAGGTGAAGTCCCAAGACTGGACAAACTCCCTTATTAGTCTCAACAAAAAGTTGAAATCCCTCATCAAAACCTCTAAAGCCAGCTATGAAGGCAGAATTGCGGCAGACACTAAAAACAACAAAGCCTTCTATAGTTATATCAAGAATCTCCATGGCATTACCCAGATTTGCTCAGAGTTACTGTACAGTGGTACCTTCTATACTGAGCCAACAGATATTGCCAACATACTGGCTGACAGATTCAGTGCCAGCTTTACCCCTCTCTCCCCCACTAAAGGGCTAGTTACAATACTGGAAGAATGCTAGGCACCCAGCATTACTGCAGCCATGGGACCCGACAATATCCCTGGCTGTGTTCTACATGAACTACAGCGTGAACTGGCACCCATCTGTGTGCCCTGTTTACTCACAGCCTCATCTCAGGCTTTGCCCCTATAGAATGGTGCACTGCTACAGTCATCCCTCTCAATAAAGCGGGAGCGACTACAGACCCTGGGAATTATCGCCCCATTAGCCTGACGAGTCAGATATGTAAGGCTATGGAGTGCATCATCATGGACCTAATTAACAAGGATACAGGGAATCTCCAAACTCTAGATCCCCCCACGCAATTTGGTTTTGTGAAAGGTAGGTCATGCCTGCTAAACCTGGTTGACTTCTTTGAGTCAGTCACCAGAGCTGTGGATGAAAGTAAGGTAGTTCATACAGCCTACCTTGATCTGTCAGGAAAACTCATCAATCTAGGCATCAACCTCTTTATCATTAGGTGGGTTGCAAACTGGTTCACAGATAGAATCCACAGTGTGAAAGTAACGGACTCCAAGTCAGACTGCCGACCAGTCACAAGTGGAGTCCCACAGGGATCTGTCCTGGGTACTCTCCTGTTTGGCATTTACTTCTCAGAAGTCCAGGCCAACACGGAGGGACTCTGGCTGACCATGTTCGCAGACAACTGCAAGCTGGCAGCCATTATTAACTCCCCAAGTGATGCAGACATCCTACAGAATGGCCTCACCGAGACCAATGACTGGTGTCGAAACCATGGCCTTAAGCTTAATGCCAAAAAATGCGTCATCATCCCCTTTGGGAAAAACTCAGTTCCCACTAATTACCACATCGATGGGAGCCCACTGAACACTGAAGGCGTTATAAGAGATCTGGGAACACAGGTTGACAGCAACCTCTCCTTCGACCACCACATTGCCACTGCGGTCAGAAAATCCTTTTATGTGGTACATCTCATTACCAAGGGTTTTGCATCCAGGAAGAAAGAGGTCATCGTCTCTCTGTACTCTTCCCTCATTAGACCAATCATCGAATATAATGCCCCATTTGGCATGTACCTCACTAGACACCTGCAACAGCTGGAGAGGCCACAAAAGTACCTCAAGAAGAGGATCCTAGGCCGTAAACACGTCCTACATGGACAGACTCAAAAAACTCCAGCTATTCTCTGTCTTATATTGTTTTCTAAGAGACAATCTCTGCTTGATTTACAAAGCCATGTCTGACCCAGTTCTGTTAGAAATGCTACAATTAAAGAAATTCCAATCCCTCCACACCACATGCTCCAGAGACCTCAACCTCATTACTGTAATCAACAGAAAATGCTGGAGGGACAGATTCATAGCCCAGAGTCTGCCCATGTTCTGGAATAGACTTCCCATACATGTCAAACAGAGCATCTCACTGGCGCTCTTCAAGAGAAATCTTGATGAGTGGATGGGAAATAGAAAGTTCACCCTGCAGTCACTGCAGTGGCTCTACTTGATAGAGGCACTGGGAACTAACGTCGGGCGGCATAATGCCAGGGCACTTCTATTGGCTAGGCTTGTAAAGGCTCCAGGGTCATTAACCTAGTACACACTTATTAATCTATGAAAAGGTCTGAGAAATCAACCAGTTTTAAGAAATGCACTTCTTGTGGACATAAGATCCCCAATTCTGCTGTCTACAAGAAGTGTGTTTACTCCTTGGGACCTGAACATCATAAGTCAGGCTGCGATATCTGTGCCACTTTTAACCCCAGGCCACTCTCCGACCGGTGTAACAAATTGATATTTAAAGGCTTACTTCCAGCTTCATCTTCTTCTGAGGCTCAAATCCTCCTCTAAAGCTCAAGGCTCCATAGAGTCTAACAAACAAGCCATCCAGATGTCTCTGAGGGCCTCATTGGAGCCACCTGAAAAACACAGGAAGACTTTGGATCTGACCTGTTCAGATCCGAAGACCATTGTGCCTTCCTCGGATCCACAGGCCTCATCAGATATGACAGGTATGATTACCATCACCAGTTCTCCTTTACCATCTTCCTCCTACTTGGATCCTAGACCCTTGGATCCGACATTTTGGAGCCGGTTGCTGGAGTTCATTTTAAAGCCTGTTTCTCCACCTCTGCCCTCACATTGATTTCAAACTCCAAAGTAGCATTCTAGGCCAGAATCTACAGCATCATCCAGATCTTCAAGGAGCTTCACAGAAGCAAATGTGGACAGGATGATGCGGAGATTTCTCAGGGCTCAGATCGAGATGTGGATCCTGCCAACTCCATCCCCTCTCAGATCCATGAGTGCACCTGCTCAGCCAATACTGCCTTGTTCTCCAATCTGACCTGTGGTTTCAGAGTCTCAGGATCCAAGATCTTCGAGAGTTTCTGAGTCAGATGCAAGAAAGCTCCCTTTCTCAACTGCAAATGTATCATGACCAGCCCTGCTCCGATACCTTTGGATCAGGGTGGATCTTGGATCCGCGAGGTCGGTACTGAGTCTAAGGGCTTGGGTCCAGCTCCTACTTTTTTGGATCCATCCCTTCCCATTGGTGCCTTGGCTGTGGACAGCTTGGGCCCAGTTCTCTCCAGAGGGCTTGGATTCTGGGTAGGTCCCAACCTCCCAACTTTGGCTACCTCGGCTCTGAGGAGGAGGAGAAGTTTCCTCTGGTCCATCAGCCTTTCAGGTAGAAGAAAGGGCTTTTTCTTTGCATAGAGAACCATCCTCTCAAGTCTCGTATCCTACTCCTCACCCATCATTGGGTCCAAGCTCTGAGCCTATCACTTGTGCTCCTGAAGGTCAGTCAGCTCCAGGAAGCCTCCACACAGCCTCCAGTTTTCAGGCTAGTGCTGAATTCAGGGCTGTGTTACAAGTTTTTGAGTTGCCCATACCTTACTTGGATAGAGGGAGGTTTCTCTGTTCACCTGTGAGCGAGGGAGCTTTGAGCAGCCGTCTGTCCCTGGATGAGTGGTTCCAGCCCAGAAGTTAGTAGTTTATAGGCCATTTTGGGCTAATTTCTCTCTCTTTTCATTTCCCTGCTGTAAAAACCGCATTTGCATGGTTTTGCATGTCCGGGCAGTGCTGGTTAGCTAGGGCTAAATTATTCCCGGCTCCACCAAGTCTCCTCTTCACTTTTTCTCTTGAAAGTAGTCCAACTCCCAACCTAAGCACTTAAACAGCATCCTACAGTCCAGCGCTTGCTCAGACCTAATAGCAAGCACTAATATACCCCGGCACTTGATTGCCCAGCAGGGCAAGTCTCATTATTCACCCCTCACCAACCAAGTGACTAAGCAGCTCACCCTACTATTTAGGCATGGCCATAGGGCAATTTCAGGTATACTGTCCAGTCCAGCTGGTGAATATGGGTATCCTGAGGCAATGTTACAACTGCCTCATGTACACGGACAACCCTCTCCTCCTACCACAAAACATTAACATATGCGAGAGATGCAATTATATAGCTAATTGGAGGCTAAGCTCTCTCCACCCAAGACTGGAACAGGTAGTCATGAGGAGAAGGTTAACACTTGCACCAAACCTCCAGTCTCTCATAGACATACTAAACTAGCACTGGCAAAAAAATGCACATAAATACACAAAATCATACTCGGAGGCTCTAAATAAAAACCTGCAAAAGCATCAGAGACCTCCAAAGCAGACACCCAAAAAACCTGCATCTCCTGTCACAAACCAGACAACACATAAAACACAAAATCAGTGTGCCGCACAATCACAGCCTTTAAGGTGAAATAACATACCTAACACACTAGTAATAGGTGACTCTGTAGTGTGGCACATTGACGTCCCACTCACTAGGCTGGACAAGGAGAAGGTTACCGTTTGCTGCCTGTTGGGAGCCACAATCTGCTACATAACACAAACACTCAGGTCACTCAGAACAAGTACAAATATGACTCTGTCATTGTTCATGTTGGTGTGAATGACCTGAGACATACCTCCCTGGACTACATGAAAAGAGGCATGGAAGAGCTCTCTGATCATGTAGCCCCAGGTGAGTATGACCCTGACCCTGAGTAGCATCCTGCCCTCACCAAGAATGATACCTCAGTATAAAGAAAAAATAATCAATTTCAACAATTGTCTAAGCTTCTGGTGTCATTCAAAGGGGATCCAGTGTCTGTCAGCCTGGGAGGACATGCTCGACAAGCCTCGTTGCTTCACAAGAGACGGCTTGCACCTGTCACCTCTAGGCTTTTGAATACTGGCCAAGGCTCTTGCTGCCCCCATAGTGCCTTTTTAGGCAAGGCTAAAAAGTCAAACACACCTCCGTAAACAACACAAATAAAAAAATGAGGGTTATGCTACCCAACGCCTGGAGTTTAAATGTCAATATGCATGCACTCGAGGCACTCCTCAGTATGGAGAATGCTGACATCTGTGCAGTAACTGAAACCTGGTTCAAGGCTCCACAGAGCACCCTAGCACTACCGGGCTACAACTCATACCACACATTTCGGCCACAGAACATGGACCGAAACACAAAAGGAGGGGGTGTATCCATATTCATCAAGGATACCTACACCTCTAGGTTCGTGGCGGAGCATGATACCTCTGAGATCATCCATGTGCAACTAACATTGGGCAAATCTGCAATACAAATTGTGGCCTGCTACAGATCACCCTCCATGACCCAGGACCATCACTCCACCTTTCTGGAGACACTGGAAAACATGAAGGTCCTACCAAACACCCTGATACTGGGCAATTTCAATTACCCTACCGTGAACTGGGAAAACTACTCAAGTACAAACTCCCAGGTCCAGCGCTTCCTGGAATTTATCAACTCAAATGCCCTGGAACAGCTGGTAAACTCCCCTTTCAGAGGTGAAAACATATTGGATCTGGTCATCACCAAAATGGGCGACAGGTGTTCCGCACTGGAGGTCAACACATCACTGATTAGATCAGACCATAAACTAATCACTCTGGATGTCCACACCACACCACCACCCCCAACCAAGGAAACCACAGTGAAAAACTTTTCTATAGCAAACTTCACCTTACTTAGGACAGAGGTGGTAAGTTTCACAGCCCCCATGCTTTAGCGTGTCCAAGATGCAGGAACCTTTACAAATGCACTCTACAAGCATCTACAAGGATGCATGGATCGTGCCATCCCTAGCAAAACCAAAACTCACTCACCTAAGAGAAGGAAACCAGTCTGGTGGACCCCTGCCATAAACAGGCTATACAATAGAAGGAGGAAACTAGTTCAGAAAAAAAGCAAATCCCAAGAAGGAAAGACATCCCTGGTCAGTATCAGTAAGAAACTAAGGTCCCTCATAAAATCATCCAAGGCTAGCTTCGAAAGAAAAATAGCCAAGGATTCAAAAGATAACCACAAAGCTTTCTTTAGCTATGTCAATAATCTAAGTGGCAACTCACAGATATGCTCAGAGCTGGTGCAAAATAGCACAAAATATACTGAACCTACTGATGTTGCCAACATCCTGACAGATAGATTCAGTGCAAACTTCACCCGCTCTCACCCTCAAAAGGGCCCACAACAATACCAGAAAAGTGTAGTGTCCTGGAAATCACAGACGCATAGGTGAAAACAGCCCTTTCAAAAGCCAAAAGCACAGCGTCAGTGGGGCCAGATGGTGTCCCAGACTGCGTCTTGCATGAACTACAGAATGAACTAACCCCCCACCTAAACACACTGTTCAACCTCAGCCTCTCCACAGGCTACGTGCCCATAGAATGGCGCACAGCAACGGTTATTCCATTCCACAAAGGAGGGGCCACAACTGACCCTGGTAACTATTGCCCCATAAGCCTGACTAGCCTGGTCTGCAAAGCTATGGAGCGCATCATCATGGAACTCATTAACAAAGACATTGTGAACCTCCAAACACTTGACCTGACCCAGTTCAGCTTTGGTAAGGGCAGATCATGCCTACTAAACCTGGTTGACTTCTTTGAGACAGTAACCAAGGCCATAGATGAGGGTAAGGTGGTTCCCACAGCCTACCTTGACCTCACCAAGGCTTTAGACACTATTCCCCACTCGGGAATTATAGAAAAACTCACCAGCCTGAACATAAACCCCTACGTCAAGAGATGGGTTGCCAACTGGCTTACAGACAGAACTCACACAGTAAGAATAGCGGGCTCCAGGTCCGACTCTAAACCAGTCACAAGTGGTGTCCCGCAAGGCTCAGTCCTGGGACCCCTACTGTTCAGCATATACTTCTCAGATGTACAGGCAAACACAAGAGGACTATGGCTAACCAAGTTCACAGATGACTGCAAACTGGGAGCCATAATTGACTATCTGGCTTACACGGACATTCTCCAAAAGGGTCTTACTGAGACGGACACCTGGTGTCAAAGTCATGGTCTCAAGCTAAATGCCAAAAAATGCATAGTCATCCCGTTTGGGAAAAACAAAACACCCATGAATTACCACATAGGTGGCAGCCCCCTTAATACGGAAGAGGTAATGAGAAATCTGGGGACCCAGGTAGATAGTAATCTCTCCTTTGACAATCATATTGCCAAAGTAGTTAGGAAATCCTTCTATGTAGCCCATCTAATTACTAAAGGGTTCGCATCTAGAAATAAAGAGGTTATAGTGCCCCTCTACTCGTCACTTATCAGACCCATCATAGAGTACAATGCCCCATTTGGGATGTACCTCACAAGATGCTTCCAACAGCTGGAAAGACCACAAAAGTACCTCACTAAGAGGATTACTGGACTCAAACATATGTCCTATGCAGCCCAACTGGAAAAACTCTGGCTGTACTCAATGGCATATCACTTACTCAAAGGTGATCTCTGCCTGACTTACAAAGCCATGTCCAACTCAGAATTGATGGACATGCTCCACCTAAAGAAATCCAAGTCACTGCGAGCCACTCGCTCTAGTGAACTAAACCTCACCTCAGCAATAAATAGAACATGCTGGAAGGATAGATTCCTGTCACAGAGACTCCCCATGCTTTGGAACAAAATTCCTAACTAGATTAGGCAGAGCCCCTCACGAACACTCTTCAAGGGAAAACCTTGACAAGTGGATGGGTAACAGAAAAATACACCCTTGGGATCACTTAATTGGCTCTTCTTGACAGAGGCTCAGTTTATTAATCAGTGGGGAGGCGAAAGCTGACACACTCTAGCTAGGCTTATAAATGCCCTCGGGCAGATAGCCTAGTACCTGCCTATGAACATGTTCTCCACTGGGATCCCCCCCCTCTTCCGACATCTCTCCCGAACACCCGATGAATGAGATACCTCAGAAGAGAACATGTAAGAAGAGGCAGATGGAATCACCTATGAAATCTTTCATGGAAGACACAGATTGTGATGAGGGAGAAGGATTCCTGCCATTGCCACCTGATGATGTCTTCTTTGGGGACATCCTGGATATTCTCAAACAGAAGTGTATCTGGTCTTCCCAAGCTCCTTCTCCTGATCAGTTGCTGTTCTTGGAGGCTTTCAGGGCTGTCCTTCTACATCTTGATTTACCTCCCTCCTCCCAGTGGATGAACTTATTGACTTGGTATCCTGATGGGCTTGGAAGGAACCGGACACTGTCATGCCCATCCTCAAGCACCCGGATACGTTCTTAGCTCCCCCTTCAGGTAAACCTCACTGGAGGAAGGGAATCCCAGTTGATGCCATAGTTGTGGAGGAAGCCACTAATACGTAGCTAGCTGAACATTGCTCCTCTGTCCTTCCACCAAACAGGGAGACCAAAGCGATGGGCAGATTTGGAAAGCATATGTACACCTCCACTACATTCTCACTGAGGTCATTGAACTACCAGGCACATTTCAGTCATTTACAGAGAGATATGATCAAGGAGCTTTCAGACTCTGAGTCCATGTCTGCAGAGGATCTCAAGAAGGTTTCTCCTCAGCTGGCCACTCTCATCCATTTCCAGTGTATCGATGAGGCTGATCTCCTATACAGCGAAGGATGCTTCACGAGCAGCTGGTTCAGGCATAGCCATTAGGAGACATGCCAGGATGAGGCTGTGTGACTTTGCAGAACCCTTCAAAATGTCATTTGTTAATGCCCCCCTTTGAAGGCTCTTCTTTGCTCATGCCATAAGTGAAAGATATGTGATATGTTCATCCACAGCAAGCAGGAGGGAAATACACTGTCTGCCATTAGAATCAAGTTTTCTACCCCTCAACATACATTCTCTAAGAACCAGCAAGGTGATAAGAAAATGTGGCTCTGGAAATCTCAGGGATCATTTCAGGACTCACATGGGGACACTTCCTGCAGAGGTAGAGGAGGAGGTTTCAATGGCAGACATCACCCCAGAGGCAGAGGGGGTCTGGAAAACCAGGGCTCCAGGGACTCCTTTTCTGATGGGCCCTATCAGTGCTGCTGAAATGTTGCCCAACTGTACTCATCTGGAAACAGTCGGGGGGCATTTTTCCTAGCACCTGGATACCTGGACAAATATCACAAAAAATGCGTGGGTGCTAAGCATCATTTGCAGAGGTTGCTACATACCCTTTTCCCTTCCAACTCCTGCCCAAAGACAGAAACTCCCCCACATTCCACCCAGTTAGAGGGAATACGCAGCTCAAGAAATTCAAAAACTGCTACAAAAAAAGAGTCATCCAGCAGGTCTCACCCGAACAGATAAGATTCGGAACTTACTCCCATTTTTTTTAGTGCCAAAGATAACAGGGAACGTGAGACTAATTTTGGACCTAAGCAATGTGAACCAGTTTGTAAAGAAGTCAGATCTCCAAGATGTATACTTTCACATCAAAATAGACAGATGTTCCTGGAGACATCTGCACTTTCAGCTTGGAGCCAGTCAATACCAGTTCAGAGTACTGCCCTTTGGACTCACCACAGCCCCCAGGTGTTCGCAAATACATGACAATCGTGGCAGCTCACTTGAGAGTCAAAGGATGCTAGGTGTTTCCCTATCTCGATGACTGGCTTCTCACCACCCCAACCAAGTTTCAACTTCTACAAGCCAGAGATTACTTGCTTCAGATCTCCAGCTCCTTAGGCATTTCATTAAACCATGCCAAATCAAACCTAACTCCCTTACAGACTCTGGAGTTTATAGGAACTCAACTGAATATTATGACTCAAGTGGCATCATTACCTCTTCATCGTATCACATCATTGAGAAATCAGGTGCGAACCATACTGTCACATCCATCTCTTCCAGCAAAACTCATTATTCAAGCTCTTGGGTCCATGTCAGCTGCCATTCTTCTAGTTCCTCTAGCAAGATTCTTTATCCAAATCCTTCAGTGGACATTGGTGGTACAGTAGTCTATTCTTTACCAGCCTTTATCATTTCCCATAAAACTCATTCCAGTCTGCAAATGTCATGTTCGCTGGTGAATCCAGTCATATGGCCTGTTTCTGGGCAGGCCGTTCTTCTTTCCACCCCCAATCATCACAGTGACCATGGATGCTTCCCAACTTGGGTGGGTGGGGGGGGGGTATTTCTTGGGAAAGATCGTCCAAAGCATGTGGTCCCCTCGAAGACTAAGTTGCATATCAGTGTTCTAGAGATGAGAGCAGTCCTTCTAATGTTGCAAACCATTCAGGACATTCTTCCTGTGGGGACTATTGCATTTCACACAGACAGCATGTCATTAGTCTGGTACATCATCAACGAAGGAGTAACCCATTCCTACCCATTGTGCAGAGAAGCCACAAGGGTCTGGGAATGGGTGATCTCTTTAATATCACTTTCTCACTGCAACACACATACTGGGCAAAACCAACACACTGGCAGACAGACTCAGCAGGTCTATTCTGACTCCTCAGAAGTGGTCCCTCTATCAAACAGTAGTGAATATGATCTTCAGTCACTGGGGCTAGCCTTGCTGCAATCTATTTCCCTCTCCCCTCAACAACAAGTTCAACAAGTACTTCGCTCTGATACCCTCTCCAGGGGAGTCTCCAAGGGATGCTCTGATTCACAATTGGTCCCCAGGTGTCCTCTATGCCTTCCCCCTCTTCCTCTAAATCCAAAGTTCCTACAAAAAACAAGCAGTCGGAAGTGCTTAGTCATCCTCATTGCCCCCTTCTGGCCTTAACAGGTATGTTCCCTGTTCCTCTGGTCTGACTTGAAATATTCTCCATGGATAATGGAACCAACTTAGGATCTTCTATCTCATCCATTAGGAATTCAGCATCCTAGTCATCATGCATTCAAGCTGACTGCATGGTTTCTTCACTTCCAGTGATAATAAGATGGTCCAGTCTCGCTTTTCCAGTTCAAGACATTATATTGGCCTCCAAGAAGGCCTCCACCAAGAAAGTCTACAGAAACAAATTGAAAAGATTCTCTATATGAGCTCCCAAGCAGAATATTGACCATTTTTCAGCATCTACTTCTTTTTCTCAGTACTGTTTTTAAGGAAGGGGCTAGTTTTTCTACTATTAAACTTCAGTTAGCAGCCATTTCCAACTTCCACGCTGGAAATGAATCTTTCTCTCAGGAATCTTCCAGATTATGTAAAGCTTTCATGAAGGGAGTTTTCCTTCTTAGACCTCCAATAAAGGATCCCTCCCCTCTTTGGGATCTGACGGTGGTTTTTCAGGAATTATCTCAGAAACCCTTTGAACCGGTAGACAAATCTAATATGAAGTTTCTTTCTTGGAAAACAATCTTTTTAGTAGCTATCACTTCAGCAAAATTAATTTCTGAGCTCCATACCTTATTGGCTAAGCCTCCTTACATTGTTTTCCATAAGGACAGAGTATCTCTATGAACTAATCCTTCCTTTCTGCCTATAGTGGCCACTGAGACTAACATTAACCAATCCATGCAATTACCAGTTTTCTTTCCAAACTTTACTAATAAGGGTGAATATATGCTGCACCTTCTTGATGTTCACAGATTACGTTTTTATCTCCACAGAACAAAATAGTACAAGAAGTCTAATCAGCTGTTTGTATCCTTTTTCCCTAGCTGCTTGGGTTCAGGCAGTTCCCAAAATTATTCTGGCCAAGTGGATTACTAATTGTATTTTGCTGATTTATTTATATAATGCCTCCTTGCTACCCTTCCGCAGCTGTCTGATATCCGCGGCAGTTCTGATGTACTGCACATGCGTATGCCTACGCAGTACATCAGAGCTGTGAGCAAAAGCAACGGAGAAAGCAAGATCTCCATTGCTTTTTACTGTTTCACTATGTTAAATGGGTTTAACATATCAAGACAGCTTTAAAATAAGCAGCGGAGATCTCCATTGCTTATTTTAAAGCCGTCTCACTATGTTAAACCCATTTAACATAGCGAGACAGGTTTAAAAAAAAAAAGCAACGGAGAAAGCAAGATCTCCGTTGCTTTTTACACACTGTGTCGCTATGTTAAAGGAGTTTAACATAGCAAGACAGCTTTAAAAAAAGCAATGGAGATCTCCGTTGCTTTTTTTAAACCTGTGTCGCTATGTTAAACTCTTTTAACATAGCGAGACAGTGTTTTAAAAATGACTTATACTAATGGAAAAAGTCCGGGCGATTGGACCTTTTTCCATTAGTATAAGTCGATTTACAACGTGCACGCTGGCCAATCAGCGTGCACGTTTTGAAATATTAATGGGTGGGGGTCATGGTATAATGGAAAATAATGCCTTAAGTAAGCATGTAATGGAAAATGGAAGTGCCCATGGCTTTAAATTCAGAGTAATAGACATAGTACATAAGCAGATTAGGGGTGGGGACCTAAACAGTGTTCTAGAGAATAGAGAATATACTTGGATAATTAGGCTGAGAGCTGATATGAAATCAGGACTAAATAATGCACTGACTATTAAACCAATATTAGTTAAAAAGCAGAAAGAAATAAGATAAGGAATGGTTTTATGAATTTTAATATATACATTTAATATATACTTTTTATACATAGAAATAATTTTAAAGTAATTAAATGATTATTGTAATTATTGTTGTGTTTATAGGCTGGCTGTTATCATGTGACTGTTTAATTGACTATTTAAGGTTTTAGAATTCAGTGTAGGTATTTTAACACTGATGAAGGATTTGTAATCCAAAAGCTTTGTTGTTTTATTAAAGTATCTGGCATTTGTCTGGAGTTGTATTTATTGGATTTGTGCACCTGGCTACAGTTTCAGCTTTATCACTGTCCTGACCTCACTTTCATAGGTTCATAGGTTCATAGGTTAGTACTAGGCTATCAGCCCTAGGGCCTATACAAGCCTAGCCATAACAATTCCCTGAATATTTCTTCCCACATTATTTACTTTCCTGGACCCCTGTCTAGCAGGGCGACTGACGTGATCCCTGGGGTGAATTTCCTTTCTCCCATCCAATCGTCAAGGTTCCTCTTGAAGAGGTCCAAAGAGGCACTCTGCTTGACATGTATGGGCAATCTATTCCAGAGTCTGGGGAGTCTCTGGGTCAGGAACCTATCCCTCCAGCATGTTTTGTTTATTGTGATGACAAGGTTTAGATCCCTGGAGCGTGTAGCTCTAAGGGATTGGGATTTCTTTAAGTGTAGCATGTCCAACAGCTCTGGGTTTGACATGGCCTTGTATGTTAAGCAGAGATCGCCTCTGAGTAGACAATATGCGACAGAGTATAGCTGGAGTTTTTTAAGGCGGTCAACATAGGGCATCTGCTTTAGGCCTGTGATTCTTTTAGTGAGGTATTTCTGAGGTCTTTCCAGTTGTTGCAGATGTCTTGAGAGGTACATACCAAATGGGTCATTGTATTCTATAATGGGTCTAATGAGGGATGAGTACAGTGGGACAATGACCTCCTTTTTTCTGGATGAAAAGCCCTTCGTGATGAGGTGTGCCACATAGAAGGATTTCCTGACTGTTGTGGCGATGTGGTTATCGAAGGTGAGACCACTGTCCACCTGTGTCCCTAAGTCTCTTATCACATTTTTTGTGTTTAGTGTACTGCCACCTATATGGTAATTCATGGATACATGTTTTTTCCTAAAGGGGATAACAATACATTTCTTGGCATTGAGCTTGAGCCCATGGCTCTGGCACCAAGCATCTGTTTCTGTAAGGCCCTTTGTAGAGTATCCACATCATTTGGGGATTCAATAATGGCTCCCAGTTTGCAGTCATCTGCAAACTTTGTTAGCCAGAGTCCCTTAGTGTTGACCTGTACTTCAGAGAAGTAGATGCCAAACAAGAGCGGCCCCAGGACTGAACCCTGAGGTACTCCACTTGTCACTTGTCTGGAGCTGGATTTGGAGTCGGCTACTTTTACAGTGTGGGTTCTATCAGTAAGCCATTTAGCAACCCATTGGGTGACATAGGGATTAATGCCCAACTTAGTAAGTTTATCTATGATTCCAGAGTGGGGATGGTGTCAAAGGCCTTGGCAAGGTCTAGATAGGCTGTGTGGACCACCTTACCCTTGTCCATGGCTCTGGAGACTGATTCAAAGAAGTCAATCAGGTTCAGGAGACAAGATCGGCCCTTCACAAACCCAAACTGGGTGGGGTCCAGTGTTTGAAGGTTGCCAATGTCTTTGTTTATAAGTTCCATGATAATACGCTCCATGGCCTTGCAGATAAGGCTTGTCAGACTGATGGGACGGTAGTTTCCAGGATCCAAGGTGGATCCCCCTTGTGGATTGGGATAACTATAGCTCTGCGCCACTCAGTGGGCACGAAACCTGAGGTGAGGCTATGATTAAACATGACACTTAGGTGAGGTGCCAGTTCATATTGTAGTTCATGTAGTACACAGACCGGGATGTCATCTGGTCCCATGGATGCTGTATTCTTGGCTTTAGAGAGTGCATTTTGTACCTGTGTGGCCGTTATTACTGGAATTTTGCAATCTTCCGGTATTGAGATGGGCCATTTAGGGGTGAGAGTGGGGTGAAGTTGGCACTGAATCGATCTGCCAGGATATTGGCAATATCCTTCGGATCAGTATATTTAATGCCATTCTGTTTTAGCTCAGAGCAGATCTGAGCATTGCCATTTAGATTCTTGACATAATTATAGAATGCTTTGTGGTTGTCTTTGAAATCTTTGGCAATTTTATTTTCGTAACTAGCTTTGGAGGATTTTATGAGGCATCTCAGTTTCTTACTGAGGCTAGTAAGTGAGTTTTTTGCATCCTGGGATTTTCCTCTTTTCTGCAAAAGTTTCTTCCTTTTGTTGTAAAGTTTGTTTATGGCAGGGGACCACCAGATTGGCTTACTTTTTTTGGATGAGAGCATTTTGGTTCTATTTGGGATGGCACGATTCATGCATGAGTGGATGTGCTCATACAGTGCCATAGTGTAGGATTCAGCAGTTGAACTTTCAGTTCCGTCTGCATGGGTGTAATGAAGTTTGTCACTTCTGACTTGAGTAGCATGAAGTTGGCTTTTTTGAAGTTTTTTATGGTGGTTTCTTTACTGGGGGGTGGGGGTGGGATGTGGATGTTAAGGGTGATTAGCTTATGGTCAGACCTGACTAACGAGGGGTGACCATAGGTTTGGAGCATTGATTTCCCATGTTGGTAATGACCAGGCCTAGGATATTGGAGCCCCTGGTGGGACTATGGATTAGTTGATCCAGGGCGTTGGAATTTATGAATTCCAAGAACCGTTGCGCAAAGGTGTTGGGACATGAGTAGTTTTCCCAGTTAATGGCAGGGTAGTTAAAATCACCCAGTATTAGGGTGTTTGGTTCTATCTTAATATTTTCCAGTATGTTTAGAAAGGTGTAGTGAGAATCTTGGGGCATGGTGGGGGATCTGTAGCAAGCTACAATTTGGATTGCAGTCTTACCTAGTGTTAGTTGCACTTGGAGAATTTCAGACACATTGTGTTGGCCAACTAGCCTGGTGGTGTGAATATCCTTGGTGAATATTGACACTCCTCCACCTTTAGTGTTTCGGTCCTGGTTTGGTGGCCGAAAAGTGTGGTAAGAGTTGTAGCCTGGTATTGCAGGGGTGCTCTCTGGAGCCTTGAACCAGGTCTCAGTTACTGCACAGATATCGATGTCCTCCATTTTTAGGAGTGCCTCAAGAGAGTGCATTTTGAGGTTTAGACTTCTAGCATTGAGTAGCATTACCTTCAGATTTTGCATGCTTGTACCTGTTATGGTGGTGGTTTTGTCCTTTGAAGTTTGCCTAAAAAAGGCACTATAGGGGTGGCAAGAACCTTAGCCAGTAACCTGAATCCCAGGGGCGACAGGTGCAGACCATCTCTGGCAATTCTTCATTCATTCTTCCTCACCATCTCTGGCAATTCTTCTTTCATTCTTCCTCACCTTCCCTTTCTGCCATCCCCTGGCCCTGTCACTCCTAGAAGGATCTTTGGATGATATTGGAGCCCACATGTTCCTGGTTTGAGCCTCATTCTTTTTCTTGTGTTTGTTCTGTCTCTATAACACAGTGGGCAGTAAGTCAGAAAACTCGATCTGAGGAGTTGGGGATGGGATAGAGAATTATGGGGAGAGGGAGGAGCTCGAGATTTGGATACAGAGTCTTGTATGTGTGCCTGAGTCGGAAACGAGGATCAGATTCTAGACCCATTCATTTGGAAGAATGAAAATGGACAACACAGATGCCAGGTTATGATAAGTACATAACTTCTAATTTTTACGTTTACCTCTTCATACTATTTAACCCATGATTTTGTGTTTAGAATATTTTAAACTCTTGTGGCAGTTTATGCTGTCCATCAGTATTATCTTGCAGCATTATTATTGTATGCAAACCTGCTGAACAAAAAAAGTTTTTTTTTTTTTTTAATAGTTTCACATGTTCATATGCACAAAAAGCAGTTAAGAAGTTTAGCTACAACACTCATTGCTACTGAGAGTATTTTAGTTACCATTACCACTGGTCAGATTATTTTCACATACCACATGCATCCAATCCGTATGTTTAGATTTGAAATCTAGGTATGATTGAATGCTATTTTGTTTGACATGGAGTTTATTCCAAAGACAGGGAATGCCCTGAGTTATGACAATGTCACACTAGCAGGTATTGTTGATCTTATAGTGGAGATTGAGGTGTTTGGCATGAGTGTTAGACAAACTGTTGCATTTGTGAAGATGGAGGATGTCAAAAAAGGTAGATACTTCCAATGCTTGAAAGACTAAACAGAGAACACCTGCAGGAAACTGTATGAGACAGAGTAGTTGAACAAGACCTTTATCTCTTTGGGGTTGCTTGGATTGTGAAGTCCAGAAATCTCGGACAGAAAAATTGGCATCTTTCTAGTTAGCTAGATGGCTTTCTGAGGTACATTCTAAAAGGGGCATTGTTTTCAAGGTAGGTCTAATAAGGGGAAAAGTGATGAGGAGTTATCAGCTGAACAGGGTACAAGGACTTTGGATTACCGAGGAAAAGAACATTATCATCGCCTTGGTCTCCCTGGTTTTTGGATTACCGTGAGGAAAAGAACATTATCATCGCCTTGGTCTCCCTGGTTTTTGGATTACCGTAAGGAAAAGAACATTATCATCGCCTTGGTCTCCCTGGTTTTTGGATTACCGTGCCACTGATTTTCTCCAGGGTACAAGGACTTGCTCACCTCATCAAGGACATGCTGATCAAAAGAAAGATTGTTATCAGCATAAAACCAAATGACAAAAAAAACCTGCAGAAAAGGAAAAATGCAAGGATGTAGCCAAAAACAATTTATTCACGAACCAGGTAAATGTTAGCGCTTTCGGACGCACTAAAATGTGCAACCTTCATCAGACAAGGAACCTAATTAATTAAGGGTTTAAAAACCCCGCTTCAATGACGTCATCATTATCTGAAGCCTGTGCTCAGGCAGAATTTAAAGCAACAACTTACCATAAATATATACAATACATAAAAAGTCATATATTTAATACATTATATAAAATATAATTTCATTTAAAATATAAGATTGAAATATTGTATAAATATATATTTATATTTATATTATATTTGTATTCACATGTATAATCAACATTAAATGTACAAATTATATTATTATAGAAATAAAAAATAAAAAATGTATATTTAAAAATTCTATTTTTAACTAATTTTAACATCTTTCAAGAGACTTTAATTTAAGTAAACACTTCAAAGAGCTAAGTTCATTTAGTCCAGGAAACATGTAAGCATTTGTTAAAAGTTGCCACCACAATTCTCTCTATTCAAGTGTTAAAGACCAAGGACCACCCCTAGGGTTAACTTTAACCTGCTCAATAACTAAAAATAAAAAGAAATTATCATTATGCTCATTAATATGTTTAGCTAAAGCGTTTGTACAGTCTTTTTTTATGATACTATATTGATGTTCATATATTCTCTGTTTCAAACGACATTCTGTCTTACCAGTGTAAAATTGAGGACAATGTTGGCACTTAGCCAGATAGACAACACCATTACTGTTACAATTAAATCTATCTTTTATAGAGAAATTAACCATATTGATAATAAACTTATTTGTGACCTTTATATGCTTGTAGTAATTACAAGAACCACACTTGAACATCCCTCCAGGTCTGGTGGATGTTGACGGGTTTCTGTCCACCAAATTTTTATTTGTATTGTATATATTTATGGTAAGGGGTGAGTTGTTGCTTTAAATTCTGCCTGAGCACAGGCTTCAGATAATGATGATGTCATTGAAGCTGTTTTTTAAACCCTTGATTAATTAGGTTCCTTGTCTGTTGAAGGTTGCACATTTAATGTGTCCGAAAGCGCTAACATTTACCTGGTTTGTGAATAAATAGTTTTTGGCTACATCCTTGCCTTTTTCCTTTGCTGTTATCAACATAGGTATTCAAGTCCCAGATGATTTCATCTGTTTTGAGGGAGGTACTATCACAGTGGTAAATAGAGGGGGAGATTTTCCCAAAGATAACTATGTATTTTTTGGTATTTAAGACGAGCCTGTGACCGATACACAAAGGTATTGGTCTGATCTATGCTCTGCTAGTGTATGTGAGTATATGAGGGGGATTTGACAATTGTAATTATCTGCAGACTTGGTTAGCCACATTCCCTTACATCTGCTTTCACTTCAAAGACATAGGTGATGAACAGCAAGGGACTCAGTACAGAAATCTGTTGAATTCCGCCTACTTTAACAGTATGAGTTTTTTTGGAGAGCCAGTTGGTTATCCAGCAAAATCCATTCAGAAGTTTACATTCAATTGGGAGAGTTAATCTATGATACCAATATGTGGGATGGTGTCAGAGGCCTCGGTAAGGTCAAAGTAAGCAGTACAGACTGTCAGGTCCTCATCTAAGGCGTCTGGAACTAGCAAGGTTTATTAGGCATGACTTACCTTGTACAAATCCAGATTGATTTAGGTTCAGGTTTGTAAGCCATTTATGTCATTCTTTTTTAGCTTGGAGATTATGTGCTCCATGATTTTATAGGTGATACTTTTGAAGCTAATAAGTTTATAGTTTTTGGGGTCTGTTGTGGGGCTGATGGTCTGCTTGAGGATTTTACTTATTACTTTTAAACCTTTTATGTGAAATTGTTCGATCTCGCCGTTTGTTCTTACACACGGGTTCAGAGCCGATCCTCGGCTCTGAGTCGGCCACATCACCAGCTCCGCATCTTCGAGAAAGCTCGAGGCACAGTGCTATCCCATGATCCTCCGGTGCTACCCCTCAGATCTAGTTTGCTGCTAGCAGCAGATCGCATACTAAGAGGCTCGGGCCAGTATTTTTCATTATATTTCTAAATTTTTCGAAGTTTGTAGTTTAAAAATAGTGTTAAAAGTAGTTTTAAAAGTAATAAATAATAGTGTAGAGTGTGTTAGCTTATAGAGTGTGTTTCTTAGATAGAATAGCTTTAAATAGTTAGTATTTACCTTAGTTAAGGCCTTGGGTTTTTCTGTCAGGACTGACAGTAGTATTTAGATTCTTGTGGTTTTTGCCTTAACCTTTTTCCCCTTTTGAGATATATATAGATACATATATATATATATATATATATATATATATGTATATATATATATATATACATATTAAGATAGTGTTAATCTTTACATTAGACTGTTTTCATATTATTATTATTATTATTATATATATATATATATATATATATATATATATATATATATATATATAGTGTGTTCTTATATATTTAGTGTGCTGTGCTTTTGGTATTTTTTTACTAAATATAGAGTTAAAATGTCTGAGAAAGCCAAATCAGGCTTCAAGAGGTGTCAATGTGGACAAAAGATGTCCATAACTGATAACCATTTGTCCTGCGTCTACTGTCTTGGCCCTCTCCACTTGCAGGAAGACTGCTCCATATGTTATTCCTTCAGTGGGAAGGTCATGCTGGAAAGACGCAGGAAGTTGGTAAACAGAGGGTTGTTAAAACCCGAATTTCAAGAGGCCGTGGACAAGACTGAACAAGTGTCCAAGTCTTCGAAGGGGTTGAAGTCTTCAAGAGTGTCAGAGCCTAAGTCCTCGGCTCCGAGCACCTCTTTTCAGATTCGGACGCCGGCTCCAAAGACCTCGGGGTCGAGTGTCGAGTCCTTGTCTCTGATCGAGACTACCGTGTTGGAGCCAGTGTCGGAGTTACCACCGCCTTCAATCCTTCGCTCGGTGACGGCTTCGGCCCCTTCAACCCGTTCTTCGAGGCGCTTTCCGATTCCGACGTCGACCGAGTGGTACAGAAACTAATGGAGAACTCGGCTCTGTCCAAACTGATCGAAGTTTCATCCCAGTTGGTTTCGAAACTCGAGACCCTTCCCACCCCCTCGACCAATCCTCCTCCGAGACCTTTCGAGTTGTTGGAGCCAGGAATCGGAGAGCCGATGAGTGTAGAGCCCTCGGTGCCGAAGCCTCCAGCAGTGCTATCGACACCTTTAACCTCGACACCCTCGGAACCAGCTGGGGGGTCTCGGAGCCGACGGTCTTTCCTATGTTCCGTGGAGGACAGTTGAACCGAAATTTTGGTTCCGACTCTTCCCCTCGGGGCCTCGGCTCAGATCAGTTTGGTTCCGTCCTCAGGGTCGGAGCCCGTGGTCCCGGTTCCGGGGAGGCTACCGGCTTCTTCGGAACCGGTGGCGCCCTTGGACCGGGGCACCAGTGCCTTCGACATCATGAGGAAGGACTTGTCTGAACAGACACATACATCATCGACATCTTCTTCTCCTTCCCCAAAGGGTCCGTGTTCTGTTTCTGTACCTTCGGTCCCTGCTAAACATCGAGACCCAGTGGCTCAGCAAGCCCCAGAGGGTGCCCCTACATCCTCGGAGGCATCCCCAGAAGCCCCCTCTGAGGATGTACCGAGGAAAAGATTGTGCAAGAGGAGGCACATTGATTCCCCACAGGAATCTCTAACATCTGATACTGATTTGGATGAAGCAGAAGGGTCCCCACGGTCCCCCTCTGAAGATGTCTCTTTTGCTGACATTTTAGAAATCTTGAAACAGAGGGGAGATTGGCAATCCCTTACCCCTTCTGTAGACGAATCGGTACTGCTAAAGGCATTTGGGGCTCAGCCTTCTACCTCCTGGGTGACCCCACCGTTTGATGAGCTAATGGAACTCATAGCCCGTAGAGCTTGGGAATCACCTGATATAGTGGAACCGGTCCCCCGCAGACCTCACAAATATATCACAGCCCCTCAAGACAAGAGTTACCTTATGAAAGGAGTTCCCGTGGATACTATGGTGGTGGTGGCAGCCACTAAAAAGGAAATGTCCGAATCATCTTCCTCTGTCCATCCTCCTAATAAGGATTCTAGGACAATGGACAGGTATGGGAAGTGCGTCTTTAGTTCTGCGACCTTCTCCATGCGATCGCTCAACTACCTTACACATTTCACGCGTCTACAGAGAGATCTCCTTAAGGAACTCGGAGATACTCTCCAGGGTAACACAGATGCTGCTGTCTCAGAAAAAGTGACAGCACAGCTTAACACCCTCAATTCCATAGTAAACTCGTCCATGAGGCTTATTTCATATGCAGCCGAAGGATCGAGTAGAGCGGCAGCTTCAGCGATTGCTCTGAGGAGGCAATCCTGGTTGCGCCTATGCTCCTTTGCAGAATCCTTCAAGTCTTCCTTTACAAACACTCCCTTTGATGGTGCTTCCTTGTTTGGCCCCAAAGTAAAGGAGACTCTCACTAGGTGCGAGCAAGAAGGGAAGACCCTGTCTGCAGTAGGGGTCTGTTTTTTCGCCCCATCTAGACCATACCTCAAAGGGCATAGAGGTGGAAAAATGTGGTTCATAGGTTCATAGGTTTATACTAGGCTATCCTTTCTAAAGCATTTAAGACTTATATGAAAAAAACTGTGCCCATTAGTTGTTGTGCCTCTGTCAGCAGTGACACAGGAGATGATTTCCCGTAAAAACCTAATGCTATCTCCATCCATCCACAGGTCTCTTTGAACAGAGTCAGCGAGGTCAGGTGCTCATGGACCACTGAATAGAGCTGGAGTTTCTTCAATCTGGCAGCATATGACAGAATCATTGGTCTGATAAGTGAAGAGTAGAGGGGAACAATAACCTCACTAGATCTGGATGTGATACCCATCATGATCAGGTGGGCAATGTAGTAGGTCTTTTCTACCACTTTTTTAGCAATGAGTGTGAAAAGAAAGGCCACTCAGTCACTGGGGTCCCCTTTCTGATAATAACCTCTTGCTATTCAGGCCATGGCTCTGGCACCAGCTATCTGTTTCCGTGAGTCCCCTTCTGAAGATATCTGTGTCTGATGCACTTTGCAACCCATCTTGTGACATATGGTCTGAACCTGTCTGCCAGTATGTTGGCAATGTCTGTGGGTTCAGTGGGATTTTTGTCATTTTTGGACTAATTCTGAGCATTCTGGGGAGTTTCCACCCAGGTTCCTAACATAGCTGAAAAAGGCCTTATGATTGTCCTGAATCCATGGCAATTTTTCTCCAAAAATTGGCCTTAGTTGATTTTATTTATGCTCGTATTTTTTAATAATAATGATCAGGGGTGACTTCTTTGTTCTATTTTGTTCTATCATGTAATAGCTTTCCTCTTATTGTTAAGTTAAAGGGTGGCTGGGGCTGGGCACGCTGCCTTTGTGGGAAAAGAGTCTGGGTCTTGGTTTTTTTTGGGATTGCCTTGCCTGGGCAGTCCTGGGAGGTAAGTCCATAGAAGGCAGGGCTTCCTGCTTCTTGGGTTGTGGTTTCCACTGGCCACTGGGCCTTGAAGGATACCACACCAGTCTTGAGTCTTGGAGTAGTTGAGTAGTGTTTGACTCTTTTCTTTTGTATTTTCTTTTTGGTGGGGGTTTTGTGGATTTCCAGTGAGATTAGATTTCACCCATTTTGTCCCCATGTTTGTGACAATGAGATAGTATGCCTTGAACCAGGTTTTCAGTTACAGCACAGCATCGTCATGTTCCATATACTGAGAAGGGCCTCGAAAGGCATTTTGAGATTATTTTTCTGGCATTGAGCAGCATTACCCTCATTTTCTTCCATTTTTGTTTTCTAGGTGGTAGGTTTAGAATTTGAGCATGTCATCCCAGGCAGACAGACACTGGATCCCTTTTGAATGACACACAGACATTAGCCAATTGTTAAAGCTTGATCATCTTGTCTCTATATTGTGGCATCATTCTTGGTGAAGGAAGGATACTGCTCAGGGTTAGGGTCATACCTGCCTGGGCTACATAATCAGAGAGCCCGAAAGACTCAGGGATCCTTTCAGCCCACTCAGAGTGATGCCCCCTCCAGAGGCAGAGGAGGGGCAAGAAATGAAAGACGCCGCCCAGGCGGCAGAGGGGGTCCGCAAAATCAGGGCGACAGAGAGACTTTCTCTGGGAAGCCCTTCCAGCACTCCTGAGTGCAGGCCCGGCTGTCCTACTCTGGAGGCAGTCGAGGGTCGTTTGGCTTTATACCCCGAGGCCTGGCTAAATCTTACATCAGATTCTTGGGTAAAAAGCATAGCTACCAGAGGCTACAATATTCCATTTATAAAAATTCCACCTGTCCCCAAAAAGCTCCCAGATGTTCCACCCAGTCTGCAAGACCAGGCAGTCATAGAGATAAAAAGGCTGCCCGAAAACAGAGTCATCCAACCAGTCCCGGTGGACCAAATATGATCCGGAACTTACTCAAGGTTCTTTTTAGTTCCAAAGAAAACAGGGGACTGGAGACCGATATTGGACCTCAGCAAACTCAACACCTTCGTGGAGAAGGCAAAGTTCTGGATGGTCACGCTACAGTCGAGCCTTCCTTTCCTACAGGAGGGCAACTGGATGTGCTCTATAGATCTCAAAGACGCGCACTACCATATCAAGATGGCCAGAGCATCCAGAGATCATCTGCGCTTCCGGCTGGGAGCCAGTCACTTCCAGTTTCGTGCTCTGCCCTTTGGCCTCACCTCAGCCCCCAGGGTGTTCACCAAATGCATGGCAGTAGTAGCGTCTCACTTGAGACAGATGGGATTCTGAGTGTTTCCTTACCTAGACGACTGGCTCCTCTCCACCACCACCGAGTATCGTCTTGTGCAAGCCAGGGATTACACCATCAACCTTTGCTCCTCTCTAGGCATAACAATCAATTTTGGAAAGTTTGCACTATTGCCCTCACAGCGTATCTCATTTATAGGGGCAGATTTAGACACTTCCCTGGCTCGACTCAGTCTCCCCCCATCAAGAGTATCAGCCCTCAGAAGTCATATTTCTATCCTCCTTCAGAGCAGGAAAGTCCCTGCACAACAAATCTTAAGAGTCCTAGGAATGATGGCAGCCGCTCTTATTGTAGTCCCCCTAGGCAAAATGCATATGAGGATTCTTCAGTGGATGCTCTTCGCTCAGTGGTCATACCGACAGTTTCCACTGTCTCACCAGATCCTAATCATGAACTCCTGCAAACGGGATCTCCTTTGGTGGATGCACAGTCAGGATCTAACAACAGGTCGATCGTTCGTATTACCCAGTCCTACAGCGACTGTGACCACGGACACTTCCCTGATAGGGGGGGGGGCTTTTTCAGGGAAGAACAGTCCAAGGTCAATGGTCCAACTTGGAATACAATCTGCACATCAATGTCCTACAGCTGAGGGCAGTGTTTCTAGTGTTGCAGCACTTTCACAAGTCCTTGCCTCTGGGAACAGTGACAGTTCAGACAGACAACATGTCAGTAGTCTGGTACATAAACAAACAAGGGGGAACCGGGTCTTATCCATTGTACAGAGAGGCCCTCAGGATTTGGCAATGGGCTGTATCCACCAGACGCTTTCTGATAGCAACGCACATCCCGGGGTCATCCAACGTGATTGCTGACAGGTTGAGCAGAGCCATCCTGTTGCCCCACGAGTGGTCCCTCAAACCTCAAGTAGCGGAAATGATTTTCCGCAGATGGGGCCAGCCTTGCTGCGACCTATTTGCATCCCCATTGAATGCCAAATGCAGAAGCTACTTTGTCCTACTACCCCCTCTGGGGGGCGCCCCCAGGGACGCACTGGTACACGATTGGCCCCCTGGTCTCCTTTATGCTTTTCCCCCTGTCCCATTAAACCCCAAGTTCTTGCAGAAAGCCAAACGTCTGGAAAGGACCATAATTCTGATAGCCCCATTCTGGCCTCGACAAATCTGGTTTCCCTTTCTTCAAACTCGTCAGGTGGACGAACCGTGGATTCTGGACCCAGTGCCAGACCTGTTGACGCACTTGTCAGGAGTTCCCCACACATCTCTCAAGTCCCTCAAACTGACAGCTTGGCTGCTCTGCTTCCCATCTTAGCCAGGTCAGACTTACTGTCCCCTGCAGGTCAACAGATCATTGTATCTTCCCATAAGCCATCCACGAGGAAGCTATACAATAGCAAATGGAAACGTTTCGCGTACTGGGCCTCGCAACAGGGTATAGATCCATCAGGGGCTCCAGTACACAAGATACTAGAGTTTCTTTCCACACTCTTTCAAGAAGGAGCTTCCACTTCCACGATAAGGGTACAATTGGTGGCTATATCAAATTTTCATGTTGGTCTAGGAGATAATTCTCTCATGTCCCACAGACTTTGCAAAGCTTTTATGAAAGGTACCTTTCACCTACGTTCCCCTTTTCATGATCCAATCGCCCCGTGGAACCTTAACTTGATGTTATCACGGCTCATGTTGCCCCCATTCGAACCAGCCGCCACAACTCTTCTCAAATTTTTATCATGGAATACACTCTTTCTGGTTGCCATCACTTCCGCTCGGAGAGTTTCAGAGTTGCAAGCTTTGTCTGTCCGGTCCCCATACATGATTTTTCACCCAGATAGAGTAACATTGCACACCAATCCATCCTTCCTTCCAAAGATTTGCTCAGTTCAGAATATTAATCAATCTGTTGAGCTACCCACCTTCTTCAAAAATCACTCTAATAAGCTGGAATACATGCTGCACAAATTGGATGTCCACAGGCAGCTGAGATTTTACTTAGACAGGACTAAGGAATACAGAAAATCAGACCAACTATTTGTATCTTATGCTGACCAAAAGAAGGGAGAAGCGGTAGCGAAAGTTACTTTATCCAAATGGCTATCGGACTGTATAAATTTTGTGTATGCAGAATCGAAACAACAGCTCCCCTTTAATCCTAGAGCTCATTCTACAAGGGCAGTTGCTACTTCCTTGGCCCATGCCGCTCGCTTACCATTAGATACCATTTGTGCGGCGGCAACCTGGGCGAAACCACATACCTTTATTAACCACTACAAATTAGATAAAAACTCCAGAGACAGGGTGACGTTTGGTTCCACTGTTCTCAGGAATGTTCTCCCTTGAGCCACCCAGGATAAAGGAGCTAGGGACGCTACCCGTGTGTAAGAACAAACGGCAAGATCGAACAATTTCACATAAAGAAGTTATGTTCTTACCATAACGTTCCATATGAATTGTTCATCTCGCCTTTGTTCTTACATACCCCCCTCCATCCACCGTCCTGCTGTCTGGGAGAACGGGCACGACTTGAGCTGAGTTCAGTCTTCTCTAGATGTGGGTGCTCTTGAGCTTCCTACTGTACTTCAGGTGTGGCATCTTTTCTCCTCTATTTTATTATAGAGTATTAGGCAGTGTGGTTGCATTTCTGTGCGCTAGGGCGCAGTAACTAGTGGGGTTCTTCGAGTGTTAGCAAACTAGATCTGAGAGTTAGCACCAGAGGATCATGGGATAGCACTGTGCCTCAAGCCTTCTCGAAGATGCGTAGCTGGTGATGTGGCCGACTCGGAGCCGAGGATCAACTCCGAACCCGTGTGTAAGAACAAAGGTGAGATGAACAATTCACATGGAACGTTAATTATCCATGGAACATAACTTCTTTTTATATTGGGAGATTGGATATCTATTACATACAGCCTGAAATTTCTTCTTTATGTTATAAAGGTTGTTTATATAGGAATTTCACCATATGAGCTTTTTTCTGAATTTATTCTTGTGGTGGATGGCTGATAGCCACTTCTATGTTCCGTGCAATAATCCCAGTTGTGGTCATATAAAACAGTTGCCACAAAAGATCACCACTCACTGAACTGAAATAAGGTCTTTATTCACATAAAGGTTAAGCGCTTTCACTCGTATAGACGAGCTTCTTCAGAACAACCAGATTTTAAGTTCGCTATATTAGAAACTGTTAAGGCAAACCCTAGAGGTGGAAACATAAAGAATACATTAGCTTACAAGGAATACTGGTGGCAGGTATTTACTGATGCAATGACACTGCCAGGAATAAATGATTATATCACTGTGAAACCTTTGCTGATGTTAAAAAGATGATTTATTATCACACACACAAGGTAAATGTGTATTGTATAATGCATGTATTTTATACATCTTTTCTACAACAGCAATAGTAATGTTTTGATTCTTTAAAGTGCATTTATTTATTAGCCAAGATTAGCTAATAGTGGAGTATTTATATGGTTTTTGCACTGTCTGACATATTTTATGTATTGTTTGTAAATACTAGTTATTCCATAGGATTCTTTTTAAAAGATTATTATTTTTTAAAAAAAACACAATGTTTTTTAAAAAACACATCTTTTAAAAAAACATATATTTTTTTGTTTTATTATGAATAGTGATTAAGTACTGTCGCTTTAAAGGAATGCCGTTTGGCGCCAATTTTAAGTATTTAAATGTGGTTAACAGTTTAATCTGGTTGTTCTGAAGAAGCTCGTGTATACGAGTGAAAGCGCTTAACCTTTATGTGAATAAAGACCTTATTTCAGTTCAGTGAGTGGCGATCTTTTGTGGCAACTGTTTCACACGACCACAACTGGGATTATTGCACGGAACACAGAAGTGGCTATCAGCTGTTTGGCTCCAGCTTTATACGAGTGTCAGCTAGCGTACAGCTTGTATTTTTGGTTCATAGTGGTACTTTATGCTGGTTTCAGTAGTCGACTTGTGGTGGATGGGAACAAACTCCTTGATGCAAGTGTTCTTAAGGGAATAGAATTTATCGGAGTATGCATCAGCACCAAGTACATCATTATTTGGAGAACAACGCAATTTGTAGTTGTAAAGAAGATATTTTAATGGAAGGAGGATTGTTTTGGTATAATTTTGAAATACTTTGATTTTTGGGGGAGTTTCAAAGTGTGATTTAAGCAAGAATTTTACTTGTAGGTAGTTGAAATTTGTATGTTTTGGGGGTGATGATTACTGCTAAGTGGTCAGAATTTGCTAAGGAGTTAAGGACATTTGGGGTTGTACTGGAAGGGAGAAGTTGGTAATGACAGTGATAAGAACATTATCACCTCTGTTGAGAAAGGAGAAGAATTTGATCAGTGGAATTTGCATTAATAAAACCGAGAAATATTTAGTGTACTTGTTTCTAGTTGAATAGGTATGCCCATTTATTGTGGAGTGGTTAAATTCACCCCTAATTTTATTTCATTTGATGGAGAGTTTTTTTATCAGACTTAGATAATAAGTGGGTTTAGAAAGGGACTTAGAAAGGGACTTGTAGTTTGCATTGCTGTAGTAGTCAGTTTTATTGAGATTTACCCAGATCTCTACAAGTTCAATAAAGGTAACATGCATGTTTTGTCCTGAAGACCACAAGATGTGAGTTGAAGTCCATCTCTGGCAATGCAGGAGAGTCTGTTATCCACCTAATCCCAGACACATACATGCTAGATCCCCGTGAAGTGGCAGTAGCTAACTAGCCACTGTTGAAACCACATATTTTATCCTTGAACTTGTATATTATTCTTGACAACAGTAGAGTACTGCTCAGCACTGTTGCATTTCTTCCTTGGAGACATTCAAAGAGAGCTCAGTAGTATGACTGCTCATCTAGTCTAGGTTAGAGCACCTAAGGTCGTTATCTTAAACATGGCCAACCTCAAGGTCACCCTAATTCCTCACTTGCTTATAACTCACTAATTTTCATTTACATTTATTTTATTTTTTATTTATTTATTTAACATTTGTTTACCAGGAAAGTCCGACTGGACACAGGTACATTTTCAGCAGAGGCCCGGAGAGAAAATCTCCAACAGTATGAAAAACAAACAAACACAGGGTTTTCACATCACAGGTCAACAATGAAAGTACACATTGCAAATATAAATAACCAAAATAGATGACACCTTAGCAATTTTAACAAAATTTGTACATCAAAGTGTATATGGTATAATACAAACTAGACTAGCATATATATTAGAAAGCACAGTATGACATTTTTGAGTAAGACTTGAAATGATTTGAGGTAAAAGAGTAAGTATATATAGGGAAGAACAAAGGCATAATAGGATATTACTGTAAATGTACAATTTCTTGGTAACTCTTAAGTTTCCTTTTTCTTCCTCCTTTTGCATGAAGTTTAAATTAAATAAGTTAACTCCATCCACCACACTGTAGTCTCTGATTTATACTCTAACATCCTGTTCATTCTTTCTACTTCTTATTGATGCTTCTATGTTTTGTTTAAAATTGCTATCACTTATCCTTGCCTCTGGCACCTTGTACAGTTTTTGTTGCATGTTTTTATGGAAATATGGCCATTTTGCCTCACCTTACTCCCCCGTTTTATAAAATAATTGCTAAACACTCTGCCAGACATACAGGTACCTTCCTCCTTATCTATGTGCTCTCACTGGCTAGACCTTGAGTTTTTCTCCTGCTAGATTTTCATACTTATGACAGGATTTTGCATTCTTAACTATCTAGCTGGCTGAATAATAATTGTCTGGTTGTCAGTGCATCAGTGCTTTTTGTCTACTAGTCATTTCCTTCTTGATAGTAATAAGATAGTGGGTACTAGGTTGTGGAATTTGATTGGCTGTATATTTTTATGGAGCTTGCTAATTTTTTATTTGATATTTAGATTTAAAGTGTGATGAAATTCAACGGGTGCAGCAGTTAGGAAAAAGTATGGTTCCTGACAAAACAGTGTAGTTATACAAAGTAAAGTTGTTTTGATGTTTACTATTCATTCAACATTTCATTTTTTTTGCTTTTTTATATGTACGTGTGTGTGTGTGTGTGTGTGTGTGTGTGTGTGTGTGTGTGTGTGTATGTGTGTGTTTAGCCAGTGCTGTACTGCAGACATTAATAACATGTCACTTTTCATATTTCTCTGTGAGGGTTTTCACATCACAGTTCCTTAAAACCTCTACTGTTCTGCAAATGGTTAACAGGTGTAACACCACAGCCTTTCACTTTCTATAATCTCTATTAAAAGTATATATTAAAGTAAAAGTAACAATTTGCATCCACATTTCCCCTGCCAACTTTCTGGCTACAACTGAACCATCCTGAAAACAACGGATCATGAGAAATCTGTGACCACAGTCAGAAATATGATTTATCATGGGGTGGCTAAGCCTATTATATTTATTAAAACAAATACGGCTCACTTTTATTGCTCAGTGAGCCTGTTTTTTTTTTCTTTTGCTATCAGGACACAAAGACCCAATATCTAGACTAGTAGGACATGTAGTTAACTCAAAAAGCTTTTTACCATGCATTTGAAATTGTTCAGGTAAAGAATATTCCTGAACTATAGCTGGATCACATGTTGGTATGTGCTGTTCCCCAGAATGGTGATCACCTCACATCAAAGTTGAGGAGAAGAAAAAAAGGCACTTCTCTGAAACTGCAGCAATCTATAGTGAAATCAAAATCTCCACCCCACTGACTGCTTTAGCCATGACAGCAGAAAGCAGCATCACCATTCAAAAAATGGTGGCACTGCATTCCTGCAGCAGTTTGGCACCCATTGATTGTGATCCATAGCAGCTTTTCCCAGAGCAGCTGTCCCTTTTGCCCCACCCTAGTTGTTGCTCTGGGAAGTTCTTTGTTTAGACCAATGTGTCAGCTACAATCAGTGAGAGATGATGCTTCCATTTCCTTCTACACAATAAAGCAGACAGTAAGGAATTTGTCACTTTTGTTTTCATGCATTAAAGTTATTCAACACATTGCTGTATCAGTGCTATGAGTTTCTCTAACTAATTGGAAAAGCTTATGGCATTATGTTTTAAATTTGTATTTCTCTTAATAACTGAATTGGGGCAATGTAAAGAATTATCACTTCCACATTACTGTAAATATGAGTGCTTCAGATCTGATCACAGGTGTGGTGGGAACTGCATTTTTTTGTTATTGAAAATACACGTTCAAGACTTTTAATGTTGGCCTGTGATAAAGAAACTGTCATAGCAGAACAGGAAATTTCCACCAATAGCACCAGAATGAAACTTTTGGCATGTTGTGAGTCCCAAACTCTTTTTTCCAAATTAGGCAGAATACATTGATAGAATGGCCAGATTGACGGAGTTGGATAACCGTATAATCTTATGTGATTTTAATTTACCTCACATCCACTGGAACAATGGTAATTATTCACGTTGTTGAAGAGAAATTTTGTAATTTAATATCTCTAAACATCTTTGTTCAGTTGATGCGTCTGTCCCCCTCTGAAGTAAATGCGAAACCAAACTTAAAAATAAACCCATGTAATGGAACCCAAATATAAACAGGCTGTATAATAAAAGAAAAAAAAAGTTTATTGAATGTAAAAAATAAATTTAATTCTCTATCAAAAATATTTTTGCTAAACTTAACAAGAAGCAAGTTGAAGACAACCATAAAACCTTCTTTAGCTGAGTTAGAACCCTCAGAAACAGTTCTCATTACCTCTCAGAGCGAATAGTAAGCAATACCACATACTCAGACCCAGGAGACATAACCAATCTACTACCAGATAAATTCATCTTTAACTACACACATTCTCAGATCACATACTGGCACCCCCAAAATCATCTAAGAACAAATCTTTAAAGCATTGTGTAGGGCAGCCAAAAACACAGCTTCTTTGGAGCCAGATAACATATCAGGATGCCTACTGACCAACCTGAAACAGGACCTGTCAAATGAGTCTGTTCAATATCAGCATTCAAACAGGCTTTGTGCTGGATGAGTGGAGGGCAGCAACAGTCATCCCCCTGCACAAAGGCAGGGTGTCAGCAGACTCAGGTTAATACAGACACACAAGTGTGACTAGCCTCATCTGTAAGGCTGTGAAAAGATTGGACCCATTTCAGTCACAGCCCAGGGAAAACACAGCAGATATATGACATTATATACAGAGAGAATGACAAAATGTAATCTATATACATATAGTACATACAAAATGAATATTGTAGTTGGCTTGAAGGTATAAAGGGAATAGATAAATGACACTGTATACCCTACTGAAAAAGCACAGTATGTACATCCATTAATTACAGAGTGGCGTCAGAGTAAGGTATGTAGACAGAAGAAATGAATGGAGAGGTTGTTTTATGACCAGAGAGATAGCAGTTGCATTTTCCTAGAGTCTTGAAACATGTTTTTGTTTTATTTTATTTTATTTTTGGTCATTACGGAATTAATAAATAAGGGCATAGGTAACCTACAGCCTCTTGATCCTAGCCAGTTCAGTTTTGTCAAAGGCAGATCCTGCCTTAACCTGTTCGATTTCTTCAAGAGGTTTATTGAAGCAATGGATGAGGGAAAACTGGTACATACCACATATTTAGACCTAGCAAGGACATTCAACACCATGTCACATTTAAGTATAGTTGATAAGTTGATAAAGTCACCCAGCTAAATGTAAACCTCTAAGTAACTCACTGGGTAGCAAACTGGCTCACTAATAGAACCCAAGAATTTAGGGTGGTTGGCTCTACCTCCTCCTCCAAAAGACCTGTCATTAGTGGTGTGCTTAAAGGTAAAGTCTTCGGGCCACTCCTCTTTGCCATTTACTAATTGGATGTCAAAGGTAACTTAAAGAGTCTGTGGGTGACTAAGTTTGCAGAAGACTGTAAATTTGGTGGCATCATAAACTCTTCAGGTGACGCAAAGATTTGCCATGACGGCCTATCCCAGACAAATAACTGGAATCACAACCATGGTCTAAAACTAAACACCAAAAATGTATAATAGGATCCTTCAGCAAGCATGACATCCACTGTAATTATTGTATTGACAACACACCCATGAAAATTGATCCAGTAGTTAGCGATCTGGGAACCTATGCAAACAATGAAGTGCCCTTTAGTTACCATGTATCCTAAGAAAGCCCTTATTCAATGCATAGCTTATTAATAAGGGTTTGGTGTCCAGGTCTAGGGATGTGATCATTACAGTGTATTAGGCACTCATTAGGCCAATCGTGTATAATGCCCCCTTCAGTATGTACCTGTCCAAACACTTGACATAACTTAAATGACCACAATGCTTTCTCATCAAGAAAATCAAGGACTTAAATCTTAGAAGCTAAACACTGACCATCTCAAAGCCGTGTCCCTTTTCTCTGTATTTTACAGGCTACTGAGGAGCGATATCTGCAGTGAATAAGAGTAAATTCATTATAATATCATGAAACTATTTAAATTCTCCATGGTGACATTAATCTTATTCACAGTTATTGAAGACAGACAAAGAATCTTGCTATCTGAAGAAGGCATAACACAATTTCTGCAAAGAATGCTTACAACTACACAAGTAAAAAGCTTAACAATTCCTTAAAATCAACTAAATCAGTTTATGAGCACTAGCTTTGTGAAAGGTGAAGTAGTAAAAAATTAATTTTTTACATGAGTAATAGGAACAAGTGGAAGATAAATGGAATTGGACCAATATTATGTAATGCAAGACTTATGTAAGAGGGATTAGAACTCGCTAGTAAATAAAAAACAGTACTTCTCCTGCAGAGGTAATCTCATTCTATCTCAATCTGGTTTGTTACACAACTGATAACCTTGTGATTGAAGTACAACTATTTTCTGAAGAAATTATATTAAAATCACTATCCAAAATTAGGGATGATAGCAGCCCAGGCCGAGACAACATTCCAGAATGCTTTTTGACTACAGCAGCAGTATACATCAAATCTGGCCTTACTTCTATGTTTAATCTGTTAATAACTACTAGATGTGATGTTGTCAATCTCGCCTTTATTCTTACTTGTGGGTCATATCCAATGCGTTGGATCCATCTCGGCCATTTCTCTAGCTTGAAGTCTTCAGCAAAGCTCGTGGGCCTCATTTTTTTATGCATAATGTAACTCCATAGTTACCTCAGATCTCGTTTGCCACACAGCGAAGAGTTTGAACAGCATAGCTCTGGGCTAAATACTTAGATGTTATAGTGTCCTATCTCACTTTCATTCTTACTGGATGGGTTCGGAGCTGATCCTCGGACGCTTGTATTTTACTGTTAAATAAATCCTGCGTTAAGTTTTCGTGTTCTTGTGCACTTTACTAGCTTTGGAACGTTAATTACAGTTACCTGAAGACTTGTTTACAAGGAGTGTGCACTTATTTTAAAGAAAACACTGATTTTCTTTTTACGGACTTACTGTCTGAAAGAGCTTGCCTTTTGTGTTTTTTTATGTGTTTTTTACACAAGCTCAAAGTCTCTGACTTGGCTCATGGCAGGATAGGTATCCCATCATGCAGTGGTGTAATTCCCCAGATCTCATTTGCCGCTTTACGAGTTCAGATGTTCTGTCCTTGGCCGTGGCTAAGTTCTTTAAAAATGTATATTTTTTCTATATATTTAGGGTTAATATAACTTGTTAGTTGTTTAGGTAGTTGTCCTGTAGTTTAACTGTGTACTGTAGTTATGAGTGCTATTTAATCTTACTACTGTGTCGCTGCTTGCTGGCCATCGTTAGTCACAAGGCCATTTATATCTTTCCCGTCAGATTTTGTAGTGGTGTAGTTTGTAGTTCTTGTAGAATACCTTAGTTAGTGTGTACTTCCCTTTCTGCGTAGATTAGCTCGTTTTAGTTCAAGAGCTAATTACCTGTCTTGTGTCTCTATTGTTGTTGCTCTACTAGGTCCATTTGCGTTAGAGGGCCTAGTGCCCATTTAACTTAGAGGGCAGAGCTGTTCCCTTTGTCCCCTTTTGCTTAATAGAAGTGCTGTTTATTATAGTGTCTGTCTCAAAATTTAAATAGTGTGTGTCTAACTTTTTCTTATAGAGGTGTGAGTAAAGTTTTATTTTTTTGTTGGTACACTAGTGTTGTTTACTTCTTAAAATGTCAAACGAAAGGAGAGAGAAGGAACCTAAGCCTTCAGGGTTTAAAAAGTGCCAGAAATGTTCTCAGAAGATGTCCATCACTGATGGGTATAATATTTGTGTTTATTGTTTGGGGGCCATTCACCTCCAAGAGACTTGCACGTTCTGTCATTCCTTCAACTCCTGTGTTTTACAGGAAAGAAAGAACAAACTGATTCTCAAAGGGCTACTGAAACCTTCCTTTGATGAAGCTCTACAGAGCACTTCTTCTTCAAGTAGGTCCCCTTCTTCAAAAAGTGACAAGACTACAAAACGACATCCCCTGCTTCTTTGGCTCATTTAGAGTCTCCTCAAAAATTGGCTAAGACTTCGGATGCATCGACCTCCTCAGCTCCTCGGTCCTCAGAACCAAGAGAGATCATAGATTTGGACAAATCTAGTCCTTCAGTTCCACTCCCTTCGGAGCCGAAAGAGACTGTTTTTTGGAGCCGGTCCACTGAACTGTTACCGGTCTCCCCTGCCTTGAGATCTCCCATATTGGAGAGATCTTGCTCATTAACCCTCTCCTTTAGGTTCTCTAGGAGCTTATCGGACGATGACGTGGAAAGGGTGGTGCACACACTTTTAAAGTTGCTGGTGCTGGCTAAATTGTTTTTGGCTCCGAACCAACCGGTTTCAGAGCCATCCAAGTCTATTACATCCACGACAATTCCTCCTCCGAGCCAAGCTGGATCTTCGAAGCCAGAATGCCAGGTACCACTTGCTGCAGATTCTTAAGTTCCAAGACCCCTTTAGGAGATTTTGGAACCGGTTCCTGCTTTGACACTCTCGGTGCTGTCTGGGGTGTCTAGGAGCCAAAGTTCCTTCATTGGCTCCGGGTGGGATGTTTGGACCCGAGTTTCTTCGGTTCCGAGTTTACCTCTCAGAATGTCTGCTTGGCTGAGCTCAATTCCTACATCAGCCTCGGAGCTGATCTCTGTGAAACCAGGGATTCCCTGTTTCCTTGGAACTGGAGGTGTCCTCGGAGCCCAGGGGGATCTGCCTTCGAGCTGATGAGGAGTGTGCTATCCCAACCTACAGCTCTACACATAGATATTGATATTCTTCCACCCAAGGCACCAGCATCTGTCTTGGCACCACCCCATCCACAGGACAGCAGAGATTCAGAGCCTCAGGGAACCCCATTGGGCAAACCCCACTCTTCCGAGTCCTCCCCAGAATACCCTTCTGAGGAGGCTCCTTGAAAGAGAACATGCAAGGAGAAGCATATAGACTCCCCTGACGAGTCTATCACCTCTGACACTGACCTCGAGGAGTCAGAAGGGTCCCCATGGTCATCCTCTGAAGATATCTGCTTTGCAGATATCTTAGAGATCCTGAAAGAGAGAGGTGGCTGGAAAACCATCAACCCTTCTGGTGAGGAGTCGGTGTACCTGAAGGCTTTTGGATCTCAACCTTCAGCCTCCTGGGTGTCTCCACCTTTCAACAAGCTGTTGGAGTTGGTTAGTCGAAAGGAGTGGGAGTCACCAGACACTATGAAACCAGTCCCTCAGAGGCCAAATAAGTTCTTGCCGGCCCCTTTAGAAAAGGAATTTCTCATGAAAGGTGTTTCTGTAGATGCTACGGTGGTGGCAGCAGCCACCAAGAAGGAACTTTCTGAAACATCCTCATCTGTCCATCCACCGAACAAGGACTCCTGGACTATGGATAGATATGGGAAACGTGTTTTTTTATCAGTGGCTTTTACACTTTAGATCACTGAACTACCTTACACACTTTATGAGACTACAAAGAGATCTCCTGAAGGAGTTAGGAGATACTCTCCAGGGTTGATTGGCTGCGGGGGTGTCATAAAAGGTCACCTCTCAGCTATCTACCTTAAATTCCATCGTTAACTCCTGCATGAGACTGATATCCTATGCAGCGGATGGAACAAGCAGGGCACTGGGTTCAGGAGTTTCGCTGAGGAGGCACTCCTGGATGCACTTGTGCAACTTTGCGGATCCTTTCAAGTCTACCTTTACCAACGCCCCTTTTGATAGTTCCTCACTTTTTCGACCAAAAGTCAAGGACAGACTCACCAGATGCGAACAGGAAGGGAAAACTCTCTCTGCCGTTGGAGTACATTCTTCCGTACCTTCAAGACCTTACCCTAAAGGTCAAAAGAGTGGAACAATGTGGTTCAAAAGATCCCAGGGAGTTTTTAAAGATGCCCAAGGTGAACCCTTCCCCAGGGGCAGAGGGGGAGGCAATAATGGTAGATGCCATCCTAGAACCAGAGGGGGTCTGCAAAACTAGGGTAACCGTGATTCCTTTTGCGGCCGGCCCTACTAACACTCCTGAAAGCAGGCCTGTCTGCTCTACTCTGGAGGTGGTAGGGGGGTGTTTATCTTTGTACCCAGAAGTCTGACAAGATATCACAAGAGGCAAGTGGGTACAAAACATAATATCCAGAGGCTACTCCATTCCCTTTTGCCATCCTGTCCCATAGATGAAAACAATCCCAGATGTTCCACCCAGTCAAAGGGAACAAGCAACTGTAGAAATTCAAAAGTTGCTACACAAGAGTCATCTAAAAAGTCCCCGCAAACCAAATAGGATTTGGAACTTACTCAAGATTCTTGTTTAGTGCCAAAAAGAACAGGGGACTGGAGACCCATATTGGATCTTAGAAAATTAAACAAATCCATGAAAAAGTCCAAGTTCTGAATGGTGACACTGCAGTCAATTCTTCCCTTTTTAGGGAAAGACGATTGGATGCGCTCAGTAGACCTCCAAGATGTGTACTACCACATAAAAATGGACAGAGCATTAAAGAGTCACTTATGTTTCCGTCTGGGAGCCAGTCATTATCAGTTTCGAGCTCTGTCCTTTGGTCTCACTACAGCCCCTAGAGTATTCACCAAATGCATGGCAGTGGTCACGGTTCATTTGAGACATCTGGGATTCCAAGGGTTTCCGTACCTAGATGACTGGCTCCTAACTACCACCACCAAGCATCTGCTTCAGCAGGTGAGAGACACCACTCTTCAAACTTGTTCTCGGTTAGGGATTGCAGTCAATTTACAAAAATCTGCCTTGTTGCCCTGTCAACATATTACATTCATAGGCAGAGATTTTGACACCATCTCCATGATGGCACAACTACCTCCCGACAGGGTTTCTTTTCTCAGACAACAAATAGCCAACCTTCTACCCAGAAACAAAGTGAAGACAAAGAAGATTTTGACAGTTCTAGGAACCATGGCCTCAACGATCACCTTAGTTCCCCTAGTCAGAATCATCTTCAGTGACTCCTATTTGCTCAGTGGGCATTTTAAGAACTTCCCATGTCTCACCAAGTCAAAATTACAGAATCATGCAAGAGAGAGATCTCCTATGGTGTCTTCGGTCTGACCATGTGACCATCGGATGACCTTTTGTGCCACAACAGCCTGTAGCTACGGTGATCACGGACACCTCCCAGATAGGGTGGGAGCATTATCTGGGAAGGACAGTCCAAGGCACATGGCAACAACACAAGGCTCATTTGCACATCAGTGTTGTAGAGATGAGAGCAATGGTTCTAGCATTGCAGGGACTCCAGGGCTCTCTTCCACTAGGAATGATTGCAATCCAGTCTGACAACATGTCGGTAGTCCTGTACATAAACAGACAAGGAGGAACCAGATCATATCCCCTTTGTTGAGAGGCACTGAGAGTATGCCAATGGACAATCTCTTCCCAATGGTTTCTAGTGGCAACACACATCCCTGGGAAATCCATCATGATAGCCGACAAGCTCAGCAGGGCGATATTAATGCCTCACGAGTGGTCTCTAAACCAAAACATAGTGGAGAAGATTTTCCAAAAATGGGGTCAGCCTTGCTGCGATCTCTGTGCCACTCCCATAAATACCAAATGCAGCAGCTACTTTGCCCTAATCCCCCCCCTCTGGGGAAGACACCGAGAGATGCACTTGTTCACGAGTGGCCCTTGGGACGTTTGTACGCATTTCCTCCCTTTCCTCTCATACCCAAAGTAATTCAGAAAGCAGAATCCTTGGGAAGCAGGCTGATTCTCATTGCCCCTTACTGGCCTTGTCAGACTTGGTTCCTCTTTCTCTGGCCTCACCTACAGGAGAAACCATGGGTTCTGGATCCAGTTCTAGACCTTCTGACTCATATGTAAGGAACTCTCCATCCTGCTCTTCAAACCCTCAGTTTGACAGCATGGCTGCTCCACTTCCATACTTAGTCAAGCTTCAGGACTTCACACTAGCAGTAAAACACATTTTGGTATCCTCTCACAAGGCTTCTACCAGAAAGTTATAGTCTAGTAAATGGAAGAGGTTCTCCTACTTAGCACAAGCAAGAAACATTGATCCCTTCTCTGCCCCAATCAGTACAGTTTTGGAATTTCTTGTGAAACTTTTCCAGCAAAGCTCTGCTGCAACTACAGTAAAAGTCCAACTAGCTGCAATTTCTAATTTCCACATTGGTGAATATACTCTAAGCTGATGTCACACAAATTGTGTAAAGCATTTTTAAAAGGCAATTGTTTATTGAGGCCTCTCATAAAAGAACCTCTCTCACCATAGGATTTTAATTTTGTTCTGACTCACCTAACATTACCTCCTTTCGAGCCCTCATCATCTTGTGATCTCAAATTCCTCTCTTTGAAAACTGTTCTCCTAGTAGCCATTACATCTGCAAGACGAGTTTCGAGCTGCAAGCTCTATCAATCAAGCCACCATATTTTATTTTCCATAAGGACAGAGTATCTCTACAAACTAATCCGTCCTTCTTGCCAAAAGTTTGTTCCCAGACCAATCTAAACCAGTCTATTGAGCTCCCAGTCTTTTATCCCAGTCACAGCAATAAGACAGAGTACAAACTTCACCAACTGGATGTGCATAGAGAACTTAGGTTTTATCTGCATAGAACTAAAGATTTCAGGAAAAGAGATCAATTGTTTATCTTCTTTTCCGAAGCTAAAAAGGGCATGCCAGTTTCAAAAACTATGCTTTCAAATTGGCTCTCAAATTGCATTACCTTTACATACACCTTGAATAACAGGAAATTACCATTCAGAGTTAGAAGCCATTCGACCAGAGCATTAGCAACATCCTCTGCTTACCTAACCAGATTGTCAATGGACAGTATTTGTGCCGCTGCTACGTGGGCAAGTCCCCATATGTTCATTACTCATTACAAAGTTGATTTGGCCTCCTAGGACAGGGCTTCCTTTGGCTCCACAGTGCTCAAAGGTATACTCCCATGAGCCACCCAGGGAAATGGTGCTAGGGATGATGTCCCATCCAGTAAGAATGAAGGTGAGATAGGACAACGTAACATAAAGAAGTTATGTACCCACCATAACGTTCCATGTTTGTTGTCTATATCGCCCTTCATTCTTATGATCCTCCCACCTTCCCCCAGCCAAGGACTCCTAGAGAGCCCAGATGAGAGATCTCTCTTCTTTAGTAAAGGAGCTCCTTCGAATTTCCTTGTTATTTCTATTCCTGATGTCACAGTATTAATTTAGACACATTATTATGATTGGTAGCAAACAAGATCTAGGGAATTACACCACTGCATGATGGGATACCTATCCTGCCATGAACCAAGTCAGAGACTTCGAGCTAGTGTATTTGGCTGAGTTGGAGCTGAGGATCGTCTCCAAACCCATCCAGTAAGAATTAAGGGCGAGATGGACAACAAACATGGAACGTCATAGTGAGTACATAACTTCTTTTTTTTATCTAGCATATTTAGTATAATATTACCTTCTTCCTTTCTTCTACTTCTAAAAATAACTAAATTAGTTTCTGATTTATTTCTTTACCCTATTTTTCCCCTTATTTGAAGTCCGTTTTAGTTAGAGGGTGTCTAAGGAACGGCCGTTTTTAAGTTAGAGGACTTGCTGTGCAAGATTGGAAGTGACTGTTTGTTTTTGTCTTTCCCTCCTTCTTCCTTAGTCATGTTGCAAAGACATGAAGGTAAGCCCTTGGACTTCAAAAAATGTGAAAAATGTGGTAAGAAGATGCCCCTTAGTGATTCACACATCTTATTTGTGTATTGTTTGGGGCATCTTCATCTGCAAGAGTCTTGTTCCATTTGCCACAATTTCAACCAGTGGGCAGTAATGGAACTTAAAAATATTTTGAAAGGCCTTTTGAAGTTGCCTTTCTCTGAGGCTCTAGCTCCCGAATCTTCTGACAAACCTATCAAAAGACCTTCATTGGAGCTGAGATCCTCATCAAAGCCGAAGCAGAAGACTCCAAAGTTAACTGATCCATAGGTTCTATTGGTCCAGACATCTCCTCCTGGTTCCAAAACTTACTCGGAGTGGGGAATTTCATTGGTGCCAACTACTACAATGGACCATAGACATAGGAGACAATCGCTCTCTATTGAAAATGTTTCTTTTTGGTTCCCTTCTCCACTACGAGCTAGATCAAGGTCACCTACCCTGCTTACTAGGTCTGCCAGGAGTTTATCTGATGAAGACGTGGATAAGGTGATAGAGAGACTTTTGAAAACACCTGATTTGGCCAAACTACTGTTAGATCTAAGCCCAAAGGAATCGGGTCAGACTGAAGCCCCATCTTCTGTTGCAGTTCCTCCTCTGATCCGTCCCCCTGCTTCGGAGACGGAAGATTCTGATATCCAGGTTGTGTCTGTGTCAGTTCCAGGACTCATACCTTCTTTGTATCTGATATCTGCCTTGAGTGTCTCTATGCCTTCGGAGCAGGAGACCTCTAAGAGCCAACACTCCCCTGTTGGGTCGGCAGAGACCTTTCGAATCTCATCTTATCCAGCTATGCCTCTGGGGGCCTCAGCACAGGTGGGTTTGACTCCTACCTGTACTTTGGAGCTGCTCTTTTCTGCTGTAGAGATTCCTTTGGCTTCAATAATTTGTTTGTCAGATCTTGGGAGTTCAGAGCAGACAGGGACTGCCTTCGAGGCAATGAGGAGAGCTTTGACTACTTCGCAGTCTGAGACATGATCTACTTCAGATCTTCCTCCCTCTTCAGTTGGGGTGTCTTTGTCTTCTCACGTGCCCTCTCCATAGGTCCACAGAGACGTTAGGCCTCAGGATATACCTCAGGGTACTGCCCCCTCTTCCAAAACTGAAGAGATCCCTCAGAAGAGGACATGCAAGAGGAAGCATCTTGGCTCCCTGGAGGAGTCTATCACATCTGACACCAACCTCGATGAAGCAGAAGGGTCCCCTCCTGAAGATGTCTTCTTTGGAGACATCCTAGAAATCTTAAAACAGAGAGGTGATTGGCAGTCCTTCACCCCTTCAGCTGAGGAGTCAGTCTTTCTAAAGACCTTTGCATCTCACACATCAACTTCTTGGGTGATATATTACTGCCCCAAAAGAAAAACGTTTTTCAACAAAGGGTGTAGGGGTTGATGCCACGGTCATGGTGGCAGCCACTAAGAAGGAACTCTCTGAAATAAGTTCCTCTATACATCCTTCTAATAAGGACTCTACGGCTATGGATAGGTATGGGAAGTGTGTTTTCTCATCATTGACCTTTGCCTTGTGGTCTCTGAATTACGATACCCACTTCAGTAGATTGCAGAGGGACCTGATTAAAGAATTATCAGACTTCCTTCAAGGAGCAGATAAAATTAATGCTCAGCTTGCCACCTTGAATTCAGTTGTCAACTTGTCCATGAGACATATTTCTTATGCACCAGGTGGAACAAGTAGGGCAGAAAGCTCAGATATCTTTCTTAGGAGGCAGGCCTGGATGTGCCTTTGTGATTTCGCAGAGCCCTTCAAGTCTTCCTTCATTAACTCCCCTTTTGATGTTTCCTCCCTTTTTGGGCCTAAAGTGAAGGACGTGCTCACCAGGTGTGAACAAGAGAGCAGGACCTTATCTGCCATTGGAGTGTGTTTTTCCACTCCTACTAGACCTTTTCCAAAGGATCAAAAAGGTAGTGGGAAAACGTGGTTCAGAAAATCTCAAAGGTCTTACCAGGACACACAAGGAGGTGATGGTTCCCCAAGAGGCAGAGGAGGGAACAATAATGGAAGACACTGCCCTTGCAGCAGAGGAGGCCCGCAAAACCAGGGCTCCAGAGAATCATTCTTTGGGAGACCCTTCCAGCACTACTGAAGGAATGCCGGATTGCTCACCTCTGGTGGCAGATGGGGGTTGATTGCCTCTGCACCAAGAAACCTGGCTAAAGATAACAAATGGCAAATGGGTGCAGGACATAATATCCATAGGATATATCATTCACTTCTCCTTTCCTATCCCCATAAACAAAGCAGTTCCAGATGTTCCACCCACTCAAAAGGAACAAGCAATAATAGAAATCCAAAAGTTGCTAAGAAAAAGAGTCATCCAAGAAGTCCCCGCAGACCAGAGAGGATCTGGAACTTACTCAAGATTCTTTTTAGTTCAGAGGAGGACAGGGGACTGGAGGCCCATTTTGGATCTCCGCAATCTAAACAAATCGGTAAAAAAGGCCAAGTTCCAGCTGGTGACACTGCAGTCAATACTTCCATTCCTGGAAAAAGAAAATTGGATGCGCTGTATAGACCTTCAGGACACATACTACCATATTCAAATGGAAAAGCAGTCCAGGAAGTTCTTGAACTTCTGGCTAGGAGCCAGTCACTTCCATTTTTGAGTCTGCTCTTTGGTCTCACTACAGCCCCCAGCGTGTTCACCAAATGTATGGGAGTAGTAGAGGCTCACCTGAGACGCAAAGGATTCTGTGTGTTTCCATACCTGGATGACTGGCTCATAACCATCCTGACCAGACATCATTTACTCCAGTCAAGGAATTATGTTCTTCAACTCTGCTCCTCTCCAGGCATTACCATGAATTATGAAAAATCTGTGCTAGAGCCATCTCAGTGTTTAGTGTTCATAGGAGCAGAGATAAACACTACCACTCTAATAGCAAAGCTTCCACAGGACAGAGTAGACGACCGCCGTCATTTTGTCAGAATACTAATAAAGAAGTCAAAAGCCACCACAAAACTAGTTCTCCAGTTCCTAGGGAAAATGGCTACATCGATCGTACTATTTCCTCTAGCTCGCCTTCACATGTGGATTCTCCAGTGGTTGCTTTTTGCACAATGGTCAGTCTTGGGATTCCAGTGTCCCACAAGATTATGATAACCAATGTTTGCAGAAGAGATCTTCAATGGTGTATTCATTCAACATTAGTGCCTCAGGGCTGTCTGTTCATTCCTCCTCAACCTCTGGCCATGGTGGCCATGGACACTTCCCAGTTGGAGGGGGGGGCATTTTCTCGGGAAGACAGTTCAAGGCATCTGCAAGAACACGAGGCTCATCTGCATATAAATGTCCTAGAGATGAGGGTAGTGCTTTTAGCTTTTCAAGCATTCCAGGACTCTCTTCCTCTGGGAACAATAGCAATCCAGTCAGACAATATATCCGTAGTGTGGTATATAAACAAACGGGTGAACCAGATCATACCCACTTTGTCGAGAAGCTCTCAGGGTCTGACACTGAGCGATAGTCTCTAACCGCTTTCAGATAGCAATGCACATCCAGGGGAAATCCAACGTCATTGCAGACAAGCTGAGCAGAGCCATTCTATGGTCGCACGAGTGGTCCCACAATCAGAAAGTTTCGAGAGTGATCTTCCGGAAATGGGGCCAGCCTTGCTGCAACCTCTTTGCATCTCCCAACAATGCCAAATGCAGCAACAGCTTCACCCTTATCCCTCTTGCAGAGGAGTCACCAAAGGATGTACTTGTTCACGATTGGCCCCAGGACTTCTTTACACTTTTCCCCCAATTCCACTAATCCCAAAGTTTCTGCAAAAAGCAAGTCTTTTGGAGACAACTACTATCCTAATTGCTCCCTACTGGCCTCGTCAAATCTGGTTCTCTTTTCTTCAGCCTCATCTTTGAAATGAACCCTGGATTCTGCACCCAGTTCTGGGCCTTCTGACACATCCATCAGGAATGGTTCATCCCGACCTAGACACCCTAAAAGCCGACAACTTGGCTGCTCCGTTTCCCCAAATTGACAGGTTTCCATCCTTCATCCCCAGTCAAGCATATTATACTATCGTCTCATAAAACATCTACTCAAAAACTTTGCAAAGGCAAATGGAGGAGGTTTGTTGTATGGGAAAACCATAATAGAATCGATCCTTTTACAGCACCAGTTCACTCTGTTTTACAGTTTCTATCAGAGATCTTTTCTGGTGGAGCAGTGGCAGCTACAGTTAAAAGTTTCACTAGCTGCAATTTCTAATTTTAAAATAGGAGAAAATGATCGTCCTATCATGTCACACAGATTTTACAAAGCATTTTTGAGGGACACTGTTATGTTAAGACCTCCATATAAGCATCTAATGCCCCCTTGGGATCTTAATTTCATTTTAGCTCATATCATTTTTCCCCCTTTTGAACCTTCGGCTACATGTGACTTGAAATGTCTTTCCTAGAACATTCTCTTTTTGGTGGCTATTACTTCAGCCAGAAGAGTATCAGAGTTGCAGGCCTTGCCCACAAAGCCTCCATGTCTAGTCTTCCACAAAGACAGAGTGTCATTACGCACTAACCCATCCTTTCTACCCAAGGGTGTGACAGAGCATACCCTTAACCAATCTATAGACCTTCCGGTTTTCTTACTCAACTTCCAAAATAAAGGAGAGCATTCCTTGCATTTCCTATATGTTCATAGACTGTTATGTTTATATTTACACAGAACTTCAGAAATAGGAAAATCAGAGCAGCTCTTTGTCTCTTATTCTGGTACAAAAAACGGTCAACCACTTTCAAAAGTCACTTTATCTAGATGGCTAACATTATGCATATCCTACATTTTAGAATTCAAACAATAGAGTTCTCTCAAAGGTGGTTAAAGCTCATTCCACTAGATCTGTGTCCACATCTGCAGCTTTTCAGGCTAGATTACCACTGGATAATATCTGTGCTGTGGCTACTTGGGCAAAACCTCATACCTTTATTGCTCATTACAAAGTGGGTTTGGCCTCTAGGAGTAGAGCCTCCTTTGGTTCTGTTGTTCTAAGGAATATTCTCCCATGAGCCACTCGAGAGTTTAGTTGCTTGAGATGCGGTCCCACAAGTGAGAATAAAGGAGAGATTTACAGCATCACATAAAGAAGTTATGTTCTTACCATAATGTTCCATGTGTGTTGCCCCATCTTGTACTTTATTCTCACAACCCTCCCTCCTTGTCCCCTGCCTATACTCCTGGTAGACTGAATAACACATTTGGTATTCAGCAGGACCATATAGCCTCAGAGAATTTACTTTCTCAGCCTGATATTAATTCATGGTCCTATGTATGGGCATAGATATACACTCTCATATATATCTAGAAGCTGCCACTGTACAAGTTCTTCTCCTGTGTGTTGCTTGGGGCAAACAAGATCTGAGGTAATTATGGGATTGTATTATGGGTAAAGAATGAAGCCCATGAGCTTTGCTGAAGATCTTGAGCTGGAGAAATGGCCAAGATGGATCCAACGCATCGGATCTGACCCATAGGTGAGAATAAAGGACGAGATGGACAAAACACATGGAACGTTATGGTATGAACATAACTTCTTTTTTTGTTCCAGAGACATGAAGGGTGTATAATGTTGTACCAGTCTATGTTATGGGGGTGTGTGTGCAGCTAACAATATAACTAATTATAGACCCATCAGCATGACCTCCTTGTTATGTAAATATAAAGTTTTGAAAGATGCCTTTGGGTGGTCATGGGGGCACAAAATGGACTAAAGCAATGGTGGTATCCCCCTGAAGAGGTCTGGTTGGGACTTGTCCTATTTAAAATTGTATTATCTTTCATTTCAACATGCAGGTCATACTGCATATCAGAATATACAGACAGTATTAAAACAGAGGTCCCAGTTTCCAGTAATAATGAAGAATATGACTTTAACAGTTTTCTAGTTATGGTGATCAGTTGGTTGAGGATTATTCAGATAAACATGAATCAGGACAAATGTGTACTTTTGCATTTTTAGAAATCTCCCCTCATGTTGAAAGTCTACATGGGTAACTTAGAACTAAAAGTACTAAAAAATATATAAAGATATTGATGTTAGAATAAGTGACACATTAAACTGTAAAGCCCAGCTCAGTTTTAAGAAATTCATGAGGACTTCCAAGACTACTGCACACTGATTAACAACTTAAACTTTAATTTTTTTAACTTAGAGATATGGGCTAGTAGTTCTACTACATTTAGAAACATTGAGTTACTCACTAGTAAGTACACTTCTTGGATGCCAGCAAAGAAGAAACTTAGAAAGCCTGAAGGAAAATCAACTAGAAAAGGTAAAGAGAAAAAACTGACTCAGAAAAATCCTGCAGGCATTCAGTAATAAGCAGTTCAACTTCCAGATTTGGTAAAGAGAAGGCTTCCAGTAATTTAGCAAACAAATAAATCAGATGTGGTTAGAGCTGATTAAATAAATGAAACATTGAAGGAGTGTATCAACTCAAATAGCAAAAAGCTGGAAAAATGGAAGAAGCTTTAAATAGCTATTCAGATGAACTGATAAAACTGCAAAAATCAGAGGATGAAATGAAGAAAAGGCTGGCTTATACAAGACTGCTCAAGAAGACCTGTTTCAAAAAATGGTGGAGTTAAATGACATAGCACACAGAAAAAAACATATGTTCTGCTGGGCCAAAGAAACTGGAAGGAAAATGACTATATTATTTTTTTGAAAGCACAAATAAGCAAGTGGACTGATGTTCCACAGCAAGATTTGATGTGATAGTGTTCAGTCTTTGTTCTTCCTCTTGCAAGCTCTGCATCGAGAAGAAGCTCGAGACAATCTAATACCCACAATCCCCTCTGCCTTTACCTCAGATCTAGTTTCATCGTTGGGAGCTAGCTCGAGAGTTTCTAAGCTAAGATATAACTTTATTTGTTATATTTTATTAGGATTCTATTCTATTTGATGTTTTTCAGTGTTAACTGTATGATTGTGTTGTGGTTTTGTTAATTTATTGGTACCGTTAACTATAATTATCGGTTAAATATTTGTCGGGGCCTACACCCTTCATTTTTTACCTAGTTAAGGAAAATTTTACCGGATTTGACAATTTTCATCGGTTTTGACTAACTATCGGATTTGACTGTTTTTACTGGATTTGTCTTCCCTATAATGTCTGAGAAGGTAAAGTCTGGTTTCAAGCGTTGTCAGTGTGGCCAGAAAATGTCGGTCACTGACAACCATAGTTCCCTACTGCCTTGGCCCTCTCCACTTACAAGAGGATTGCTCCATCTGTCACTCTTTTAGTGGGAGGGTCATGACAGATAGGCGCAGGAAACTAATGGACAGAGGTCTATTGAAACCTGCTTTCCAAGAGGCTCTGGATGCTTCTGACCAGGCATCAAGTCCTCTAAGGAGTCAAAGAAGCCTAAGTCATCGGCGCTCTTCTTCAAAGGTTAGATCACCGGTTCCACAGACTTGTGTTCAACTGGTATCGGTTCCTGAGCCTCGAGTCTTGGAACCGTGATGGAGCTCCCCTTCGACCTTATTGAGGTCGGGTTCCTTCTTCCTCCAAACGATGTCGATGTGGATCGCGTTTGCAGAAGTTATTGGAGCATTCGGTTTCCACCCAGTTGGTGTCGAAACTTGAAGGCCTCCCTGTATCTCCATCCATTCCCCCTCCGAGACCTTCAGTCTTTGGAGCCGGAAGAGGCTGATCTACTGATTGTGGAGCCCTCGGGTCCAGAACCGCCCTTTCGGTCTGTTCCTCAAGTCTCGGAGCCGACGGTCTGTCCTTGGTTCGGGGCGGAGAGTGAACCCGCGTGGTTCAGTTCGACGTGCCTGTGTCGGGATTCTTCCCATTTCTTCGAACCGGGGACTCTTCGATGCGGGACCCGGGAGCTCGACCTGATGAGGAAGGTGTTGTCTACCCAGACAACCACATCAGTGGAAGCAGTCTCTCCTCCCCATAAAGGGCCTTTGTCTTCATCTGCACCCACGGCCACATCCAAGCGTCGGGCACCAGTGTCTCAGCCACCCCTGGAGGGTGCCCCCTCTTCCTCCGAGGCTTCTTGGGATGTTCCCACGAGGAAGTCCCTAGGAAGAGATTGTGTAAGAGGAGACACTTGGATTCTCCACAGGAATCCTTGACATCTGATACTGACTTAGATGAGTCAGAGGGTCCCCTAAGTCACCTTCAGAAGATGTCTCTTTTCGGACATATTGGAGATCCTGAAGCAGAGAGGTGACTGGCAGTCCCTTCCCCTTCTGAGGATGAGTCAGTTCTGCTGAAGGCATTTGGTGCTCGCCTTCCTCCTCCTAACTAATGGAACTAATTGCTCAAGGGCGGGAGGCTCCTGACACAGTGGAACCTGTTCCAAGGAAACCTAACAAATACATCACAGCACCTCAGGATAAGTCCTACCTTACAAAAGGAGTTCCAGTAGGTGGCAGCAGCCAAAAGGAGATGTCGGAGTCTTCGCCTGTCCATCCTCCTAATAAAGACTCTAGGACGATGGATAGATACTTTTAGTTCAGCTTTTCCATGCGGTCCCTGAACTATTTGACCCATTTTACACGTCTACAGAGGGATCTAGTCAAAGAGTTGGGAGATACCTCCAGGGTGCTGCAGATGCAGCTGTCTCAGAGAAAGTGACAGCGCAACTTAATACCCTAACATCGATTGTTAACTCGTCCATGAGGCTGATTTCCCGCGCAGCGAAGGTTCGAGTAGGGCAGCAGCTTCAGCGATTGCTCTTCGTAGACAATCCTGGATGCGCCTATGCGAAGCCTTCAAGTCTTCCTTTACAAACGCCCCATTTGACGGTGCCACTCTCTTTGGCCCCAAGGTAAAGGAGACCCTTACCCGTGTGAACAAGAAGGAAAGACTCTGTCTGCTGTCGGAGTCCGTTTTCCACCCCAACCAGACCGTACCCCAAAGGGCAACGCTGGAAAAATGTGGTTTCAAAACCCCAAGGATCTTTCTCAGGCACACAGGGCGTGCCCCTCTAGAGGCAGAGGAGGGGCAGAGGTGGAAGACGCCCTGGCAGCAGAGGGGTCCGCAACATCAAGGTGACAGGGAAACACCCTGGTAAACCTTTCCAGCACTCCTGAGAGGAGGCCCGACTGTCCTGCTCTGGAGGCAGTCGGGGTCGCTAGCTTTATACCCTCCGGCCTGGCAAAATATAACTACAGACAAGTGGGTAAAAGCGTGGTTACCAGAGGTTACAACATACCCTTCCTATCCCATCCCATCCCAAAGAAAAGACTCCCAGATGTACCGCCCCATCTGAGAGCCAGCAGCTATAGAAATTTCAAAGCTGCTAGAAAAAGAGTCATCCAACCAGTCCCAGCGGACCAGCAAGGATTCGGGACTTACTCAAGGTTCTTTTTAGTTCCAAAGAAAACAGGGGACTGGAGGCCCATTCTAGACCTAAGCTACCTCAATACTTTCGTCAGGAAAGAAAAGTTCGAATGGTCACGCTTCAATCGATCCTTCCATTCTTACAGAAGGACGAGTGGATGTGCTCAATAGATCTAGAGGATGCATACTACCACATCAAAATGGCCAGGGCATCCAGAGATCATTTGCACTTCCGGCTGGGAGCCAGTCACTTTCAATTTCGAGCCCTGCCCTTTGGTCTGACCTCAGCCCCAGGGTCTTCACCAAATGCATGGCAGTGGTAGCGTCTCACTTGAGACGCCAGGATTCCAGGTGTTTCCGCTTCTGGACGACTGGCTCCTTTCGCCACCACCCGGCCAACTACTGCAGGCCAGAGACTTTGTTCTTCAACTGTGTGTTCACCTAGGGATCTCCGTAAACTTGAAAATCCTTACTTCAGCCATCACAAAATATCTTGTTCATAGGAGCAGAATTAAACACACGTCAGTTGATTCTGAGGCTTCCCCAGAAAGGATATTATCACTTCAGACTCATATAATGCCTTCTACTCTTGTCAAGGAAATCTCCTGCAAAACTAGTACTGAAGGTGTTGGGCCTCATGTCAGCCTCCCTTATTGCAATTCCCTGGGAAGGCTGCACATGAGAGTCCTACAATGGCTACTGTTTGCACAATGGTCGTTCAACAACTACCTCTAACACACGAGATTCTTATAACAAAGACATGCAAAACAGATCTAAACTGGTGGCTTCAAACGTAACCTTTCCAAGGGAGGCCGCTTGTGCTACCCACGCCACAGTTACGGTGACCACGGACGCTTCCCTGATAGGGTGGGGGGCATCTTTCAGGGACAGACAGTCCAAGGCGAATGGACCAATTTGGAGTACAATCTGCACATCAATGTTCTAGAGTTGAGGGCAGTGTTTCTAGCAACACTTTGCTCCCCTTCTTCCTCTAGGGACTATTGCAGTTCAGACGGACAACATGTCTGTAGTCTGGTACATAAACAAGCAAGGGAACCAAGTCCTATCAACTATGCAGAGGCCATGAGAATTTGGCAGTGGGCGGAGTCCATGGGTCGCTTTCTAGCAACGCACATCCCGGGTCATCCAACGCCATAGCCGACAGGCTGAGCAGAGCAATTCTGTTACCGCAGTGGTCCCTAAAACAGTCAGTGGCGAAAAGGATTTTTCGCACATGGGGCCAGCCTTCCTTCCAATGAATGCCAAATGCAGGAGCTACTTTGCCTATTTACCCTCCAGGGAAGTCCCATTTCCTCCATTTCCTCTGATATCAAAGTTTCTCCAGAAAGCCAGGAACCTACACAGGACGATAATCCTCATTGCTCCATTCTGGCCTCGTCAAATTTGGTTTCCCTTCCTGAAGATACACTGCATTCGGGGACCCTGGATTCTGGACCCAGAGCCAGATCTATTGACTCACTCGTCAGGGTTCCCCATCCCCCGCCCCGTCACTCCATCTAGCAGCTTGGCTGCTCCAGTTCCCAACTTAGCCAGGTCTGATCTTTTGTCACCAGCAGTCCAGGATATATTGGTGGCTTCGCATAAAGCTTCCACTACTAAAACATATACTAGCAAATGGAAGCGATTTGTATTCTGGGCTTAATACACACCATGTGGATCCTTTTATAGCTCCTTTGAATAAGATATTAGAGTTCTTAACGGACTTATTTCATCAGGGTGCTTCTCCTGCTACTCTAAGAGTTCAATTGGCTGCCATTTCAATTTCCATGTGGAAGAATGTGGAGCTCCTGTTATGGCTCACAGACTTTGTAAAGCCTTTTAAAAGGAGTTTTTCATATTAGACCAGTCAGATCTCCGCGTCACCTTGGAGTCTAAATTTATTGTTATCTAAATTAGTGTTGCCCCCTTTTGTACCGCCCTCTTCTTGCCCATTAAAATTTTTGCCCTAGATAACTCTCTTGCTGTTACCCTTTACTTCCGCTAGGCGAGTATCTGAACTTCAGCCTCTCTCCATCAAGCACCCTTATTTGATCTTTCACTCTGACAGAGTTTCTCTTGGAAGCAATTCATCCTTCCTCCCTAAAGTGTGTTCTATTAACAATATTAATCAGTCCATTGAATTACCCACTTTCTTCAAAAACCACTCCAACAAAATGGAGTATATGTTACACAAATTGGATGTTCACAGACAGCTAAGATTTTATTTGGATAGAACAAAAGATCACAGAAAACAGATCAACTCTTTGTGGCTTTTGCTGATAGCAGGAAAGGACTTGCAGTTACCAAAAGAACTCTTTCTAAATGGTTAACGGATTGTATAATCTATGTCTACGATTCTTCATATCAACCCCTTTTACACAAACCCAAAGGACATTCCACAAGGTCAGTGTCTTTGGCTCATGCAGCTCGCCTACCACTGGGCGCTATTTGTGCGGCTGCTACTTGGTCTAGCCCACATACATTTATTTCTCATTATAAAGTAGACAAGGTTTCTAGGGACAGGGCAACCTTTGGTTCCACTGTGCTCAAGAACGCCCTCCCGTGAGTTCCTCAGGATCAAGGAGCTAGGACGCTACCCATGTGTAAGAACAAACGGCGAGATTGAACACTATCACATATAGAAGTTATGTCCTTACCATAAGGCTCGATGTGGAGTGTTCATCTCGCCTTTGTTCTCCCACCCTTAGGAAGAACGTTCTTTGATGCCTGGCCAGGAGCATTCTGCTACTGTTACGATATTGTGTACATAGTTGGCATATATATATATATATATATATATATATGTGTCTGTTTAGATATATATATAGTTATCTGTAGATTCTTTCTATACATATGTGTATAAGCATGAATGTGCTATTCTGTAGATTGGTTTGAACTAGATCTGAGGTAAAGGCAGAGGGTTGTGGGTATTAGATTGTCTGCAGAGCTTGCAAGAGGCCGGCACGGAGCCGAGGATCGGCTCCGAACCCATGTGTAAGAACAAAGGCGAGATGAACACTCCACATGGAACGTTATGGTAAGGACATAACTTCTATTTAACTGAAATGGCACATTGTGTGTATGCTCCATACCTGTCCATGAGAAAGCAATCAAGACCTGTGTTAGTAAAGATGCAATCATACCAGCAGAAAGAGTTGATCTTGATAAAACTGTGTCAGAAGGACAAAGTACTAAAAAATGTAGACAACAGAGCATTTGTGGAAAATGGTTATGCAATGTACACCAGACAGAGGAGAAGCAAATGTATCCCAACAGTCAGGGAATATCGAAAGTTAGGTGTGAGATTTAACTGTCTTCAGAATACTTTTTTCCTGTAGTTTCAAAGTCATTTTTGATGAAGAATAGGATAAGGGGGGATACAAAAGTTTGTCCAAAAATGAGCTCTCAGACAGAGGGGAACTCTGCTTCTTATTCTTTTCATAATAAAGCTCCTAGAGAGATGTTGCCAGTGACATTTTTCCCAATGTTCCAAAGCAAAATGCTTGAGAGACAGAAAAAATGCAGGCATTGACAAGAAGAATCTGGAGCACTTTGAACATGAACATGAATCTTGGAAATGCAGATGAACAGGAAAGGACCAGCATCACTGAAATTAGTGAATAAATGTAAGACTATAAAGTATCAGTCATATTTGTGAAATATGGTTTTACAAGAAAAAGTGGTTGAGAAAGATTGGACTTTTGTTGACTTTGCTAATCTTGTGGGTGGGGCTGAAAGGCATATATTCCACTTTATGTCATTGATGATTGGAAGGACACTAAAGGGAGAGAAAAGAAGAAAAGAAAAATAGTTAATGTAAGTAAAACAATTTTTATATAAAACATTCTGTGATATAAATTGCATGTTATATAGTAAAGCATTTTCACTGATTGTTAATTGTGATAAAGATACTAAAGTAAATAGGATTATTTTTATTTTTAGTTTTAAGAAATGTAAGTATTACAATATAAAGGGAGAAAAAAATCTGGACAAAAGAATGTTCAGGTTAATATGCTACAGTCTTGGGCTGTTAGGGTGGGGGGTTGGGTGTAAAAGTGCAATGATTATAATATATCTAGAGTTGAGATGTTTTATCTTAATTGTGCATAGGTAGATGGCTGGGTTAATGCCCTTAGCTTAATCTAATAACATGTTTTTTGTGTAGCAAGTTGGCTTTTAAAATAAGAGGAGATTGTGAAGGTAATAAGCAGTTTTCCTTTTGCAAATAAATGTTCAGATTGAGTTGAAAATTTTGCAGCACAGGGCAGCTGAAAATGATGTTCTTATGCTTCCATGGAGATAAGTTGACTGCACGTACAGGCAATAAATCTTGAGTTTTTGGGCATTTGTTGCTGAGGGAAATGTAAAATTAAAATGTACAAGGGCAAGCAGCTTAGTAAAAACATTTGAAATTATTGGAAGTGAATAAGAGATAGCTTTCCTGGTACTTAAATATTTAAAAAATTACTTGAATAATGTACAATATATATTTATTTATGCATAGCCAATCTACTTTTTCTTAAGGCTAAAACATAATATTTCCTGAAAGTATACAAGCTGTTTCTCACATTTCTAAGGGGAATAAAGATAAGAGAACAACAGACAACAGTTAGTGAAAGTAGGAGCACAGGCTGTAACATGCACCTTATCATGGATACCCTTAATTTTAGGTTAGGTAATGCCTGAGGTGCAGTCGTAGATTTGGGACATTTTCTCCTATCAGGAAGTTAAGCTTCCTTATTTGAAGATGCACATAGTTGTATGTGCTTGCTTTAAGTTAATAGGTTATGGGGAGTGTTCCGTGGGTAATTTTTGTGAGGGTTTTCAATAAAAGAAAGAGTCTTGCAAAATGTCACATAGGTTCAAATGGAGATGACAAGAAACAACTGTATAAAAGATCAACCTGCCAAACATTAGTGGTTGCATGTAACACAAAAGCTAGCTAGAAATAGACATTTAAAAAAGTTGTCATATGTGATAGGTAGAAATAATAACTTCTTATAATGGCTACGCTGTCTATATTATTTTGTAACATGAATGGCCTCACACATATAGACAAAAAGGTACGAGTACTGAATTATATTAAGAAATGCAGAGTGCAAATAGCAATGCTACACGAAACACGTTTGGAAGGAAGTGAGCACATGAATTTGATAAGAAAGGATTTCAGGATGAATAGTCAGCAGAATATCAGGGACAAAGGAAACAAGGAGTACTTATACTAATTGCTAAAAGAGCTCCAATAGTGATGGAAGTGGGAAAAATATAATAATGGTAGATTTGTAATAGCAAGGGGCTACTGGCAAGGGAGGAGGGTTACACTGCCATGTACTTATATTCCACCTAAAACAGAAATACTTCACAAAGAGGATTACTGGCCTCAAACAAATGCCCTAGACTGACCACCTCAAAAAACTCCAGCTTTACTCCGTAGCATATCACCTACTCTGAGGTGATCTCTGCCTAACATATAAAGCTATGTCGAACCCGGAGCTGTTGGACATGCTACACCTAAAGAAATCCCAATCCCTCCGAGCTACACACTCTAGGGACCTAAACCTTGTCAGCACAATAAACAGGACATGCTGGAGGGATAGATTCCTGTCCCAGAGACTTCCCATACTCTGGAACAGGCTACCCATCTATGTCAAGCAAGGTTCTTCATTAGCACTCTTCAAGAAAAATCTTGATGAGTGGATGGGAAATAGGAAATACACCCCGGGGATCACTTCTGTGTCTCTGCTGGACAGTGGCACAGGAAAATAACTTTCTTCGGTGGCGTAAGCCAGGGAACCTTATTGGCTAGGCTTACGTAGGCCCTTGGGCCGATAGCTTAGTACCTACCTATGAACCTATAAGAAGTTAGAGCTAGTAAATTGGATAAAATGCAAATGGAGTTTAAAAGTAGGGTAGACGTGAAAAAAAAAGATATGGTTAAGAAGTGATAGGAATTATTTGGAGGGGCTGACAAAGTGCAGAATAAGGGGAATTTCATATGACAAGTAGAGGGGCAACTGCAGAGTGCTAAAGAGAAAATGAGGGAGTACCTGGATAATATGCACAGGTTTAGAAATATTGCTTTTAAGCAACTGTTTTTTGATAATAATTCCAGAGCACAAAAACTTGTGGTACAACAACATAGGCCACAGAAAGTAGAAGGGGTTGTTGCCAAATTTAGGGAGCGTATAACAGGAGAAATTACCAGAGATCCTGTAGAGGTATTAGAGACATTTTGGAAATTTTATGAAAATTTGTATTAAGCAGTAAAATATGGAAACCATGAAAGTGCACTAATGAGAATATTTATAGAAGACTTAAGTATGCCAAGGTTAGAGGTAGATGAGGCTTAACAATTAACAGTTAAGAAAGGAGGATATGAGATAGAAATTATGACGTAATCAATCTGCAGGAAAGTCTGTAGGAATAGATGGCATTCCTGTACTATTTTGGAAGCTAGGACAGAAAAAAGTGATGAAGTTCAGGAAGGTTTTGTTTAACAGTATTTTAAAAGGAGGGGAAGCGCCAACATCCAGGAAGAAAGCTGTGGTAGCTGTAATACTTAAAGATGACAAAAACCCATCAGACCCAGCTTCATAAAGGCCCATTTCAAATTTAAACCATGATTATAAATTGTTTATGCCTGTAATAGCTAAAAGCATGTCAAAGATGTTGCTAGAACTGATAGATGCGGCTCAGTGGCACAGTTGGAAGCAGCACGGTGAATAGAATTGTTGCCTCACAGCAGTTGGTTTCCCGGTTCAATTTTTGGCTGGGGTACCTTCTGTGTGTAGTCTGCATGTCCTTCCTGAGTTGGCATGAGTTTCCTCCAGGTGCTTCATTTGCCTCCTACATTCCAAAGACATGTAGTAGGTGGACTTGACACTCTAAACTGACCATAGGTGTAAGCTAGCATGCAAGTTTGTGGTGTGGATGAACTACAGGGGCAGTGCTAGCATCCGGTGGTGTAAACCTTGGCTCTGGATGATTGTCACTGTTGAAGTGACACATTGACCCATGTGCAGAAATGGGAAAAAGGGGTTGTGGATCAGTGTGGTTTTTGTGGAGGTGAGGCAAATATTTGATGACATTAATAGAACAATGATGATCCAGAGGAAAGAAGAATGTAAGAAAATACTGCTGTTAGTGGGTTTTGGTGCAGAGAAGGTATTCGGCAGAGTAAGCTGGTATTTTATGAGTAGGGCAGTGGAGGCATTTGCAGTTTCTGATATAATAATAAGGTTAATTAGAAGGATATATGAGGGTCAGAGGCAAAAAGTGAAGTGTGTGTGTGTGTGTGTGTGGGGGGGGGGGGGTTCCACTCTGACAAATTTTGTCTGACCAGAGGAACCAGGGAGGGCGTCCTGTTTCCCCTTTGCTGTTTGCTTTATATGTATAGCCATTGGCAAAGAGAATAAGGGAATTAGAAATTCATGGATATAATCGATATGGTAATCAAGAAAAGTTGGCTTTATTTGCAGATGATATTATTTTGTACCTGCTAAAACCAAAAAAGGACATATCCATGTTAGGGAACATTCTGAGAGTTTCAGGTCTTTTCAGGATATAAAATTAATGAAGGTGAAAAAAGGCTATAGCTGTAAACTGTGTTCCCACACATGAATTGGTTCAGCAATGCCCATATTTATGGGTACATGATAAAATATATTTTATAAATTATGGCTTAAAATGATTATCTCATTGCAGCTAAGAATATGTGGGTAGAGGCTAAACAAATGATAATACAAAAAACTGAGAAACTGGAAGCTGTTATTTATGGATCTGGATAACAAGATACTAGCAGTGAAAAATGTTTTTAGTTCCTTTAGTTTTATTTATATAGATCAGGGAAATTTTTATGAATCGGAGAAGCAGTTGTGGACAGTAATTAATAATAGTTGTAGAATTTTATCTGGGATGGGATGAGGGAAGGGTTGAGTGAAATAAGTTGATCCTTCCAATATTGCAAGGTGGTTTAGGATTTTTAGAGCTGCAGAATTAAGGCTCATATACATAACACAAGCAGGAAACTATAATTCAGTGTGGAAAGGGATGGTGATTATGAAGCAGTGTGAAATTCAAGTAATAAGGAGAGAAAGTGCAATTTTGGATGTAGCTCCTTAAAAATAACAACAGCCATACAGAATATTATATTCATAAAGTAGCAGGAAATGTTCTGAGAACTAAGCCAAAATGAGAATTGGAAAAAGGAGATTCTGCTGATAGGGATACCTGCAATTAGGGGTACAGAGAATAGGCAAAGGGGGGTTGGAATTTACTGGAGAAAACTGCAAAGGAACCAAGGTATTGGGAGCAAATAACTAGAGATGGAAAGGTAATAGAATGTGGAGCGGATAAGAAGACATTTGGACTGCAGGTTAGAGTCTGCCTTCTCTATCAGGGCTTGATTAGACAAAGTGAAAGACCTGCTGTGGTAGAGTTGTTGTTGAATCTAGAACAGAAGCTGCTGTTAAAGATGGGATAATTAGTAAGGCATATATAATATTGCACATTATACAACAACCCCCCCCATTAATATTCCAAAACGTGCACGCTGATTGGTCAGCATGCACATTGTAAATCAGAGTTATAGTAATGGAAAAAGGTCTGGTCGCCCATTAGTATAACTCTTTTTTTACAGCAACGGAGAACGCAAGATCTCCGTTGCTTTTTACACACTGTCTTGCTATGTTAAACGAGTTTAACATAGCGAGACAGCTTTAAAAAAAATCTTGCTATCTCCGTTACTTTTTTTAAAGGTGCCTCGCTATGTTAAATTCTCCGTTGCTTTTTTTAAAGCTTTCTCGCTATGTTAAACTCCTTTAACATAGCAAGACAGTTTGTAAAAAGCAACGGAGATCTTGCTTTCTTCGTTGCTTCTGCCCACAGCTCTGATGTACTGCGTAAGCATACACATGCGCAGTACATCAGAACTGCCGCAGAATACCAGACAGATGCGGAAGGGCAGCAAGGAGGCATTATACAATGCCATTATTTAAGAAAAGTAATTTTTTTTCTTAAATAATGTCATTGTATAATAGCAATAACCAACTTCTGGGTGTGAGTAATGCTGGATTTACCCACGATTGTCTTTGTTTGGCCACTCGGGCTTCGCCCTTGTGACCAATCCACACCAACTGTGGGTAAATCCAGCATTACAACCTCCAAAACCAACCTCCTGCACGAGGACTATTGCACTGCTCCAAATACAAAATCAATCCAAAAAAACATGTTGAGCCAACAAACTGTAACCTGGAAAAAACTTTTATTGATTATAAGAGCATGAAAACAAGTAACCAGACTGGTTTCGGCTGGTAAAAGACAAAGCCTTCATCAGTGTAAACCAGAGAAGTCAAGTGCTACTGTTTAAATACATTCAAATTAAACTCCATTGGTTCATTTTCAAAATTGCTCATTGAGGCCAGGTGGGAATAATCCACCTAACTTCACAATCCATTTCTTTTCTTTAGAATCTAAGATAGAATGCCATCCAGTTTTGTTTAATTTGTTACCCTTAACAACATCAATGATCATAAAAGTAAATTTTGCAGTTTTATGTGCCAAACAATGTTTATACAAAGCATTGTTAACTTTTTTATTTTTGATGTTACTTACATGTTCAGAGATTCTCAGCCTGAGAGGACGAGATGTTTGCCCAATGTAAAAGGAACAGCAGGTGCATGTTGCCAAATAGACTAACCAATCGCTACTGCAATTGCCAAAAAAATTTATGTCATAAACCATGGCACAGTTTTTGCTTGTGAATTGTTTAGACTTGGTTACTTTATCACAGTTGATACAGTGACCACATGGAAGCAACCAGTCAAAGTCGTCTGTAATGAGTGAGAATGGCTGATGTCATGAGTGTGTTTGTAATGATTAAAGCAAGATGCCAAATTCTTGCCTTTGCAAAATGAAAACAGGCATTTGTCTGGTATTATGTTGGCTAATTCTTGATCACATTGTAAAATGTTCCAGTGTCTGTGTATGCTGTTGATTAATAAATCAGAATTTATAGCATAAGTGGTTACAAACCTAATAGGTTGGGGTTCTTCCCTATTGTGTGGTTTATAAGTTAATAAGTCCTCCCTTGGAAGTGTGTTGACCCAATTACTGGCTTGCAGAACATGTCCCATGTGATATCCCCTGGATCTGAATCTGTTAGTCAGGTCCTGTCTGTGTTCTTGAAAAGATGATTCATGAGAGCAAATCCGCCTCATTCTTATGAATTGAGATTTAGGGATATTTCTAGTGATGTGAGGAGGATGAAAACTGGATGCATGGAGGACAGTGTTATATTCGGGGTACTTCCTGAAAACCTGGGTACTTAAAGTGTGATCAGGTAGTCTGATGATCAGAACATCAAGAAAGGTGATGGTGCTTACATGATAATTTACTGTAAATTGTAGACCCCATTTGTTGTCATTGAGATAAGATATGAATTCAGCTAAATACTCCACATCACCCCTCCATACCATCCAGCAGTCATCCAAATAACGTCTCCAGATATCGATTTCATCCAAATAGATATTGTGGCTGTTATCATAAATGATTTGATCTTCGATAAAGGCCATAAATAGGTCAGCATAAATGGGGGCAAAGGACGCCCCCATCACTGTACCCTTGGTTTGCCAGTAGCAAGTATCCTGATAAAAGAAGACGTTATTGGTAAGGACATGTTCTACAAGACCTACCAGGAAGGAATTGAAATCTGGCTGATATAAACCAGCCACTTCTAACCAATGGGCAAGAGCTTCCAAACCAACCTGATGAGGAATGTTATTATATAGAGCACTGACATCAAGTGTGCACATTATCCATCCTGGTTCCAACTGTGTATCAGAAATAATTTGTAGAAATTCTGTAGTATCCTGTAAGCGTGAACGTACCTGTGATAGCAAAGGCTTCAGATATCTGGTGAGGAATATAGATAGTGGTTCCGTGATGTATCCCCTACCTGACACAATAGGTCTACCTGGTGGGTTAACCGGGTCCTTGTGTATCTTGGGTAGAAAGTAGATGTATTGACTGGCAGAATCCTGAATCATTAGCTGCTGCATCACGTTTTCTGTGATGATACCTTCGTCCATAGCAATTAATAAAAAGTCATCAATCTGTTTCTTAAATCTGAAAGTGGGGTTGATTGACATTTCTGAGTAGTAGCGTCTGTCCGAAAGTTGTCTCTTGGTATCCTTGTCATAATCGGACCAATTCATGACTACTACCGCCCCTCCTTTGTCGGCAGAAATGATGACTATGTCCCTGTTGTTCTGTAATTGAATGATTGCTTGCTTCTCAGCCAGTGACAAGTTATTGGGTTTGAAGTGAGTGTCAGAGCCAGAATAATGCAGATCTTTGAGAATACTGCTCTGGAACTCGTGTACAATGGGATGCATGGGAGGAAGGTATCGTGATTTGTGATATAAAAATCTATCATGATCATAATTACTATCTGAATCACCAAACTGCAACTTAAGGTTTAGAATTCTGCAAAAAGACATGACATCTTGTGCCAGGACATCCTCAGATACCACAAGACCAGGAATAAAAGTAAGACCTTTATTAAGAATAGACAGATGGATAGGTGACAAAACAAAGTCTTATAAGTTTAAAACATTTACATTTACATTCTTGTTTATTTCTGCATTGCTAATTTCAACAAACTTGGAATGTTGTTGATTTTTCTTGTGCTTCCTCCCCCCTCGTTTATATCTTGTCCTAAAGGGACAAATCCCTGCATCCTTTTGGGGGTCGGTGAGTCTGATGCTAAGTGTATGTCACTGTCTGTACAGGATGATGGGTCATCAGTAGATGAACCATTGTCTGTAGTGCGTTTCCTAAGAATGGACCTGGGCCTTTTCCTTTTGGGAGTTCTAGGTTGATTTGGTGTAAATCTAACATGTTGATTAGGATTGCTGAATGGGTTGGCACCCTGGTAATCAAGCTGATCACGCTGAAATTTTTGGATTTTTCTGATCTTAAGTTGTTCCTCAAGGTTGCATAGATCAGTTGTCACCTTATTCAAATATTTAGTAAAAAATGTATCTCCCTCAAATTGCTGTACTTCATTGCACAGTTCAGTGACCACACTGATCTCCCAGTCAATCACTCGATCGTGATACTTGGCCAAAGCCTCAACAAAGGACATGGTAGCCTGTTGTTTTATAGCTGCCCATTGACTATTTAGCTCCTCATCAGCCTCGCCCACATGGGGTTGTATTCTGATTCTGAGCCCTCTTGGTGTGATGCCTTTGGCCATATAGGCCTTGAAAAGCTTAGAGTGCCATACATTAGAGCTTAAAGATCTGAGATGTTTATGCAACTTATCAAAGGCTAGACCACAAGTGGACTCTGGCCCCAAAGGGTCACTGGTATTTCCATTATTTATACTGGGACCTAGCCCAAATGCTCCAAGGTCCTCTCTGTCTGCTGATAAACCCGAAACTAAACTGAGTAGATCCATCCTAGTGGTTCACAAAATTGTTGATAGCAATAATAATGATGTTGACTTGTAAAGCCAAAAGAACCAAAAATCAGTTGCTTATAAATATATTGAAAATATATTGGTGTCCATCTAAATATTGACAATAATAGCATTAATCCAAAAGGATTTGGGATTGCTACGTCAATATCAATAGACCATAGCCAATCATTAAGTAAAGGAACAATAATAGCCAGAAAAAGCATAGGCCAATAACTGGCCAGTTTCAAAATTGCTACGTCCCTTAGGCATTGAGACAATTACTGAATCAATATATATTTGGTAAAACTGAAGAGGACAGAAGATAACAAAAGACAAAACCTTGGATCCACAGCCAGAGGGCCCAAAATCTAACTTATTATTGGAGGCAGATAGTCAAGGGAATAAGCCAACAACAACAATAATAAATTAGTCAATAATGTATTAACATGACCCAGGAACAACAATGTGGCCCAAAAAAACTGTGCAAAATGCACAGATATCCAAAGTGCCAACCAATAGTTGGATGGAAAATATCCTAATTCAGAGAAACAATTATTGCAAAAACATAGAACTCTCATGAACAGTGGAAATCATAATGATTAAATGGAAAAGAGTAATTATACCATTTATCATTTCAAACCTGTCCATCCTAAATGGATCATGTAAGTAATACTGGGGCAACTAGCACCAAGTTCAATAATTCATGGACAGGCTAAGGTTATATGTAGAAGCACAAAAGATATAAGGAATATCGTGCCTAAGATATACCATGAATGCCTGTCTGTTAGAGAAACATAATTCAGCATATATAAAGTTGAAAAATGTTATGCCAAAAGTCATATAAGCTGAAAAGACAGGGTAGACACAATTGTCGATCCTGAATGGATCCAAACCAGTGATACTGGGAGAGCTGGTACTAAGTAAACAGTTGTAAATAGGCTAGAATTATGGTTTAAACAATGGCACAATAGAATCGAAATAGTAATGTGCCATAAACATGCCTAAATAACTGACTGCTGAAAAAGCATTGGAAAACATTAGAAAACTAGTATTTCCATGCATGACCCCATAACAGTGGCTTGTTTGTATCTAGTTCCTCATATATCTGATACCTATGTCATACAAACCTCTAACTCACCAGCTAGCCAAAAACAAAAATCAAATGTATTAGTATAATATACTATTATGAAACACAGACATTCCTATGCATAAAACGCTTAGCCCCCTCAATCAAAAGTAACTGTATTGCTGTCAAAAGACCAGTCAAAAAAAGCATATGCAAAGACAAAAATGTGTCCAACGACCTTCCAGTCTTTTAGGAATCAAACTGGTGTAAATTGAACCACCACTAAGCAATCCCGATGTTGCATACTCCAACCTGACCAAACAGTTAGTTTAATGCCAGAGAAAATTGCATCTGACTCGTTAAAGCCACCACGATGTAACACTGCCGAAACTGCTGACCGTCAATGGCCCCTCTAATGTCCATATATCGAAATCTGAATAGTTGGTCAGGATAGCGACAACACCCATCCATTTGCCATGAAATCAGTACAAAATTGCTGAATAACCAGTTTTCAAAAAGATAATAGCCAAAGTGTTATAAAAAACAAACAAGTCCGTTGTAAAAAAACAGTCAGTATAAGCGGTCCGCTCACCAGCGGCTGTTGGTGCGACCAAGATGTAATCCCAAAAAATATAAGTTTATTCCACATAAAGCAAAAACAGTACCTTTTAGGTGCTCAAATCAACATTTGATGGCACCAATGATGCCGTGCGTTCGTTAGGCCGACCCGCCAGGCTGCTGCAAGCAAGGAAAAACAACAGAATGTTTCCAAACGTATATCCCTGATAGAATCCAGATGTTGTGAAGGGAAGATATTCAAAAGGGTTGAAGTATAAACCAAAACGGCTTGTTGGAGCAAGAAAACGAGCCCAAAAATGAAAAACAGTGTATGAGACTGCAGAGACAATCATACAGCCAGCATCAGGTTCACAGGCCCCCAGCAGGATGTAATAAACAGGGCAACCTACAAAACCAACCTCCTGCACGAGGACTATTGCACGGCTCCAAATACAAAATCTATCCAAAAAGCATGTTGAGCCAGCAAACTGTAACCTGGAAAAAACGTTTATTGATTATAAGAGCATGAAAACAAGTAACCAGACCGGTTTCGGCTGGTAAAAGACACAGCCTTCATCAGTGTAAACCAGAGAACTCAAATGCTACTGTTTAAATATGTTCAAATTAAATTCCATTGGTTCATTTTCAAAATTGCTCGTTGAGGCCAGGTGAGAATAATCCACCTAACTTCACAATCCATTTCTTTTCTTTAGAATCTAAGATAGAATGCCATCCAGTTTTGTTTAATTTGTTACCCTTAACAACATCAATGATCATAAAAGTAAATTTTGCAGTTTTATGTGCCAAACAATGTTTATACAAAACATTGTTAACTTTTTTATTTTTGATGTTACTTACATGTTCAGAGATTCTCAGCCCGAGAGGACGAGATGTTTGCCCAATGTAAAAGGAACCACAGGTGCATGTTGCCAAATTGACTAACCAATCGCTACTGCAATTGCCAAAAAATTTTATGTCATAAACCATGGCACAATTTTAGCTTGTGAATTGTTTAGACTTGGTTACTTTATCACAATTGATACAGTGACCATATGGGAAGCAACCAGTCAAAGGTTCACCAGTCAAAGTCGTCTGTAATGAGTGAGAATGGCTGATGTCATGAGTGTGTTTGTAATGATTAAAGCAAGATGCCAAATTCTTGCCTTTGCGAAATGAAAACAAACATTTGTCTGGTATTATGTTGGCTAATTCTTGATCACATTGTAAAATGTTCCAGTGTCTGTGTATGCTGTTGATTAATAAATCAGAATTTCTAGCATAAGTGGTTACAAACCTAATAGGTTGGGGTTCTTCCCTATTGCATGGTTTATAAGTTAATAAGTCCTCCCTTGGAAGTGTGTTGACCCAATTACTGGCTTGCAGAACATGTCCCATGTGATATCCCCTGGATCTGAATCTGTTAGTCAGGTCGTGTCTGTGTTCTTGAAAAGATGATTCATGAGAGCAAATCCGTCTCATTCTTATAAATTGAGATTTAGGGATATTTCTAGCGATGTGAGGAGGATGAAAACTGGATGCATGGAGGACAGTGTTATATTCGGGGTACTTCCTGAAAACCTGGGTGCTTAAAGTGTGATCGGGTAGTTTGTTGATCAGAACATCAAGAAAGGTGATGGTGCTTACATGATAATTTACTGTAAATTGTAAACCCCATTTGTTGTCATTGAGATAAGATATGAATTCAGCTAAATACTCCACATCGCCCCTCCATACCATCCAGCAGTCATCCAAATAACGTCTCCAGATATCGATTTCATCCAAATAGATATTGTGGCTGTTATCATAAATGATTTGATCTTCGATAAAGGCCATAAATAGATCAGCATAAATGGGGGCAAAGGACACCCCCATCACTGTACCCTTGGTTTGCCGGTAGCAAGTATCCTGATAAAAGAAGACGTTATTGGTAAGGACATGTTCTGCAAGACCTACCAGGAAGGAATTGAAATCTGGCTGATATAAACCAGCCACTTCTAACCAATGGGCAAGAGCTTCCAAACCAACCTGATGAGGAATGTTAGTATAAAGCATCTTGCTTTAATTATTACAAACACACTCATGACATCAGCCATTCTCACTGATTACAGACGACTTTGACTGGTGAACCTTTGACTGGTTGTTTCCCATGTGGTCACTGTATCAATTGTGATAAAGTAACCAAGTCTAAACAATTCACAAGCAAAAATTGTGCCATGGATTATGACATAAAATTTTTTGACAATTGCAGTAGCGATTGGTTAGTCTATTTGGCAACATGCACCTGCGGTTCCTTTTACATTGGGCAAACATCTCGTCCTCTCAGGCTGAGAATCTCTGAACATGTAAGTAACATCAAAAATAAAAAAAAGTTAACAATGCTTTGTATAAACATTGTTTGGCACATAAAACTGCAAAATTTACTTTTATGATCATTGATGTTGTTAAGGGTAACAAATTAAACAAAGATGGCATTCTATCTTAGATTCTAAAGAAAAGAAATGGATTGTGAAGTTAGGTGGATTATTCCCACCTGGCCTCAATGAGCAATTTTGAAAATGAACCAATGGAGTTTAATTTGAACGTATTTAAACAGTAGCAATTGACTTCTCTGGTTTACACTGATGAAGGCTGTGTCTTTTACCAGCCGAAACCAGTCTGGTTACTTGTTTTCATGCTCTTATAATCAATAAAAGTTTTTTCCAGGTTACAGTTTGCTGGCTCAACATGTTTTTTTGGATTAAATCCAGCATTACCCACACCCAGGTGTGGGTTATTGCTATAATAACTATTGGAACCAATCAGAGGTGTTAGAAAAGTTTGGGAAGACAGATTGGGTAAGAAATCCATAAGGGAACAATGGGATAACAAAGGCGTAGCTCCCAAATATTCAAGAAAGTGTAGAAGATTTAGGTTTTTTGCTTGGAAGTGTTTTCATGGGTATTTTTATACCTGAAGCAGACTCTAAAGAATTTTTTTCTGTGATAGATGCCAAATGTTGGGGGTGTGATGGGGAAGAAAGAGGTAACAGGGAACATATGTTTTGGGAGTGTAATGATTTGGGAGGCTCAAAAAATTCCTTACAGAGTACTATGTTAAGAAATATTAGGTGAGCAAATGGGTGTAACTAAAGATGATTTCTTGAGCTGGGATACAGTATTTTAATTGCTCAGACATGTTAACCTTGTTAAGTTTAATTTTGATGACTGACAAAAAACAATTGGAGAAGTGAGTGTTAAGGGAAGGCAGGAACTGAGCAATTTATGCAATGTTGGATGGATGATATTTATGCAAAAGAATACGTGTTATATATAATGTTTGTAACTGGCAATATGTTGATATGGCTTGTTTTCTTTTTTTTTATAAATGTATATTTGCCTGTGTCTTAAGTGATAATTCAATAAGGGCATTAAAAAATAAAATTAAAAATTTCTATTTATTTATTTAGTAGCAGGTAAATTTTTGGGTTTGATTGACACCTTTTTCTATCAACAGCTAAACTAGTGCAAGTCATATACTTGTTGGTGATCCTAATGCAAGATCTTGGCAAAAAATGTAGAAATATAACAAGAAAATTTCTTAGCAGGCAACAAAGATAACTTGCATAATGCTAAATCAGTAACTATAAGTGATTGTAAGTAAACCTGTCTGAACAGTACTATTATATGTATTTCAGCAAAAAAAAAAAAAAAAGCCAGTGTCTATTGATTATAAAATCTTTTAATTTTAATCTTTTGATATTTGTATACACATACACACACACACACTCGTGTAAAGGCAGTTGAATTTAATATGCCATGAGTCACATTCCAAATCAGTCATGATGATGTCATTTTTGTGTTGATTCAGTTGCAGCCAGTGACAGGGCAAGGGAGATATAGAGGCCTCTGTATACCGCTCACAGTCCAAACTGTGTCCCAACACTGGCCAGGACTAATAACTCATTCTCCTCATCTGGGCATGTTTTCTGTGTCCTGGCCTCTAAAGTACTGTACTGTCTCCCTACTGAAATCTGCAACAGTACCTTTTACAAAAAAAGTAATGGATAAATTACTAATTTTCTTTGCTGAAATGGCCATTTGCACCTGCTTTAAACATCACCAGTAACATAAACCCATCCCCATCTTCTCACTTTTACCACCATTTCTGCTTGTACCTCAAGCCTGTCCTGTGTTTTGTATATTTGAATAACTTAATTTTGGCTTTAACTGAAACTATAATCATTTTTTTCCACAAATGATGCAACTGAACTGTGCATATGCACACAGTGTGCATTTTCAGATTTACACAGTTTGGTTATGTATTCAATTCCATGTTGTTTCTCTCAACACTTACACATTAGCATCTGTGTTCCTGACTCAAACTCAGTTATGGTGCCTTACACTCATAACTCCATGTTTGTATTTCTTTTACTTTGTAATGCAATTACTTTAGTTGTGCTGTTTTATATTTCCTGAGCTGTGGCTGAAGTGGGTCCTCTGTGGATCAGTCAACCACCCCAATTAACGAACATGAACGAATAAATAAATAAATACACTATGCTAGCATAACTGATTCATAGCCTGCTTACCCTTAACAAGTTATGACTGCCCAGTATCTTACACTGTCACTGAGTAGAGCTTACAGTAATTGGAGAGCTATAAAAATTGGGTTCAGATAACCTTAAGAATACAAATAAACCAAAGAATCCAAAGTTGTAGACAGTTTTTGATGAAGTGATTATGAAAGAGTGAAAAAAATAACTGTTGTCTCTGTATGCACCATTCCTTATAACTCATATGTATAATACACACTTGATTTATTTTCTAAGTGCATGTTCTAGCCTGCATATTACCCAACACTCATTACTTTCATGTGTGTATTTCCCTTGATTGCTTTCATTGTGTTTTAACGGGCTGTAGCATGTCCTGCTAACTTTCTTTAATTAGTGTGAATAGGTAGACTAGGCAGTCTGTAACTATTTCCAGTTCCATTATTCTGTTCTGTAGAGTAACAACCTTGGGTGTTCCTCTCGTTTTATGATGCAGAACCCACTGTTAATCATTAAGGGTATAAATAATGCATTACAAATGTACACACAGGAGCTCAGGTCTCATACATTCTTTTCTACATTTGTTGGAAGCTAACACACACATATATTGGCTGTTCTTTCTGGTGCAGCAAAAGAGAAAATAACATCCCAGTGTCTTAAATGGTATGTGTTTTTCTTGCTGTCTGTTATGGTGAATCCACTGCAGCAGATTATGGCACTATGTGAGGGGTTTATCTTTGGAATGACAGTATGGGAAAAAGTAATAGTTATGATCAATGAAGATGTTGGAAAAGGATTTACTATATTCACTGTGTGTGTTTTTTTCTTAATAGTCTGTTGGATGTATGCTTTTTATTTTACTTGAAAAGTGAGCCACATTTTCTCAGCTGACAAACCCAATTATCAAAATATAAATACACAAGTTCAGATATTCTGTGTGAGCTGCAGAAGCTTTGGAAGCAGCTTTTTATTATTTAATAATGTGCTTGTCAATACTTGTATAATGTGTGTGTCAAATATGTATTTCTACTTGGAAAGGTTTGCAGTCAGTGAATTGTCATGAGAAGTGCTACGATTTAGTGTTCATGTGTCAGTGGCCTGTAGCTCCTTACACTTCTATATTGGCACCGTTGAGAAATTGTATTAATTCATTTTAATTTCTGGGAATTTATATTTTGTATTTAAAATGAACAGGAGCTTAACTGTGGGTTTATCAGGTAATGCACCTACTATAAGTTCCACAGTTTAGAGGACTCTGTTTGGTACAGACTAGTCATTATCAACACAACTTTGAGACTGAACTCTTCAGAACCTATTTGCATGAAGCCACCACCCTGTACAATAATTTTATTTATATATGTTTGTTTTATTATCTGAGGTAGCCCTGTTGGGAGAGGTCTATTTTCAAAGGAAAACCAAGTAGAAAAAGCCCCCCAGGTAACTATTACTCAATTTGTAAAGAAGACTGTGGAAGGCTGCAGACAGGTGTTACACATTTTGTTACAGTGAAGTGGAAAACAGCAGCAGCAGTATTATCTGCATCAGATGGTGCACAAGAGTCATGCAGAGTAAATAGAAATAGTATAGGTATAGACCAGTGGTGCACAACGTCTGGCCCGAGGGCCAAATCCGGCCCTCCACACAACGCCATCCGGCCCCCAGAGAGTAACCAAAAAATTTTAAAAAAGTGAAAAAATATTATGCCTTACTCCAGTCATGCAAACTTTCCAGCATGTGCTTAGTTACCTAATTGACTGCAGTTGCGCACACCTCTAATTTTAGCCGCGGAAGTAATTATTCTTTCTTGTTTATAACTTATGGTCTGTAAACAGTAGTAACTTTCTGGAAGAGTTTGTAATAAGCCATGGCTGCAAGCCAGAATAAAGTTAAATGCACAGTTGATGTAGAAAACAGGCAATTTCATGACTGATGTCCTAAGTAAAAATGCCAGTCACCTGTACCTATTGTTAACTCGTAATGACTTACTATGTTTTGAGGTGGCCAGCAGATGCATTAAGAATTTGTGTAGTGGCCCTCCCCACAAAAAGGTTGTGTACCACTGGTATAGACAAAGCTTTGAAAAGCAATAAATTCTGTAGGGTAAGTTACAACTATGGAAATAAATTTCTGCAAACAATTACGATGGAGGAGCAGTGGGCTAGCTCATACAAACAAGTCAGCAAAGCTTTCCTTCCTCGATTTGTGGGAACTAGAAATTTGATATGACAGCAGAGGTCTAAGTTATGAAAACAGTGCCATAAGAATTTTTAGGTTTGTTATTAAATGTGTAATGGTATATTAGGAGAAGGAGGAGTGAAATGAGCTTGTTAAATATAATGTTATGACCTATATAGTAATATTGGCATTGGTGACTGCTGCAGGATGTAATGAAAGGGATGATCTATAAGTATGCAACTTAGCTTTTAAGGTAAATATAAGCAATATTACAGGGTCAGTAAGGAAGTGAAGTTATGGTTTGGCTAACACTGAAGGTGTTGTATGAAGCTGGAAGTCTAAGGTGAGCTTTCACATTGTGTTTTGAAGATGACAGTGGCAGTAGATGCTCTTATTTGTGGTTGTAGTTCGTTCCACTGTGTTGCTGTTGAGTAGTGGGAGCACTAACATCAGATTTGTTTTATTGCTTTATTTTTATCTTTAGATGGAGTTAGTTTGCATGTCTGAGGTTCTTGCTTGGAGTGTACCAAGCTATACACAAGAGATTGGGGGATGGGTGGATATACAGTATTTTGAAAGTAAAGGTAAGGATGATATTTTTGGATTTCCTTTCATAAAGCATGCAGTTTAAACCATTTGGGATAATACAGTGATGAGTGTGAGATGCTTAATTCACCACAGATTTAACTATTTTATTGTAATCTATGCTAAGTGCTGTGCATAATCTTTTTTTCAGACGTCCCATTATACCCCCAAACTCTCTAGAATTTCATAAGATGCCCAGATTTTTGCCTCATATTTTTGGTCTTTTCTCATACACTTGGTGTCTTTTGACAAATCATTGGGGAATGAAGTCACTAAATAGCAAAAGAATTTTGAGTTTCAGGCGCATAGTCTTCAGAAAATGCATTTTTGATGCAAAAGCTGATTTTCTAACAGTTTTCTGATTTGATAAAAGTAATATTTAAAAATTGTCCCTGATTTTGGGAACTTGTCCCCTACCCCCTTGTTTTTTGGCTTTGTCCAGAATTCTTGAGTTAAGAGGTATGCTTCCAGTTGCAGTAGAACTATGGAATACTTTTATGGGGAATACAGTTTATTCTACTTTTGCCTGGCTGGGGTATGGAAAACAAGGACTTTACATAAGACTCCTAGTTTCTTGTGGATTTCCATGCTGATACTCTGTATGTGGTCATCATGACCTTTCAGAAATGTGATTCACTAAGTCATTGCTGCAGATTTTGTCTTCATAGTTTGTTCTTCCTGGTTAAGAAGTGCCTAGTAAGATACCTCTTACTTTGTGCCACATTAGTTAAAGAATATGGCAGATTAAGGCAGTGCTCTGAGTGTTAAGAGTAAATGGACATCAGGGTGACTTAGTTACAAAGTTACTGCATCTCACAGCCTCAGGGTTTGGGATTCCTTAATGACTTCCTGCAAGGGACTTTGTGGAATTTGTATGTTCTCCCTACCTCTGCATCAGTTTTCTCTATGTCCTCTAAAAATATACTAGTTAAATAAATTCACACACTTCATATGTAAATATGTGTCTATATTTATATATGTGTATATAAATATATATATATATATATATATAAAGAGAGAGAGGAAAGGAATTTTTACCTTTGCCCATGTGTCCTGGGTTGTGGTTAAATAAGATCCATAGACCAATCCACTTACTTTTCCAGCAGACGCTTGTGTGCACAGTGGCTAGGCTATACTTGTTACAGACTAAAGAAAATCTTTTGTTGGCTAATGGCAACAGAGACAAGATGGAAGCATTGTAAATGATAATGAATGATAGTACTGACTTGTAGTTTGCTTTCAAGACTGTACACTACCTTTTGATGTTTAGTTGTTTTTTTAAACACCTTTATTGAATTGTGACTTGTGACATAGGTACATTTATATTTATATAAAAGTAATCAAACTGTATTAACAAGTTAAAATTAAGAAATAGTATGCTTCACATATATTGCTATATATCATATAACCTAAGCAATATTACATAAATTGTTCAATTCCTGCTCCCTTTTTAAAACAAGAAGCATCTTTATTAAACTATCACTTATGGCATAAGCAATCCTACTTTTATATAAATGAAAAAAAACACACTGATACAATCCTAGTTGCAGGGATTTTACATCACACACCATACTAACACACTCCCAATTGCAAACATTATACGTCACTTTATAATCTACACAATCGTTTTCAGTCAAACATTGCATAGCTCATTTAAGTCCTGTTTTCTTTTAAACCTCATTCCTCCCCTGCATGCATTGTTCCCACAATTCCCATTTTTGATGTTTAGCTGTTGAATTCCCTTGACTTCTTTTAAGTAAATTATGAACCATTTCTTTTTGGTTGTGGAATAATATATTTTCATGTAGGCAGTATTTTCAGAGAGTCTTATTTTCTGTGACAAGTTGACAAGCTGAATGTCCAGAACATTTAATGTTTGCTTTCTGACTTAGTACTTACATTCTGTTCTACGTATTTCTGAGTTTATACTTTAGTGTGGAAGACACACAGAGGTACAACTCCCTGGCAGTGCCACTGGATTATATACAGTTTTGTTGTGTAAACTCAGAGAAGTGCTAAAAGGCTAAAGGAAATTTCTACAAAAGTAGCAGCCCTGCTGACAGCTGTGAAGCTGGCATGTGCAGAAAATACTGCTCACCACTGCCTGTTAGAAGTCACATGTTAGCTGATACTGAGCTACACACATTATTTAAATGAAGTCGGAGAAAGTTTACAGTCTTCATTAAAATAAATGTGTGATTAATAGAGTCAAGGGGAAAACCCTCACAATAGATTATTCTTTAAAATACTTTAGTGTGGAAATATATACTTTAAAAACAAGTTCTGCAAACCTAACACCACAAGATTTTTTATTGTTGTTTTTTGCTTGACTTTTTTCCTTGACTCCACTAATCACCCATTTATTTTAATGAAGACTGTAAACCTTCCCAGACTTCATTTAAATAATGTGTGTAGCTCAGTATCATCTAACAAGTAACTTCTAACAGGTAGTGTACCTCTGTGATGATGATATGGGTTCCCTTTTTAATTTCGAAATACTGACATCCCGAATTTCACTATTTTGAAATTAAAATACCAAAGTCTTGAAATACCGGCAAACCAGAAGCTCAAAATTCAAAATCCCTAAGTACGGAGATTTTGAATTGTAAATGGTAAGATGTGAGTTTGGCTATGTATGTATGTGTACGTCTTTTGGTTAGGGGCTTTAGTGTCTGTCAGTGTGTGTTTTGACTGTGATGTGTGTGCGTGAGGGAGTGTATAATGTGTGGGAGTGAGTTGCTTGTGTGTGTCTGATTGTGCGATCTCGGAGTATGTATATATAAGTAGGGGGGTATGGGGGGTGCAGTAGTAGTAGTGTAGGATATTATATTTGAGTTGGGAGGTTAGTGGTGTGTATGTGTTTGTGTGTGCTGTACCTGTAGTGTAGCATTGGGATTTTGAATTTCGTGGTTTTAGAGTTTCGGTGTTTGGTGTCTTCGGCTATGTAATTTCGAAATACTGAAATTCGCGATTTCAGTATTTCAAAATTACATAGAAATCCATATATATATATGTATGTATATATATATATATATATATACATACATATATCTATATATATATATCTATATATATCTATATATATATATCTATATATATATATATATATATATATATATATATATATATATATGTGTGTGTGTATATATATATATATATATATATATATATATATATATATATATATATATATATATATATATATATATATATATATATGGGATCCGTGCAGATGTTCAAAGTTTCACTTCTTCGAACCTACATCACCGAGTCCACTTGTTTGAAATAGTGAAACTTCGAACATTGACTTTTGCAGTCATACTACAGTGCGGAATGGGAATATTCCCTTTTCCCCGCTGTAGTGCGATCTCGGAGTTGGTATATTTAAGTAGGGGGAGTGTGGGGGGGCCAGCCCCCCACATGGAGGGTGCAGGGGGGGCTTGACCCCCTGCAAAAACATGTTTTAGTGGGTTTTTTTGTTTTTTTTTTGAGTCGCCCGGGGAACTAGACTTCAGCGAAAGTGCACTTTCGTTGAAGTGAACGTTCACTGAAGTGTGGGTCTGCTGCTCTGTTTCGAAGAAGTGTTCTTTCGATGTAGAGCAGTAGACCCATATATATATATATATATATATATATATATATATATATATATATATATATATATATATATATATATATATATATATCGGTCTGCATCAGATAATTGAGTTTATCTGCATCTAGACCATATGATCGAGTTTCCGAAAACTCGAACATCAAAAAAAAAAACCCACAAAAAAACACAAAATCTACCTTTTTATGTTTTACAGGGGGGCAAGCCCCCCACACCCCCTGCAACTTATATATACCAACTCCAAGATTGCACTATAGTAAGGAAAAGGGTGAATTTCCCAATCTGCAATGTACTGCGCTCTCCATTCAAAAACTCTTATCATATGGTCTTGACCATATGAATTTCGAGATTCTGAAAACTCGATCAGCTGATAGAGACCCAGATATATATATATATACATACATACATACACATAAACATGTATGGCATAATGCTGAATACACATTTTACTGGCACTAAATTTCAGTGTCGCTTTTTATTGACAGCTGCTTTGATCAAATAGTGTATAGGAAAGGGGAAAGAGTTTTAATTTTATGGCCATTATATGGCAGTTGTGTGACTATCCCCATGCCTATCTCTTAACAACTTAATACAACACTACTCCCTTAACATAATTTTATGCTATAGAGAAAAAAGTCACGAATCACAATAATCAAATCATCTAGTTCTGCAGGTGACTCTCTATATTCAAATAGTGTAGCCAAACTTTGGAACCACTTTAAGTACCACTGAAATCCATTCAGACTGCAAACTCTTTAAAACATAAGTAAAACATCATCTGTAAAATCACTGAACTTGTTATTGTATATCGCCAAGATAGATGCACCAGTTATCTTCAGCTTGCCATATCATCAGACCATTTCTCTTCATTCAGAATTCTATGTCCCACAACCAGTCTTTAACATTACCTGAATAGTTCTCTCAGCAATATACATAGTTGTGGGGCACTGATCACCTATACCTGTATACTTATAATATAAACCTTATGATAGCCAAATACAGAATTATTTATGAACCTGCTTAATATCCACCTCTTTGCAATATTAACATTTTCTGCCTTACTTAGTTCCTTCCCTCACCTCCATTTCTTTGAATTTCTAAGTACTAATCACATGATCTATTATCTATTTGACAAACCCACTAATACACCTCATCAAATGCTCAATGTTCATATCTACTAATGCATATGTATTTTTTATACTGTAATAGTTGCCTTTATTTCAAATGAATGTATTCTAATTAGCAAATTGATGCCTAATTGTTAATGTACATTACTTAATGTCAGTTCATGTGTACTACTGAATGTTTGTTTAAAAATGTTTGTAATATGTTGAGCTTTTCTCCCCACGCCTCCACTAAAAAGAGTTTTTTGTCTAAACCCAGCCAGACAACCCCAGTAAACAAATGCTAAATAACATAAAATAAAATAGAATAAAATAAATGAAATAAAAATAAAATGCTACATGGTATAATACCCTTTATCAATGTGTGGAAAGAAAGTACCTGATGAATAATCACATCTTATTTTCCAAGTAGTAGGTGGTGAAATTTGGTTGACAGCTAGCTGTCAAGTATTGTTGGAGTTTGGGGAACTGGAGGAAAAAGTAAATTTGACAATGGAATGAATTTCAGTGGCTCAGTGTGACTTTAAGATGTGTTTAGTGCCTTTCTAGCTATCTCTGTGAGGCCCAGTTAAGTTCTAGTTACAGTTCTGAAAATTAAACTTTTGTATGTGTGTGCTTTGTTCGGTAGAAAGAAGTTATAAATACAAGTCTTGCTCTGACATTATGATTGAAATGTAAATGTGGAGGCTGCAAAATTAAACTTGTATTTTTATAATAGCCTTCTGGCTGGTGGGATGATGTTCAGAAGGGTTCCTATCACATAATTGAACTTCCAGAAGGTCGAACACTAGAAGTTCGAACTTGGAATTTCGAAAGTTGAAAATGTCAAAGCCGCAGAAGTCCGAAATCTTTCCCAGGGAAAAAATTCAGTTGGCTGTTACTCCAGCTTTGACATTTTCTCCACTGTGGTGTGAAAGTTACGGAACGGGTTAAGGTAAGTGTGCTATTGTGATGGACGTTGGGGTTAGGGTGCGGGTAAGGTAAATGTGCGATAGTGACGGACTTTAGGGTTAGGGTGCAGGTAAGGTAAGTGTGCAATAGTGACGGACTTCAGGGTTAGGGTGCGGGTAAGGTAAGTGTGTGATAGTGACGGACTTTAGGGTTAGGGTGCAGGTAAGGTAAGTGTGCGATAGTGATGGACCTTAGGGTTAGGGTGCATGTAAGGTAAGTGTGCGATAGTGACGGACCTTAGGGTTAGGTTGCTGGTAAGGTAAGTGTGCGATAGTGACAGACCTTAGGGTTAGGGTTTGGGTTAAGGTTAGTGCATAGATAGTTGTGTATGTAAGGTTTAGTGTAGGTTTATAAGGTTTTTGATGTGCTTGTGTTGTGTATGTGTTTTTGGAACAGCAAATGTTTTCCCTGGAAAAAAATTCTCTGTTCTGATGTTTCGATGTTATCACATTTCGATCTTCCAAGTTTGAACTTATGGTTTCAAAATTTTGGTAGTTCGATTATGTGATTTAGACCCATTCAGAAGGCCTGAAATGTCAAATTACCAAATTTACTTGACTTACCTTCCGTTTTCCTACCTAAATTAATTCTATACTCTCCTCTTCATTCACCATTTCTTGCCTACAATCTCTTTTCTCTCTCTTTTACTGTCCCACTTTAAATATGAATATATATATATATATATATATATATATATATATATATATATATATATATATTTATATATATATATGTATATATATATATATATATATATATATATAAAAACTAATGATTACACATTGTTTGTTTGTTTGTGTCACTTGTTAATTTCATTGTAAATAAGTACTGTGGGTTTCGGCGTGTAGATTGTGAGACAGTTGCCTGCTAGCTACAACGCCGAAATCAGAAGGCCGCAACACCACTAGTCTGTAGAGTGGTGCAGCTGAAAGAGAGCTACATGGTGGGATTGCACATAGACGGTTAAACCGCCACATAGAGACGATCCCTAATGTAACTAAGCAAGCTGTTTCCTAACAGTGGAAACAGCTTTGCTAGACAAGCGATCATCAGCACAAGTCAGCTAAGCAGGTCCAACAACACACATGAAAAAAAACCCAGCATACCTGCTAAACGCACTCTGTATTTAGATAGCTGCCTATTTTGAGCATTTTCTGGCTTGTCAAATTTGATTTCTGCATTAGTAACTGTATTTAGAGCACAACCTAGAGCTGTTTACTGAATTTCCTGTTTGCACTTATTTTTAAAATCGTTTTTTTCTCAAAACTTGCATTTTATCTGTCTTTGGCCTAGCACTCTTGTGTGGGGTCATTTACTGCACTGTTATAACTTGTTGATACTTGTTAACCTCTGCTATCTCTGAAAAAACAAAAAAACAAAAAATCTTGCTTTTTCCCACTTTTCTGAGATTTAAAAAGTTCAGTTACAGGCTTGCTGTTCTTGAACTGTTTGTAAGTTTCTGTGAGGCCATTTTTTGCTTGGGCTAAAGGAAAGTCTCTCTATTGATCAGTGGCAGTGAAAAACATTGAGCAGCCTGCCTGCCCCTGTGGGAGTGGTTACTGACTTGAAACTGTAGTTTTATTGGCCATTTTGTGTCAATTCCAAAACTCCTTCATCTCCCTCTCTTAAAACCTGGTTGCCTCATGGTTTTGGCATCTTTTCAGGCTTGTTGGCTGTTGGTGAAGCACGCACCAAGAGGAGAAAAGCTGAGAGAAGAAAGGAGCCACTTTTGAGACTTTAAGTATTTTTCCTCTGTTTATTTGCTAAATTTTTCTGCATATCCGCCTATTTTGAGAATTTTCCGGCTTGATAAATTTGATTTCTGCATTAGTAACTGTATTTAGAGCACAACCTAGAGCTGTTTACTGAATTTCCTGTTTGCACTTATTTTTAAAATCGTTTTTTTCTCAAAACTTGCATTTTATCTGTCTTTGGCCTAGCACTCTTGTGTGGGGTCATTTACTGCACTGTTATAACTTGTTGATACTTGTTAACCTCTGCTATCTCTGAAAAAACAAAAAAAAAAATCTTGCTTTTTTTCCCACTTTTCTGAGATTTAAAAAAGTTCAGTTACAGGCTTGCTGTTCTTGAACTGTTTGTAAGTTTCTGTGAGGCCATTTTTGCTTGGGCTAAAGGAAAGTCTCTCTGTTGATCAGTGGCAGTGACAAACATTGAGCAGCCTGCCTGCCCCTGTGGGAGTGGTTACTGACTTGAAACTGTAGTTTTATTGGCCATTTTGGGTCAATTCCAAAACTCCTTCATCTTCCTCTCTTAAAACCTGGTTGCCTCATGGTTTTGGCATCTTTTCAGGCTTGTTGGCTGTTGGTGAAGCACCCACCAAGAGGAGAAAATGCTGAGAGAAGAAAGGAGCCACTTTTGAGACTTTAAGTATTTTTCCTGTGTTTATTTGCTAAGTTTTTCTGCATAGCCGCCTATTTTGAGCATTTTCTGGCTTGTTAAATTTGATTTCTGCATTAGTAACTGTATTTAGAGCACAACCTAGAGCTGTTTACTGAATTTCCTGTTTGCACTTATTTTTAAAATCGTTTTTTCTCAAAACTTGCATTTTATCTGTCTTTGGCCTAGCACTCTTGTGTGGGGTCATTTACTGCACTGTTATAACTTGTTGATACTTGTTAACCTCTGCTATCTCTGAAAAAAAAAAAAAAATCTTGCTTTTTTCCCACTTTTCTGAGATTTAAAAAAGTTCAGTTACAGGCTTGCTGTTCTTGAACTGTTTGTAAGTTTCTGTGAGGCCATTTTTTGCTTGGGCTAAAGGAAAGTCTCTCTGTTGATCAGTGGCAGTGAAAAACATTGAGCAGCCTGCCTGCCCCTGTGGGAGTGGTTACTGACTTGAAACTGTAGTTTTATTGGCCATTTTGGGTCAATTCCAAAACTCCTTCATCTTCCTCTCTTAAAACCTGTTTGCCTCGTGGTTTTGGCATCCTTTCAGGCTTGTTGGCTGTTGGTGAAGCAGCCACCAAGAGGAGAAAATGCTAAGAGAAGAAAGGAGCCACTTTTGAGACTTTAAGTACTTTTCCTCTGTTTATTTGCTAAGTTTTTCTGCATAGCTGCCTATTTTGAGCATTTTCTGGCTTGTTAAATTTGATTTCTGCATTAGTAACTGTATGTAGAGCACAACCTAGAGCTGTTTACTGAATTTCCTGTTTGCACTTATTTTTAAAATCGTTTTTTTCTCAAAACTTGCATTTTGTCTGTCTTTGGCCTAGCACTCTTGTGTGGGGTCATTTACTGCACTGTTACAACTTGTTGATACATGTTAACCTCTGCTATCTCTGAAAAAACAAAAACAAAAAAAAATCTTGCTTTTTTCCCACTTTTCTGAGATTTAAAAAAGTTCAGTTACAGGCTTGCTGTTCTTGAACTGTTTGTAAGTTTCTGTGAAGCCATTTTTTGCTTGGGCTAAAGGAAAGTCTCTCTGTTGATCAGTGGCAGTGAAAAACATTGAGCAGCCTGCCTGCCCCTGTGGGAGTGGTTACTGACTTGAAACTGTAGTTTTATTGGCCATTTTGTGTTAATTCCAAAACTCCTTCATCTTCCTCTCTTAAAACCTGGTTGCCTCATGGTTTTGGCGTCTTTTCAGGCTTGTTGGCTGTTGGTGAAACACCCACCAAGAGGAGAAAGTGCTGAGAGAAGAAAGGAGCCACTTTTGAGACTTTAAGTATTTTCCTCTGTTTATTTGCTAAGTTTTTCTGCATAGCCGCCTATTTTGAGCATTTTCTGGCTTGTTAAATTTGATTTCTGCATTAGTAACTGTATTTAGAGCACAACCTAGAGCTGTTTACTGAATTTCCTGTTTGCACTTATTTTTAAAATCATTTTTTTCTCAAAACTTGCATTTTATCTGTCTTTGGCCTAGCACTCTTGTGTGGGGTCATTTACTGCACTGTTATAACTTGTTGATACTTGTTAACCTCTGCTATCTCTGAAAAAAAAAAAAAAAAAATCTTGCTTTTTTCCCACTTTTCTGAGATTTAAAAAAGTTCAGTTACAGGCTTGCTGTTCTTGAACTGTTTGTAAGTTTCTGTGAGGCCATTTTTTGCTTGGGCTAAAGGAAAGTCTCTCTGTTGATCAGTGGCAGTGAAAACATTGAGCAGCCTGCCTGCCCCTGTGGGAGTGGTTACTGACTTGAAACTGTAGTTTTATTGGCCATTTTGGGTCAATTCCAAAACTCCTTCATCTCCCTCTCTTAAAACCTGGTTGCCTCATGGTTTTGGCATCTTTTCAGGCTTGTTGGCTGTTGGTGAAGCACCCACCAAGAGGAGAAAATGCTGAGAGAAGAAAGGAGCCACTTTTGAGACTTTAAGTATTTTTCCTCTGTTTATTTGCTAAATTTTTCTGCATAGCTGCCTATTTTGAGCATTTTCTGGCTTGTTAAATTTGATTTCTGCATTAGTAACTGTATTTAGAGCACAACCTAGAGCTGTTTACTGAATTTCCTGTTTGCACTTATTTTTAAAATCGTTTTTTTCTCAAAACTTGCATTTTATCTGTCTTTGGCCTAGCACTCTTGTGTGGGGTCATTTACTGCACTGTTACAACTTGTTGATACTTGTTAACCTCTGCTATCTCTGAAAAAAAAAAAAAAAAAATCTTGCTTTTTTCCCACTTTTCTGAGATTTAAAAAAGTTCAGTTACAGGCTTGCTGTTCGTGAACTGTTTGTAAGTTTCTGTGAAGCCATTTTTGCTTGGGATAAAGGAAAGTCTCTCTGTTGATCAGTGGCAGTGAAAAACATTGAGCAGCCTGCCTGCCCCTGTGGGAGTGGTTACTGACTTGAAACTGTAGTTTTATTGGCCATTTTGTGTTAATTCCAAAACTCCTTCATCTTCCTCTCTTAAAACCTGGTTGCCTCGTGGTTTTGGCGTCTTTTCAGGCTTGTTGGCTGTTGGTGAAACACCCACCAAGAGGAGAAAATGCTGAGAGAAGAAAGGAGCCACTTTTGAGACTTTAAGTATTTTTCCTCTGTTTATTTGCTAAGTTTTTCTGCATAGCCGCCTATTTTGAGCATTTTCTGGCTTGTTAAATTTGATTTCTGCATTAGTAACTGTATTTAGAGCACAAGCTAGAGCTGTTTACTGAATTTCCTGTTTGCACTTATTTTTAAAATCATTTCTTTCTCAAAACTTGCATTTTATCTGTCTTTGGCCTAGCACTCTTGTGTGGGGTCATTTACTGCACTGTTATAACTTGTTGATACTTGTTAACCTCTGAAAAAACAAAAAAACAAAAAAAATCTTGCTTTTTTCCCACTTTTCTGAGATTTAAAAAAGTTCAGTTACAGGCTTGCTGTTCTTGAACTGTTTGTAAGTTTCTGTGAGACCATGTTTTGCTTGGGCTAAAGGAAAATCTCTCTGTTGATCAGTGGCAGTGAAAAACATTGAGCCGCCTGCCTGCCCCTGTGGGAGTGGTTACTGACTTGAAACTGTAGTTTTATTGGCCATTTTGGGTCAATTCCAAAACTCCTTCATCTTCCTCTCTTAAAACCCTCTTTTGCGCGGTTTTGCGCGTTTTTGAGCATAGCGCAACAACGAGCAGCGCCGCCTAATTGGGTTTAAACTATTCCTGGCTCCACAAAGTCTGCTCTTCACTTTTTTCTTTAGAACTGCTCTATCTCTCAATTTAAACACCATATTCTCATTCTAAGGCCCTTCACTGGTCCAATTAAGTAATCCTACAAGTTAGCACTATTAAACCATAAGCACTACTTACTCTTATACTCTCTACTATTACCCTGTCCTCTATTGGTCCGTCTTAAATTCAGTTTCCCTGTTACTCTAGCATGTCCAAAGGTTAGTCAATGGTTTCCTCTCCAGTCCAGCTGTTGAATCTGGGAATTTTGAGGCAATGTTACAACTGTCTCATGTACACTGACAACCCTCTCCTCCTCCAAACAGGTTCAAATATATGTGAGAGATGCAACTATTTAGCCAAACTGGAGGCTGAGCTCTCTCATCTCAAAACTGGTGTAACCAGTCAGGAGGAGAAGGTAACCTCACACAACACAATTCCAGTATCACATAGTCCCACCACATCAGCGAACCAAACACATAAATACACAAAAACATACTCAGAGGCTCTAAATAAAAATCTACCTATGCAACAGAGACCTCCAAAGCAGACATCCAAGCAAACACTACCTCAAAACAAAACACACACAACACATAACCCACAAAGTCAGTGTGCCAAGCAGCCACAGCCCTTAAGGCCAAATTACACACCTGATACTCTTGTTATAGGTGACTCTATTGTCAGACACACTGACATCCCACTCACCAGGCTGAATAAAGAGAAGGTCACGGTGAGCTGCCTGTCGGGTGCTAGGATCCGACACATAACGCAAGCACTCAGGTCACTCCAAAGCAAATACAAATATGACTCAGTCATTGTACATGCTGGTGTGAATGACCTGAGACGTACCTCCCTGGATTACATGAAAAGAGACATAGAGGAGCTCTCTGATCATGTAGCCCAGGCTGGTATGAACCTGACCTTGAGCAGCATCTTACCCTCACCTAGAATGATGCCACAGTACAAAGACAAAATGATCGATTTTAACAATTGGCTAAAATGTTGATGTCATTCAAAGGGGATCCAGTGTTTGTCAGCCTGGGATGACATGCTCGACAAGCCACGTTGCTTCGCTAGGGGTCACTTGCACCTGTCACCCCTGAGCTTTGGATATTGGCAAAGGCTTTTGCCACCCCCATAGTGCCTTTTTAGGCAAGGCTCAAACGTCAAACCCACCCCCATAGACAGCACAAGGAACAAGAAACTAAGGGTAATGCTGCTAAATGCCAGAAGTCTTAACCTCAAGATGCACGCACTTGAAGCTCTCCTCAGTATGGAGAACATTGATATCTGTGCAGTGACAGAAACCTGGTTCAAGGCTCCAGAGAGCACCCCAGCACTACCAGGCTATACCTCATATCATGCTTTTCGGTCCCAAAACCCAGGCCGAACCACAAAAGGAGGGGGATTTTCCATATTTATCAAGGATATCCACACCTCCAGGTTAGTGGCATTGCACGAAGTATCGGAGACCATCCATGTGCAACTAACAGTGGGCAAGACTGCTTTTCAGTTTATAGCATCCTACAGACCACCCTCTCAAAGTCAGGAATTCCATTCGGCTTTCCTGAAAACATTGGAGAACATGAAGATCTCTCCGAACACCATTATATTGGGCGACTTCAACTATCCAAACATTGACTGGAAGCACTATTCAAGCCCCAGCACCTTAGCCCAAAGATTCCTGGAAATTATAAACTCAAATGCTATGGAACAACTAGTCACCACTCCCACAAGAGGGGACAACATACTAGACCTGATCATTACCAACATGGGGACTCTATGCTCCACACCAGAAGTATATCCCTCATTGGTAAGATCAGACCATAAATTAATTTCACTGGATGTCCACATCCCGACCCCACCCCCAGCCCAGAAAACCACAGTGAAAAACTTCTCAAAAGCGAAGTGGAATCCTTCAAGGCCCCAGGGCCAGTGGAAACTACAGCCCAAACTGCAGAATCCTATATAAATGCATTCTACGGACATCTTCAGGAATGCATGGATCATGCTATCCCAAACAAAACCAAGACCCAATCATCCAAAGGCAGGCGTGCAGTCTGGTGGACCCCTGCCATAAATAAACTGTACAACAGAAGGAGGAAGCTACTACATGATAGAGCAAAATCCCTAATAGGGAAGGCATCTCTGATCAGTACTAGCAAAAATTACGATCCCTCATAAAATCCTCCAAGGCCAGCTTTGAGAGAAAAATTGCACAGGACACCAAAGACAATTATAAGGCTTTTTTCAGTTATGTTAGAAACCTGGGATGCAACTCCCAGACTTGTTCTGAGTTGATTCTAAATGACAAAAAATACACTGAACCCACAGACATCGCCAATATCCTGGCAGACAGGTTCAGTGCAAACTTCTCCCCTCCCGAAAAGAGCAAGTATCTATCCCGGCAGAGGGATGCCTCCCAAACATCTCAGATGCTCAGGTGAAGGCTGCCTTCTCCAAAGCAAAAAACACTGCTTCCATGGGACCAGATGGCATCCCAGGTTGCATCCTACATGAACTACAAGAGGAACTAATCCCTCAAATAAAACAGCTATACAATCTCAGCCTCACTACAGGATATGTGCCCACAGAATGGCGTACAACAACAGTGGTCCCACTCCACAAAGGTGGAGCCTCTACAGACCCTGGAAACTATTGCCCCATAAGCCTGACCAGCTTAGTCTGCAAGGCTATGGAGAGGATCATCATGGAGCTCATAAACAAAGACATTGGGGACCTACAGACACTAGATCCTACCCAGTTCAGCTTTGTCAAGGGCAGATCCTGCCTTTTGAACCTGGTTGACTTCTTTGAAACAGTCACCAAAGCCATAGATGAAGGGAAGGTAGTCCACACAACCTATCTGGACCTTGCAAAGGCATTTGACACAATACCCCACTCGGGCATCATAGATAAGCTATCCAGCTTAAATATAAACCCCTATGTCACAAGATGGGTCGCAAACTGGCTCAAAGACAGAACCCACAGAGTGAGAGTTGCTGGAGCCATGTCAGACTCGAAACCGGTCACAAGTGGCATCCCACAGGGTTCTGTCCTGGGACCACTCTTGTTCGGTATATACTTTTCCGAGGTACAGGCAAACGTGGGAGGACTATGGCTCACCAAGTTTGCAGACGACTGCAAACTAGGTGCCATAATCAACTCTCCAGCTGACACAAACATCCTTCAAAAAGGTCTTACAGAGACAGATAACTGGTGCCAGCGCCATGGTTTAAAGCTAAATGCCAAAAAATGTATAGTCATACCCTTTGGCAAAAACAATGCGCCCACAAATTACCACATAGGTGGAAACCCATTAAGTACAGAGAAAGTTATTAGGGACCTGGGGACCCAAGTTGATAGCAATCTCTCCTTTGAAAACCACATTGTCAAAGTATTTAGAAAGACCATCTACATAGCCCACCTCATCACGAAGGGTTTCACATCTAGATCAAGAGAGGTAATCGTGCCCCTTTATTCATCCCTCATCAGGCCCATCATAGAATACAATGCCCCTTTTGGGATGTACCTTACCCGACACCTGCAGCAATTAGAAAGACCCCAAAAGTATCTCACCAAGAAGATCAATGGACTCAAACAGATGCCATATGCTGCTCGGTTAAAAAAACTCCAGCTCTACTCAGTTGCATACCGCCTACTTCGAGGCGATCTATGCCTGACATACAAAGCTATGTCAAATCCAGAATTAATGGACATGCTCCACCTCAGTAAATCTAAATCCCTTAAAGCCACACGCTCGAGGGACTTGAACCTCAGCACAGAAATAAATAGAACTTGCTGGAGGGACAGGTTCAGAACCCAGAGGCTCCCTTCGCTCTGGAATAGAATTCCAGTTCATGTGAGGCAGAGCACCTCACTGAATCTCTTCAAGAAGAATCTCGATAAGTGGATGGGGGATTGTAGGTTTGTCCCAGGGATTACTCCCATGTCACTATTAGACAGAGGCACAGTAAACTAAACCTTAAAAAGGGCACAGTATACTCAAATCAAGGGGTGGCGTAAGCCATACAGAATTGGGCTAGGCTTATAATTGCCCCAGGGCAGATAGCCTAGTATGAACCTATGAACCTATGAACCTATAGAAATCCCCAAACACAACCCTTGCGGAATGAGAAGCTGCAGGATGTGAGCAGGCAAAGAAGCTGCAGCTGCAGATGATAGATACACTAATACATGTGCAATGTCAGTAGCACAAGCACATTCAAAAGGCATCCCCGCAACGGAAACAATGTGCCCTGTTAGAGCCTCCCTAGTGCATACCTCTCAACCTCTTAGAACAAGACATCTGGACAAACCCATAAATAAAAGTAGGAGAAAGGCCCAAAAAGAGGGACAAATTGTAAATTTTGCTTTTACAAACTTAGAAAGTTGATAGAATAACAGATTTTGCATTAGCATGACTTTTCTGAAGGGTATGAAGTCTGAAACTCAGTTGTTTTTCATTATTTTCTAACTTCAATATCTATCTATCTATCTATCTATCTATCTATCTATCTATCTATCTATTTATTTATTTATGTAAACTAATCAAATAAATAAATATAACAGTCATCCACAAGTAATCCACAAGTAAAGCAAAACCAGAAGCACAACAGCAATTTGTCCTGCAAGAGAGAAATATATACATACAGACAACAACAGGCATTCCTGAGTAAGACATATCCCTGTAATACCAAGTGCATTAAAAAAATAGTGTTATCACTGCTGCACTTCCCCTTATACATGACATGCCCATAGCCAAACCTACTGGTATCCCACTTACGGCCGACCTGTGGCAGGTGTAAACAGGACAACCCTGGGAATTAATGACTAGTTAAGTAATAGTACAGAAGCAACCACTGTAGAAGGGAACACTGACACGTAGGGGAAGGAAAGCACATATCGGACACATAGGAGTATAAACCCAGCTCACTGTCAACAGCTGATCGTACACTACTGAAGCAACATGTGTGTAACGTGGGGGTTGCCAAATCAGTCCTATGGTTGTTGCAGATGGGGTGAACACATATGTAGAGGCATGTAGGCAGAAAAGGGTGCTACACAGGGGAACATCCATTAGTAATGTCTGTCTCTGAAACTGAACTTTTGCACCACACCCTGTCTGGTCAGCTTCAATAGCTGGGAGTTAAAGGGGACCTGTGCAGTACATGCAGATCCAGTGGTGTAAAAGCAAGCTGGATAGACATCTACAGGATTACAGTCAGTTATCAATTCCACGGCTGTGTGAATTGGACATAGAGCATCCCTAGAAGGAAAGTTAGTAAGAGCAGGGTGGTGTGTATACTGCTGCAAAGGGCCATTGTGACAGACAGTGCCTATTCAGAAGGGTACAACACAAGGCGTTGTACTGCAGCATAACCATAGTCTGATAGTGGCCTATACCTCAGTATTGTCAATGTACTGTTCCCTGCTACACTGGATATTATGGATCCTGAGAGGCCAACCACAAGTAGTGTTGCCATGATGGAATCTGTATATGAGTATAGCCCAGGTCAGCTTGGCAACAGGTATTGGACAGTGCCCAGTCAACAAGGCAAATCACTGACACACCAGCATGGACCAGATACAACCACTGCCCAAGTGGCTGTGCTGCAAGTAGAACTACAGCAGAGGGCAGTAAACAGCAATGACATGCCTAGTCTGGTAATGCAGAGAGTCCTTGGCACAGCAGATGACAGTGTACTACAGGAGATGCCTTGCTGTGCCACCCTGTGTTGTAGTATCACCAGGGTATGGCAGAGGGCACAGACATCTATGTCCACACCTCCGGCAACACTTACAGATATTGATGTCAACCAGTACCCACTCTGTAGTGGCAGCTTTATCTTACTCAGACAGGCAGATGTTGTGTCTTTCGGCTTTTCCTGGTTAGGGGTCGCCACAGTGGAACTCCTGTCCGCTAATGATTGGCAGTAGATTTTTACATACCGAGTTGCCGGCCCTGATGCACAACCTTCAACGAAGGTACGCCCATTCATGCATGTCTCCACACAGAATACGCTCTAGCTGAGAATCGAACAGGACAACATCTTAATGTGAGGCAACAACGCTACCGCAGCACCACCACCGCAGCTTTTACTCAGACAGGCAGATATGGATGGGAAAGATTCCTTGGTTCTGCTAACTACAGCACAAAATCTGGCGAATTTGTGCAGGTCAGACATCATACTCGGGGATGGCACCTTCCCAATACGTGCTGATATTTGCTGTCAGCTGTATACTTTACATGGATCTGTTGGCACCCCCACCTCAGCACAAATTATCCCCCTGGTGTATTGTCTAATGATACGGAAATCAGAATCTGCATACAACAAAATGTGGGACATACTTAAGGGTATGGCTGCAGAACAGGGATGCACCTTAACTCCACGGCACAGTATGACTGATTTTGAGAGGGCAGCAATCCGTGCCAGCCGAAAGGCATTCCCTAGGAGTATTCTGAAGGGGTGCCTAGTCCATCTTGCACAGATCATTTGGCGCCATATCCAGCATCACCACCTTGTGGCCTTGTATAGTACTGACACCGCATTCTCAGTAGTCATCTGCAAGCTGATTGCACTGGCATTCTTACTAGTGGATGATGTCCCCGCATTTCTGGACATTGTGGCTACCTTACCTGACTGTGCTAAACCTGTAGGTATATTTCTGGACCATCATTATGTGCGCGGCTGACCAAGGAAATATACATCCTGCTGTTCAGTGCACCAACGTCTGCTGTCTTCCTACCCTCTGAAGTTCTGGAATGTGTGTGATGTGTCTGACATGGACATCCCCTGGACAATAACCAGGTGGATGCATGACATCGTCGACTGAAAGTATTACTTGGATGCCCTACAGTACAGCTTTCCAATGTTTTGTCTATTCTGCAACAGGAACAAAACCTGACAGACAACCGAAGGGAGTCACTTTTGAGGGTGATGCCTGGTCACTCCATGTAGAAAGGCTATTGTTGTAAGGAAGTGTCTTCTAAAACACATCTTGCAACATAAGTGTGATTATAGTAATGTGCAGGATTTCCTACGTGCTGTAGCACATTTCTATGAGTTGTGAATATATTTGGTTCTAGTACACACCAAGCACTACACACATCACTTTATCTGTTGTGTTAATAAAGGCTTTGCCCACAGTACACAGATTTCACAGTACCACTTTCATGCCTCCTTGGCATCCAGTGACAACCACTTGTACTACTGGCAATGGCATATGTTGGCATCTGGGGGGGTGCAGGGTGTAACATTATGGGGATTTTTTGTCTGCCACGTACAGTTAGGGTGCAGGAGGATGTTCTGTTCCCACGGGGAATTGTCCACAGGCATTTGTCACTGTAGCCATAATGCCAAACTGCCATGCATCCATGAACAGCTGTCTCACAGGGGGATATCACGCTGCCTAGGAGCCTGAATCCAAGTACTGTCTGTTAGCTTTGTACCTAGGTTCAGCCTGTAGTAGTCATTAGAGGTTCATAGGTGATTGCTAGGCTAGTGGCTTTAAAAGGCCTTTGTAATCCATGCCATGTTTTTCCATTTGTAAATGACAGGATAAATTACTCAGGGACATCTAGTTGGATTTGGACAGCAGAGCATTTACAAGCTGCCTCTGTTCAACAGGAAGATAGATGCCAATTCAAGGGTAAATTTCTGATTCCCTATGCACTGGTCCAGATTACATTTTAATAGAGTCAGGGTGTTACTCTGTTTCACATGGATGAGAACCTTGTTCCAGAGAAGGGGTAATCTCTGAAACATGTATCTGTCCTCAACATGTTCTAGGTATGTTGCAAAGAAGGTTTAGATCCTTCAATCGGGTATTTCTATAGCTGTTAGACTCGCTGATGTGCAGCAAGTCCATCAGTACTGCATCACATGATGCTTCATAAACCAGGCACAAATCACATCTCAGTGTAAAGATAAGATCTGATGTTGTCAGTTTTCATTCTGTCCTCAACTGATGGGTTCAGATCCGTTCCCTGGGATCTGACTTGGCAGTTGATAAATCTCTATGGCAACCAAAAAGTTCTCGAGCTTCTCCCTTACCCACAGTATACCAACCCAGTTACCCCAGATCTCTTTTGCTGCTTCCAGCAAAAGACATGGTCATCCAACTCTCTTGAGATTCGTTTGAGATAAGTGCTAAAATCTTATAATTTCTCTATATTCTTACTAATTTTTCTTTCTGACAAATCCCTTACTCATTGTTACTGTTTATATATACATATACATACATACATATATATATATATATATATATATATATATATATATATATATATAGATCTACTTTTCTTCATTGAAATTACACTTGTTCGAAAAAGAAAAGTAGATCCCCACTTCAGCAAAAGTACACTTCAATGAAACTGCACTTTTGCTGAAGTATACTCACTGGATCGGCTATCCAAAACAAAAAACACAAAAAAACCCCATCTTTTGCAGGGGGGCAAGCCCCTCTGCACCCCCCATGTGGGGGGCTGTGCCCACCAACCCCCCCTACTTTAATATTCTCATTCCGAGATCGCACTACAGTGGGGAAAAGGGAATATTCCCTTATCCCACTGTACCACAATGTCAGTACTATTTTCCTTAGTTGTACATCAACACTAAACGTTGATTTACAACTAAGATTACATGCAAACTACATGTTTTCATAACTTCTTTTTTTTTTTTTCTTATTTTTATCTTCACATGAAAGTGCATTTTTGTTTCGCGGAAGTGCACTTGCGAATTTACATTTCGTTGAAACGTAAATTTGTTGTAGTGACTGGATCTTATATATATATATATATATATATATATATATATATATATATATATATATATGTGTGTGTATATTTTTTTTCCCTTTTTCAGTTTCTGGTTTGTACTTCCGTGCGCTTTTAATACTATCGTTAATATCTCCTCTTCTCTTCTACAGTAGTAGTTCTTAATACCATTGTTGGTAGTCTTTTTTCCTCAACAGTAGTAGTTCTTAATACCATTGTTGGTAGCATTTTTCTTATATTTTTGTGTATTTTCTCTAATAAAAAAAAAAATCTTTCCTCTATGACTTTTGTGGTAATTAGAATAACTTGTCCTTTTTTTCTTGACATAGCAGATAAGCTGCCTGGCTTTAAAAAGTATGCAAGGTGTGGGCATAAAATGCCTATTTCTGATGCCCACACTTTATGCATTTACTGTTTGGGTCCTCTCCACTTATAAGAGACCTGCTCCATGTGTCACAAAATCAATCATCGTGCTTTCATGGAGCATAAATATAAACTCATCCTGAAGGGCTTCTCCCTTCCTCCTTTTGAGAAACTATTTTGGAGGGTTCTCCTACCAATGCTAAACAAAAGAAAGCCTCTTCCTTAAAGCTTTCTTCCACTTCTTCGGTTTTAGATTCTTCTAGGTAGAGGACTTCCTATGATCTGGTCTCAGTCCCGGATCTGAAAAAGTCCAAGTTGCAGGATCTGACTGGGCCTTCGGATCAGACAACATCCAAATCCCCTGATCTGATTATATCAGATCTGATGACTTCTAAGTTGGATCCCAGAAAGTCAAAGTCCTTGGATCCGACTTCGCCAGTTCTGACTCTAACAAAATTGGGCAATCTACCTATCTCATAACCTTTACCCAGAATAAGATACTCCCCTACTTTGGATCCTGTCCCAGTCAGAGTACCTTCCCCCTTCTTGGAGCACCCAAAATCTCCGTCCATCTGTTCTACTCGATCTTCTAGGAGCCTGACAGAAGAAGATGTGGAGAGAGTGGTGAGGAAGATTCTTCAGGTGCAAGGTCAGACTGGTATCCCTTCAGCTCCTAGCCCCTGGGTCAGGACATCTTAACACCTGCAACTTCCACTTTACAGGTTCCTCCTCTGACACCTTGGGCAGTTTCACAGCTTTCAGATTTGAGCCGTCAATTTTCATCTGACTCGGATCTGAGGATAACCCATCCTCGGATCCGAGGGTTTCCCTTAGAGCTCTGATCCAGTCAGATCTATGGAGCTCCCGTAGCTGTAGTCTGCCTGTTGAATTTGAGGTGCTACATTTGACTCCAGTGCTTTCGGAGCTGTCTTTACACCTCGGAGCCTCGACACTGGACAGCTTGGCTCCATCTTCCACTTCAGAGGGTTTGCCATCTGGGCAGAGTGGAGTCTACTGTTCAGAGCCTGTCTTCTTGGATGCAACGTCCTTCCATCCTCTGAGACACTCTGCCTTCAAAGCTGTGAAGAGGGTGTTTTCTGCTTCGATAGATCAGATGGAGCCATCCCCCTCAGATCCCATATATTCCACCATCATTTCTTGGCACTCAGAACCTCACCATCTTCTTCCACAGGGCCAGCCAGTACTAATATCCCAGGTTCCCTCTGAGGGAATTGTAATTTCTTCCTCTGATACCTCCCTGGAACATCTTACGTAGGAGGTCCCTAAAAAAAGGATGTGCAAGAGGAGGTACACTGACTCCTCAGAGGAGTCTATCACCAAAGACACAGATTTCAGTGAGGGCAAAGGGTCCCCATGGTCACCTCTTGAAGATGTCTCCTTTGGACACATCCTGCAAATCCTTAAACAGAGAGGTGGCTGGATGCCCATAACCCTATTTCTGAGGAATCTGTTCTCCTGGAGGGTTTTGGTACTGGACCGTCTACCTCCTGGGTGACTCTGCCTGCTGATGAGCTCTTCAGCTTGATCTCATGGCAGTCATGGAAGGATCCAGACATCATAGAACCCATTCCTCTAAGAACAAACAGGATTATGGCACCACCTGTGGACAGGCAGTTCTGGAGTAAGGGATTCCTGTTGATGCCATCGTCATTGTGTCAGCCACTAAGAAGGAACTAGCCAAGGAAAGTTCCACTGTCCATCCCCCCAATTGGGAGTCACGGGTGATGGACAGATATGGGAAGTGTGTATATACCTCATCCACTTTTATGCTGAGGTGTCTCAACTACTTGGCACATTTTACAAGATTACAGAGAGATTTGATTAAGGAGTTATCAAATACCCTCTCAGATGCTGTTTCTGAGGAAGTTCTTGCCTCTGTAACTTCTCAGCTGACTACCCTTCAGCCTATATCCAATTCATCCATGAGACTGATCTCAAGCAGTGCAGAGGGAACTTCAAGGGCAGTGGGTTCAGGCATTTCCATAAGGAGACATACCTGGATGTACCTTTGTGAGTTTGTGGAGCCCTTCAAGTCCTCTTTCATCAATGCCCCCTTTGACAGAACATCCTTATTTGGCCCCAAGGTAAAGGACACTCTAGCCAGGTGTGAGAATTATGGAAAAACCCTGTTTGCCATGGGAATGAGTTTTCTGACCCTTCAGTGAACCTTTCCAGGACTCAGTGAGGTGATGGAAAATGTGGTTCAAAAAGTCTCAGGGTCCTTTCCAGGATGCAAGTGGAGGAGGCCCTCCCAGAGGCAGAAGAGGGGAATCTAATGGATGTTGCTGCCACGTGGCAGAGGTGGCCCACAGAGTCACAGTTCCAGAGAATCATTCTTTGACAAACCCTACCAGTGCTCCTGAAAGGAGTCCCAATTGCCCACCCCTGGAGGCAGTCAGTGGAGGATTTTCCCTGCACTAGAGAGCCTGGCTAGATATAATGAAAGATACTTGGATGCAGAGGATTATTTCCAGAGGATATATAATACCCTTTTCCCTTCCACCTCCAATCTCAACAAAAATCCCTGATGTTCAACCCAGTCAGAGGGAACAAGCAGCAATTCAATTACAAAAGCTGATAGAAAAAAGAGTCATCCAAGAGGTCTCGGCAGACCAGATAGAATCCAGAACTTACTTAAGGTTGTTTTTAGTGCCAAAGAAAACAGAGGACTAGAGACCAGTTCAACAGTTTCAGATGGTCACAGTTCAATCCATTCTCCCTTTTTTGGCAAGGATGACTGGATGTGCTGAATAGACCTTCAGGATGAGTACTATCATATAAAGATGAACAGACTATCCAGAAGGCATTTACTGTTCCGGATGGAAGTCAGTCATTATGAATTCAGAGTACTGCCTTTGGACTCACCACAGCCCCCAGGGTGTTTTCCAAATGCATATTGTAGTAGTAGCAGCGCATCTCAGACTGCAGGAATTTTGAGTGTTTCCTTACTTAGACAACTGGCTCATATACACTTCGAGCAGGCATTGACTCTTATTGGCAAAGGAACAAATTCTCCAGACTTGCTCCCTTCTGGGGATAACCATAAACTACAAAAAATCTCATCTGCAACCTACACAGAGCCTAGAGTTTATAGGAGACATTCTCAATACAAAACTACCATTGCATTCCTGCCATTATGGAGAGTTCAGACTATAAGATCACAAGTTACTGCCACCATCTTGGCCCATCTGGTCCTTCATGCTTTGGGATCAATGGCAGCAGCAATAACATTAGTATCACTAGCCAGATTTTACATGAGAATTCTTCAGTGTATGCTAGCTACACAATGGTCATTTTTTTATTAGTCTATGTCTTACCAGATAAGAATCAATAAGACATGTAAGAGGGACCTCAAATGGTGGATTCATTCAGGCCAAGTTCTTTTAGGCAGGCCATTCACACCCCCTCCAGCCCAAGGCCATAGTGACCACAGACACTTCCCGGTTATAGTGGGGGGCATTATCTGGAGAAGACAGTCCAAGGCACTTGTTCCCCTGAAGAGGCTAAACTGAATATAAACTGCATATAAATCTCCTTGAGATGAGAGCAGTGCAGTTAGCATTGCAGGCATTCCAGAATGCTCTCCCCTTAGGGACCATTGCATGTAAACGGACAACATGTCAGTGGTCTGGTACATCAACACACAAGGAGGAACCAAATCCTACCCATTGTCTCGAGAAGCTCTCGGGGTGTGGTAGTGGGCAATCTCTTCTAGCCACTTTCTCTTAGCAATGCACATTCCATGGAAATCCAGTGTGATAGCAGACAACTTGAGCAGGTGCATTCTTGTACCCCACAGATGGTCCCTCAATAAGAAAATTGAGAGCAAGATCTTCCATCAGTGGGGCCAGTCTTGCTGTGATCTATTTGCTTCCTCCATGAACAACAAGTGCAGCAGTTACTTTGCCCTAATCCCCCCACAGGGGGAATCTCCGAGGGATGCTCTACTTCACGATTGCCCCCTCCAGTCTCCTGTACTTGTATCCGCCCATTCCTTTAATTTCCAAATTCCTTCAGAAAGCCTCCAGGTTGAATAACAAAGTCATCCTCCTTGCTACCATATTGGCCTCAATATATTTGGTTTCCCTTTCTTTGGCCTCACCTGATTCAGCCACCTTGGTTTCTGAATCCAACTCCGGACCCTCTGTCTCACCTAACAGACATGATACACCCAAATATGGCAAACCTAAGGCTGACTCCCTGGCTTGTCCAACTCCATTAATAGCCAGACAACTTCTCCTGCCCATCATATTTTGATGTCTTCCCATAAACCTTCCACCAGGAAACTATATTCCAGTAAATGGAAAAGATTTGATTTTTGGGCTCAAAAGCATAATATTGAACTTTTTACAGCTCCCATATATAGTATATTGGACATTTTAGCACATCTCTTTGATGAAGGAGCTAGTTCTTCTACAGTTGAGTCCACTTAGCAGCAATTTTAAATTTCCATGTTGGGATAAATGGCTCGTCAGTAGCATCTCATAAGTTAAGCAAAGCATTTTTAAGAGGCATACTACTCTTAAGGCCTCCTGTTAAGGATTCTACTCCTCCTTGGGGCCTAAATTTAGCATTGCAGAACTTTACTCAACCCCCATTTGAGCCTGCAGCTACCTGTGACCTTAATTTTCTTTCATGGAAGACAATTTTCTTAGTAGCCATTACTTCAGCCAGAAGAATTTCCAAGACCAAATATTATCCTTAAAACCCCCATACTTGATTTTTCATAGGGACAGGGTGACTTTAATTACCAATGCATCATTCCTTCCCAAGGTGGTTTCAAAATCCAATATTAATCTGTCTACTAATTTGCCAGTATTCTTCCCCAAATTTTCTAACAAAGGTAAATATGTGTTATATTTATTGGGTGTTCATAGGCAATTGCATTTTTACTTACATGGGACTAAGGACATCAGAAAATCGGATCAACTGTTTATTTCATTTACAGAACCTACATTGGGTAAATCAGTTACCAAAGTTACACTATGTACATGGATAACAAATTACATTTCCTTTATGTATAACAAATTGGACATCACTCTTACAAAAACAATTTGTGCTCATTCTACTAGATCCATGCAAATTCTTCAGCATTTCAATCCAGAATGTTCATGGATGATATTTCTACAACAGCTATTTTGGCTACTCCCCATATCTTTACTACTCACTACAAGTTAGCTCGGTCTCCAGAGGAAGGGAATCTTGTGGTTCTGTGGTGCTCAGGAATATCCTTCCTTGAGTCCGCCCTGGAAATTAGGTGGCTGGGGAATCTGCCCCATCTGTTGAGGACAGAATGAAAATTGACAACATCAAATAAAGAAGTTATGTACTCACCATAACATTCCATTTATGTTGTCCATTTTCATTCTTCCTCAACTCCCCTCCCACCAACCCCCATCCTAATGGAAGATCGAGTGTGTATGGACTTATTTGTGTTTATTATATGTGTAACTCCAGAGATAGCTTTTCCATAGTAATTTTCATCTTTTACTATCTATTATAGTAGAAAAACAAGATCTGAGATAACTGGGGTTGGTGCATTGTGGGTAAGGGAGAAGCTCAAGATTTGTTTGGTTGCCATGAGCTTTAGCAACGGCTGAGTCAGATCCGAGGGATCATATCCAAATACATCAGTTGAGGAAGAACGAAAATGGACAACACAGAAGGAACATTGGTGAGTACATAACTTCTTTTTTTCAGGTCATAAACACATGATGGTCAAAGGTGAATTCATTCTCTGAATATGTTCCCAAGTATCTAATTACTGGGTCTACTGTTAGGGTTGTACTGTCTATGTGGTAATTCCTTGTGGTGGCTGGCTTTCCAAATTATATTGCCATGCATGTTTTGGCATTCATTTTTAGACCATGGCTTTGGCACCAATTATTAGTTTGTGACAAGCCCTCTTAGAGGATGTTAGTGCCCTTGGAGTATTCCATCATTGCACCAAAATTGCAGTCATCTGCAGACTTGGTCATCCAGATGTCTCTGACGTTGGATATGACTTACAAAAAGCAGATGCTAAATAGGAGTGGCTCCAGCATTGCATTGTAATGCAAAACATGTTATTCTAGCAACTTCCTGCTATTATAAACGCAGTATTTAAGTTCTGTTCCCACCATTATTTTTGGCTTTACCTAGAATTCTTGGTCTAAGAAATTGACAGGTATGCTTCCCATTGCAATAGATTCATGGAATACTTTTATGGAGTATATGAGTTTATTCTACTTTTTCATGGCTGATGAATGAAAACAAGATGCATGTGGCTTAAGTATTGTATTCTTTTTGTGAGGAACTTCTGTGAAACATTCCAGTTGTTGCATATGCCTGATCAGGTACATACAAAATGGAGCATTGTACTCAACGATTGGCCTAATAATGTCTGAGTACAAGGGGACAGTGACATGCTTGGACCTCGATGTCATACCCTTGGTTATAAGTTGCACAGCATAGAATGATTTCCTTACAACAGTAGCGACATAATGGCCAAAGGCAAAGTCACTGTCAACATATGTTCTCAAGTCCCTAACCACTAGATTGATTCTTAGGGGTGTATTGTCTATGTGATAATTCTCCAAGGTGGCTGACTTTCCAAAGGATACTGTTATACATGATTTGGCATTCAGTTTTAGACCATGGCTGTGGCACCAATTATTACTTTGTGACAAGTCCACGTAGAGGATATTAGTTTTTTTGGGGTATACTGTGATTGTGTTGAGCTTGCAATCATACACAAACTTGTTCAACCAGAGACCTTTGACATTAGCTTTGACTTCCAAAAAGTAGATACCAGAAAGGAGTTGCCCCAGCACTGAGCCCTGAGGAACGTCACTAGTGACTTTGTGGTGGTAGAGTATATTAGCCTGGCTTCCTGTGTCCTAGCTGTGAGCAGTTGGCTATCCATTAGGTGACAAAGTGGTTTACTCCTAGTTTCATGAGTTTGCCAACAATGCCCAAATGGGGAATGCTATAGATTGCTTTGACCAAGTCAAGATAGGCAGCTTTGCTGTCATCTATAGCTTTGGTGACGTTCTCAAAAATTTCCACCAGAGTGAGTCTGCGTGATCTTTTTTTGACTAAAACAAACTGTGTTGGATGCAGTATTGGAAGGTTTCCTATGTCTTCATTTGTAATATCCATAATAATTATTTCCATTGCTTTACATATGAGACTAGTCAGACTTATGGATCTGTAGGTACTTGTTTTATTAGATGGCTCACCCTTGGTCAGAGGAATAACTGTTGCAGTCCTCCATTTGCTGGGCACAAAGTTAGTTAGGATGCTAAAAATGAACAGTGATTTTAGAGGGCTTGAAAGGTCTTGTTTCATGTTATTCAGGAAGGATCCAAGGATATTATCTGGGCCTATAGATGCAGTATTATTTGCCTTGGAGGATGCATTGAGGACTTATTCACTAGTTGTAGTTTATAGTTGAGGGCACATCTTGAGAAGTGTTGGGGGAAAGCTGGATGAAACTGGAGCTAAATTTATCAGACAGCAAGATTGCTATATCCTCCATCTCCATATAGATTGTTCCTTTTAACAAAATTAAGTACAGTTGAGGTTGGGGTGGCTATAATGGGGGGTTGGGGTTGTTATAATGGGGTTGGAGGATATTATAATGGTTAAGGTGTTTATCTGACAGAAACAAGGTACAGGGTTTGATTCTCACCTTTAGAAGGGAAATTGGCAAGGGGGCAGCTAGTGTAGTGTTTACCTATAACTGTTAGATCTGAAGTAGGCAGACTTCATTTGTCTGCAACCTGTGGGTATCGGATCCGACCTCGGATCCGAGCCGGCATTTCAAAAGCTTAGGCTCCGAGCTCCTAGCTCCTCCCTCTACCCATAACCCCTTGCCAAGCCCTGACTGACCTCAGATTTCGTTTGCCGCTTTCAAGTTGCGACGGATTCCTTGAGCTCCTAGTGCAGATAAGTTTTCTGACAGGAAAATTTTGAAAAACTTTAACTTTTTTAATTTAATTAGTTAGAAGTGTTTGTGTTAGGCTTTCCTCTCTCTATTTTTTAATTTTTTCTCGGGTTTTGCGTAGTTTGTGTGTGTGTGTGTGTTTTAGGCCTGTTAGGGCTTAACATGTCTGAAGCCCATAAGGCAGTATTCTCTAAATGTACCGAGTGTGGCCATAAGCTGTCCCGGATGGCCACACTCGTCATCTTGGGGTTGAACACCTGTCATCTGGTTGTACCATTTGTGCAGGGTTCAACCCCGAGCTGAGGGCGGAGGTCGAAGCTGGTTCTGGCGGGACTTCTCCCTCCAGATACCGCCGCTTCTGCCCTTCTACACAGCAAACAGTTGCTGTGGGCTCTCCTCCACCAGCTGGGACTCAACCTCCCTCTAAGATGCCGGAGGAGAGAGTCTTCTAGGGAGAGAAAGAAGGAGAGGCACAGGAGAGGCACCACAAGCGGAGGCTGAAACTTCTAGTTCGGCTCCCCCATCCAAGCGGGCCTCTCCTGTGCCTTCTAGCTTCCCTCCTCCTCGGCTCCACTCCCCTCGGTTCTCTCCTGGGCCCGAGGAGGAGGAGGCTAGCCCTTCAGCGAGGTCCCGCTCTCTAGATCCGCTTGGTGGCCTCTACTAGATCGACCTTCTCCATGAGTGAAGCAGACATGGACGGATGATGAGGAAATTCATCCAGGCCCAAATGCAAATGGGAGTGCTCCTAGCCCCATCCGGGAGGGTTGGCTCCTTCTCCAACCCACACCATGGGTTGGAGCTGTCGGCGCCGGGCAGAGTTGGATCCGGGGTGGGTCGGATCCGATAGGTCGGCGCACCTCGGATCCGTCCCATCCCTTGAGTGCTTGGTGCCGGACCCGACCTCTCGAGCCGAGGACTGAGCCTCGGATCCGAGGGAGCTGGTGTGTCTTGGCACCGTCTAGGTCGGAGCACACGGTCTCTCAGATCCGACGGTCTCGGCTCCGGCTCCGATCCGTGCGTCGGATCCAAGTGGGGTCGGCTCGGGGTTTAGAAGCTGGCTCCCCTCGGCTTCGGCGTAGTGGAAAGGGCACTGTTGAGGACTTCGGACCCCGGTCCCTGCCACGGCTCCATCCCGCACTCCCTTGCAGTTGGGCCAGGCTCCCACCAGCCGGTCCCAGTGACAGCCCGCCTCGATGTCCCAAGTAGTTCCCTTGGAACATCCAGCTGCGGAAGAGTACTCCTCGGACAGCCCCGAGAGGTACCTCGGGCGTAAGTGCAAAGGAGGCACATGGACTCCCCGAGTCCGTTAAAGACACAGACCTGGATGAAGGAAGGCTCCCCAAGGTCACCCCTGAGGACGTCTCATTTGGAGACATTATGGAAATGTTGAGGATCGGGTGGTCTTCCCCAAGGCCTCCTCAGGCGAGTCTGTGTTCTTGGAGGCATTCGGCGGGCCCATCTACCTCTTGGGTGTCCCCTCCTGCCGATCCTCTGGTGGGCCTTATATCCATCAGAGCGTGGAAGGATCTGGACACTGTTGAGCCTGTACCCAAGCGTCCTGACCGTATCCTTTCCCCTCGGACCGCACTCACTGGAGCAAAGGCCCCCAGTAGATGCCATGATGATGGCTGCAGCCACTAAGAGGAATTGGCCCAGGAGAGTCCCTCTATGCATCCTCCGGGCAAGGAGTCCCGCTCGATGGATCGCATTGGGAAGCGAGTTTTCAGTTCAGCAACCTTCTCTTTGAGGCTGAACTACATGGCACACGTCATCAGGATGCAGCGGGATCTGATTAAAGAATACGCTGCATCTCCCCAGAGTCCATGTCGGGTGAGGATAAGCAGGTATACTCCACCCGAATGGCCACTCTTAGAGCAGTTTCTAACACATCTATGCGGCTGCTTTCTCACGCTACCGAGGGAGCCGCTAGAGCCAGCGGAGCAGGCCTAGTCATGAGGCGGCAGGCCTGGCTCCGCCACTGTGATTTCAGAGCCCTTCAAGGCGACTTTCGCGAATGCCCCTTGATGGTTCTGCCTTGTTTGGCAAAACTGTTAAACATTAGTCCAGAGCGAAAGGACGGAAGGCGCTGTCTGCCGTGAGTCCGCTTCTCAGCTCCCCAGAGGTCCTTCTCGAAGAACCAAAAGGGACAGAAGAAGATGTGGTTCCGAAGTCGCAGCAGTCCCAACCTGCTCCGGATAACCAGTCCTCCCGTGGCAGAGGAGGACAGGGAGGTCGCCGTCCTAGAGGCAGGGGGCCCCTAGAAACTTTGGGTCCAGAGAACCTTTCTCTGATAGACCCACGCAGCAGCCCTGAAGGGTTGCCCGGCTGTCCGTCTCTGGAGGCAGTCGGGCGTTTTGAGGCACCTAACTTCTTGGGAGTCCATCACAACAGACTGTTGGGTGCTTCGTGATATCCAGAGGTTATACAATTCCCTATACAAAGTTCCCAGATCTCGCAGCCTCCCAGATGTTCCACCCGACCAAAGGGAGGCAGCAAATCGGACAGCTGCTAGAAAAAGAGCTATCCAGTGCATCCCCCAGATCAAACCGGGTCAGGGTTTTACTCCAGGTTCTTTTAGTGCCAAAGAAACGGGGACTTAAGACCAATCTTAGATCTTTCCCTGCTGAACCTGTCAGTAACCAAGCAAAAGTTCCGGATGGTCACCCTTCAATCTATACTCCCCTCTTGAGGAGAACGACTGGATGTGCTCCATCGACCTCACGGACGCGTACTACCACATTCGCATGGACAGGCGGTCCAGGAGGTTTCTTCGCTTCCGGCTGGGAGCCAGTCATTATCAGTTCAGGGTCCTCCCTTTGGTCTCACCTCAGCCCCAGGGTGTTCACCAAGGTTCTAGCTGTTGTAGCGGCCCACCTGAGGCTCCAGGGATTACAGGTCTTTCCGTACCTGGGCGACTGGCTCCTAACGGCATCATCAAGGCATCTTCTGTGCTCAGCCAGGGACTACTTCCATAGCCCCAAGGCTGGGCATCACTGTCAACTGGGAGAAATCTTTACTGCACCCCACACAAGTTATAGATTTCATAGGAGGAAGACTAAACACCAGGTCAACGCGAGCCTTCCTCACCCCAGACAGAATTTCCAACCTGAAGTGTCATGTCAGGTCCTGCAACCATTTCCGACAGCAGCTTCGGTCCTGAGGGCCCTAGGTTCGATGGCGGCAGCTATCCGCTTCTTATTCATGCGCGCCTACGCATGAGGGTTCTTCAATGGACCCTTCAAGTTCAGTGGTCCCCTCTCTGTTCCTCTCTCAACACTCCGATAGCGGTCAGCAAAGCATGCAAGGATTCCCTTCTTTGGTGGCTTCGATCTCCGGAGCCTCTGACAGGGAGACCTTTTGTGCAGCATTTCCCGAGCCACAGTGACCACGGACGCTTCTTGCCTCGGGTGGGGGGGGGGCATTCTGCGGAGAAGATTGTCCAAGGCACGTGGAACTCCACAGAGACTTCGTTGCATATAAACGTCCTGGAAATGAGGGCGGTGCTCCTAGCGTTACAAGCACTTCACCACGTTCTTCCTTCAGGGACTATTGCGATTCAGACAGACAACATGTCGGTAGTCTGGTACATCAACAAACAGGGAGGAACCAGGTCCTATCCCCTTTGTCGAGAGGCCATGAGAGTCTGGGAATGGGCAATGTCCACCAAACGCTTTCTTGTAGCAACGCAGATTCCGGGAAAATCCAACATCCTTGCGGACAAACTCAGTCGCACCATTCTTTCCCCTCACGAGTGGTCTCTCAATCCTCAGGTAGTGAAGAAGATTTTTGCCGTTTGGGGCAACCCTGTTGCGATCTTTTTGCCTCTCACTCAAGCGCCAAATCGACAATTCCTTCGCTCTGCTTCCCCACCAGGGAATTCGAGAGATGCGCTGGTGCATGCTTGGCCTCCGGTCTCCTTTATGCCTACCCTCCACTACCTCTAATGCAGAGGGTTCGGCAGAAAGGCAACAGTTTGGGGAGCAGAATGATTCTCATTGCCACGTTCTGGCCGTGTGAAGCCTGGTGGCCCTTTGTATGGTCTGGCAAAGTGAATCCACCCTGGATTCTGGATCCGATTCGGATCTCATCTCCCATCCTCTGGGAATTTCGGTCCCCAATCGCACCCTGAAATTGACAGCTTGGCTGCTCCAGTTCCATCCTTGATTAGGACTCGGTATCTCGTCACCGGTCAAGGCCATTCTAGTGGCAGCTCATAATCCTTCCACTAGGCAGGTTTATCGGAGTAAATGGAAGAGATTCTCTATTTGGTCCAGAAAAGTTTGGATCCTTTTTCAGCACCTATGTCGGCAGTGCTGGATTTTTAACAGACCTCTTTCATCAAGGGGCAAGTTCTTCCACGATTAAGGTACAATTGGCAGCCATCTCTCATTATCACATTGGTCATGAGACAGCTCCCCTCATGGCCATTGTGCAAAACCTTTCTTAAAGGGATTTTTGTTGAGGCCTCCAGTCAAAGACATTGTACCACCTTGGGACCTATCTTTAGTTCTGCAAGCCCTTACTGCTCCTCCCTTCGAGCCTGCAGCATCTACAGACCTGAAGTACCTTTCCTGGAAGACTGCCTTCTTAGTAGCTATCACTTCAGCCAGAAGAGTGTCTGAACTTCAGGCTCTATCGTCAACTTACCCTTCCTTCTTTCCAGATAGGGTGTGCCTCAGGACCAATCCATCTTTTCTTCCAAAGGTCTCTTCAGAATCTAATATCAACCAATCAATCAACTTACCTGTGTTTTTCCCAAGTACTCAAACAAAGGAGAATACAAACTGCATTCCTTGGATGTTCATAGACAATTACGATTTTATATTCACAGAACAGCTGGTCACAGGCAATCAGATCAGCTGTTCGTCTCCTTTGCTAAATTTGCTTTGGGTAAAGCAGTTTCTAAAGTCACACTATCGAGGTGGATTGCTAATTGTATTCTGCAGGCTTATGACACTTCAGGTAGACCTGTTCCTCAGAGGGTTACGGCTCATTCTACTAGGGCAGTCTCCACGTCAGCCGCCTTTAAGTCCCGTGTGTCATTGGATGATATCTGCGGCAGCCACTTGGGCCTCACCTCATACCTTTATTTCTCATTATAAGGTGGATGTTGTTTCCAGAGGAAGAGCATCCTTTGGCTCAGTGGTGCTCCGAAACATCCTTCCATGACGGCCGCCCAAGATTCAGATAGCTGGGGACTCTGTCCCACAGGTTGCAGACAAATGAAGTCTGCCTACTTCAGATTTAGAAGTTATGTACTCACCATAACGTTCCATCTGAGTAGGTGACTTCATTTGGATGTAACTCCCTCCATCCCCCTGACCTTTATACAGCGAGTATTTTTTGCTTTGTTCAGGTACTGTTGTCAGTATTATATAGGCAAACTCAATCTGAGGTCAGTCAGGGCTTGGCAAGGGGTTATGGGTAGAGGGAGGAGCTAGGAGCTCGGAGCCTAAGCTTTTGAAATGCCGGCTCGGATCCGATACCCACAGGTTGCATCCAAATGAAGTCACCTACTCAGATGGAACATTATGGTGAGTACATAACTTCTAATTCAGCACACTGTTTTGTATTACTTTTGTGATTGCAGACATAGCTGATATTTTTCGGGCAATGCTCTACCCTGGTAAATAAATAGAAATAAATAAATACAAACAAAAAAACCTGCAGAAGTAAATCTAAATATTGATTTTTCTTGTTGCTTTTGGTAGTCATGATCATTCATTTGTTTTACACAACTGTTTTGTGAATGTTTCTCTTGTATGTTATGTATTTCACTCCATCTATTGTAAGTGCCTAGTCAAGTACATGCCAGATGGTGCATTGTACTTGATTACTGGTCTAATGAGGGTGGAATACAGGGGTCTATAATTTCCTTGGATCTGGATGCCATACCTTTACTTATAAGTTGTGCTACATAAAAGGACTTCTTCACCACTGTGGTCACATGGCTGTCAAAGTTCAGGCTACTGTCTATTTGTGTACCTCGATCTCTCATCTCTTGGTGTACTCTTGGGGGTGTGATATTGATGTTGTAATTTGCAGGGGGTATTTGACTTCCCAAACGGTATGATAATACATTTTTTTCACATTTAGTTTTAAGCCATGGTTCTGGCACCAATCATTTATCTGATCTAGACCCCGCTGAAGAATATCTGTATCATTGAGGCATTCAGTAACTGACCCGAGCTTACAATCATCAGCAAACTTTGACATCCAGAGATGTTCCACATTAGCCTTGACTTCAGAGATGTATATTCCAAACAGCAGTAATCCTACTAGTAAATGGCCTCTTGATAGGTCTGGATTCAGCCACTCTAACCGAACGTGCCCTGTCTGTGAGCCAATTGGCTATCCATCTGGTAATGTAGGGATTTTTTGCCCGGTTTTGTGAGTTTAGTTATAACATCTGAGTGGAGGACTGTGTCAAATGCCTTGGCCAGGTCTAGGTAGGCAGTACATACTGTTTTGCTGTCATCCATAGCATTAGTGACTTTCTCAAAGAAATCCATCATATTCAGTAGGCATGTCCTGCCCTTGACAAAGCTGAATTGGGCTGAGTCCAGTGTTTGAAGGTCTCCTATGTCATTATTTATCAGGTCCATAATTACTTTTTCCATGGCCTTACATGTAAGACTAGTCACTCTTATGGATCTGTAATTTCCCAGGTCAGTAGATGATCCTGTGAAGAATAAAAATGGCTAGAGGTAAAAACAAGGTGCAGAAAATATATAAGGCAAAAACAGAAAAACTGCACCAAATTGACACACAAAAAATGTTTATTCAAACCAGAAACAAAACAAAAAAGAAAAGGTAAGCGCTTTCACAACTGCTGTTGCTTCATCAGACACTACAATAAAATAACAAGCAGCTTAAATAGATGCATTCAATTAGCTGATAAAAAAAGTCACATGATGCTATGCAAAGACAGATAAAAGGTATGGTGAACTGCAAATGGGGAAAGAAATACATTACACTAAATAATCACTAAAACCTAATAATAAAACCACAAGCAAGTTAAAAGACAATATTATAAAAATATATAGCAATAAATACATAAATATATATATATATATATATATATATATATATATATATATATATATATATATAAAATACAAACTAAAAGCAAACTTAATGTTAATGTTTAAGCCGTCTAGCTTTTAGAAAAGGTTTCAGGGAAGTAGTACCATTAAGACCAGGGTATTTCTCTGCATTAAGTCTAAGGATCCATTTTTGTTCAACTGTAGTATTCTCAATGTCCCCACCTCATATACTACTAGGTATATTTTGAATAACAAAAAACCTAAAGGTATGGGAACTATCAGTATGCATTACATGATTAGCTAAAGCATTAGTTTCCTTACAATTAGTAATATCTCTGATGTGTTCCAATATTCTGTCTTTCAACATCCTATTAGTTTTCCCTATATAATATACAGGACATTTTTGACAGAAAGAAAAGTACACTACATCTGTAGTCCTGCAATCTGAATACTGAAGGCTAGAGATAGAAAATTTCAAGTTGGGTGTGTATAAGTATTCTTACTAAATATGTATTTACAAGCAGTACATCTTCTGCAAGGAAATGTACCGATGCTTGTAGGGAAACTGAAAGTCTCAGAGACTTCCCTATTACATAAATGTTGCTTGAGAGCTCTATTGTTCCTAAAGCAAAATAAAGGAACCTTACCAACTTTTTCAATTAGCCCTGGAACTTCTTGTAGCAAATGCCAACGTCTCCTGATAATCTGCATATACTGATTAACATCACTAGAAAACTGAAAAACAACCCTGAAATCATTCTTAGCTGCCAAACTATTATCTAAAGTGTGGCTATTAATATTTTCTCTAAGATAGGGTCTACATCTAGTGTCCCTCAATTTCCATGATTCAGATATTGTTTTATTAATATCAGATAATGAGTATCCCCTTTCTAAAAAATCAGACTTAATACTTTCAAGAGCTATTTCTGCTTCTTCATCGCTGTTGTGGAGACGCAGAGTCCTAAAAACTTGTCCCTTCAAGACATTCCTAGGGATATGCCTTGGATGCATACTAGTTTTATGTAAAAATGTATTTCTCCTTGTAGGTTTGTGGTAAACATTACTACTCAATTGATTAAAATTAGACCTCCTGACCTTAACATCAAGAAAATTGATTTCTGTATTTGAGCTATGGTAAGTAAATCTCAGGAATTCTGTTGTGGTACGTAAATAATCAATAAATCTAGGAATATCAGATCCATGTCCCTTCCACAACATAAAAACATCATCTACAAAGTGAACATACCATAATACTTGCCCAAGGAAAGGATTATCGACAGAAAAAATAGTCTGCTGCTCCCAGCACACCAAAGCTAGGTTGGCGTAGCTATTGGCACAAGCAGTGCCCATAGCCACGCCAACTTTCTGAAGAAAAAAATGATCTTGAAAAACAATAACATTATTCTCGAGTATAATTTCCAGTAGGCTGCAAATCAACTGAATTTTAGTATTTGTAAGGCATCTATTAACAGTAAGGAACTCTCTGACTCTGTCCACACCCCAAGAATTGGGGATACTTGTAAATAAAGATTCTATGTCCATTGTAACAAAAGTAAACTCTTCATCTCGTTCGATAGTAGTCATCCTATGTTGTAGACGTTCCAAAAACATCTTAGTGTCTCGTAGTAAAGTATGACAGCCTTCCAAGAAACCATGCAAATTCCCTTCAACAAAAATAGAAAGGGGTTCAGTGCACCAACCAGTGCCTGAAACAATTGGTCTCATGGGAGGAACAAATATATCTTTATGAACTTTTGGTAAGCCATAAACCCTAGGGACTACTGATTTATAGACATTAAAATGTTTGAACAAGGATTCATTAATCAAATTAGTTATTAAAAGATCAAAAATTAAAAAAGATACTTTCTCAGCAATTGCGTTCACTATTGTTCTAGAAATACATTGATAAGTCTGTGTGTTATGTAGCAATTTCTCCATTTGTCTAATATAAAGGTCTCTGTCCAACAAAACTATACCCCCACCCTTATCAGCCTGTTTAATTTCCAAGGATTGTAAGCTTTTTAGCTCTTGAAGAGCTCTATATTCATCACTGGACAAATTACAGAATGAATAATTATTATTAGTAGACATATTCAAGTCTCTAAAATCGATCTCACAAATGTCTAAGAACGTCTGTACTCCTGCAGGTACTGCAGGGACAAAAGTACTTGGTTGCTTATAACGTTCATTCATATTATTAGTCCCCTCTGAGTCCGTAGCAAACAAGTATTTAAGTGATAAATTCCTGCCCAGTAATCTAAGGTCTTTCAACATCTCTGCCAGGTCAGCTTTCTTGGCAGGGATGAAAGACAGACCCTTATTCAGAAGATTAAGCTGTTCATCACTCAAAGTAAAGGACGAAATATTTATCACCAAACCTGAAATTATGTCCGTCTCCTTTTGGGCTGTTGCACAGTTCCCTCTGAATAGTGATTCTTTTGCGCCCTTCTGTATTGTGAAGTGCTCCTTGGACGTGCTTTGTATGGTAATGGGGCTTTCAATGTGAAGTCTCCTTTCTTCATTTTGTCTAAAATAACACTGTTGTCATCCGCTGGACCCAGAGTCCGAACAACTTGTTGGAGAGGGGCGCTGGCAATGTACGGTAATGCATGATCAGTACCTTGTAAAGGAGTGAGCTTGGAAACATTGCCAGAATTATCACTGGTTGGTAGAGAATTGTTCAAGCTAACTAAGTGAGAAGTAGAAGCGTTAGATTTAAAAATGATGCTGCAATACTCATTGATTCAGATGCAGTGCCAGCTCTCTCTTCAGAGAGACCGGAAGTAGAACCGGATTGACTGGCAAAACAGGTTGGACGCTCTTGTGGAGCAGCACTTGTAGATCTAACGCTAGAAGTACAATTTTCCTGAGGTGATGTAGTCACTGCTTCTCTAGGCCAGGAAAAAACATTATTTTTGACAAAATCTAATTTGTCTCTATTAAGCTTAGTTAGCTTAACACTTTGGAGTTTCTTTTCATAAGAGACAATACTATCCTGCAATTGTTCCATTTTGTTCAAAGTAAGATCATTAGAAAAAGTGTCAGAGATCTTTTTCTCTAAAGCAATGATCTGAGACTTCAGATCATCCTCTATGGGTGAAAAGAATTCAATCAAGAGTTCCATGTACCTTGAACTATATTGCAGGTTAAGCTCTTGCCATTTACGGAGAAGTGCTGGATACGTATCTCTGTAGGTAGGCATGTTAAGAATCCTAAGACCACATGGAATAATTTTAGCTTCAAGAGAGGCTTGTAGGTGCAACCGCTGCCACTGCAGTCTTTTGTACTTGTACATCAAGTTCTCCAATTCTCTGTATAGCTGAAAAGAATTCTGGTAGTCGTTGAGTAGCAAAACCATCATCAGTATTAGTGCCAAGATCAGCATTAAGTAATGGATTGACAGGAACATCCAGGATTCATAAAAAGCAAAGATGTGGTCCAGTCAAAGAATTCTCATTAGGAAATCCTCCATATTATGATGTGTGCCCCTTCACCGAATAAAAATAAACAATGTGAAGAAAAAAATGGCTAGAGGTAAAAACAAGGTGCAGAAAATATATAAGGCAAAAACAGAAAAACTGCACCAAGTTGACACACAAAAAACGACGTTTATTCAAACCAAAAACAAAACCAAGAAGAAAAGGTAAGCGCTTTCACAACTGCTGTTGCTTCATCAGGCACTACAATAAAATAACAAGCAGCTTAAATCGGTGCATTCAATTAGCTGATAAAAAACAGTCACATGATGCTATGCAAAGACAGATAAAAGGTATAGTGAACTGCAAATGGGGAAAGAAATACATTACACTAAATAATCACTAAAACCTAATAATAAAACCACAAGCAAGTAATACATAAATATATATATATATATATATATATATATATATATATACACATATATATATATATATATATATATATATATATATATATATATATATATATATATATATATCAAATACAAACTAAAAGCAAACTTAATGTTAATGTTTAAGTCGTCTAGCTTTTAGAAAAGGTTTCAGGGAAGTAGTACCATTAAGACCAGGGTATTTCTCTGCATTAAGTCTAAGGATCCAATGTTAAGTTGTCAATCTACTTTCCATTCTTGTGATGGGGTCTGAGCCGATCCTCGCTCCGACCTCGCACTTGCTTTAGCTCGAACTCTCTTTTTACCGAGGAGAGAGGCAGCATATCCCATGATGCGGCAGGCAGTACCCAGACTCCAGATCTCGCAGCTTCTTTTGCCAGCTCCTTTTAAGTTGTTCACTTTGTGGTGTTTTTTGCCTTTAGTCTTTAAAAAAAAAAACTAAATTTATTTTTTTAGTTTATTTAATACCTTTACTTCCCTTTCTCGTCAGAAATTCCTTTTGTTTTTTTGTTAGTCTATCTCAAAACCCTATCCCTGTTAGGGTGTGTTAGGTGGTTGTTATATTTTTTTATACCTTTTTTTTTTTTTTTTTTACTTTGTGTGGTGTGTGTGTTTTCGGTCCGTCACCAAGGAAAGGAAGACTCAAGAGGAGTTTTAGTGTTTGTGATGTGGCTGTCAGAAAAAATGTCACAGGGTCACACTTCACCCTGTATGTGCTCTCTGGGCACCCCACCTGCAGGTGGATCATTGAAAGCATTTGTCACCTTCACCAGAGAGATCCAGAGAGAGATAATAAGGAGGGCCCTCTTTGGCTTCGGGGGGGTTCTCCCGGGCCAGCTTCCGCCCCACTTAACTAGCAAAAAAAAAACCAGCCCCTGCTTTGTTTTAAGCCTGCGGCTCGCCCTCGCAGATAGACGAGATTCCCGCCGTGAGTGCTGGCTGAACCTGGCTCTTGGCACTTTTGGCCATCGTGCCGAACCGTATTGTCCACTGAGGCTATATTGATCCACGCGGCCGCAATCGGCTCGGTTCATAATGTGCCGGCCCGACCGGCTCCGACTCGAGCTGGCTAGGGACATCACCGGTTCGTGGAGCCGAGGCGTCGAAGCTGGAGCCGCGGCCCGAGGGCTCGGGCGGGTTCGTTAGTGATCTGGTGCACGGCTGTAATGTCATTCCTTCCAGAAGAGGTCGAGAACTTCTCTTCTCGAGCATTGCCCGGCTGCTCGGCTTCACCACCTCTTCTATCCGAGCCATCAGATCGGGAAGGTCATAGGTCAGGTCAGTTCAATCAGAGAGAGGGTCAGAGTATTGCCTCAAAGTCTAGGCAGACTGTCGGTACTGGCCACAGTCCGTTCTTCTCGTCAGACGCCCTCCTTGACTGTTGGTCCCTGAGTGCAGTTTCCTCTCTTCTGCACTACCCAGGCTTTGAGGAGTCTTCATGGGGCATTCCACGCACCACTGACTGGGATACCTCCCCTCTTCCTTCAGCTCCTCTAGCCTCCTCCCTTCTCCTCTTCCTTAGGGGATTAGTATAGTCTCCGAGGGACCCTTGGAGAGAGGGTGAGTGGCGAGCGACCCTTGTCCGAGCCGCTCCGCTCGGGAGCCTCGGTCGGCCCACACATTCGCCTCGTCTGCTTCCTTCGTGGTCTTCCCTCCCTCTAGTCCCTGGCGGGTAGCTCTGAGCCTCTCTGTTCTCGGTTCTGCAGGTGGGAGGCTTGGTACTGGTGACTGGTATCCACTGGTCCTCCTCATCAGTCTCTTCCCTCCATAGCACCCCCTGACTCTAGTACCTGAGTCTGCCACAGGACCCAGAGATCCTCCCCCTCCCAGACCCCCTCAGATTTCCTCTCAGGATTTGGAAGAGGACCTCTTCCCCTCCTCAGGTAGAGGAGATGGTCTCCTCCTCAGATCCTCTAGCGAAGAGGAAGAGAGGATACTGACTTTGTCTGTCACTTCATCCCCTAGATTTGATGCTGAGGATTGATCCCTCAGAGGAGATCCCCAGAACTCTGACAAGAGGGAAAACTGCCCAACAATCCCTCTGGAGGATGAGCTGTACTGCTCCTGGCAACTTCCAGTTCGGCCCTCCACCTCCTGGGTGTTCCGCGCCTCCTCCTCCCCTCAGTGACTTGCACTCCAACCCCGCAGCTCCTGACCTTGCTAGCCCCCTAGAGACAAGTTTCTAAGGAGGGTGTCGCAGTAGCCTTCTACCTTTATCCATTATCCTAGTGAGGAAGCAATGTCCCTGGTGGCTGCGTGCCACTGAAAGGGAACTCTCAGATCACCAGATCGTTGCGTGCTCGTCCATCCTTCCCGACCTATCCTTCCACCATGTAATGTAAGCGGGATAAGCTCAGCGACCTTTTGGCGCCTCAATTGAATTTGCTATGTCACTCAGCAGACTGCTCCTATAGCCTCAAGGCATCAAGAAAGAGAGCTCAGGATCCCAGCTGTCTCGCTCAAGAAAAGATTGCTTGAGAATAGGGCTGGCAGAATGCTGGTGCTAACCTCCATGCCCTCAATATGTTATGCTGCTCATGGAGCGAGAGCGCGGAGGCATATGTGGGATGGTCGACGTAGAGCGTTCTTTGCAGCGGCGTCTGGTTTTTTGATCCTCGGCGCCCTGCGACCAGTGTTTGATGGGACGTGAAGTCCTTTTCTTGAAGGAAACCTCTGACTCAGCCTCAGGTGAAGGCTCAAGTGAAGGAAAGGTGGTTGGAGTCTGTTTCATCCCATGAGGCCTTATCCCAAAGTTCAGTCGTTTGTAGACCCCTTCCGGCATCCCACAACAAACAGAGCCGATGAGAGGCAGAAGGGTCCTCAGAGTAGGGAAACAGGGCAACAGACGCTGATAAGCCCTTTCAGCATCCCAGAACCAGGGAACACAGAGTCCTCCTTTGGCCCAGAACAGCAGCCCCTCCGAGTGTGGTTCGCTGTCCTCCCTCCTTCACTGGTAAGCCCGGCAAAGATCATCACTGTACAGTGAATGTCCCTTCTTCCCAAGCAGAAGTCCCATGGGTACAGTACCCAGACTGTAAGGCAAGGACTGGCATGAGAAAGTCCTTCCAGCAAATTCCCTTCCAAGGGTCCTTCAATATCAGTTTGACAAGACAGGACCCCGGATCGTTCTTCTACTGCAAAAAGGCCTAACGAGCCACCAACATTGCAGAGAGCCATGCAGAGAATCTACTGTCAAAAGACTCAAGATGCAAGAGCAAAGGACTGGAGACCGATGAACACAGCAGATCTTCTTATTCTGTCCAAAAGCAGAGCGGGTCATGGGAGACGGGAGACGGATTTCACTCAGACAGAACAGCACTGTCATGTGCTCTCTAGATCTTCAGGATGCGACTCAGTCCTTTCAATTCTTTCTCGCCTCCTTACATGTTCTATCACCAAATGGGTCAAGAGGATTCAGTGCTCACGGCTTGCCTCACAGAAAAACTGGAGAGAGCCCAGAGTCGACTGGGGTCAGTGGGGCAGAGGTCACACCAACCTGCCCTTATGGCGATTCTGAGACCCAGAGTTCTCACCAAATTTCTGCAAGCCACCACTCACCTGACTGGCTCAGGCCAGCCCAGGCCGTGATCTCCTGGTGTTCTCATTTGGGCATCTCAATCAACTGTTCAGCTGTCCTTATCCAACAATTACACAAGAGACCTTCAGGCTCATTTGATAATCACAGTTCACTTGTCAAAAACCCTTACAGAACAAAGAGTTTAAGAATTTCAGACTATGTCAAGATTATTGTGGCCAGCAAGAAAGGCTCATTCAACAAATCAAACCCTCTTCTAGGGCTCATCTCTGCGGGTGCACATCAGCCAGCTCCTGGCTGATTCCTAGATGCGCCCAACTCAGTGGATGCTGTTGGAGTCTCATGGGATCACCAGTCTCTCCCAATGCCCAGGCTCGATCTGGTGGACTTCGATTCACCAAGAGCACCTTTGTCACCTCCTCACATCGGGTGGAGCTTCACGTCGGCAGCTTCTTGTGTGTCGGGCCATTATGCCCACTGGATCCACGATCACATCCACAACGGGTGGGGGAGGCAGTCAGGCAGGATAAATCACGGACGATGCAACCGCTGCCGTAGGATACTCAAGATGCAGGCCATCATAGATGGATGTAGTGTTAACGCTGCAAGCCCCTCAAAGCACCCCTTAATACTATAAATGTCCTGGTAGTCCATGCAGTGCTCCAAGGCAGCAAGCCCTCGCCCGTTCTTTTCCCTGCACGCCTAATCTTGTGTCAAGTCCTCAGACTTTCTGTGACCTCTCATCGGGTGATCCTTGCAGCAACGCATATCCCTGGGAACCCTTGTGTGCTTATCGAATGGTTGTATTTAGCTGTCGGTTTGCCTCACACGATCGGTCTCTCGGGAAAACCGCATCAATATCGGACATCTGAATGAGAGCAGTCCATGTTGCTCCGCGAGCCTACTCTCTTTGAACAGCAAAACCCCAGATCAAGCAAATAGGGTAATCAGGCCATCTCTTTCTTGGGCCTGACCCAGTTGCCTCCCCTTGTTGAGGTTTTGCTCTTCCTCCTCCATCTCTGATCCCATGTAATCTTCCTCTGCGGCCTCAGGCCCAAATTGATGATCATTGATCTTCCTCATCATCTTCTTTTGGTTCTTCCCCATCATCATCTTTTGCGCAGCTGTACATCTGGAACCAGTGCCTTTTTTGATGATTCACCCACAAGTTCACATCACGTCAACCTCCCTCTCTTCCTCAGGCAGGAGTTGGCATCTCTACCCCAGCCAGGATCTCCTTTGATCTTCGGCCAGTTAGAGACATCGGATTATTTCTTCTCTCAATCAACGCAGGAGGATTCCACTCTCTTAATGGAAGGTTTTTTTATTGGGCTATCTCTAACCCAGTTTCTTAATGCCCCTCTTCAGGCAGTTCCTCTACCAGGTGGATTTTTCATGCAAATAATCTTCTTTCCACAGATTTTGTTGCATCGGCTCCTATTCTTTCTTCCCATGTTGGCTCCCAAGATATTTTCTTATTACCCATTTTTCATACGAGCGCCTTTCTTGAAACAGCTCCTCCCAATTAGCTCCAATTTAAGATCTTCTCCAGAATATTCTTTCATAATATTATTTCCTCCTTAGTGGGATTTAAATTTTTTGAAGAAGCTTTTTCTGTTCCCCCCTTATCTTTCAAACTTTATTCCTAAGTATGTTTTCATCTTAGTCTCTGTGTCCTTACTTCTTCTCCTTCTTGGAGAAATTTCCCTATTTGATGATCAATCTTTCTTTATCTTTCCGAACTAATCCATCCTTTTTTACATCAAAATATTATCTTCAATCTGAATTAATCCATTGATCCTTCCCTTCGCTGAAAAGATCAAAGAGAGCTCATCTTTGACACATTTTATTTCCTTTTACCTAACTTAGATAAAATTTGGAATCTTTTGAGATCCATTTCATCCTGAAATTTTTTTCGATGTATTCAATAAAAAGAAACAAAGAAAACTAAAGTGACTTTTTCCGTCCAACTTCAGATAATAAGGAGGCAAAGCTAAATTTAGAAAAAACTTTGTCAAGAACAGTAAAGCTATCACAACTAGGAAAAAATTTACTTTTCATCTAAAACTCGCTTTGTCATCGGGCCAAAAAAATTCATCACAGTTGTTTCTTGGGCCACTACAAACTTTGTTGCTTTCCACAAAGAGGACATGGCCTATGGGGACAGCCCCTTCTACAGCTTTCCTAAGTCCTCAAGAGTTTGTTCGGAGGAGCCACCCAGGCCCAGAGCGTTTTTGTTTATTGTTTTAGAATTCTGTTTATCCAATACTTAACCCCTCCCTGTTTCCCACAGAACTTTGGAGTTGATTCCCATTGAGCCAAGACCATCTTTTGTCCTACCTTCCCCTTCATGTAGTTCCCTTGTTCTTCTATAAGAAATTATATAAAGACCATTCACCCTACCTAACTTTTTCCTGGTGCTAGAGTTTCTTCTTCCTTTGCTTAGTATTTTATGCTTGGTGTTCCCCTGGTTGTTGTCTGGGTAGTAGTGGGTACTTCCTGGGAGCATCATGGGATATGGGCTGCCTCGAGCTGGTAAAGAGAGTTCTCTCAACTTACGCAGTGCTGAAGTCGGGTGTTATTTTTGTTCATAGCTCTCTGTAGTATTCTCAATGTCTCCACCTCGTATACTACTAGGTATATTTTGAATAACAAAAAACCTCAAGGTATGGGAACTATCAGTAAGCATTACATGATTAGCTAAAGCATTAATTTCCTTACAATTAGTAATGTCTCTGATGTGTTCCAATATTCTGTCTTTCAACATCCTATTAGTTTTCCTTATGTAATATACAGGACATTTTTGACAGAAAGAAAAGTACACTACATCTGTAGTCCTGCAATCTGAATACTGATGGCTAGAGATAGAAAATTTTCGAGTTGGGTGTGTATAAGTTGTTGTTGTTGTGTCTTTAGGCTTTTCCCTTTAGGAGTCGCCACAGCGGAACTCCGGTCCGCTAATGATTGGCAGTTGATTTTTACGTACCAGTATTCTTACTAAATATGCATTTACAAGCAGTACATCTTCTGCAAGGAAATGTACCGATGCGTGTAGGGAAACTGAAAGTCTCAGAGACTTCCCTATTACATAAATGTTGCTTGAGAGATCTATTGTTCCTAAAGCAAAATAAAGGAACCTCACCAACTTTTTCAATTAGCCCTGGAACTTCTTGTAGCAAATGCCAATGTCTCCTGATAATCTGCGTATACTGATTAACATCACTAGAAGACTGAAAAACAACCCTAAAATCATTCTTAGCTGCCAAACTATTATCTAAAGTGTGGCTGTTAATATTTTCTCTAAGATAGGGTCTACATCTAGTGTCCCTCAGTTTCCATGCTTCAGATATTGTTTTATTAATATCAGATAATGAGTATCCCCTCAGCAGTTGTGAAAGCACTTACCTTTTCTGTTTTGTTTTGTTTTTGGTTTGAATAAACGTCATTTTTTGTGTGTCAACCTGGTGCAGTTTTTCTGTTTTTGCCAGTAGATGATCCTCCTTAATGCAGAGGGATGACTGTTGTCCTCTACTCACAGTTGGGACAAAGCCACTCCAGAGGCTGTAGTAAAATAGAGATCCTAATGGGCCTGATAAGTCCTGATTTCATCTGTTTAAGAGCCAACTTGGTATATCGTCAGGCCCTACTGAAGCCATGTTTTTTAACTTTACAGAGTGCAGTGGCAACTTGTTCTTTGATGATAATTGGTAGTGGAGTGGTTCTTGAGGGAGAAATGGGAGTGATGGGAAGGTGAAATTTGAGCTGAATTTTTTCAACCAACCCATTTGCTATATCTTCTGGCGGGTCTATATTACAACGTCAAACTTGTATAAGTTCGAACCTTGTAATATCAAACCCAAAAGTCTGAAATCCAAAAATAGCAAAGCCATGGCACACCGATTTTTTTCCCAGAGGAAAAAATCGGTGGGCCATTTTCGGGGCTTTGCTATTTCCTCCACTGTGGTGTGATCTCGGAGTTGATATATTTAAGTAGGGGGGTGTGGGGGTGAAGCCCCCCACTTTAAGTTTAAGCTTTAATTTTTTTTTGTCACAGAACAGTGATTTTTTTTTCCCTGGGAAAAAATCGCTGCTCTTTGTTTTCGTTATTATTGGGTTTAGGAGTTTACAGTTCGATATTACAATGTTCGAACTTATGTTAGTTCGATGTTGTGATGTAGACCCTCTTCTAGCTGAGTATAGGTGATGCCATCTACAACTAGTTCTGCACATTGTTGAGTGTTGCCCTTAAGACTGCAGAAATAATTGAAAAATGCCTCATGGTTATCATTAGTTTTAGGGGCTATTTTTACCTCAAAGTCTGCTTTCAGAAACTTGACTAGTACCCTGATTCACTTGTTTAGACTAATGAGGGATGTTTTGCTGTGTTGTACACATTCCCTCTTGCTTCTCAACAGGATTTTCTTTCTTTTGTTGTACAACCTATTAATATCGGGGGTCCACCTGGGTGGCTTTTAGATTTTTGCGATTTGACCTGGTTTTATTTTGGTCTGGTACTGCTGTTTCTATGCAGTTGTTTATATGATTTTACAGGGCTTTTGTGTATGGCTCTGCATAGGTTTCTGTGTTTTCTGGATTTGGGGGAGATAGAAAACTAGCTATGCCATCCCATAATAGGTATAACAGGTGGTAATTTACCTTAGAGAAGTTCCTAAAGTTCTTGGGGTAAGGTGGGCAGGCGATTAGTTTTATCTTTATATCAAGGGAAGGTGAAATTTGATATAATCTTACCAGACAGGACATCACACTGGGGGAGTGCAGTGCTCTCCTGTATCTTTAAGGATATTTGTTCACCTAGTGAGATCTAGCTTCTGCAGGACATTTGAGTTTAAAAAAGTCAAGACATCTTTGGGCCTGCATGTTATTGGTTGTGTATGCCTCCCAATTAATGGAGGGGTAATTAAAATCATCCATGAATATGGCATTGGTCTGAATGGTGACAGAGTCTATTCACGTTAGGTATGATGTATGGGTTTCCTGGTTCATAGTGGGGGACCTGCAGCTAGCAAGAATATGGTAATGGATTTTTCCTATGGTTAGTTGGATATGAGGTAGCTCAAGCATGTAATATTGTTTGACCAGCCTTGAGGTGTGCTTATCCTTTATATAGCTAGATACATCTCCACCTTTTGCTCTTTCATGTTCAGTGGGTGGTTGGAATGTATGAAAGGCATTATAACCATGCAGCGCCAGAGTGCATTCCATGGCTTTGAACCATGTTTCAATAGCTGCACAGACATCAGCATTCTTCAAGGTGAGGAGAGCTTCCAGGGAGTGTAGTTCTCTGTTGAGGCTGCTAGCGCTGAGCAGTAACACCTTTAGCTTGTCCTGAGTAACAGTTTACAGTCACTGTATTGGAAGTCTTCTCCCCAGGATTAGAGTGAAGCTGGCTTTGCCAAGTTGAACCTTCCAATTTATCAGAGCAAAAAATTAAAGGAAATCTTGTCCTCTGCATTAGTGATATGAAGAATGATTAAGTATAATGGCCTATATAATAAAGAAAGTTGATGAAACTGATCTGTTCAAATTTTGTAGTTGAAAAAATGTATCTGGTGCACTAGAAGGTGGTATTCAGGAGAGTTTTGAGTCAGTAAATAAACCTAATACTGCAACATAAATACTTCTTAATTTCAGAAGTTATGTATGGAAGCACTTAAAAAAAAAACAGCTGTGTACTGTCCATACAGAATTAGAGTGGGACTTGCCTATGCATTTTACAATACAAATCTAAATGACGTACCAATCCTCTTTCATACAAGTGGTTAAAGTATCAGAACATAATATCCCTTACAGTCCCCTGCCCATACCAGTAACATCTTCACTCCATCATTTGATAAGAGAACTCTCCAAATATTTCATATTTAACTTCATTTAACCTTTATTAATAAACCATATTGCATTAAAAAAACAAACTATCAAACTTAAAAAAAAATCATTGAGATTATTGTTCATAATCGAAATATCCAAGAATAAATATATTGCCCATACTCTGATACAAATAATCTTTTTCCTTTCCCTTTATTTGCAACTGAATCACTGGCTTTTCTGGAGCAACAGTCCCATCTTAACATTTCCTGATGTCCCAAATGGAGGAAGATATTGCACAACCTCAGGCGTTGTCATAACAGGATCTATAAACTGAATTGTACCAGCAGTGAAGAATATCTTTAGATTTGATGAGTGTAGCAATTGAAATGTTGAATACACTATCTTGCTGTCTTGTATCACCTTATAAAATAACACACTCAAATCATTTATGTGCTGTGAATCTCTTTCTCTTTTATGAGTCACAGCCAGCTCTTAGAGTGACCCTGCGGACAGCCACCAGTATCCGTATTATTAACAAGGCAAAGGGGGAAGTGGAAATAGGTTGCTAGATATTTTTTTCTGTATCACACATGCAGGCACTCATACCTGCAATAGTTTGTCCCTGATCCACCTAATGCATGTATTTGGAATGTGAGATGAAACCACAGGACCTAAAGAAAACTCAAGTAAACACAAGGAGAATATGCCAACTCCATACAGAAGGCACTCCAGCCAAAAAACAAACTGGAGAACCTCTTGCTGAGAGGTGGCAATGCTACCTGTTGTGTTACTGTGCCACCCTGTGCTATACAGTAGAGAGTGGATTATCTGAACTTCAGTTATCTGAACCAGCCTTCCAAAGTTTTCGGGTAGGAAAAATCCTAAAGTCTGACTATGTAAACTTTAAACGTAATCGCTTGAGCAAGTTTTTTGAGCTTGTAGCCAGCTCATGTGTGAAAAATATTCTTTATCGTCCACTGGAATCACTGAATGGTTGAAAGGTGCATTCCTGCTTGCAGAAAAAAGCAAGCTTTTAGAAGTTTTTTATCCAGTTCAGTTATATGTTTGATTAATTGAACGGGTTGATTATTCGAACTACCCTAGGTCCCAATTAGTTCGGACAGTCGACTCTCTACTGTAAATAGACATTAAAAAAATAAAAAAAGCTCTTCTCTACCCCAAGTGTAGACTTTACTAGTACTTTAAAGCCATGGCAGAACTTGTTTTTAGCATACCTCAACAATCCCTAATAAGGCTTTGGGGCTCCTTGTAAGGGTATCAGTTAATGGTTAGGAAGAGGAACTCCAAATCAATCAGGTTTTGTTATATATTTTTGTTATATAAGTCATGCAATCTGAACCATCTTCTTTTTCCATTACTTCAGTAACACATGCATTTCTCCATCTAGATTATTTTACAATTCAAACTGTATGCAGTAGAAAGCAACAGTTATATATAAATTTCTGTACACAAGTCCCTTATTGCCTTATTTTTCAGCTGCACTGACAGTCAAATTTTACTGATTATCTAGCAAAATGTCTCCTATCCTGATGAGAATATAACAATAGTACATAGAATTAAGGTGCGGAAAATTATGACTGAAACCTGTCAAAGAGCTATTTGTAGTTCGAGGTTTGAATCCCTCAGCCTACATTTAACCAGTCAGTACTCTGGAGCAAATTGGAAATTAGGGTAGGCTTCTCAGTGGCCTCCTAGACCACTTGCCTGGTAACTGTGTAGTGTATTTAAGACAGTGTTAACTAGATAAGTGGGCTGGTCTTGGGGCCATTTTTAGCCATGACCCAGGTGTAGTTGTAAAAACACTAATAATTACAAAGCATTTACATCATATATCACACTGAGCAAACATCTTTTTGTGAAAAGCCTTCAGAATCTGAATTACAAAGCATGTATGGCAAACAGTGTACTGAACAAACACATTAAAGTGAGAAACATTTAAATTAAGTGGATATTGCACAATATAATATGTTAGAGCCTTCACATTATAGAAAACATTACAGTCTTGTTAACAATATAAAATTAGAGAACAGTATTTAATAATGAAGTTACAGTACTTATCCATGATTCTCTGAGATTACAAAAAGAAACAGAGAAGCTGTCTACAGAAATAGTTATGAACATGGCTATTTACATATATTCAAAGTGGCTGCTCTCCTTAAACAAATAGCTACATAGCATTGAGTGACATTGTGGGGGCTGCCATGTTAAAGGCTCTGTGAGAAGTATTTGATGAGTTTGAGGGGCAGAGGTCAGAGGAGATGAGGGTATATTTGTTGAGTTTAGATGTGTAATGGGAGAGGGTGGGGGGTTGGGGTAAAGGAAAAGCTTATCAGTGTTTTGAATCTTTTCATAGAGGGTTGGTTAGTTATTTTAACTGCACTATTAGACTTATTCCTGTCAAAGTAAGCTATGGCTTGTATGGTTTTACAGAATGTTCTTATGTAAAAATAAGTGGTTTTTAATTTATTTTGGAAGAAGGAGGATTTAGCACATTTTATTTCTGTCTTATATTTTTACCTTAAAGCTATGAAGGAGTTTTTATGTTGTTTAGTGTAGTATCCCATAGTACCTAAGTGGTGATGGTGTTAGAGATGAAGAGCATTGGCAGGATCTTTAATTTAGTATTGAGGAATCCAGTCTGAATTAGAGAATAGGCAAATCATCCATTTTGGATTTAGAAATAAGTTTTAATTCTATATGTATAGGAGGGGAGATTGGAGCTTTGAATAGTTTGTCTTCTGCCTTTGAATATATGTACATCATATGTTCTGACAATTTCACATTTAAGTGCTGCACCTTTTATACCATTCACCAAAAGACACCTCCAGAGCACTATTATCTGCTCCATCCTCAGCTGAAGTGGCTTCCATATTTCATCTTCAGTCAAGAGTAACTACCTTACAATCCTTCTGATTAGGAGCGGTTACCTTCTATATCTGATGTTGTCTATTTCATTCTGCCTCACTACTGGGTCTACGGATTCAATCTCGGATCTGACTTTGTCACTTCTCAAGACTTACGATCTGAGCCTACAGCCCCTCCCTCTCCTACAATGCCCCACTCCTCCTTTAATCCCTCAGATCTTGTTTGCCACCTTCCAGCTCAGATGCGATTCCATAGCCTTAGCTAGAGATAAGTGATTATTTTCTATTTCTTTGGTGTCTATTTCTGTATCTCTTCCTTTACTCTTTTTTAACTAGTATTGTTACGGTTTATCTTTTGTCTTTCCTCCCCTCCCTTTTCAACTAGTTTTAGTTAAGTTTTTGCTGGCGTTGGGGTTGTTAGCCCCCCTCCACATTTTCTTCTTTAACTGTTAATTTTATTTTTCTTTTTTCTTCTCCTTTAAATGTGTGTGTGTGTGTGTGTGTGTGTGTGTGTGTATATAAATATATATATATATATATATATATATATATATATACACAACTTTTACAGCATCTTTGCTTTCTCTGTGGCAGAGTTAGAGTAAATTGTTTTGGTCACTTTATCTTTGGGTAGTGTGTGTGTGTGTGTGTGTGTGTGTGTGTGTGTGTGTGTGTGTGTGTGTGTGTGTGTGTGTGTGTGTGTGTGTGTGGGTGCGTTCTAACCCTTCTGCCTGTGGGTTTTAAAAGGCGTGCCTCTTGCGGGTATAAGATTCCCCAGTCAGATTCCCACAACAGGTGTGTGTATTGTCTTTGCCAGGGACATTTGGAGGTTGAATGTGACATCTGTGCAGCTTTCAAGTCCTGTGCCTTTGCTGATCGTCGAAATAAGGTAATTTTTTAAAGGTCTTTTACCGACCTCTGGAGCTCAAACTCCTGCAGCTAAGGAGGTTAAGAAGTGTGCCCTTGTAGCATCACTGGGGTCCACGTCTTCTGTGCCACAAAGACATAAAAAATTATCAGATCCAACCACTTCAGATCCCACTGATCTTCCGTGCCTCTTCGGATCCAAGAAGTTCCTCAGATCCGACAGAGCCAGCACTGGCTAAGACCCGAATGCTGTGCAGTCCTCAGCCTTTGGGTCCGAGCTGCTTCTCGGATCCTATGGACATTATTCGGATCTAGAGCTGTGGGAATTACAGTGAATTTGGCAAAGTCAAAGATGCCCCCAGTACAGGATATAGAGTTTATAGGGACACACTTGAACACAGCCACGCAAATAGCTGCCCTGTCTCCACAATGAATATCATCGAGACAACATGTACAGCTGTTACTGGATACTCCAAATCTGGCAGATAACCTGGTTCTGAAGGTCCCAGAATCCATGTTAGCTGCATTCTTTTGGCACCAGTGGCAAGATTTTTCATGCGAGTTCTCTATTGGACCCTAGCGGTCCAATGGTCTATTGTGTATCATTCATTGTCTGCCCCCATCAGTCTAAATCCAATCTGCAAGCATCATTTACAGCGGTGGGTGCTTACAAATGACCTCTCTCTCATTAGACCTTTTACTCTTTTCCCATCTATAGCCACAGTGACCATGGATGCTTCCCTGTTGTGGTAGTGGGGGGCATTATCAGGGAAGATTGGTCCAAGGTACGTGGTCACCAAATTCCACATAAATGTCCTGAGATGAGGGCAGTTCTTCTTTCATTGCAAGCCTTTCATGACTGCCTCCCTCTGTGAAGAGTTGTAATTCTAACAGACAGCATATCGGTTGTTTGGTATATCAACAAGCAGGGGGGAACCTGCTCCTGCCCCTTGTGCAGGGAGGCCATGAGGGTTTGGGAATGGGTGATCTCTTCAAATCACTTTCTCACTGCAATGCACATTCCGGGGGAGTACAACATTCTGGCAGACAGACTGAGCAGATCGATCTTGAGTCCACACGAGTTGTTCCTGAATCAATCAGTAGCGAACCAAATATTCAGCTGTTGGGGCCAACCTTGCTGCAACCTCTTTGCCTCTCCCGTGAACAACAAGTGTAGGAAGTATTTTGCTCTGATCCCCTCACTGGGGGAATCACCCAGGGATGATCTAGTCCATGACTGGCCCCTGGATCTCCTGTATGCTTATCCTCCGATTCCCCTGATCCCCAAAGTTTTACAGAAAGCCAGCAGGTTGAAGAGTATTCTGATCCTCATTGACCCATTCTGGTCTCATCAGGTATGGTTTCCCCTTCTTGCGGTTTCACAGCAAGTATCCTACATGGATACTGGATCCCAGGCAGGATCTGATTTCCCATCTGTTGGAACTTCCGTGCCCCAGTCTCAGATCCCTGAGACTAACCACTTGCTTTCTCCCCTTCCAGTGATTCTGCGAAAGTCCAGGCTAGCTTCCCCTGTTCAAGAGATTATACTTGCTTCTCAGAGGCCCTCTAACGAAAAAGTGTACAATAGTAAATGGAAGAGTTTTTCCATTTGGGAAATGGAATGGGATACTGATCCTTTTTCTGCCTCTATTTCGGATATCCCTGTGTTTCTGAGTTCACTTTTTCAACATGGGGCTAGTATATGATGTTGTCCTTCTCATTCTACTTCACGTATGGGTCTCAGATACAAACCTTGGATCCGGCTTGACCACCTCCCACAGGCTTGAACTTCCAGGCTCAAACTTCTCCCCATAATCCTCTACACCTCACTCAACCTCCTCAGATCTCATTTGATGCTGGCATTCCCAGTCGTGATTTCCAGGCTCAGATAAGTTTCATATTTTCCCTGTCCAAATGGGGCTTCTTCCTGCTCCATTCCCTTGTGGAGCCGAGCCTGCCTAGCCTGTGACCTTTTCTTCTTCTCTGATCCAGTTTTTGGTTTCGGAGCCCCAGGACAGTTGTCTCCTGAGGGATTCTGGGTTGGATCAGAGGGCCTTTGCTTCCTCTACTCTGATGATTGCCTTGACTGCTTCTGCTACAAGGTCCTCAGATCAGAGTGCATCCCGGATCTGGGATGTCACGGTTGGGACTGTGGGGAGAGGGTCAGCTCCATTGCTCTCGGATCAGTCTCCCCCCATCAGAGCTTCAGTCCTCAACAGTATGGGTCCGCTCCCATCTGGAAGTTGGGGTTCTGGTGGGCTGCTTCTGTCTACCTTAGCAGTTTCAGCTCCAGGGGAGCTTGGTGGTATCTCTCCAGGACCCTTGGCTTTTCAGGCATTTGAAAAGGCATTCTCTGTTTGAAGAGTAACGGCTCCTTCGACAGCTGCTGCACCCCGTGCTCCTCCTTTGGATCGAGGTCTTGGTTCAACCATTCCTGCCCAGGGTCAGCCTATCTCAAAGGACCTTCAGTCTATTCCACCTGAGGTGGTCCCTTTCTTTTACGGCTCTTCTCCTGAGTATCCTGTGTAAGACATTCCACAGAAGAGGATGCGCAAAAGGAGGCATGTTGACTCCCCTATGGAGTCTCTCACCGAGGATACAGATTATGATGAGGGAGAGTGGTCACCCAAAACGCCACCAGACGATGTCTCCTTCACAGACATTTTGAAGATTTTGAAGGTAAAAGGTGGCTGGACTTCCAAAACCCCCTCTTCCGAGGAATCTGCATTCCTGGAAGCCTTCAGGATGAGGGCTGTCTACATCTTGGGTGGTCCCCCAGTTGATGCTTTCATTGATCTGTCGCCAGTTGGGCCTGGAAGGAGCTGGACACTATACAGCCAGTTCCTAAGTGCCCCAATAAAATGCTTTCACCCCCTGAGGATCATGCCTTGTGGAGTAAAGGTATTCCCATTGACACTATGATGGTGGCAGCCGCTACCAAGAAGGAGCTCGCCCAGCAGAGCTCCACTGTCCATCTGCCGAACAGAGACTTCAGAGTGATGGACAGGTTCGGGATGCTCACCTTTGCCTTGGCAACTTTTTCGCTGAGGGCACTTAATTACTTGGCACACTTTACTTGCCTTCAGAGAGACTTGATCAAGGAATTCTCTGATTCTCTGGTAGAGTCTATGCCTAAGGGGAGTTTGATAAAATTTCCCCTAAGCTAGTTATTCTCACTTCTATTGCCAACTCCTCCATGAGGCTTATTTCACACTCTGTGGAGGGTTCTTCTAGGACAGCTGGCACGAGCATCGCGATGCGTCATCATGCCTGGATGTGGCTGTGTGATTTCATTGAGCCCTTTAAGCTGTCATTTGTCAACATCCTCTTTGATGGTTCCTCATTGTTCGGACCATCTGTTAAGGCCACCCTGACCCACTGTAAGCAAGAAGGCAAAACCTTGTCTGCCATAGGAATTAAGTTTTCTGTCCCCCAACAAACATAATCTAGGAGTCAAAGGGGTGCTAAGAAAACTTGGTTTTACAAATCTCAAGGTTTCTTGCCTGACCAATGTGGAGAGTTCTCCTCCAGAAGCAGTGGAGGGGCCTGTAATGGGAGACGCTGCCCCAGAAGCAGAGGGGGCCCACAGAACCATGGCTCCAGGGAATCCTTTCCCGACAAGCCCTTTTTGCGTTTCTACTACACACTCCACACTACACTTGATCTTAGCCAAAAGGTCAAGTTCCTGAAGCGCTGCCCGACTGTCCTTCTCTGGAGGCAGTTGGAGGTTGTTTTTCTCTACACTCAAGTGCCTGGGTACAAATCACTTCAAATGCTTGGGTGATTCAAATTATATCCAACGTTACTACATTCCCTTTTCCCTTCCTCCTCCAAAGGTACTGAAATTACTCCCCAATGTTCCACCCAGTCAGAGGGAGTTGGCAGTGGCCTGAATCACTGCATTGCTGCTAAAAAGAGTCATCTAAGACGTCCTGACTGATCAAAAAGGGTCTGGAACTTACTCCCATTTCTTTTTGGTGCCAAAAAAGACAGGGGACCTGTGGTCCATTCTGGACCTAAGCAGTCTCAACTTGTTCATGAAGAAGACCAAGTTCTGGATGGTGACGGTACATGCATTACTCCCGTTACTGAGGAAGGAAAATTGGATATGCGCAGTGGACTTCAAGGATGCATAATATCACATAAAGATAGACAGGTGCTCCAGGAGTCATCTGCACTTCCATCTGGGAGCCAATCATTTCCAGTTTCGAGCCCTGCCCTTTTGTCTCACCACAGCTGAGGTTGCAGCTCATCTACGACTGCAAGGGTTTCAAGTATTCCTATATCTGGACGATTGGCTCCTGACCGCTCCCACTCAGTGTCAACTTTGTCAAGCCAGGGATTATCTACATCAGTTTTCTTATATTCTAGGCATAACCATAAATGTGGACATGTCACAACCTATGCCAGTTCAGAACCTGGAGTTCATTGGGGTACATCTGAATACTTCTACTCAGATAGCTGCCTTGCCCCAACATTGCAGTGACACTTTGAAGTCTCAAGTTTAAGCTATTCTACTTTCCACATCACCTACAGCCAGATTGATTCTGAGAGCTCTGGGTTTTATGGCTGCTGCCATTCTTTTGGTCCCGCTAGCAAAGTATTATATGCGCAGTCTTCAATGGGCTCTTTCTGTTCAATAATCTATTCTATGTTGTGACCTATCTGCTCCTATTAGGTTAACAAACATTTTCAGATCCCATCTAAGGTGGTGGATTCAAGCGGATCTGACAACAGGCAGACCGTTCATGCTTCCCTTGTCCTCAGCCACAGTGACCACAGATGCTTCCCATCTGGGGGGGGGGCATTTCCAGGGGGAGATGGTCCCAGGCACATGGACATAGATAGAGGCCAGTATGCATATCATTGTCTTGGAGATGAGGGCAGTTTGTCTGGTGTTGCAAGCCTTTCAGGACGTCCTGCCTCCAGGGACTGTTGCTATTCACATCAACAACATAGCTGTTGTCTGGTACATCAATAGGCAAGGAGGAACCCATTCGTACCCTCTCTGCAGACAAGCCATGAGGGTCTGGGAATGGGCGATCTCTCCAAATCATTTCTTCTTGCAACACACGTACTGAGGAAATACAGCGTGTTAAAGGACAGGCTCAGCAGGTCTATTTTGATGCCTCATGAGTGGTCCCTCAATAAGTCAGTGGGGAACGAGATATTCCACCTTTGAGGTTCTCCCTGCTGCAACCTTTTCTCGTCCCCTTACAACACCAAATGTAGTAGTTATTTTGCTCTGATTCCCCCTTCATGAGGCTCCCTGAGGGGCACCGTAGTCCATGATTGGCCTCTGGGACTCCTGTATACCTATTTTCCTCTCCCTTTGTTCCCAAGATTCCTTCAGAAAGCAAAACAGTTGAAGTGCTCAGTAATCCTTATTGTCTTCTTCTGGCCTCATCATGTGTGGTTCCCCTTCCTCTGGTCTCATGTCAGACATCCTCCTTGGATGCTAGAACCCAAACCAGACCTCCTCTCTCACCTGATTTTAGGCTGCCACCCCGATCTCCACACTCTCACGTTGACCGTATGGTTTCTCCAATTCCTATGATTGTTAGCGGGTCCAGGTTTTCTTCTCTGGTCAAAGCTGTTCTTCTGGCCACCCAGCAACAGTCTGCTAAGAAGGTTTACAAGAGTAAGTGGAAGAGATTTTTTATTTGGGCAATCAATAATATCTTGGACCCTTTTTCAGCTCCAATCCCCTCTATTATGTCATTTTTAGACTCTTTGTTTAAGCAAGGTTCTAGTTTTGCTACCATTAAAATGCATCTAGCCGCTATCTCCAACTTTCATTCAGGATTTTCGTCATGGTCTCTTGCTTCTACTAGTCTTTGTAAAGCTTTCTTGAAAGGGATCTTTCTTTTGAGGCCTCCTATTAAAGGTCCTACGCCCCCGTGGGATCTCACTCTGATTTTGCAAGCCTTAACCCAGAGTCCCTTTGAGCTGGCTAAGGATTGTGACTTGAAGTTTTTGTCTTGGAAATCTGCCTTTCTTGTTGCTATCACATTAGCAAAAAGGGTTTCCAAGTTGCAAGCACTCTCATCCAAACATCCTTACATCATTTTCCACAAGGATAGGATGTCTGTCCGTACTAATTCTTCTTTCATGCCAAAGTTTGCTACGTCTTCCAATATCAACCAATGTATTCAATTACCAATGTTCTTTCCTAATTAGTCTGACAAAGGAGAATACCTTCCACAATACTTGGATGTTCACAGGCAACTTCAGTTCTACCTCCATAGGACAAGGCGCTTGAGGAAGTCAGACCAGTTATTTGTTTCTTTTGCCCCTAATTGTAGGGGCCAAGCTTTTTCCACAGTAACAATTGCAAAGTGGATCATTAACTGTATTGCCTTCATTTATGAAAAGAATGGTTGGATGTTGTCAGGTCCTCTGAAAGCTCACTCCACAAGGTCTAGTGCTGCTTTGGCTGCTTTTTCTTCTAGGATTTCCATTGATGACATTTGTGCTGCTGCTACTTGGTCGAATTCTCACACCTTTGTGTCCCACTATAAATTGGATGTGGTATCTGGGAACAGGACGTCCTTTGGTTATTCTGTGCCCCAGCATATTTTTCCTTGAGTCCACCCAAGAAAATATGTAGCTGAGGACTTTGACCCATACATGAAGTAGAATGAGAAGGACAACATCAGGTTTATTAGTTATGTACTTACCATAACTTGGTATCTGTGTTGTCCTCTTCTCATTCTGCTTCACCTTCCCACCCAACCTTCTCCCTCCTTCTGGATATGCTTCTAGAGGATCTAGATAGCATTTGTTGGAACCCTGGTTCCAGGTTGAGCTCGTGGGTTTTATCCTTTCTTCCTTGGCTTTGGGGGTGGCAAACTCGATCTGAGGAGGTTGGGCAAGTTGCAGAGGATTATGGGTAAGTGGAGAAGTTTGAGCCTGGAAGTTCAAGTCTGTGGGAGTTGGCCGAGCCGGATACAAGGTTCGGATCTGCGACCCATACATGAAGCAGAAAGAGAAGAGGACAGCACAGACACCAAGTTATGGTAAGTACATAACTAATAAATTTCCACCATAAATTTGCAGTTAGCAGCTGTTGCTAATTTTCATGTAGGAGAAGGCAGCAATCTTTCGTCTTCCCTCTCAACATCAAGGTTGTGTAGGGCTTTCATGAGAGGAGTTTAGACCTCCAATAAAAGATCCCTTTCCTCCTTGGGATCTCACTGTTGTGCTCCAAGGCCTTACTCAGAAACTGTTTGAGCCTGCGAGTTCAGTGGAAGACTATTTTCCTAATGGCCATTACTTCAGCAAAAAGAGTGTCGGAACTACAAACTTTATTTTCCCAGCCACCTTACATTACCTTTTTCAAAGATAAAATCTCCGTATGAACAAATCCGTCCTTTATGCCTAAAGTCGCTACAGAGGCGAATGTTAACCGAGCCATTCATCTGCCTGTATTCTTTCCAAATCTTTCAAATGAGGGCAAATATATGCTGCATGTACAGGATGTGCATGGACAGTGCATAGGATGAAACAGCATAGAAAATCTGAGCAATTGTTCATCTTTTTTTCACCAGATAGATTAGGTCAAGCTGTATCCAAAATAACCTTAGCGAAATGGATTACTGATTGTATTTCTACTGAAAACTGTTTGAATTGCATGCAACTTTCCAATCCCAATCCAATCCCCCTAGACCTCATTCCACCAGATCCATGTGTACCTCATCTGCCTCTATTGACAAAATTTGTGCAGCAGCAACTTGGTCCAGGTCACATATGTTTGTCTTTCATTCTAAGTTGGACATTATTTCTAGGAATAGAGCATCCTTTGGCTCCACAGTGCTCAGGCATATCCTTCCTTGAGGGCCACCCAAGGTTTACATAGCTGGAGACTCTGACCCAGTAGTGAGGCAGAATGACATGGAGAACTTCAGATTAGAAGTTACGTACTTACCATAACTTGGCATCTGTGTTGTCCAGTTCCATTCTGTCTCACATCCCACCTGGCCATCCCTCAGCCTAAACAGCTGAGAGTGATCAAGAGTATACGAGAATCTATAGGTTTCTACTTTGTGCTCCAATGTGGTCATGTACTTTGTTCCCACTTAAATATACCAACTCCGAGACCGCACTACAGTACCAAAAATGGCAAAGTACCGAAGCAGCCAAGCAAATTCTTTCCCAGAGAAAGAATTTGCTTAACAGCTGCTTCGATATTTTGCATTTTCAGCCTTTTATGTTCGACCAAGACGCATTAATAAAAATGCATCTTCGGTCTTGTAATATAGACCCCGTAATGTACAGTGTGTTGCAGTGCGCACAGTATGGTGTTTGTATCTCACTGTATTTTTCAATTCTGTTTGTGTCTAATTTTATTTTTGCAATTTACTTTTTTCCACTGTAGTGCAATTTTGTAGCTGGTATATTTAATTTACGGGGGTGTGTGGCTTTCAATGTTATGAAGCACACTTTCAATGTTCTGAGTTTTCAATGTCTTGGGTTTTCAATGTTTCTGGATTTAGATGTTTTGGTCTCAGTGTTATGAAATTCAATATTATGAAATTTCAGTGTTATGAAGTAGACCCACATATATATATATATATATATATATATATATATATATATATATATATATTATACTTTAAGGCACCCACTCCCTGAATCCCAAACAATTCTGGCCCTTCATTCACAACCTGCTAAACTCAGGTCTTCCCACCCAATCATCCACTGCAACTCATAACATTATTCCTGTTTCAGAACAACTTAACTTTCACTTCATGCAGTCATCTCCCTCACTGATATGAGCCAGCATTCTACACTATCCATCTCATTCTAACTACCCTGTCAAACCCCTGAGTTCCACTTCAATCCATTTCCCAGTGTCTACAATCAACAAAACAGCTTCTACAGTTTAAATCCACCATGCTTTCTGCTTACAACCTTCCATGAATACTTTGTCATGTCTGCCAGCTGTCTGACCTAACCCATCTCTTTCCTAGTCAACAGCATAATCCAAGAAAACGTTGTCCCTGACATAGGATAAACATCTTGAATAATTCACATATAAAAGGTGGAACTTCACTTGAATTTAGAAACTACTACCCCGTAGCTATTCATCTATCCATTCTCAACTTATCAAAAATAGACTCTTCTACACATTCTAAGATGACTTTAGACTACACCATAGCACTATTACAGCTCTACTCAGTTTCACCTACTATGTTTTTTTGAATTTTAACACCTTTATTGAATTATCATTTATGATGTAAGCAAACATACATTTATAGGTTCATAGGTTGGTACTGCGCTATCTGCCCGAAGGCATGTATTAGCCCAGCCATGTTGTGCGGTATTCACCGCCCCTTTAGTAGTTCCCTAGACCCTTGTACTAGCAGCTAGTACCCTTGACCCCTATCTAAGTAGTGCTGTTGGTGTGATCCCCGGTGTGAACTTCCTGTTACCCATCCACTCATCAAGGTTCCTCTTGAAGAGTGATAGTGAGGGGCTCTGTCTTATGTAGATCGGGACCCTGTTCCCTAGTAAGGGAAGTCTCTGCGAAGGGACTCTATCCCTCCAGCATGTTCTATTCATTGTTGTGTTGAGGTTTATATCCCTAGAGCCTGTAGCTCGAGTAGATTTGGTTTTGCTAAGATGGAGCATGTTCAGCAATTCTGGGTTGGACATGGCTCTGTACGTTAGACAGAGATCACCTCTGAGAAAGCGGTATGCAACAGAGAACAGTCTTAGCTTTTTTAATCGTGCTGCATAGGGCAACTGTTTGAGGCCAGTAATCCTCTTGGTTAGGTACCTCTGTGGTCTCTCCAGCTGCTGGAGATGTCTAGCCAGGTACATTCCAATTGGTGCATTGTACTCAGTAATGGGTCTGATGAGGGAAGAGTAGAGGGGCACCATTACATCCTTAGATCTTGATGCAAACCCTTTTGTGATCAGATGGGTCACACAGAAGGATTTTCTAACCACTTTGGCAACATGGTTATCAAAGGAAAGCTGACTATCTACTTGGGTCCCTAGATCCCTTATTTCTTCTTCGGATTTCAGGGGATTACTGCCTATGTTGTAGTTTGTGGGTACTCTGTTTTTTCCAAAGGGGATTACTACACATTTTTTTGCATTTAGCTTGAGACCATGGCTTTGACACCATGCATCAGTCTCATTTAGACCCTTCTGGAGGATCTCCATGTCATCAGGAGACTCTATTATAGCACCCAGTTTGCAGTCGTCCACAAACTTAGTCAGCCACAGCCCTTCCGTGCTTGCCTGTACTTCTGAGAAGTATATGCCAAACAGGAGGGGCCCCAGGACAGAGCCCTGAGCCACACCACTTGTTACTGGTCTGGATTCGAACATAGATCCCGCTACTCTTACTTTATGGGATCTGCCTGAGAGCCAGTTTGCAGTCCATCTTGTGACATAAGGGTTTATGCCCAGGCTGGTGAGCTTATCAATAATACCTGAATGGGGAATGGTGTCAAATGCTTTAGCAAGGTCAAGATAAGCCGTGTGTACCTCCTTTCCCTTATCTAAAGCCTGAGTAACTGTCTCAAAGAAATCCACCAGGTTCAGGAGGCATGATCTGCCCTTGACGAAGCCGAACTGTGTGGGGTCCAGCGACTGGAGGTTCCCAATCTCTCCATTTATGAGTTCCATAATGATTCGCTCCATAGCCTTACAGATCAGACTAGTCATGCTTATTGGTCGGTAGTTCCCAGGGTCAGTTGTGGCCCCACCCTTGTGTAGCGGGACCACCGTTGCCGTGCGCCATTCTATGGGCACATATCCTGTGGAGAGGCTGAGACTGAACAGGGTATTAAGATGTGGGGTTAATTCCTTTTGGAGCTCACGTATGACACAGCCTGGCACACCATCTGGTCCCATGGAGGCAGTGTTTTTAGCTTTAGATAGAGCCTTGTTAACCAACGTATCAGTAATAATTGGACTTACACAATCCCCTGGAATGGTAATAGGCCCTGTAGGTGGTGGTGGTGGGGGGGATTTGCACTGAACCTGTCAGCCAAGATGTTGGCAATGTCAGAAGGGTCAGTGTATTTTGTTCCATTTTGTACTAGCTCAGAACAGACCTGAGTGTTGCCATTTAGGTTTTTGACGTAGCCATAGAAAGCCTTATGGTTATCCTTGGCAACTTTCTTTTCAAAATTAGCTTTAGTTGACTTGATGAGGGCCCTCAATTTCTTACTAATGCTGATCAGGGATGATTTTTCTACTTGAGATTTGGCCTTTTTTGTATAAGTCTCCTCCTTTTATTGTAAAGTTTGCTTATGGCCGGGGTCCACCAGACTGGTTTCTTCTTGCTTGAGGAAGGAGTCTTGGTTTTATTTGGGATAGCACGGTCCATGCAATCCTGAAGATGCATATAGAGTGCCTTGGTGTAGGATTCCACATCCTGGATATCATTATCCTTCTGCAAGGGAATAGTGAAGCTTTCCACTTCGGATGCAAGTAGTTTGAAGTTTGCTATTGAAAAGTTTTTGAATATGGTTTCTTTGACTGGGGGAGGTGGAGGGGTGAGGATGTCCAGAGTTATCAGCTTGTTGTTGGATCTGACCAAGGAGGGAGTGATAACGGGGGTGGTACAATGGGCGCCCATATTTGTGATGATTAAATCCAATATGTTCTCCCCTCTAGTGGGGGAACATACTAGTTGTTCAAGGGTATTTGAATTTATAAATTCTATGAATCGTTGAGCATAGGAGTTGGAACATTGGTAGTTCGCCCAGTCTATACCAGGGTAGTTGAAATCACCCAAGAATATGGTGTTGGGTAGGACCTTTCTATTTTCCAATGTCTCAAGGAATGCAGAGTGAGCATCTTGGGACATGGTGGGCGATCTATAACCGGCTACGACTTGAAATGTGGTTTTGCCTGCTGATAGTTGCGCCTGGATGATCTCTGGGGCATCATGCTGCGCTACTAACCTGGAGATATGGGTATCCTTGATGAATATGGATACACCTCCGCCCTTTGTACTGTGATCCTGTAACTGAGGCCAGAAGGTATGATATGAATTGTAACCTGGCAGTGCTGGGGTGCTCTCTTGAGCCTTGAACCAGGTTTCCGTCACTGCACAAACATCGATTTTCTCCATGCTAAGGAGAGCCTTGAGTGTGTGCATTTTGAGGTTGAGACTTCTGGCGTTGAGTAGCATTACCCTTAGTTTTTGGTTACTTGTGCTGGTTACGGTGGTTGGTTTGTCCTTTGAGCCTTGCCTAAAAAAGGCACTGTGGGGACGGCAAGAGCCTTGGCCAGTATTTGAAAACCTAGGGGTGACAGGTGCAACCCATCTCTGGCAAAATAGCGAGGCTTGTCTATCATGTCATCCCAGGCAGACAGACACTGGATCCCCTTAGAAGGACACCAGAAGCTTAGCCAATTGTTGAAATTGTCTTTGTATTGTGGTATCATTCTAGGTGAAGGTGGTATGCTACTCAAGGTCAGGGTCATACCGGCTTGGCTACATGATCAGAGGGCCCCTCAATGTCTCTTTTCATGTAGTCCAGGGAGGTACATCTTAGATCGTTCACACCAACATGTACAATGACAGCATCATACTTGTACTTGTTCTGGAGTGACCTAAGTGCCTGTGTTATCTGGCGGATCCGAGCACCCGACAGGCAGTAACCTTCTCCTTGTTCAGCCTGGTGAGTGGAACATCCGTGTGCCTTACTGTAGAGTCTCCTATTACTAGCGTGTTAGGTATGGTGTTTTGCCTTAAGGGCTGTTGTGAGGCACACTGCTGAGGTTAATTATGTGTTTTCTGGCTTGTGTTTGGGGGTGCAGGTTGTTTGCTTGTCTGCTTTGGAGGGCACTGTTTCTTTTTCTGATTGGTACCTAGTGCCTCCGAATATGTTTTTGTGTATTTATGTGTATGTTTTGCCAGTGCTTGTTTTGTAAATTCATGTGTGACAGGTGGTGTGATGCAAGTGTGTCCCTTATCCTCTTGACTGTCTGTTACAGTCATGGGTTGAGAGCTCTTAGCCTCCAGTCTGGCTGTGTATTTGCATCTCTAACAAGTGTTTGTGTCTAGAGGTAAGAGGAGAAGGTTGTCTGTATACATGAGGCAGTTGTGACATTGCCTCAGAATGCCCAATTCCACCAGATGAACTGGAGAGTACACCTGAAGCTGACCTCTTGACATGCTTTGAAGAGTAAATTGAACTTAAGTCCTGTGGACGATCTTATGCTATATTATAATAGTGCTGCCTAGGAAATTTGGAGAATAATAGTGCTGTCTAGGAGATTAGGACAAGTGCTTGATTTCTGTTTTGCAAGTGCTGCAATAAGAGCAGCTGATCTGAAGCACTTGAGTTGAGTTTATATAAAAGAAACAAAACTATATTAACATGTTTGCAGTTTCAAACATTGTACATCACAGATACTCTTCTGTACAATTATAATAAATCCAACAATACATAAATTGCTCAATTCCTGCCTTTACTTAAACCTCACTCCTCCAAAACATTATTCTGCATGTATTGGTCGCATAGTTTTCATTTCTGTCCATGTTCTTTGATCTTGCCCTTTTCTAAACATCCCACTTCCAGTTCTTTTATCTCTGTTACAATATTCACAACTTCAAATATGGTTAATGGTTTAGACTTTGATTTCCATTTTCTAGTAACTGTTTTTTTTTTTTTTTTTTTTTTTTTTTGGATGACACCAGAATTAAACTTAACAAGGCCTTACTATGTCTAGGCAATTCAGATCCTGTTTCCCAGCTCAAAAAAAAAAATAATTTCTTTAGTTATACCTGTTTGCTCACCCAATATTTCTGACAGAGTACCCTGTAGGCCATTTTTAAACTGTGCTAACTCATGAAACCTCTCAAAATGTACCTCTGACATTTGCCATATACTCAAGTAAGAATACTTTTAAGTCTGTTTGGGCTATAAAAACACCAGTGTGAAAACTGTCAAGCAAAAATCCTGAATCTTCCAGAATTCTTTTGCACATTTTCGGGAGCCATACATATGTCATCCCATTTTTTTCTTGTGAACTCCTTATATAATCTCTTTTCTCAATCTTTTCTAACCTCCTTTGATTGATTCCTATATTATTGTTTATTATTCTAAAGACATGCTTCTGGAGCATTTCTCCCCGGGCCTCCGCTGAAAACAGGATCTGTGGAACCTAGTCGGACATTCCCGGTCAACAAATGTTAAATAAATAAATAAAATAAATAAATAAATTGTGCACAATTTTATATGACATACTAATTATCACTTTTAGTAAAAGCAGCTCCTGTTCTATATTGAACTAAAAACTCTAATAGAGCAGATCTTTCACTTAGGATTCTCCTATCCTTTGCCTATATATGTTATCACTCCTTGATAAGGAAGGCAGTCTCTAGCCTGCAGACCAGATGTCTCCTTGACCTCTTCCTATACTATTACATTTCCCTCTCTGGTTATTTGCTCCCAATGCCTTGGTTCCTTTGCCGGTTTTCTCTAGTAAATTCCAGCACCCTCTTGTCTATTCTGTGTACCTGGAATTGCAGTCATCCCTATTGGCAGAATCTCCTTTCTCCATTCTCATGTTGGCTTATTTTTTAGAATACTTTCTGCTATTTTATGAATATAATAATATTCTGTATGGCTGTTGTTATTCTCCTTAAGGATCTGCATCCAAAACCCCACTCTGTCCTTGTTTGTTGACCTTCCCCCTAGTTTCATCATCATCCCTTTTCACTTTGAATCATAGCTTTCTGCTTGTGCTATGTGCAAGTGCCATCATTGTGTAGCTCTAAAATATCCCTTCAGATCAGGTAATCCCAAACCACCTTGTTCTACTGGAAGGATCAACATATGCCACTTGACTCTTGTCCTCTTCCCCTCCCAGATAAAATCCTTCAGCTCTTTATTACTATCCACAACTTCTCTTCTGGTTGATCAGAATATGCCTGACCTGCGTATAAAATCAAATGGACTAAAATATTTTCACTGCATCTGTCTTGGTATCCATATCCTTAAAAAAGAGCTACCAGTTTCTCAGTTTTTGTATTATCTTTGATCTAATGTCAATTTTCATTTTATCCTTGATGTATGGGTTCGCTTCCAGTATCAGAACTGACTCAGCTATTACTGCAGCTCGCGCCAGCCAAAAACTGTCAAGCTTCACCTCTACCCACAGTCCCTCTCTCTCAATAACTCAGAACATGTTTGTCGCTTTTCTGGACATTCGTATTTTGTCACAGCTCTCAAGTTTCTGTTTTTTGGCTTAGGTAATATTTTCTTATTTCTTTGAGCTTTTTCTCTATATTTTTCTCATTGTTCCTTTACCCTTTAGCTACTGTTTTTCCTCTTCTCTTGTACACGTGAGTTTATTTCTTGACTATCATTGTTGATAGCTTCTTTCCGTACACCTTGGTATATTTCTCAAGCTATCATTGTTGATAGTTTCCTTTTCCCTCCACACACAAAAAAAAACTTTTTTCCTCAATTTTCTGTGCTTTCTCCCCCATGTGTGATTGTGTGTGTGTGTCTGCCTTCCAGCCCGTATTTTTCTGATGGTTGAGAAAGCTAATGCCCCTTTCAGCTTTACAAACTGCCAGCAGTGCAGCCACAAGATTCCTTCTTCAGATTTACATTTGCTTTGCATATATTGCTTGGGTCCTGTGCATTTGTTGGAGGACTGCAGTATTTGCCATAGGTTCAGTCACAGAGCCCTTGTTGAAAGATATAATAAATTTATCTTGAAGGATTTGAGCTCTTCTACCTTTGGTGAAGCAGCAGACAGAGTAAGACAGATATGTCTTCCCCTCCATTATCTTCCTTGGAGAAGGGTAAAAAGAGAAGCTTGTCGCTTCCAACATCTCCATTGGCACCAAAATCCAAGAAACTGAAATCTTCAGTTCCGAAAGGCTCATCAGAACCGGAGGTCTCTGGCTCCAAATCCTTGATTATGATAACTTCCCTGGCACCGACCACTATCACAAGACCTTCTATGTCAAAGGCTCCAGTGCAGGACATTTTATCTGCTTCTACATTGATGGCTTTGACTATGTCAGCTCAGACCTTTGAAACTGAACCAAGGGAGTTTTTACCTAGGACTATTTACTCTCCATCTGTCAACCCCTTTGTGGCGGAGCTTCCGAAGATTTTCTCCAGAGACTGAAATCTTCCGCCATGTCATCAGTCTGTTCCACCAAAAGTATTTCAGAGCTCGATGTGGAGAGACTGATGAATAAAATTTTGTGGGTGAGAGGACTTGCAGGACCCCCTTCAGCTCTGACCCCTTTGCATCCAAGAACTGAACATTCTTTCATCATGTTAACCACTCTTTCTCTGAGGCTTTAAAGTTTACATTTCCATGTCTTCTGGCATTGACTGTACCACCTCCTAAGATTTCCATTTTTTTGGAACTGATAATTCCCCTGAGTTCTTCTGTGATTTTGGAACAGGAGACTATCTGGAGCCGTAGCTGCCCTGATGGTTCTGGGGGGGGGGGGGTCTGGCAGGAATTGACTCCAGTTTTTTCAGAGCCGTCCCTGCTCCTCAGAGCTTCAGCTTGAGTCAGTTCCATCCCAGCTTCTGTCTTGGGGACAGTTTCTTTGGAGTGGGGAGGTGACCCCGGTTTGGAGGCAGTCTGTCTTGGTTCTGGGCTCCCTTCACTCTTCAGGGGGGCCAGCCTTCAAGGCTATGTAGAGGGCCCTGTCCCTTACAGTGACTCAGTTGGCACCTTCCTCCTCGGAACAGATATCCCCCCCCTGGCTCTGTTATTCGACCTGTCTCTCCACTGGGGCAGCGAGCTCCAAAGTGTCAAGTTTCTCACACACAGTGTCTGTCATCTTCTGATACCTCCCTAGATTATCCCCCTGAGGAGGTCTCTCAGAAAAAAGAAGTGCAAGAGGAAGCACTTAGATTCCACACAGGAATCAGTCACTGAAGATACTGATTTTGATGAGGGGGAAGTGTCCCCAAGGTCACCACCTGAAGATGTCTCCTTCAGAGACATCCTAGAAATTTTAAAGCATGGGGGTCTCTGGAAGTCCCAAAACCCTTTTTCAGAGGAATCAGTTTACCTGCAGGCTTTCTGCACTCACCCGTCTACCTCTTGGGTGACTCCGCCCACTGACAAACTCATCCAGTTGATTTTACAGCAGACTTGGAAGGCACCAGACACCACTGAACCCATGCCTAAGAGACTGGACAAGATTTTATTTGCCCCTGAAGATAAACAGTTCTGGGCCAAAGGTTTAACAGTAGATGCCATGGTCATAGGGACCACCATGAAAAAGGAACTCGCTGAGGAGAGTTCATCTATCCATCCACCCAATAGGGAATCTCAAGCTATGGATATATTTGGGAACTGGGTTTATGCTTCATTAACCTTCGTTCTAAGGTCCTTGAATTTTCTGGCACATTTCACAAGACTTCAAAAGGACTTGATCAAGGAGTTGTCAGATACCCTGGAACTGTTGCTGAAGGGCTCCAAGATAAAGTTGCCTCACAGCTAGCCACGTCCATGTGGCTCATTGCACATACAGCCAAGGGGACATCCATAGCAGCAGGTTCAGGTGTAGCCATAAGTGACATGCCTGGATACACTTATGTGACTTTTGGAACTGTTTAAGTCTTCATTCTTCAGTGCACCCTTTGACGGATCATCTTTGTTTGGCCCAAAAGTAAAAGATACTTTATACAGGTGTGAGAAGGATGTTAAGACCCTTTCTGCTGTGGGTGTACATTTTCCACCCCCACAAAGATCCTTTTTTAGGAGTCAGAGGAGCAGTGCAAAGATGTGGTTCAAAAAATCCCAAGTGCCTTTCCAGGACATGTGTTGGCAGTTCTCCCAGGGGCATAGGGGGGGGGGTACCAAAATGGAAGATGCCACCCACACACCAGAAGTACTCCGCAGAACCAGGGCATAAGGGATTCTTTTCCGAGTAAGCACTTTGAGTGTTGAAGCCCAATTGTCTTCCTCTGGAGGCAGTTGGGGATACTTATTCTTGCATCTAAACATCTGGCTAAACATAACAGCAGATTCTTGGGTGCAACGAATTGTATCCATAGGTTATACCATACCCTTTTCCCATCTTCCTAGCTTACACAAAAAAATCCCTGATGTTCCACCCAATCACAGGGATCCAGTAGTTCCAGAAATTCAAAAACTGCTAAACAAAAGAGTCATCCAAGAAGTCCCACCAGACCAGAGAGGATCCAAAACTTACTGAAGATTCTTTTAGTGGCAAAAAACACAGGGAACTGGAGACCAATTTTGGATCTCAGTGTGCTGAACAAATCAGTTTGACAAACAAAGTTTCAGATGGTCACAGTATAGTCCATTTTTCCTTTTAGAAGAACGATGACTGGATGCACTTAATAGATCTTCAGGATCCATATTACCATATAAAGATGGGCAAGCACTCCAGGAAGTTCCTCCACTTCTGGCTGGGAGACAGTCATTACCAGTTCAGAGCACTGCCCCTTGGCCTCACCCCAGCCCCCAGGGTGTTCACCAAATGCATGGCAGTGGTAGCAGCTCACTTGAGACTGCAGGGATTCTGAGTGTTTCTGTACTTGGCAACTGGCTCATAACTACTTCGCCAGGCATCTACTGATAAGATTTTGAGACCAGGTACTCCAGACTTGCTTCTTCCTGGAGATTACCATAAATTACAACAAATCTCAGTTAGAACCGTTTCAGACATTGAGGTTCATAGGAGCAATTTTCAACACAGCATCCTTGACAGCCTCTTTTCCTTTTCCAAGAGTACAGGCTGATTCCATGTCAGAAAGATAATCCAAAAATTCCACAATTTCAGCCTGACTGATTCTTGGGATCAGTGTCTGCAGCAGTAATTCTAGTTCCACTAGCGAGATTACATATGAGGATTCTTCAGTGGATGCTAGCAACTCAATGGTCCATTCTTCATCAGTATATGTCCACTCAGATAAGAATTACCCAGCTGTGCAAAAGATACCTTTGGTGATGTATCCAGTTCTACAAGGCTGTCACATCATTCTTCTTCACACCAAGGCCATAGTGACCAGATTGGGTGGGGGGCACTTCCTGGGAAAAACTGTCCAAGACACTTGGTCCCCTGAAGAGGCCAATTTGCATATCAGTCCTGGAAATGAGAGCAGTGCTCTTAGCTCTGAGGGCTTTCCAAGATTCTCTCCTTTTCAGGGCAATTGCGATTCAAACAAACAGTATGTCTGTAGTTTGGTACATCAACAAACAAGGAGGAACCAGTTCTTATCCCCCTCTGTCGAGAAGCTGTCAGAGTATGGCAAAGGGCAATCTCTTTCGACTGATTTCTGATAGCAACAGACATTCCAAGGAAATTCAACTTGATAGTGGACAAGTTGAACAGGTCCATTCTACTACCACACAAGTGGTCTCTCAACAAGAAAGTTGTGGAAATTATTTTTTGTCATTGGGGCCAGCCATGCTACGACCTATCTGCATCTCCCCTAAACAACAAGTGCAGCAGGTTCTTTGCCCTAATCCCCTCTGCCAGAGAGTCACCAAGAGATGCTCTCCTACAAGATTAGCCCCCTGGTCTCTTCTATGTGTATCCCCCAGTTCTCTTAATTTCCAAATTTCTGCAGAAAGAATCCTGGTTGAAGAGCAAAGTCATCCTCATTGCCCCTTGGTGGCCTCAACAAATTTGGTTCCCCTTCCTTTGACCTGATCTAGTCTACACTCCTTGGAGTCTGGATCCAACTCCAAACCTTCTGTATCACCCGACAGGCATGATTCACCTGGATATCTCAAACCTAAAGCTGACTACATGGTTTCTCCACTTCTGTTAATAGTCAGACAACACATGCTCTCTTCCCCTGTTCATCATAGTTCATAGTTCATAGTTCATAGAGTAGTACTAGGCTAACTGCCCACACAAGCCATTTTAAGCCTAGCTAATTATCCCTTGTGAGACTCAAACCCTACACCTTGTGTTTGTAAGGCAAACACCTTAACCATTAGGCCACCCTCCTAACCCATATACTATCATATACTTTTGTCTTCCCACAAGGCATCCACAAAGAAACGTTATAGAAGTAAAGGGAAGAGATTTGTTTTTTGGGCTCAGCAGTGAAATGTTGACCCACTTACAGCTCCAGTACATAGTGTCCTTGAATTTTTAGCAGCAATTTTCAGCGAAGGAGCCAGTTGCTCAGCTATTAGAGTACAACTAGCTGCCATTTCTAATTTTCATGTATGGATTGAAAACTCCTCCTTGGCTTTCTCTAAACTTTATAAAGCCTTTTTGAGAGGCAACCTTCTTTTGAGACCTCCTTATAAGAATTTAACTCCGCATGGGACTTAAATTTGGTATTATAGGCCGTAATTCATTCAACTTTTCAACCAGCAGTTAAATGCAAATTAAATTTTTTGACCTGGAAAGCTATATTTTTGGTATCCATCACTTCTGCTAGAAGGTTATCAGAACTTCAAGCACTGTCTTCTAAACCTCCTTACATAGTATTTCTTAATGATAATGTGGCGTTACGAACTAATCCTACCTTCCTTCCTAAGGTGGTGTCAGAAGAATCAAACATCAACCAATCTATTAATTTGCCAGTTTTCTTTCCAGATTTTACAAACAAAGGTGAATATATGTTACACTTACTGGACATTCGCAGACAATTGCATTTTTACGTACCTGGAACAAAAATATTGTAGAAAAACAGATCAATTGTTTATCTCCTTTCCGGATTCCAAATTAGACAAGCCAGTCACAAAGGTCACCTTAGGCAGATGGCTAACCAATTATATATCTTTTGTCTATAACAAATTGGGCCTTTACTTACCAAAATCATTAAGAGCCCATTCAAACAGGTCCATGACAACGTCTTCAGTTTTTTTTTTTTTTTTTATCCAGGACTTCCATGGATGATATATGCGCAGCTGCTACTTGAGCTAATCCGTATACCTTTATTACTCATTACAAATTGGATCTGGTCTCGAGGGGAAGAGCAGCCTTTGGCTCAAATGTGCTCAGGAATACCCTTCCTTAGAGTCCACCCGGGATTTCAGGTAGCTGGGGATTCTGTCCCAATTGTTGAGGAATGAATGAAAATTGACAACATCAGATAAAGTTATGTACTCACCATAACATTCCATCTGTGTTGTTCATTTTCATTCTTCCTCAACTCCTATCCCACCAACCCCCTGCCTTTGAACTAAAGACTTCTGGAAGAACAAGACCATGTAAGGGAACCACTGTTCCTTATGTTGAGCTCCAGATATGGTTTTCTGCTTAACATGATGCTAATTTTTCCCTTTATTCTGTATGTAAGCCAGCAAACAAGATATGAGGTGTGGTAGGGGATAGAACATTATGGGTAAGGGAGGAGATTGAGAGTTTGTAGTGGCCACAAGCTAAAAATAACGTCCAAATTGTTAAGGAAGAATGAAAATGGACAACACAGATGGAACATTATGGTGAGCACATAACTATTTTTAATTACTAAATAATCCAGAATTTTGTGAAATACATTTTCCCTTTCTTTACTTGTAACATAGGCATCATCATCATCATCTTCTTTCGGCTGTTCCCATTAGGGGTCGCCACAGCAGATCACCTGTTTCCATTTCTTCCTGTCCTCTGCATCTTGCTCTGTCACACCAACCACCTGCATGTCCTCTCTCACCACATCCATAAACCTTATCTTAGGCCTTCTTTTCCTGTTACCTGGTAGCTTCATCCTTAGCATCTTTTTCCCAATATACTCAGCATCCCTCCTCAGCACATGTCCAAACCAACGTAATCGTGCCTCTCTGGCTTTGTCTCCAAACCTTCCAACCTGGGCTGACCCTCTAATATACTTATTTCTAATCCTGTCCACCCTCGTCACACCCAATGCAAATCTTAACATCTTTAATTCTGCCACATCCAGCTCAAACTCCTGCCTTTTTGTCAATGCCACTGTCACCAACCCATATAACATAGCTGGTCTCACTACCCTCTTGTAGACCTTCCCTTTCACTCTTATAGGTACCCGTCTGTCGCAAATCACTCCTGACACTCTTCTCCACCCACTCCATCCTGCCTGTACTCTCTTCTTCACCTCTCTTCCACACTCACCGTTACTCTGAACTATTGACCTCAAGTATTTAAACTCATCCACCTTCGTTACCTCTACTCCTTGCATCCTCACCATTCCTCTATCCTCCCTCTCATTCACACACATATATTCTGTCTTAGTCCTGCTGCCCTTCATTCCTCTTCTCTCTAGAGCATATCTCCATCTCTCCAGGGTCTCCTCCACCTGTTCCCTACTCTCATTACAGATCACAATGTCATCTGCAAACATCATAGTCCACGGGGACTCCTGTCTGATCTTGTCTGTCAACCTGTCCATCACCATTGCAAATAAGAAAGGGCTCAGAGCTGATCTTTGATGTAACCCCACCTCCACCTTAAATGCATCTGTCACTCCCACCGCAGGCCTCACCGCTGTCACACTACACTCGTACATATCCTGTACCACTCTTACATACTTTTTTGACACTCCTGACTTGCTCATACAATACCCAATACCACAACTCCTCTCTAAGCACCCTGTCATATGCTTTCTCTAAGTCTACAAAAACACAATGCAACTCCTTCCGACATTCTCTGTACTTCTCCATCAACACTCTCAGAGCAAAGATCGCATCTGTAGTGCTCTTTCCTGGCATGAAACCATACTGCTGATCACTAATCATCATGTCCCTTCTTAACCTTGCTTCCACTACTCTTTCCCATAACTTCATGCTGTGACTGATCAATTTAATCCCTCTGTAGTTACTACAGCTCTGCACATCACCCTTATTCTTAAAAATCGGTACCAAAACACTTTTTCTCCATTCCTCAGGCATCCTCTCACTTTCCAAGATTTCATTAAACAATCTGGTTAAAAACTCCACTGCCATTTCACCTAAACACCTCCATGCTTCCACAGGTATGTCATCTGGGCCAACAGCCTTTCCATTCTTCATTCTCTTCATAGCTATCCTTACTTCCTCCTTGCTAATCCATTGTACTTCATGATTCACTATCCCTACATCATCCAACCTTCTCTCCCTCTCATTCTCTTCATTCATCAACCCTCAAAGTACTATTTCCATCTCCTCAACACACTCTCCTTGCTTGTGAGTATGTTTCCCTCATTATCCTTTATCACCTTTACCTGCTGCACATCTTTTGTAGCTCGGTCCCTCTGTCTAGCCAATCGGTACAGGTCCTTTTCTCCCTCCTTAGTGGCCAACCTTTCATACAACACTTCATATGCCTTATCCTTAGCCTTCGCCACCTCTCTTTGCCATGCACCTCATCTCCTTATACTCCTGTCTACTTTTTTCATCTCTCTGACAATCCCACTTCTTCTTTGCCAACCTCTTTCTCTGTATACTCTCCTGTACTTCCTCATTCCACCACCATGTCTCCTTGTCGTCCTTCCTCTGTCCAGATGTGATACCAAGCACCTTTCTAGCCATCTCCCTTACTAGCTCTGCTGTAGTTACCCAGCTATTTGGTAACTCTTCACTGCCACCCAGTGCCTGCCTTAACTCATCCCTGAACTCCACCTCACAATTACCCTTTTTCAATTTCCACCACTTGATCCTTGGTGCTGCCCTCACACTCCTCCTCCTCTTCTTGATAACCAACGTCATCCTACAAACCACTATCCTATGCTGTCTAACTACACTTTCTCCGGTCACCACTTTACAGTCTCCAATCTCCTTCAAACTGTTAACATAGGCATACAAGGCTATAATTCTGTATACCTGATTATGCCATCTAAGAGCTACAATAGTTAAGTCTGTCATCATCACCAATGTTATATTCAATATTTTCCTCTGACTTCCTGCAAACTATAGCTATGACAAAACATAGTTCCTGTCCTAGGTTGCATATTGTATTTCCTCCCTGAAGTTTGTTTCTAATCTCTCTTGTTCTTCTTCTGTCAAAAATCTTACATCTTCCAATATTATTACATTGACATCATACTTACTATACCAGTTTAGAATACTATTTACATTTACTGAAAAAACTCTAAAATTGTCATTGTGTGTATGTTGTAGCTTCCCAGAAGTTATATAAATTTGAAGTATTTATCTCATTTACATTATTCATTTTCTTTCTTTTTCTCTTTTACACTTATCCCTTTAAACTTTCTTTTTCTTTCTTTTACTGTTTTGCCAATATAATTATTTTTACCTTTCAGTGTTTTACAATTTATATGTTCATCATCACTTATTTCAGAGGCTTCTTCTATATTATCTTCTGTTTCATTTTTCTCTTTATTCTTATCTTTATTTTTACCCTTATCTTGCTTCCCTACTTCCTCTTTATCTTTTATTGGGACTATTTCTTCTCTCCATATACTGCCTGTCACATGTCTCTTGTATTCAAATGAGGCACTGAGGCACTGTAATGGATTCAAGTTGTTTAGTGTACATAAACACACCCGGAGCTGTAAATGTAACATATAATGCTATGTTGTCCTATCTCACCGTAATTCTTGCTGGTTGGGTTTGGAGCCATTTACAGCTCTGACTTGGCCGAATACTAAAGCTCGAGAGCTTCCACTGGCTCGAGGCTAACCCCTATCCTATGATGATCTGGGCCATATCGCCAGATCTCGTTTGCCACTCAAGCAATCGAGAAGTGTTCCTGCTGGCTCATTGGCTAAGTACAGATTTTCTAATTCTGTTTGTCTAATTTTTCTCTCTCTCTACTACTCTTTCTTTCTGAATCATTAGTTTTCATGTATTCTGAGTTAGGTCATTGTAGTTAGTTTTCCCCCTTCCCAACTACCGGTAAGAGTTCCGTTTAACTTAGAGGGCTCTCGCAGCCCATTTAAGTTAGAGGGCCATTTCCCTTAAGGTTAGAATCTGTTTGAGTTAGAGGATTCTTCTACCTTTCCCTTTCTTTTTCTTGGTGTTACACTCTTGTTATATATAACAAAAAAAATAAAATAAATATATATATATATATATATATATATATATATATATATACTTGTAATTTTTCTTCACTGTACTTTATAGTGGTAGTTACAGTTTATTGTGTGTGTTTTTGAAGTTACAGCCTGTGTCTTAGTAGTTAGTTAGTTAGTTAATTTGTTTGGCTGTAGTGATAGATAGGATGTCTAAGGATAAGGATAAGGAACCCAGGCAGCATAGGCAGTCAGGGTTCAAGAAGTGCGATAAATGCACTCAAAAGATATCTCTCACGGATGGGCACACGAGTTACGTTTACTACCTCGGTGCCATCCATTTACAGGACCCCTGCAGCATATGTCATGGATTCAGTACCAGGGTGCTCCATGAGAGAAAGAATAAGTTGATTGCAAGGGGTTTATTAAAAGGGCCTTTTCAGGAAGCTTTAGATACTACCCAAAGCTCCAAATCTTCTTCCACTTATTTAACCCAGACTAAATCACTGAAAAAAGACCGGCTACTACAGCTCCAGTTTTGGTGCCACCAGAGAAAATAGTATTATCGATACTGAGGGCTTTCGATTCTGACAAATCTTCGTCTCCTAGAGTGTCCATGGAGCTGATAGAGATATCAAGGAGTCAGTCTCCTTTATTGGAGCTGATATCTCCAACCCTGAGATCTCCTATTTTAGAGAGAGGCAGATCGCCTTCCTTGTCCACCTGTTCTTCTAGGAGTTTATCTGATGATGACTTGAAGCGGGTGGTGAAGAGATTGCTCCAAACACCAGCGCTGTCAAAATTTTGTCATCTCTGGCCCTAAAGGAATCAGAGCCACCCCATTCGGCACATGCCTTTTTGATTCCTCCTCCGATCACCCTGGAGTCTTCGGAGCCAGAGAGATTGGATCCGATGGTAGCAGAATCGTTGGCACCAAGACCAACTTTGGAATCTTTGGTTTCGACCTTCACTCTGATGTCCTTAGTTCCTTCCGATGTCGAGGAATCTAGGAGCCCATGCTTGCTAGTCGGGTCCAGGGAGGAGAGTCAGTGCTGACAGTTGTCAGATCCGACTCGACCTCTCAGTGCCTCGGCTAAGTTGAGCTCGGCTCATACCTCAGTTTTGCAGCCACCAGCTCCGCCTCGGAGTCGACCTTCTGTCTGTCTCTTCAGAGCGGAGAGCCCCTTCGGAGTGGGGTGGGGGGGGCTTTTGAACCGATGGAGAAGGTGCTGTCTCCCCAGGCAGCCCTGGTCTCAGAACCAATTTCTCGTCCCTCCCAGGTGCCAATGTCTGTCTTCTCACCACTGCCCCCTCCCAAGTGTAGAGACCCAGAACCTCAGGAGGCCCCTGCAGGTGGCATTGTCTCTTCTGAAACTTCTCCGGAGTACCCCTCTGAAGAAGTCTCTAGGAAGAGACTGTGCAAGAAGAAGCACATAAACTCCCCTGAGTCTGTCACTTCTGATACCGATTTGGATGATTCTGAAGGGTCCCCACGGTCCCCCTCTGAGGATGTCTCGTTTTCTGACATCCTTGAGATCTTGAAACAGAAAGGTGGCTGGAAGTCCACCAATGCTTTAGAGGACTAATTGGTGTACGTGCAGTCTTTTGGGTCTCACCCTTCCACCTCCTGGGTGGCTCCCCCATTTGACCAACTATTGGGTGCCATCTCTCATAAGACCTGGACATTGCCTGATACAGTAGAGCTTGTTCCAAGGAGGCCTAACAAATTTATTACTGCTCCCTCAGAGAAGGAATTCCTGAATAAGGGTGTTCCTGTGGCAGAGGCCACCAAGAAGGAGCTATCGGAGACCTCCTCATCTGTCCATCATCCTAACAAGGAGTCTAGGACCATGGACAGATATGTAAAGCATGCCTTTTCTTCAGCGGCCTTCACCCTACAGTCGCTGAATTACCTTACCCATTTTACGAGACTTCTCAAAGAGCTTGAAGATACCCTTCAGGGTTCTGTAGCTCAGGGGTCTACAGACAAAGTATCCTCACAGCTCTCCACCCTCAATTCCATAGCTAACTCCTCCATGAGACTCATTTCATATGCAGCTGATTGAGCGAGTAGAGCGGCAGCGACAGGAATTTCCCTGAGGAGACATTCCTGGATGCACCTTTGCAACTTTGCCGAACCCTTCAAGTCTTCTTTCACCAACGCCCCCTTTGATGGGTCATCTCTTTTTGGACCAAAGGTGAAAGAAAATTCGACCAAGTGTGAGCAGGAAGGGAAAACCTTATCTGCCATTGGAGTCCATTTTTCTGCCCCATCTAGACCTTATCCCAAAGGTCAAAAGGGCAGAAAGAAGTGGTTCCGCAAATCCCAAAAAGGTTTCTCTGACCACGTGGTGACTCTTCCCCAAGGGGCAGATGGGGAAGCTATAATGGAAGATGCCGATCTCGCGGCAGGTGGATCCGCAAAATCAGAGCGACAGAGATACATTCTCTGCCAGACCCTTTCAGCACTCCTGAAAGGAGGCCCACCTGCCCTTCTCTGAAGATAGTCGGGGGTCGATTGTCACTGTACCCAAGAGCCTGGCAAGAAATCTCCCAAGACAAATGGGTACAAACAATTATATCCAGAGGCTACTTCATACCATTTTTCATCCCCCCCTCTGGTACGCCGGTCCTTACCAGATGTTCCACCCGGTCAAAAGGACCTTGCAACACAAGAGATACTGTCGTTGCTAAGAAAAAAAGTCATCCAAGTGGTCCCCGCAGACCAAATGGGATCCGGAACTTACTCAAGATTCTTTTTAGTTCCAAAAAAGACAGGGGACTGGAGATCCATTCTAGATCTCAGCAAGCTAAACTTAGCAATGAAGAAATCAAAGTTCCGGATGGTAACTCTGCAGTCGATATTCCCATTCATTGGGAAAGACAATTGGATGTGCTCAATAGATCTCCAGGATGCGTACTACCACATAAAGATGGACTGGTGATCCAGGAGGCACTTATGCTTTCAGCTGGGAGCCAGTTATTACCAATTTCGAGCCCTCCCCTTTGGTTTCACCACAGCCCCCAGGGTGTTCACCAAATGCATGGCAGTGGTTGCGGCTCACTTGAGACATCAGGGATTCCGTGTGTTTCCATACCCAGATGACTGGCTCCTTACCGCCACCACCAAGCATCTACTGCTACGAGCGAGAGACAAGACAATGTCACTTTGCACCACACTAGGCATCACAGTCAACGTAAGAAAATCGGCCTTGTCGCCGTCTCAGCATATTACCTTCTTAGGTGCACAGTTGGATTCAAGAGATATGACTGCAAAACTTACCCCAGACAGAATACAGTCCCGTCATCAACAGATCAGGTTCTTGATGTCAAAAAAGAAGGTGCAGGCCAGATATGTGCTGCGAGTTTTGGGTACCATGGCAGCAGCTATTCTTCTAGTTCCCCTAGCACAACTACACTTGAGGGTTCTATAATGTTTGCTATTGATTCAGTGATCAATGTAAGATCTTACTTTATCTCATCAGATTATCATCATGGAATCATGCAAAAAGGATCTTCTATGGTGGTTACAGGCAGATCAGTTATATCAGGGCCACCTCTTTGTCCTTCCTCAACCAAATGCAGTGCTGACCACGGACGCTTCCCAGATCGGGTGGGGGGGTATCTGGGGATGACAGTCCAAAGCCTATAGCAACAGCACAAAAGCCACTTGCACATCAACGTTCTGGAGTTGAGAGTGGTGCTCTTTGCATTGCAGGCATTTCAGGACTCTCTGTTGCAGTTCAGACAGACAACATGTCAGTAGTGTGGTACATAAACAAGCAGGGAGGAACCAAGTCTTACCCTCTATGCCGGGAGGCTTAATGAGTTTGGCAATGGGCAATCGCTTCTCAATGTTTTCTGATAGCAACGCACATCCCGAGGAAGTCCAATGTGATAGCGGACAAATTCAGCACAGCTATTCTGTTGCCTCACGAGTGGTCCCTGAAAACAGAGATTGTGGAAAAGATCTTCCAGAAATGGAGCCAGCCTTGCTGCTTTTCGCCATGTCCATGAATGCCAAATGCAGCAAATACTTTGCCCTCATTCCTCCTCCGGGGAAGTCACCCAGGGATGCACTGGTTCATGATTGGCCCCTGGGACTGCTCTATGCCTTCCCCCCTTTTCCTCTAATTCCTGAAGTACTGCAGAAAGCCAGCTTGTTGAACAGCACCATGATCCTCATTGCTCCTTACTGGCCTCGACAAGTTTGGTTCCTCTTTCTTTGCGCCCATCTGTTGGAGGAACCTTGGATTCTGGATCCAATTCCAGACATCTTGACCCACTCTTCGAGGGAGTTCCATCTATCTATCCAAACCCTCAAGTTGACAGCATGGCTGCTCCAATTTCATGCTTAGCCAGGTGTTACTCCTTCTCCCCTGCATGGAGTCATATTCTCGCCACTTCCCACAAACCGTCCACGAGGAGATTATATTCCCATAAGTGGAGAAGATTTTTATGCTGGGCTGCAGGACAGAACATATAACCCTTTACAGGTCCTGTTACTGCAATCCTAGAATTTCTTTCCAAACTTTTTGACGAAGGAGCTGCAGCAGCTTCCATCAGAGTTCATTTGACAGCTATCTCTAATTTCCATACGGGAGAAATGGGAGTTCCCATTATGTCTCATAGGTTATGTAAAGCTCTCCTCAAAGGTGCTTTCCTACTCAGACCCCCGATTACCCGATTAGAGAGCCCCCAGTCCCGTGGGATCTAAGTCTTGTTCTAACCTCGCTCCTTTTACCAACCTTTGAGCCTGGATCTTCTTGTGATTTGAAGTATTTGTCATGGAAGACTGTCCTTTTGGTAGCCATAACCTCTGCCAGAAGGGTATCGGAACTACAAGCTCTTTCTATTCGTACCCCTTATATCATTTTTCACAAGGACAGGGTATCCTTGAGAACCAATCCCTCGTTCCTCCCAAAAGTTTGTTCAGAGAACAATATCAACCAATCCATTGAGTTACCGGTGTTCTTTCTAAACTGCAACAACAGGGCTGAGTATAAATTGTATCAGTTGGATGTACATAGGCAGTTGCATTTTTACCTACATAGAACAAGGGACTTCAGAAAATCCGACCAGCTCTGTGTCCTTCTTTGACAAAAAGAAGGGATTGCCAGTTTCCAGAGTAACTTTGTCAAAATGGCTTACTGATTGCATTTCCTCTTCTTACAGTAAGAACAATAAACAACTACCAGGAAGGATAAGAGGACATTTTACACAAGCAGTCTCAACATCCTCTGTCTTTCAGGCTAGACTTCCTATTGATTCTATTTGTGCAGCTGCCAAATGGGTAAGAGCTCATACCTTTTTCACTCATTACAAAATAGATGTGGCCTCCCGGAAGAGGTCTTCCTTTGGATCCACTGTATTAAAGAGTCTTTTTTTCTGAGCCACCCTGGGATAATGGTGCTAGGGATACTGTCCCAACCAGCAAGAATTATGGCGAGACAGGACAACATAACATTAAGAAGTTATGTACCTACCATAACATTCCATGTTTGTTGTCTGTTTCGCCTACATTCTTGCATCCCACTCTCCTACCCCCATCCTGTATTCCTGGAGGAATTGGTGGACAATTCTGCAGCTATGTACATAGTTATGATGATTTGGAGTTTCTGTTTTTTTGTCTTGTGCTAAACACCTATGTGTGTGTGTGTGTGTGTGTGTGTGTGTGTGTGTGTGTGTGTGTGTGTATATATATATATATATATATATATATATATATATATATAGATATATATATATATATATATATATATATATATATATATATATATATATATAGATATATATATATATATATATATATATATATATATATATATATATATATATATATATGGGTCTACCTGATAAAACCGACAAGCCAAAACAACGACAGTGAGATGACCGACACCAGAAGACCGGCAAAGCAAATACCCGACAAGTTGAAATCCCGACACCGAAAACACCGACATGCAAAACGTATGCTGGCATTTGAGTGCGACTGTGTAAGTGTGCAATAGTGACGGACTTTAGGGTTAGGGTGCAGGTAAGGTAAGGGTGCAAGAGTGACAGACTTTAGGGTTAGGGTGCAGGTAAGGTAAGTGTGCGATAGTGATGGACCTTAGGGTTAGGGTTTGGGTTAAGGTTAGTGCATAGATAGTTGTGTATGTAAGGATTAGTGTAGGTTTATAAGGTTTTTGGTGTGCTTGTGTTGTGTGTGTGTGTTTTTCGGAACAGCGATTATTTTTTGTTTTGTTAACTGTTGGGATTGTGCTTTGTCGGATATGTCAACTTTCATGTTTTTGCGCTGTCAGTCTTGTGGTTTCGGTGATCTCGTTGTCGGCCTTTTGAGCTTTCGGTCTTATCAGTTAGACACAGATATATATATATATATATATATATATATATATATATATATATATATATATATATATATATATGGGTTCCCTACGTTAGACCAACAGCACGGAAAATCGACACTCAAAACACCAACGCCAGAAGTACGACAAAGCAGATGAACGACAAGTCATAATCCCGACAGGGAAAACACCGACAGGGGTAACTTGTGAGCGTGACCCAGTAGGTGTGCGATAGTGAGGGACTTGGGGTTAGGGTGCGGATAAGGTAAGTGTGCGATAGTGAGGGACTTAGGGTTAGGGTGCAGGTAAGGTTAGTGTGCGATAGTGAGGGACTTAGGGTTAGGGTGCGGGTAAGGTAAGTGTGCTATAGTGAGGGACTTAGGGTTAGGGTGCGGGTAAGGTGAGTGTGTGATAGTTAGGGACCTTAGGGTTAGGGAGCGGGTAAGATGAGTGTGCGATAGTTACGGACCTTAGGGTTAGGGAGCAGGTAAGGTGAGTGTGCGATAGTTACGGACCTTAGGGTTAGGGTTTGGGTTAAGGTTAGTGCATAGATAGTTTTGTGTAAGGTGTAGTGTAGGTTTTTAGGTTGTTGGTGTGCTTGTGTTTTGTGTGTGTGTTGTGTGTAACAGTGACCTTTTTGATGTGAAGTTGTTAAATCTCGACATTTATTCTCACTGATGGGTTCGGAGCCGATCCTCGGCTCCGACATGGCCGATAGCAAAGCTCAAGGTTTGCCAGTAGCTCGAGACCAAGCCCCTTATCCCACTACGCACTGCTGGAATTACCTCAGATCTAGTTTTCCGTGCCAAGAGAGATCTCGGTGATCCAGCTAGCTCAGACCATTTGTGGGAAAATAACAGCAAGTTTTATAAAAAAACCTTTCCTTTTTGTTTCTAAGATAGTTGTGTGTTAGTATTAGATAATTACATAATATAATCTATAGTTTTAAATAGTTAGTACCCTGTTGGCTTAGTTGGTTTGTGTGGGTCTTTAGCCCTATTTACTCTTATTAGTCTTTTCTAATAATCAGGGTTTTTCTCTTTGGGCCTCTTTAGCCCTATATTTGTAATCTATAATTATATTGTTATAGATAGTGCCCAGATTGGGCTTAGTTGTTTTGTGGGTCTTTACAAGTAAGTAAGGACTTTACTGTCTCACTTTTTGCAGTTTACTGTTTTATTAACTATGTCGGATGAAAAGGAGAAATCCCATCCTAAATCGGGATTCAAAAAATGCCCAGATTGTGGGCAGAAAATGTCCATCACTGATGGACACATTCAATGTGTCTACTGTCTGGGGGCTAAACACCTTCATGACACTTGCAGCATTTGCCATTTCTTTTCTTCAAGAGTCCTCTTGGAGAGAAGGAGGAAGCTAATAGACAGGGGATTGCTACAGGTGTTGAGTAGCCATGAGTAGCCATGAGTGTACTAGCACGTCCTCCAATTCCTCAAAATCCAAATCTTCAGACAAAGTGACAAAAAAGGCAATAATTTCAGAAAGAGGGTCATCGGTTCCACAGACCTCAGAGCCGAGTGTACCTTTGATTTGGAGCCAGCTCTCAGTATTAGAGCCAGTCTCTGAAGTTCCTTCTTCTCCTCTGCTCCAGTCATTACCTTCAGTTCATTCAGCTAAGTCCTCAGTCAGCCTTTCAGATTTGGACATGGATCGGCTAGTGCAGAAGCTTTTATAGGCACCAGGACTTGCCAAATTGTTGTCGGACCTACCCAGCTCGTCAGTGCCGAAAACCATGGAACCGGATTTGTCTACTCCTCCTCCGAGCCGTACTGGACTTTCAGAGCTGAAGGAAACTGAACCGATGATTGTCAAACTCTTGGAGCCAATACCCGCACTGGTGTTATCGGCTCCATCTACTCAGATGTCCTCGGCGCCGACCGAGGACTCTAGGAGCCAACGCTCTCCCATCGGGTCCAGGGAGGATAGTCAAAACGATTTGGCGATGCCGACTCTTCCTCTCAGAGCTTTGGCTCGGATGAGCTCGGCTCCTACCTCGGGCTTGGAGCCCAGGGTTTCGGTGCAGGAGGATTGGACGGTACTCTCGGGTCCGTCCACTCCTTCTCATCTGAGCCATGGTGCCTTCGATGCTATGAGGAGAGTTTTGTCTCCAAAGAACAACATCGGTTCAGCCTTCCCTCTCCCCTCAAGCTCCTGTGTCTGCTTCTTCATCTACCAGTCAATCTAAGCGTAGAGACCCCAAGCCTCAAGTACCCCCACAGGGCATCCCTTGCTCTTCTGAGACCTCCCCAGATCCCCCCACTGAGGAGGTGCCCAGGAAGAGACTGTGCAAGAGGAAACACTTAGACTCCCCACAGGAGTCTTTGACATCTGACACAGACCTAGATGAGTCAGAAGGGTCCCCTTGATCCCCCTCTGAGGATATCTGCTTTGCAGAGACACTAGAGATCCTTAGTCAGAGGGGCGATTGGCAGCCCAAGATCCCTACTGAGGATGAGTCCGTGTTCTTGAAGGCTTTTGGGTCTCATCCTTCCACTTCTTGAGTGTCTCTGCCTTACGGCGAGCTCATGGAACTGATTTCTCGTAAGGCGTGGGAGTCACCGGAGGCCATGGAACCTGTTCCTCGTAAGCCCAATAAATTCATGTCTGCCTCAGTGGACAAGCCATTTTTGACAAAGGGAGTGCCTATTGATGCCATGGTGGCAGCTGCAGCCACCAAAAAGGAAGTGTCTGAGACATCCACATCTATCATCCTCCTAACAGAGATTCTAGGGTCATGGATAGATATGGAAAATGCATGTTTAGTTCAGCGACTTTTTATCTGCGATCACTGAACCACTTAACCCACTTTACGAGACTACAAAGAGATCTCCTGAAAGAGCTAGGAGATACTCTCCAGAGTACGGTAGCTGCAGGGGTGGCTGAAATAGTCAACGCCCAGCTCGCTACCCTAAACTCAGTGGTAAACTCATCCATGCGTCTCATATCCTATGCAGCTGATGGTTCGAGTAGAGCCGCTAGTTCGGGCATTGCTCTTCGAAGACAAGCCTGGATGCGTCTCTGTTCCTTTGCGGAACCCTTTAAGTCTTCCTTTATTAATACCCCATTCGATGGCTCATCACTGTTTGGGCCCAAAGTAAAGGAAACTTTAACCAGGTGTGAGCAGGAAGACAAGACCTTATCTGCCGTTGGAGTCCGTTTTTCTACCCCTACTCAGCCTTACCCCAAGGGCCCTAGGGGAGGGAAAATGTGGTTCCAAAAAGCACAGGGAGCCGTTCAGGACACACGTGGAGAAACCCCCTCTAGAGGCAGTGGAGAGAGTTATAACGGAAGACGCCGCCACCGTGGCAGAGGGAGTCCGCAGCAACAGGGTGACAGTGGTCAGTTCTCCAGTCAACCCTACCAGCGCCCCTGAAAGGGGGCCCGACTGTTCGGCTCTGGAGGCAGTCGGGGGTCGCTTGTCTGTGTACACAGAAGTCTGGCTAAACATAACATCAGATACATGGGTACAAAGCATCATTTCCAGAGGATATTTCATACCATTCTCTTCCCCTCCCATTCTTGTGAACAGAATCCCAGATGTTCCACCCAATCTCAGGGAACAAGGAATCATAGAGGTCCACAGATTGCTAGAAAAAAAGTTATCCAACCAGTCCCAGCAGACCAAGTTGGATTCGGAACTTACTCAAGATTCATTTTGGTACCAAAGAAAACAGGGGATTGGAGACCTATCTTGGACCTCAGCAGACTCGACCAGTTCATAAAGAAAGAGAAGTTCCAAATGGTCACGCTTCAGTCCATTTTTCCCTTCCTAGGGAAAGGCGATTGGATGTGCTCCATAGATCTCAAGGACATGTACTATCACATAAAGATGAACAGATGCTCCAGAGATCATCTGCGTTTCCAGCTGGGAGCTAATCATTACCAGTTTCGAGCCCTGTCCTTTGGTCTCACTACAGCCCCCAGAGTGTTCACCAAATGCATGGCAGTAGTCACGGCTCACCTGAAATGTCTAGGATTCCAGGTGTTTCCATACCTAGATGATTGGCTCCTCACCGCTACCACCAGGCATCAATTGACTCAAGCAATACAATACACTCTGACACTGTGCCATCAATTAGACATTACAATCAACTTCGAAAAGTCTGCCTTATCGCCATCGCAGCATACCGTTTTTATAGGAGCAGAATTAAATACCTCAACTGCCACTCTACGTCTTCCTGTTGAAAGAGTCTCACTTCTCCGCTAACACATCAGCTCACTGGTGTCAAAGAACAAAGCTACAGCAGCAGAGGTATTGAAGGTGCTAGGTTTGATGGCGGCAGCAATCCTGGCTATACCACTCGCAAGGATGCATATGCAAATTCTTCAATGGCTCCTCTTTACTCAGTGGTCGTACCAGAAACTACCTATGCACCACATGATTCTCATCACGGATTCTTGCAAGAGAGACCTTCGGTGGTGGTTGACGTCTCTTCATGTCACAATCGGAAGACCCTTTGTTCTCCCCCCCCAATAGCCACTGTGACCACAGACGATTCCCTGATATGGTGGGTGGGCATTTTCAGGGAAAGACTGCCCAAGGCACATGGGCAGATCAAGAATCACATCAGCACATTAATGTTCTAGAGTTGAGAGCGGTACTTCTGGCGTTGCACTACTTTCAGGACTCTCTCCCTCTAGGAACTGTTGCAATTCAGACGGACAACATGTCAGTAGTCTGGTACTTGAACAAGCAAGGTGGAACCAAGTCTTACCCCCTGTGTCGAGAAGCCCTCAGGGTCTGGCAATGGGCTATGTCGTCCCAGCGTTTTCTGTTAGCAACGCATGTCCCGGGGAAATCCAACGTGATAGCGGACAAGCTAAGCAGGGCGATATTGCTCCCTCACGAGTGGTCTCTCAAACAATAGGTTGCGGAGTTGATTTTCCGCAAATGAGGCCAGCCTTGCTGTGACCTCTTTGCCAGCCACATCAATTCAAAATGCAGAAGCTACTTTGCCCTAATACCACCTCCCGGTCATCCCCCGAGAGAAGCACTTTTACACGATTGGCCCCGGGGTCTCCTTTATGCATTTCCACCCTTCCCATTGATACACAGATTTTTACAGAAAGCAAAATCGCTGGGAAGGACTGTTATTCTCATAGCTCCCTACTGGCCTTGACAGATTTGGTTCCTGTTTCTCTACCATCATCTGTTGGAAGATCCATGGATCCTGGACCCAGTTCCGGACCTTCTGATGCACCCGTCAGGGGACCTCCATCCTTCACTGCAGTCCCTGAAACTGACTGCTTGGCTAATCTACTTCCCCTAATTGCCAGGCTTCATTCAATTTCAGAAGATACAAGACAAATTCTCTTGTCTTCTCACAAGCCATCTACCAGGAAATTATATGGCAGTAAATGGAAAAGGTTCTCAATTTGGGCCAACATGCAGGACATTGACCCTTTCCGAGCTCCACTATCATCTAGCTTAGAATTCTTGACAAATATTTTTAAGAAAGGGGCAGTAGCTGCTACAGTTCGAGTCCAGTTAACTGCCATCTCAAATTTTCACCTTAGGTTTGGTGGCTCAAATGTTATGGGCCATAAATTATCTAAGACTTTTCTTAAAGGTGTTTTTCATATGAGACCTCCTATCAAAATTCCCTGTTCTCCCTGGAATTTAAACTTTATGCTGTCTCAAATTATTCTTCCCCTTTTTGAACCAGCATTTTCTTGTGATCTCAAATATTTATCCTGGAAAACTATTTTTCTTGTGGCCATTACTTCTGCCCGCAGAGTGTCAGAACTCCAAGCATTATCTATCAGACCACCTTATATGATTTTCCATGCTGATAGAGTATCTCTCAGAACAAACCCCTCATTTTTACCTAAAGTCTGTTCTGAGTCAAATATCAATCAAGTCATTGAGCTGCCAGTCTTTTTTCCCAACCACTCTACCAAATTGGAATACATGTACAAACTTGATGTACACAGACAGCTCAGATTTTATCTTGACAGAACTAAAGATATTAGAAAATCAGATCAACTTTTTGTATCCTTCTCAGAAGCCAGAAAAGGCAATCCAGTGGCTAAAACAACCTTATCTAAATGGTTATCCGATTGTATATCCTTTGTTTATGAAAATGCGAGCATGCCATTAACACACAAACCTAAGGCTCATTCAAGCTAAATTGCCCCTTGACAATATTTGCATTGCAGCCACTTGGTCTAAGCCTCATACCTTTATCACGCATTACAAAGCAGATAAGGCTTCGAGGGACAGGTCTTCCTTTGGTTTCAAGGTACTGAAGAACATACTTCCATGAGCCACCCAGGATTGAGGGTGCTAGGGACACTACCCATCAGTGAGAATAAACGGCGAGATTTAACAACTTCACATAAAGAAGTTATGTACTTACCATAACGTTCCATGTGAGTTGTTTATCTTGCCTTTATTCTCACGTCCCTCCCTCCATCCCCCTCATGGCTAACTGTTGACTTAGATGCTAGTACCATCCTGGTTATTCAATATTTCTTTTTCCCCTTTGGGAAGTGTCCTTGGTAGAAATAAATAAAAGGGTATACATACATATATATATATATATATATGTGTGTGTGTGTGTGTGTGTGTGTGTGTTGATATATATATATATATATATATATATATATATATATATAGTGTTACACACAGCAAAGAAGATCTGAGGGAATTCCAGCAGTGCATTGTGGGATAAGGGGCTTGGTTTCGAGCTACTGGCAATCGGCCTTGTCAGAGCCGAGGATTGGCTCCGAACCCATCAGTGAGAATAAAGGCGAGATAAACAACTCACATGGAATGTTATGGTAAGTACATAATTTCTTTTTTTGTTAAGTGTCGGGCATGTGAACTTTCGTGTTTTTGAGGTTTCGTTCTTCTGGTGTCGGTGTTTTGAGTGTCGATCTTCCGAGCTGTCGGTCTAACATAGGTAACCCATATATATATATATATATATATATATATGTATGTATATATATATATATATATATATATATATATATATATATATATATATATATATATATATATATATATATATATCGTTTGGTACAGTTATTTTGGTTAGTCTAAATCTTTTGCTTGCAAACAAGATCTGGGGATGTGGCCCAGAGCATCATGGGATAGGGGTTAGCCTCAAGCCAGTGAAAGCTCTCAAGCTTTAGTATTCGGCCAAGTTGGAGCCTTAAACGGCTCCGAACCCAACCAGCAAGAATGTAGGCAAGATAGACAACAAACATGGAACGTTATAGTAGGTACATAACTTATTTAATCTAACTGACTGACTCATTACTTCAGACACACTCACGTGTACATCTCCTTTCATGCCTGCATTCACTCTGACTATACAAAGTGGCGCTGATCTTGCACGTGCTCTTCACTGATTCGGTACAGTACACACAATGGTCTACATCCTCCCTCTTTGATTTGAGTGACATGCAATAAGAGAACAAGGTATTTTACAAGCGAGATATCACATCAGTATTTAACAACACATGAATTCAAATCCAAGTCGCAGTGTATTTTGGAATGGGTCTGAAAATTCTACCCGATCTGGTCACATAAAAACTTTGACTGGGTTTAGCAACAGGTACAGTCTCTGGGTATTTTTTTACAATTGGAACTTTGGGGATTACATCAGGATTACTTGAAGAAGATACCCTGTCCTCTGGAATTTGAACAAGTGTAGAGTCACTCTGAGAAATAGAGTATCTGGTACAGGCAATCTGCTATGTAACTGGTTCAGAGTCTGGTAATACGCGTCTTCAATTCCTTCTGAAATCCATTCCATCAGATTGTACGATGTAAGATCTTGGTTCTTCACAAATATTTTTGACAATTCCCACTTGGTTATATCCTTTAGATGTTTGCATTATCCGATGTCACTTTGTCTTAATAGTCTGAGGGGTTTGCTGGATTGATTGTAGTACAACTTTTGTGACTGGCGTTTTTTCAAAATTTGATCTTGACCATTCTGTTGTTCTTTGCATTTGGAATCAATAAATTGTTTACTGATAGGAAGAGTTGTTCTAGTCTGTCTGGACATCAGTCTCTGAGCAGGTGAACCAAGGAAATTATCTTGAGGAATGTTTCTGAGATTAAGTAGGTTAAAAAAACATTGGTACCATCTCTCCTGGATTTCTCCAACAAGTACTTTGCACTTTGAACTGCACACTCAGCTAATCCATTGGACTGTGGATACTTTGGACTACTAGTAACAATGACAAAATCCCAAGACTCAGCTAAAGTCTTGAACTGCTGACTTGTAAACTGTGCACCATTGTCAGATATGACTTTGTGCTGACTACCATGAAAAGAAAAATGTCTCTTCAATTTCATAATGACAGTGCTGGACATTAAGTTAGGAAGAAGGTCAGTTTCAAACCAATTTGAATAAGAGTCTACTAACGGTAATGTTGACCATTCCATTCGAAAATATCAGTAGCGACTGTCGACCATGGTAGTTCAGGAATCTGGTTTAGCTGAAGTGGTTATTTTTGCTGGTGTGATTTAGTACTGTGGCAAATTAAACATGCTAGAGTTTCCTTCTGAATATGTTATGGCATAGAAGGCCAAAATGCTATGCCTCTTGCCCTTCTTTTGGTTAAATCAGTACCTGGGTGACCACAGTGCAACATTATGATATATTCCTGTTGTAATGCTGTAGGAATTACCACTTTAGGACCTTTCATGATGATTCCATCTTCCATCATGAGCTCATCTCTGTAGGAAAAATACTTCTTTATGTCAAGTGGCAAACTAGTTTGTCGTGCTGGCTATCCTTGACTGATAATGTGTTTCAGCTTCTGGAGAATTGGGTCTGAAGCTTAATGAGTTTTAAGTTCATCAAGACATGATGAGGAAAAAGTTTTTCAGAATTGTCACTAGAGGTTGGTGATCAGTCTATGAACAGATTTGCCATAAATACAATTATGGAACTTAGAACATGTGAACTCCACTGCCAAAAGCTCTTTTTCAATTTGTGCATACTGCATTTCACTTTGGGTTAAAGTTCTGGATGCATAGGCTACTGGTATGTCTTCTTGAAGACATGCTGCACCAAGACCATACTTTGAAGCATCACATGAAAGAGTTACAGGTTTCTGAACGTCATAATATCTCATGGACTGGCAGTAGTCTGTTTCAGAACATCAAATGCTTTTTGGTGTTGTTCCAACCAGGACCAGCTTACATTTTTTGTGTCAAGTCACGTAAAGGTGTTGAAAGCTCACTCATGTCTGGGATGAACTTTCCTAAATAGTTGACCATACCAAGAAAACAATGTAAAGATCGGACATTGTCTGGAACTGGCATCTCAATAATTGCTGCTTGTTTAGATGGATCTGGTTGCAAGCCAGAACTGGTTATTTTCTCATTTAAATAGCCTTTCCATCTTTTCCGTATACCTACTCTTTCTCATATTCCCCTTGTAGTTTTCTTTCATTATTACATGTATTAGCTCTTTATTCTCTTCTTTCAGCCCTGTCAATACTTTATATAAATTCAGAAATGCTGCATGAACCATTGGATTAATTTAATCTTAATGCTACTTCTTCTTTGATATACGTCACTTTCTTGACCGGGTTTAACCTTGATCCCCATATAAATAAAAATACAGCTGACATTAATTCTTTCTCATACTTTGATGGTATCATATGTACACTTGCTAAATAAGAAATTTTTCTCAGCAAAATTGAATTTGTTAAATATATTTTTTCTTCTACGTCAACTTATATGTCCTCCAGAACGTACATATATTTGTTATATTTTGTATAATTTTCTCCCATTGTTGCATTCGACACACACAAATCCCAAACGTATCCCCAAAATCTCTGTTGCCTCTTCATTGAACTGAATACCTTGTGTATTATCTGTTACTTCAATCTCTTTACTTTTATCTTTATTTACACACAAACCAATAATGAACCCAGAAGTCCAAAATCCAAAAATAGCGACGCCACAGCACACCAATTTTTTTCCCAGGGAAAAAAAATCGGTAGGCCGTTTTTGGGGCTTTGCTATTTCCTCCACTGTGGTGTGATCTTGGAGTTGGTATATTTAAGTAGGGGGTGTGTGGGGGGTGTGGGGAGGCAAAGTCCCCGACTTTAGTGTAAGTTTAAGGTTTAATTTTTTTTTTGTCACGGAACAGCGATTTTTTTCCCCTGGGGAAAAAAATTGCTGTTCTGTGTTTTCGTTATTATTGGGTTTCGATTTTACTGTTAGATATTACAACATTCGAACTTCTGTTAGTTTGATGTTGTGATATAGACCCTTCATTTAATACTTCCACAAAATATTGTTTTGCTACTCTTCCATATTTTTATACATATAATTCTTAATCCCATCCAATCCTTTAACTTTTTCCACATTTACTTCTTTTAAAATATCTTTCAGTTCTTTGACACTTATTTTTTTTTCTAGGACTTCATTATCTTCTTTATTAAATCTTTTAACTTTCAATTTTTGTTTTTCCTCTATTTCATTCCTTCTAAATGTGCGTTCTGTATGTTCTCTTGCTGCCCTCATTATCTTCTTTTATGTTGTCATCCTTTCCACTTTCTCATCCTTTAGTCCTCTTATCATTCTTTTGTTTTCCTTTACAATCTTTATTTAAATATGCTGCAACCTATTTTTCCTTGTAGGAAATATCTTTTTTAACTTGCATTTTTTTAATTTTCTCTTAGTTTATGTTATATATCTGCCTGTCTCTTTTAAAACATCTTATTTTTTAATGCTTTTCTAAATACTTCCTGGCTCAGTTTTTTAAAAATTGTGTTTCTCTTTCATTCTTTTTATATATTGTCATTCCTAGAAACATTTTTATATATTTTTTTTAAAACGTATCTACCAACTAGTCCAGTCTTGATAAAAAAATATCTTACCTAAATGATCTCTTCATAATTGATTAATCTCACTTCTACCTTCCTCATTTAGTCTGTTATTACCTTTCCCTACCCTAACATATCCTTCCTTTTGTTGACTCTCTATCCAAATTGCCGAGTGGTCTGAAACACCTGTTACTTTTAATCCTTCTTTTGTAATGTTCAAGCTTTCAAATATTATAAAATAATCTCCATTCTTATAAGTCCATATAGATATATATATATATATATATATATATATATATATATATATATATATATATATATATATATATATATAGATATGTCATCATCATCATCTTCTTTCGGCTGTTCCTGTTAGGGGGTCGCCACAGCAGATCACCTGTTTCCATTTCTTCCTGTCCTCTGCATCTTGCTCTTTCACACCAACCACCTGCATGTCCTCTCTCACCACATCCATAAACCTTATCTTAGGCCTTCCTCTTTTCTTGTTACCTGGTAGCTTCATCTGTGGCATCTTTTTTCCAATATACTCAGTATCCCTCCTCAGCACATGTCCAAACCAATGTAATCGTGTCTCTCTGGCTTTGTCTCCAAACCTTATATATGTATGTATTTCTGCTGTTATCTTAACATCACTTCCCTCTTTTCTTCTTTTTCTCAACTCACAATTAAAGTCCCCCACTGATATTGCCATGTTCACTCCAACATAATTTAAATTTTTAAACATTGTTTCTCTTTCATTCTTTTCTTGTAACATATGCATACACTGCCATGATTCTATATATATTCGTTTTCCATCTTATATCAATCACTGTTACTCTACCCAATATTACTATAATATAATCTAAAACTCTTATTGATTTATGACACAATATACCTAATCATGGGCATGTTTCCTTTCCCATACTCCAAACAATGTCACTTTCTAACAACTTTTCTGTTTGCAACATTTCTCCTTCTATTAATATTCTTGTGACTTCTAATATAATAACATGCATATTAAATGTTGAACACCATTGGAACACATCTGATCTTGAAGAAATACAAAGTCTGGTTTTATTTTATAAAAACCTCAGGTTACAGTTTTCACATAGAGACTTCCCATTTATATATAAAAGCAGTCATCAATTATCTAATTAATTAAAACCAAAATCAGTGCATTTAAAGTAACCGCCAATTTATGTCACCTCTCTCAACAGATACAGTGAGCAATATGGACAAACATCTCTCATCCTTTCATTAAAAACACTGAGATATACTAAATATCTAATATATAATGTCACATAAATCAATAATGACTTAATAAAAGATAAAAATTGCTGAATATTTGAATTGTATTATATCACTTTAAATGAGTTTAGTCACATCAGGTTATCTGAGGCTATAGTCATCAAACAGATATATAAGTATCAATACATAATGTATTACTATAAACATGTTGCCATTTATGTTTTTTTAACATTTTTCATCTTGATACCCAATATCCAAAGTCACTCAAATCAGAGCAGCTATAAGATATATAACGTAAATATTCCAATACTGTTCTCACAGGTCATTCATTTATGTTCCCATAGCTAATGTCGTGCATATGATGCTATGCAAGCACTCAAATAGAGTGTCAGGAAAGTCAGAAAGTCAAAACACTATTCACCGTCTTTAACTATTTATATTATTAATGAAAATAATATAAAGAAATATTTATTACAAACGTATCATTCATAAGATAACAAAACATAAAAACTCATAAATGATACATCAAGATATATATATAGTTGCTATATCATAATGATGATGTTGATATATGATGCTGTACAAGTACTCAATTGAAGTCAAAAGACCTCAAAGAGTCAAAAATCAAAAACACTATGTAAACTAATACAGCGATTTATATTATTGATAAGAAATAATATAAAGAAATATATAAAACAAACATATCATAGACGACATATCATGGTATGACAAGACATAGCAAAAATCTGCAATGCTGACTCCAAGCTCATAATTGGCACATCAAAATATATACACAGTTGCTATGTCATAATGATCCTAATGTTGACAGCAGTATTAAGCCCAGGTGGTATATGTGCCTTTAACCTTAGGATCCACCTTAGTTCAAACATTTCTATTGTGCCTATATGATCACCTTCTCTCCTATTGGGATTAATAACTTGCAAGACCTGAAAGCTAAAATTATGGTGCATAGCCAAGGATTGTTCTTCATCTCTGAGTCTATGTCATGCCTACATAATGGCTATTACATTGATTGCAAGTAGCAAGATAAATAACAAAGTAGGTTCAAAAATTATATTGATACCTAAAGCCTTGTGTTTTATTAATAAACTTACATACAGAACATCTACCACATGCATAGGTGCCTGTTTTTATTTGGGCTCTAATATCAACAGGACCGAGATCTTACATAGTAGTCTTTTCAGGTTCATGCAGTTATTAAATCTAAACCTAGGTTTGTTCCCTACTAATTGCAGGAGAGATGGATCTGAAAGCAGAATTTTCCAGTTCTCACTAATGATCCTAGTCAAATACTCAACGTCACTAGTATATTTGATGTCATATTTAATGCTGTTGCCTTTCTCCCTTCTGTCCACAATTTGACCATGAGTTTGGGTTCCCTAGCATGGATTCAGTTACTTCATTAACCAATTTTACTGTGTAAAATGTTGAACACCATTGTAACACATCTGATCTTCTTTTAATATTCTTTGAACTATTCACATTTATAGCAAAAATGTTCACCTTTTCACCTTTCTTCTTTTATGATTTATTATATCATTATACTTTTACCCTTTGCAGTTTTTATTTTCAACTTTTAAATTTCTGTTTTCTATCTTTCACCCTTTTCCCTATGAAATTCTGTTTTCCCTTAACCACTATCTAATTCATATATTTATCTTCACTTAATTCTCCTGTTTCTCCCTCCATTCCCTTTTCTTTCTTTTTATACATTGCTTTTCCTTCACTTTTATTTTCTTCTACTATTTTTTGCTCTTTCTGTTATGTTTCTAAATTCACTTCGGTATTATGTTCATATTTTTGTTCTCGCCCTATAACTTCTATAGTCTCTTCACAAGCTAACCATATATACCCTATTTGTTCACACTTTCTACATTTCATTTCACATTTTTTAGCTTCTTGCCCCAGTATACTTCAAATAAAACATTTTCTTTTGTCACAATTGCTAATTAAATGGTCATTTTTACCACAAAAGTAACATGTTTTCTGCTGTCCCCAATATTTTACAATACTCCTATTTTCTTCTACATTTATCATGCTCAGAATATGTGTAATTCTTTCATTTTCCATTTTCAGTATTGCACCACATTCTCAGCCCCCAGTCCACAAACCTCTATTATCATAATTTTTTGTAATGCCCATAGCATCTTTACGTAAAGTCTTTAAAAAGTCTTTTAATACTTCGTTTTCAATTTCAGTTCGAAACTGCCCCAAAATTCTCTTTTTTGTCTCTTTGTTAAAAGTTTGTACAACATATAAGTTCCATGGATTGCAGTTTGTCTTAACTTCATACTGTTCTAAGAATTTCTCCCTATATTGCCCTCACTCAGTCAAAATGTCACAGTATGTATCTTTGTTAATATGTACAAAAGCTCTTACCTCCTTAGGAGAAATGTCCAGAGGTGAAATTATATTATCCCAAATGTCATACTTTTCAAGTTCTTTTTCTTCTTTACTATTTAATCATACTAAAAAATTCTTCCTTGTCACTTCCCTTATCTTATCCAGTGACTATTCCCCTACTTTAATAGTCTGTGGGTACATTTTCTTCTCTCTTATAATTTCTTCCACCTTCTTTTTTTGTATTTTATCCATAATCTCTCCCCACGATGTTGCTTTCTTACTCTGCAGCTTGTTTTGATTTATCAAAATCTTTAGTTAAACATCCTACAACCCTCCCAATTTGAGGGTTGTAATAATACATCCAGACTGAGATTCTTCCTCGAGTAACTTCTGCAACAGTGTTTCAGAATCTTGTAAAGGTTCGTTCACCTTTACATTGTAACTCCCTTTCAATTCTCCCTTCTAGAATCAATGCTCACACTTGTCAACCTCTGTTACCATCTCATTTTGTGAAGGATCAATTTCCTTAATCTTAAAACCAACTTCTCTTTCTTCACTCTTATTTCCTGTGCTAGCCAACTCCTCTCCATTATCAAAGCCCAACATACTTCTTCCTGCTTCTCCAAGCTACCTCTGAGCCCAGACTTGAAGCAGGAAGTGCTATGTCAAAAAGAGCCCCCTATGAAAAGAGTAGGGGAAGTTCCCCAGTGCCCTGGCCAACTTTACCCTAGTAGCACAAAAGCCATCTAGGGTCTCCACTGAAAAGAAGCTTTTAGCCTTGTTGGACTAACCTCGTCAACAAAGGATAAATAAAATAAAATAAATTGAGAATGTAGAATTAAATGCACTAATAACATTTACACTTGTGTTTGTCACTGTGTTTACTTCAGGGAACTTGGAATGATAGTACATCTACAAGAGATATATGACATCTTTGAAGTGCAGCAGATATAGACCTGTGCAACTCAAATGGCGATTTAGAAATGGTTATGTTGACATTTCCTCCTTTGGATTAGTGCTGTGGCATGCATTACAGATAACACAATTGTACTAGTTGTTTTGTTTGTTTGGTTTGATATATTAATCAAGTCATTATCATTTGCTCATTCTGTGTCCTTTACTATTCCCAGGTAAGATTATTTTATCATTTCAAGCATTTTTTTCTCACTAGACCGGGAAGTATGATTTTCTCCGCATTGAATATTAAACCACAGTTATAGCTTATTTCTTCCTTAAAGAACAAACAGAACTAGATGTCTTCCCTTATTCTTACTAAGGATATTTGCTCAGGACAAGCATTCGTTTTAATGTCTTTCAGTATTTGCATTTGTCAACAAATCTGGGGACACTTTTGAAATTATTTATTTTCTCTTCTGCCATTGGAGATTATGTAAAGAATCTCAACTTAAGTTCATCTAATATTCTTCCATTTGGTACCTATGAAATACTTAGCATATCTTGCAGATGTAGTTCCTTGTCTGATGTTCACTTGCTGATCATACGTCTGAAGATTAAGTAACATATTGTGGTGTTCCAGAGGTGCCTTGAAGAGATTGTCTGTTAAAGGGGATTCTCTATAAAGAAGATGTGTTGTATTTCAAAAAGGTTTGCACTAATACATAGCAGTGTTGCATTTGAATTTACACTAACACGTAACTATTTTTTTTTATTCAAAATATATTTTAGAGTTTAAGGGGACTGCAATAGGGACATGATTTTCCCATTCATTTGATAATCGTTTATGGGTTGTTGAGAAAAGCAATATATTTACCAATGTAAGGTACGTGATTTCTTTGTATCATTTAATGGTTTGATATTCATCATAACAGGCAATATAAAGTTGGTACTTGATTTATTTGGTTACATACTAATGTTTTTTAACAGCACAGTCCATTTTTGGATATATTACTGTTTATTGAAAATGGCAGGACAAATTGTAGGAGTGACAGGAAAGAGATAGTTTTTTTCACAGAACATCCTACATGCTGAATCATTTTGAGGGCAAAAAGGCTTTGCTCCTAAGAAATGGATTTTGAGGAAATATGTATGGATGATAAACCACTCTTAAGAAGGTACAGCAAGGAGATACGGTATACATCTATGCAGAAGGTATAGTCTGAGAATGGCTCTAATACACAGTTATCTCTGCTCCAAAAAATAGAAGAGATATTTGTATGGTTCAAAATTAACTGACAGCTGAGAATATGTTTTTGTACATTTTTTTTTTTATTATCATGGATGACAAAAATCTCATCAAAACACTGAAACACTATTACAGTAGATGCTGGGTTGAAACTTTTTTCCTCAAACAACCAAGAATAACGTATATGTTGCATGATAATTACAAGAATCAGTCAGAAGAGATTAGTAAAGATTGGGAAGAGAGAGTGAACAGACACTATACAAAGCAGAAGCGTAGCTATGGCAGGGTGAGATGGTCAATTGCCTTGGGTGCAAAGGGCTAGGGGGTGCAATCCACCGTCCTTCTTTACAATCTCTCTCTCTCTCTTTTTAAAAGCTGGTATTGCATTTGCATTGCAGCCTGAGTGCTGCAACCTTCCTTGTATGGTCTAAACTGTAGCAGTTGTTTGCTACATGTCTAGCAGTTTGCTACAGTTTAAATGAACATTTTTTTAAAAAACTAATACATCAGTGCTGTAGCTCTCTGTGCAGGCAGGAAATAAACTGTAGCAACTGTTTGCTACATTTGTGGCAAGCAGTGTGCTACAATTTAAAAGCAGTATTTTAATAGATATAGTTATATATGCAGAGTAATAGGAGGTCTGGGGGCACAGCACAGAAGAGGGACCTGAATGACTAGGGCAGGAAGTGGGGGGATTGCCATGCATCAGGCCACATGGTTGGTGTGCCAGTAGAAGGAACAGCAGTTTTTTTTTGCTCTTGAATGAAAGAGCTGGTGGTGAAGAGGCATGGATCTAAGTGTAAGAAGCCGATAAGCCGATCTCTAAAATGTACAAGTATGCACTAAAATCCAGAAGGTGAATTTTTGCTTGGAAATATTTGCATAGGTATTTTATACCCCAAGCAGACTTCAGAGAATTTTTCCTCTGGCAGATAGTAAATGCTGCAGATGTGATGGAAAAGAAAGAGGTAATTGGGAACATGTTTTTTGAGAATGCAATGCATTAACAGATTTTAAAACTTCCTTATAAAACACTTTGTCAGAAATGTTGGGGAGCAAATCCGTCCTCAACCCCAGTTCCCATTTTGCACGATTGTAACTAAAGCAGTGACTTTTCTGCTCTAGGATGTAGAATCTGAATTGCTCAGACATAAGTTATTTCTAACTTTAATGCTGCTGGCTGCAAAAAAAAGAAAAAAAAAAAGAAAATAATTGACTCCTTCTGTAATTCATATGGAGTTGTATGTAGCGGTAGCATATCTAAATGAGACTGCAAATTCTTTTTAATGAGACTCACTGTTCCTGCTACTATTTGAACTGTCTGGGTATCCTTCTTCCACATTGCACTCATTTCAGTCCTCAAATCCTTGTATTTTATGATTTTGTGTCTGTCTGTACGTAAGGCAGAGTAATCACTAGGTGTAGCAATTTTAATGATCATTGCTACTTTGTCTTCTTTCCATGGATTACTATATTAGGTTTTCTTGCATCTGTTTTCTGAACTGCTTGTAAAGGGTGATCCCATGTGGTATAATACTTTGTTTCCAATGCTTCTCAACTACTTCAATATTGCAATGTTTGCACAATCCCCAATGCAACAGTATCACCATATTACTATTATTATTATGCCATTCAGTGTACAAGTCCTCTGTCGTTAGTGTATCACACCCAGCAGCAAAATGTGAGACTGTTTCCAGTTCTGTTTTACAGAACCTGCATTTGTCTGTTTCTCCTCCATGTTCAGTGGACTTTGTAAACCAATGTATACATAGTCCACTATCCTGGACTGTCAATACTACCCTTTCATCTTTTGGTTTAAATTCACCTCTCTGTACCTATTCCTACATGAGATCTTGATCAACATAAGATAGTTCTATTAGTTTTCTGTACTTGCAACTATATTTATGCCTTTTCTACATTCCTTGCCTTCTCATTTGATCTTTCTCCTTATAGTCTTTCTTTTGTTTTTGCCACATTCAGTTGCTGCCTGATTTTTGTCTACTTCTAGTTTGATTTCCACTCCAGCTTGACATCAAAATGCGTCTGCTAAACTAAGCAGGGAAGTCATCTTAGACTTGCTCTCCTCTTGTTTTAAAACTTTCATTATGTTTGGATCTATTTATGTCAGAAAATATGTATGCAGTCCTATGACTGCAGATCTGTACATGCAGTCAGTTTCAGGGAGGCCCATACCTCATTCAGAACAAGCAGTATATAATCTTGGTATACACTGATTTGTATATATCATTTATTTATTTATTTATTTATTGCCATTTGATTACCAGGAAAGTATGACGGGGTAGAAATCCATTTTCAGAGGAGGCCTGGAGAGAAAAGCTCTAAATTATTATTAAACATTTTAATAACAGTAATTTTGCAATCTTCAAAAATAAAAGAAAAGCATCTGCAGTTTAAATAATTATAACAAATTATATAGAATATGAAAAGATTGGTTAAGAAATGATACGAGTTATATGACAATCATTTAATATTTAGAGAAATTATAAACAGTTTGTAGAGAAATTAAAGATATAGTAGTGAGTCGATTATCCAAAGTAAATGGGAGCTAGGGTAGGTCAGATAATCAAATTCTTCGGATAATCAAACATATAATTGAATTGGATAAAAAAACTTAGAAAATATTGTTTTTTTCTACACAGAGGCAATACACTTTAAGAATTAAGAATATTTTTCTCACACGAGTGGGTTACAAGCTCAAAAAACATGCACAAGTGAATACGTATAACATTTACATATTCAGACTTTATGACTTTTCCTACCCGAAAACTTTGGAAGGCTATGTTCAGATAATTGATGTTTCAGATAATTGACATTCATATAATCGACTCTCTTCTGTAAGTAATACAAACAGAAATTGCAATATGAAGTGAGGGAAAACAGACCTATGGTATATTTAGAGAGAAAGTCAGGGAAGAAAATTTGATAGAAGTAAGGAAGTAAGTCAAGAAGGGAGAATAAGGCAGTATAAGGAATGAAAAGGTAATTGCTCATATTTAGAGATACAGTTTATCCTGGTTTTGAGCAAGAACAGAGCCAGATTTTTGCTAGGAATTCTTTCAGAGTGGTTTCGAAAGATAGGAGGGTCAACCTTGTATGAGTACATGCAATGCCTAGCAGATTTTATAGGTTTATAGACAAGAGTTTTTGGTCACTGGAGCTCCTTGACCAACTGGGAACATAATTGTGTAGAATGTTTTTTAGTGCTGGAAAGGCAGATGGATGCTGGATAATTTTATAGGTGGTAAGAAGCTATGTATATGTTAGTTAATGTGGCAGTTCTAACCAATTTAGGCTTTAGTCCTATACAGTGGTGGGTTCTGAAAAGGATATTTGCTGCAAGTTTAGCAACTTAGTTATAGCATTATTCAGGTTTTAATTTTTATGAAGCCTGGAAGTTAGTTAGGATGGGCGTGCCATAAAGAAGTGTGGGAAGGAGATAAGTAGTGGCAAGCATAGTTGTTGTTGTGTGAGTGAGAAAGTTTTTGGCTGTGTAAAGCATCCTTAGTTTTTGATGAGTTTTTCTTATGCAATTTTGTATATGCAGGTAGAATTTAAGTTTATCATCCGCTATCACCCCTAATAATTTGCTATGAGAAGAGACTTTAATGGTAGTTATCAAGAGAGAGGACGTTGTTTTTTCATGAGAGAGGGATTTGGGAGAAAAATATATTTTTTTCTTTTTTGGGTTGAGCAGGAGTTGTGAGATGTAAAGCCATGTTTCAGTGGCTGTTAAAACTTCATTTTTCTTGTTTAGATGTCAAACCGATCCACTACCTTTTAGGGCTAGTCAGTCACCTGAAAACTGTAAGTTAGAACAGGAAGAACAAATCAGTTTGTAGCTTGGACTTGGTCCCTAAATGTCAGGGCTATTTCCAATATTAATTTTAGACTTCTAAAATATTCCTTACTGAGTTTGTTCACATTTTATTGTCGATCCTTCATCAATTATTCCCAAATATTTGTGCATGGCTTCCTGCTCAAGTTCGTTTATATCACATGCCTGCCCCAGACTGATATTTTCTTGGTGCTGCAGTTTTCCTGCTTTAAATGTTATGTTTGCACATTGATCATGACCAGATGACATTCTTTTATCATCTGAAAATGTTTTAATCACTTCCAGTTGTACTTTCAGCTCCACATCTGATGAACTCCACAGTTTTCATTCATCCACAAAAAGAGGATGAGAAGTTTTACACTTGGTATAAGTACCTATGTCACTTTTCGAATGTCATGTAAAGATGATTAAAAAATAGTGCATATGAAGAGTCATGACATGTAAGGTAGTCTAATGCATAGCTTCTGTCAGGTCTATATTACATCGCTGAAATGCAATTCTGGCAAACACCTATCCATCGACACCAAATCAGCAAAATAATTCGCTGAATGTAAAAAAAGGCAAAGATGTATTTGGCCAACAACAGAACTTTGCCCATTTCTCCACTGTAGTGCAATCTTGGAGTTGGTATATATAGTTAGCGGAGATGTGGGGGGGGGGGCGAAGCCCTACTTAGGTGGGTTCGATTACACTTCGATGTTGGTACATTGTGCTGAAGGCAAATATTTCATTGCCCTTATTAACTTCAGTAAATTATTTCACTGAGTTGGTGTTTATGGATAGGTGTTCGCCAGAATTGCATTTCGGCAATGTAATATAGACCCCTTCTGTCAGCCCACCATTAATAAAATGATATTTGAGGGGAAACCTGAAATGTCAGAAATGTGTAATGTGCCAGTATATACCAGAAGGGTCTGAATATAACATTAATGGCTATAGTTTTGCTAGTTAACAGAATCACTTATATCAGAAGGAGTGGTTTCTATGGTTTATTACCTGTGTAATAAAACATACACAGGAAAACAAAGGGGCATGCCAGGAGATGCATTTCAAAATACTTTAGTAGTGGAAAATATGGATACGAATACTTCTATTATAAAACACTTTTTGGAGAGAGGGCATGAATTGGCTGATTTTAATTGTTTTAGGAACACATATGTAAGTAGCCGAGCATGATTTTAAGAAATAGTTCTTAATATAAAGTTGCTGTATTTTTAAAATAAAGAAATTATCAAACTGACAGTCCCTCTTAATTGGAAAGCATCCTATTAAATCAGTGGTGGCTGGTGACTTCAAATCAAAGGAAGGCTGCAGGAGACAGTTGAATGGGGTGGGGCCAACTAGAAAGGGGTGGAGCTATGTTATAGTTGGATGAACAGTGACCATGCTTACCAATTCACATAAAATAAGTGCTCAGTCACTATTGCACCTGCTGAACATTCTACCAACCAATACTAGACTGAAGCCCATTTCAGAGTTAATGAGGTGTTTAGATTCTGTTATAACACCTCTTAACAGTGAAAAAGTGGTTGATCTTGACTGCATAAAACTATTATGACTATACATGTTGTAGTAAAAGTACACTGTACTTTATGAAGTAATCTGCATTTCATATAATACTAAATGAAAAGTATGGAGATTTGGAGATCTCACTGTACTATCTTAATTTATTATTCACAGTTCAAGGTCACTCCAATGCCTAATGCGCCAGTGATTCTGACAGACAGTAAGATGATCTCAAAAGTCCATACAATTTGCTGTTATAGTTACCAAAGCTGGAAGGCAGAACACATTGCTGCATGTATGTACAGGTTGGTTTGAAGATTTACCTGTGCAGTATTGCTGCAAACAGTACTTCATACTCTGTTTCTACACCTGAAGAGAAGCTGTAGTCCATTCTAGAATACATCAGGTCATACTGGATTTGATTTTTCTTTCCTTTTTCTAGATACACAAAAGGGACCATTTCAAGTTTCCCAAGCAAACACAGTATTCCCTGTATTCTGAAAAGCACATTGTTAAAGCATGTGTAGGTTCTTTTGAAGACTTATGTAATCAGTATGCTCCAAACAGTACTTAGTACTGTTTCTATACCCAAAGAGAAGCTGTGGTCTGGTCTGGAACACATCAGCTCATACTGAATTTTTTCCCTTTTTTTCTGGACACACAAAAGGGTACATTTCAAGTTTCCCAAGCATGTGTCCTTGCTACAGTATTCACGTGACGCTGGTACCAAATAAGTACTTGTAGTATAGTACCAAATAAGTACATCTGTTGTGTTCCTCTGGATATTTCTCAGGTTTTTTACTTGTAGATAAAGTCCATTTGTCTCTCTTTATTTTGTGCAAGCAAATCAGTAACTCTTTGGTTGGTGGAAGTTTGTTATACACTGTGTTAACTCCTTTCCTATGGAAATCATAGCCAATACATTCATTCTTTCATGCCTATTGTACTATGAAGAAACATTTTAATTCTTTTCATTGCTGAGAAACACCTTTCTGCCTCAGCAGTTGACAGTGGTGTGGCTATAAGCAACAACACATTGAAAATCTCTGAAAACACACTGGTTAATGAGTTGTCCACCAAGAAGTTTAACATCTTGACAGCACTGCCACTTGCTCCACAGTCTTCATGGTAATTCCATTCTAAGTTGTCCCCTCAACAGGAATGGATAATTTTCTATTGTTGCTGTGAAGAGATTTTCTATTGTTGCTGTGAAGAGATTTTCTGGAAACTGTTTTATATATTGTGAAAAGTTTTCAGGCAGTAGTAGCTGAGAAACCTGAAGATGCCCAGTTTGTTCAAATCATGATGTTGCCTGGAACTTTATGACATCACACACTTCCTTTGCAGCAACAGACAATATGTGTTGCAATGGTTGGGATCTTGATGGTCCTTGTCTATGACTTGCCAGTATGTTCTCTGTCTGCAGGTACACTTCTGCAATGATATCTGATCTGATACTGTCAACTGCATTCAAAAATATATGTGCATCCTTTTCAACTGTGGGTGCATTTGTGGTGTGACACTGAAGCTGCCTGTACAGAGTGTGAGCATGGGGCATTATACAATGGAAAATCGTCAGCCAAAACTTAAATTCGTCATCTTCAGTTGTTCACATTAACCCATTTGCTTCCTGTACAGTTGCTGCAGCAGATGTAGGACACTTGTACAAATAATCAAATCACCCTGACAGCAAGTCCAAGTTTTTATACATGGCATTTACAGTACAGATATTAAAATTCAACCATGTTCCAGACATTCGTGGCATGCTTCGTGATACTATGTTGTCCACAACAGCTTGTCTTTGAACTAAATGTGAGAAAAAGGCAGGAATTCCACCAAGAGTTAAAATAATATCTTGCTTTAGTATTATGTAGTGTTGCTCTATGCATTACCAGATTAAGTTGGTACATCATAAGTATATTTAAATTAATGTCTTATGATGGCCTGGACCCCATGCTGAACTCCACTCATAACAGATGCACCATCATAACTCTGAGCAACCACTTTTTCTAGCTGGTCTCCCACTGCTTCCTTCAACTCTTCACTTATCACACCAGCAGTATGCTCTGTAGTCTGTCTAGGTGGTATAAAATATCCCCCAAAATGTTCCAGCACTTACAGCATAATGGAGCACAGTGGCAGTTTGCTACAACCCTGCAACATCAGTGATTTCATCTGCAATGAATGCTACAAATTTTGGAGTACGAATATCTTTTTTTAATTTTTTTCTCTGCATATTGTTTTCATGAAGTCCAGGAGTTCATTCTGAATGGTGTTTGATGTTCCTTTAAAAACAGATGAATTTTTTATATGTTCGGTCAACTTCCGATCAATCCTGTAGGTGAAGTCTATCAGTCTGCAGAACATTCCAGCACACATTGTGTCTTCTGATTCATCATGGCCTCTTAACGCTACTTTTTCTTCAGCACACAGCTTGATGCAGTCAATTTTAAGTGATAGAACATGCTGTTTTTCTTCTACTTTCTTATTGTGTCTTTCCACTGATAACTGATATCCAGTACTTAACTGAGACCCAGTACCCACAGTTCCTAACATTGCTAGACTCATTTGGTTGTCAAAATGTTTAGCAGACTGTTAATGTTTTCTAGCCTTTTCTACCATTCTCTTCAGGTCATTCGCACCCTTTGATATCCAGGCATCCTCTTCACCAAACTGAGCGTGGCAAGCAGTACAAACTGTTTGTATTCTAACAGCCACAGATCCAGGTGTGCTTGTCATAGACTGAGCTACTGAAGCTGCATGTGTATGGTCTTGACTTAGTTTTGTCTTAAGACTCCATCTTGAGATCAGGTGTGGGTTCTCCGGTCCTAATGATTCTTAACTTCTCATCAAAAGTCAAGTCTCTAATAGTGATATATTTTAGACAGGCCATTGTAACAGTCTGCTCACTCATTCTGATATTGTGGGGGTGGTAACCCTAAAGTAAACATATTACAGAAATGGTTAATTGCCATAGTTGTTTACATTTTAAGTACAGCTTCATGTACAATTCTCATTCATTAACCCAACCCCCCCATGCCCATGACCTACCTAAAGTATCTGGCTTGGCCTTGCCAGGATTAAAAAAAATAATAATAATGCTTTTAATGTAATTTTAATGCACACACTGCCACAGCTTGCATTCAGTCTTGTTTCTCCCAAATGCACATTAGTCCATTAAAGCCAGAATTATAAGACTAAAACAGGGCCATTCATTTCATTTCCCACTACAGTTTCTGCTTTGATTCTTCCAGGATTAAAATAATAATAGATTTGTATTAGTTTAATTTTTGCTGCACAGAGAAGTAGTCACAGCCTGTATGCACCCCCCCCCCCATACACATTAGTCTTGTAAAGCCAGAATTACACCAGTAAGTGGCAGGGCCAATCATTTCATTCTCACACTGGCATAGCCCCTCATACCATTTGTCTATCCAAAGTACCTAGTTTGAACCTAGAAAGTTAAAAAAAATGAAAAAAAAAGACAGCAGTTACATAACTATATTGCTTTCACATAAACATTAGCCAAAGGTCAGCACTTGTACTCACTCCTTCCCACTACACCCAAATGCACAGAAGTCTTGCAAAGGCAGAATTACAACAGTAAGTAGTAGGACCAGGCATTTAATTTACAAACAGCCCCCCCATACCTATTACTTACCTAAAGTATGTGGTTTAGCCTTCCCAGCATTAGCAATAATGTTTTCTTTAATGAATTGATGCATGCAAATAGTCAAGAGTTTGTATTCCATCTTGTTTCACCCAAATACACATTCTGCAAAGCCAGAATTATTACACCAAGGCTGCAGTGCCAAACATTTTATCCACAAACAGCTATCATATCAATTGCCAGACTAAAGTATTTGCTTTGACCCTGCCAGGATTAAAATAGCAGTGATGGCATTAATTTACTGAGTTGCACAGAAGCAGTAGTTACAGGCTTGACAGATGACTTTACCCAAATACACATAAGTCTTGCAAAGCCACAATTAACAATAGTAAACAGCAAGGCCAGTCAACTATTTTCATTCACAAACACCCATATTACCTAACTAAAATAGCTGCTTTGAACCCTTCCAGGATTAAAGTAAAAATAATAGTAACATTTGGGTTGCTTACTTGCATTATTTCATTTTGTTACAGAAACACTGGTCACAGCTTGTGTCTGCCAGCCAAGTAAAAATCAAAAGAAAAATCTAACAAGGCTAGACTTTGCCCTGTGAGATTCCTTAAACCTCTTGTATTAGAAGCAACATAGAATATATGCAAATGACCCTTTAAGGATGGCAGGTGTTTTAGCTACATAGCAATTCTGAATGTCCATGTCTTTTTTCTTTTTAAGTCTGTTTGTGGACAAATTCAGGCTAATAAAGCCAAACACAACTAACTGTGGAAATTAATGTTTCAGCTTTCTTATGGCATCATCAGCACAGCATAAGTGGAATGTTTGACTAACCTTTAGAAACACAGGGCTGTCGTACCCAACTGATATCCATAACCATTAGGGTGTCTGCAAAATATCCCAACCAACAAAATAAAACAATGAGTAAAAATGGCACACAGAAAAAAACAATATGTAAAAGCCAAAAGAAAAATCTAGCAAGGCTAGACTTTCCACTGTGTGATTCCTTAAACCTCTTGTATTAGAGGCAACATGGGATATAAGCAAATTACATTACTTAAACCTCTTGTATTAGAGGCAACATGGGATATATGCAAATGAGTAGACCACACAGTGGAAAGTCTAGCCTTGCTATTTTTTTCTATTTGCTTTTACTGATTGGCTTTTCTGTGTGACACACAGTGGAAAGTCTAGCTTTGCTAAATTTTTCTTTTGGCTTTTACTGATTGGTTTTTCTGTGTGACGTTTTTACTCATTGTTTTAGTTTGTTGGTTGGGATATTTTGCAGACACCCTAATGGTTATGGATATCAGCTGGGTAGGATAACCCTGTGTTTCTAAAGGTTAGCCAGACATTTTACTTATGCTGTGTTGATGATGCCATAAGAAGGCTGAAACATGCATGTCTGCAGCTAGTGGGTTTGCCTTTATTGGCCTGAATTTGTCATAAATAGACTTGAAAGGAAAAAAGTCATGGACATTTAGAATTGTCATGTAGCTGAAACACCTGATGTCCTTAAAATGTCATTTGCATATATTCCATGTTGCCTCTTGTGACGAAAGCAGATACTGCCAGCACAGCTAGCTGGAATTTTGTAAATAATTATATTCATTGGTGAATATTGAAATGATTTATATAAGATGCTTGTGTTGCAAATGTATTAGAACTATATGTCATATGTATATCAAACTGTTCTGTACAGATGTTTGTGTTGAAAAGTTATTTTGTAAAGTGCTTGTGCTTAAAATGTATCCACAGTGTGCCCTGCTGGAAGAGAACAGAAACGTACATGCACTATTGTAACTGTTTAAATGTATATCTCAAAATAGGAAACTGGAGGGTTGACTTCAGCCCAGCAAACTTTAGAAAAATAGCTGAAATTAAATTACTTTATATGCTACGCAATAAAAGAGGCTATCTCTCAGGTTTTCAGTGCAGCTAGAGACACAGAGTCTATACTAGGAAGCTTTCTGTATTGTTCTTGGAGTGAACTAATTGCTACTTTTGAAGCAGGAAGGAATGAAATTGTTTTATGACTTCTAGCATCTGCCAAAGATCTGAGGAAAAGCTCTTGTCTGTATATTTTTACAGGTAGATGCTAAATGCTGCCAGCTTCTAGCAATGGGGGTTTTGGCTTGGGAACTAAAGGTAAGATGACCAGAAATGATGTCATTCTGCAAGCTATTCCAGCAGTAATATTTTAGATATTGTTTTGAGAAGTCTGTTAGTGAGACAGAGCATTCTGCATTCTGCCTTGGACCTGACAACAACTAGAAGATCCATTTATCACATCTGGCTTGCTCTATTAGTAAGTTCTTAGGTTATAGTATAATTCTCTTAGATTCAGTCAGGAATATAGTGAAGCTTAGTTTAGATATTTTTCTTTATTTATTTGAGACTGTCATGCAATGTTGTTTTAAATATTTCCTGTGGTTTTCAACTCTGATGTCACTTTGAATATATATTTATTATCGTCTTGTTCTTTTATTATTTAACATTAAATGTATTTAAACCTTTCATTGTGGCTGATCTGTATAGAGATATCTAGGATGTGAGAGTACTTGCATATTTATTTGGTGCCACTGTGTGGGCCACTCCTAATAGCATTGCCCTTGGTCACACTACTATTTGTATTAATATTAATATTACACAGTAAAATTGGACACCCTTTATTAAAGGCCCTAAAGTAGATGATACAGAGTGACTGGTGGCAGTGATAACTACCTTATAGTCTAGGCAGAAGAGGGCATAGCTAGTAAACCTGTGCCAGCCTTTCCCAGGTGTGTGTGTGTGTGTGTGTGTGTGTGTGTGTAAATCAAACCTCAAAGAGTGTGTGTATCAGCTGCTTGGGCAGGGACACGAAGCACTGGTTGGGCAGAGAGGGTGCTGGAGGTCTTGGCTTGGTCACTCAGCTGAGATCTCAACTCTATAGCTGTGCCAGTGGGGAGTCTTACTTACTTAGTATCTGGAGGAAGAGGTAGAAACCAGCCCGGACTCACTGTGGTCTCTGTTTGCTCTTAAGGGAAATTGCACTTGATGCAGAGAACTGCATCGGGAAATACTGGGTATGTACTTGTCATCCTGTCAGTTAACTTCCCCCACTGTTGCCAGTGGTGAGGATTGATGCTTTTTGATTACTGGTGCAGTGGAGGGTTATCACACCTCTAATACAGAAGGTTTAAGGAAACACACAGTGGAAAGTCTAGCCTAGCCAAATTTTTCTTTTGGTTTTACTGATTGTTTTTCTGTGTGACATTTTTGCTAATTGTTTTAGTCTGCCAACCATGTACACATTTCATTGTATTTATTTTACTTTTGTTTACCTGGGTTTCTGCAACAGGCTTTAGTTGAGAAAAAACTGTTCAGTTTATGTTTAAGGAGAAAAGCTCCAACATATTAGAAACATTTTTAAACAAATAGTATATACATGAACAGATATGACATAACATACCTTAAGAATTACTCATATACATGCTAATTATTTTACATTCATCTGATAGTACAGACAGAAAAGTATTACAGTTTTGCAAAGCTAGAATTACAACAACAGTAAACAGCAGGGTCAGTTGTTATATTCACACGTAGCCTCGATCCCCATTGCCTACTCTATTCACAGTATCTGATTTGATCTTGCAAGGTTAAAAAAAAAAAGACGACAGTATCATTAATGTAAGTATTCTGTTTTTCACATAAACAATATTCAAGAGTTCAAAGCTTGTGGTCGATCTTACTTCACTCAAATGCACATTACTCTTGCAAAGCAAGCTAGGACTCCAGTCATTCCAGTTGCACATAGGCATAGCTCCCATCCCAATTACCTACCTAGAGAATCTGCTTTGAGCCTACAAAGTTTAAAATAATAAAAATAGAAGGCCACTGTTACATTATTGTATTTCTTTCACATCACACAGCCAAGAACTTGCACATGATCTTATTTCAGTTTACTCATACTCACTTTACTCATGCAAGAGTAGAGTTTGCTTCAACAACAAAATATTGACACACCATCCGAATGTATCTCAACTGACCCTGCAAAAAGATATTAGGTTAAAAAAACACATGCCATCCACAAATGCCCCCCCAGAAGACACAGCATACCTAGTATCTGTTTTTGTCAGGATATTATATTAAAGAAAAAAAAAACAGAAAGTCATCAGCAGCCCCCAAATACACAAACCACTAGTATCTGGTTGACACTTCCAGCTTCCAGTGTTTTATATTAAAAAATAAAATCATCAACAGCCCCCAAAACATACTGCCTTTGTAGTATCTGGTTAACCCTGCCAGGATATTATAGTAAAAAAAGAAAGTCATCAACAGCCCCCAAAACACACAGTCCAGCTACTAGTATCTGGTTGACCCTAGCAAGGTATTATATTAAAAAAAAGAAAATCATCAACAATCCCCAAACCAATCTGCCTCCCTAGTATTTGGTCAGCCCTGTCAGGATATTATATTAAAAAAAGAAAGTCATCAACAACCCCCAAAAGCACACAGAGTACTAGTATCTGGTTGACCCTGTCAGTGTATTATATTAGAAAAAGAAAATAATCATCATTCCCTAAAACAAATTGGCTCCCTAGTGTCTGGTTAACCCGGCCAGGACATTATATTAAAAAAAAAAAAAAAAGAAAGTCATCATCAGCCTCCAAAACACACAGACCTCCTACTAGTATCTGGTTGACCCTGCCAGGGTATTATTTATAAAAAAAAGAACAGAAAGTCATCAGCAGCCCCCAAAACACGCAGACCACTTACTAGTATGTAGTTGACCATGCAATGGTACTATATTAAAAAAGAAAATCATCAACAGTCCTCAAAACACATTGCTTCCCTAGTATCTGGTTAATCCTGCAAGAATGTTATATTGGAAAACCCCCCAGAAAGTTATCAACAACCCCCCAAAACACACAGACCACCTGCTAGTTTCTGGTTGACCCTAACAGAATATTGTTAGAAAAACAGCATAAACAGCCCCCCCCCCTCCCAACCGCCAGCTCACTGCAGATTCAGCCTTCTACTATCTGGTTGACCTTTCCAGCCTCCAGGCACAGGATGTCAGAAAGAAAATTTATACTCTTCTGCACTGTTTAAAAAGTATCTGGTCAACCCTGCCAGAAAAAAATAAATACAGAAAGTATCTGGTCCAACCTGCCATTAAAAATATAAATAACAGAAAGTATCTGGTTGACCCTGCCAGGAAACAAATTCAGAAAGTATCTGGTTGGCCATGTCTAGAAAAAAACAAACAAAAAAAAACAAACAGAACTAAATTAATGCGCTTTTTGGGGGGGAGATTTAAAATAGCTTTCTTTGGCTTCTCTCACTCACCTTAAAGTTTGATTCTGAGTCTCAGAATCTAAAAATAATCAAATCGATGATGGATAATGTTAAGTTGTCAATCTCGCCTTCATTCTTGCTGGATGGGTTTGGAGCCGAAACCTCGGCTCCGACTCAGCCTATTACTAAAGCTCGAGAGCTATTTTTACCGGCTCGAGGCTATCCTATGTCTCATAATGCTAGGCGTGATATACCCAGATCTTGTTTGCCACTTCAGCTACGAGGTTGCATCTTTTTGCCGGCTCCAGGTTGTATTAATATTTTTTCTTGTATTTAGTCAGCTTTTTGGGTTATAATCTTAGCGATAGTTTTTTATAGTTACTACCCTATAGATCCCTGTTTAGAATTCCCTCTTAGGTAGTTTTTTATACAGTTTTCCCCTCTCTGAATAGTTAGGCCTTTGGCCAAACTTCTTCCATACATTTCTGTAGTAGTAAATCCCTTTGTTTTTTTTCTGTAGATGTATGTGTGTGCCTAGTTAAATTGTGTTAAAAAGTGTGGGGGTTTTGTTTACTTCTTGGTCTGTTACAACCTTTTTGTGTGTGTGTGTGTGTGTGTGTGTGTGTGTGTGTGTGTGTGTGTGTGTGTGTGTGTGTGTGTGTGTTGGCTGATTGTGACTAGACCTCCCAGAGTTGTCTTTTTCTGCCCATCATCCTTGTTTCAGGATGTTGAAAGACACCAAGGTCTCGGGGTTCAAAAGTGTGACTCATGCTGTCAGAAGATGTCTCTGACAGACGGTCAAACTTATTGTGTATATTGCTTGGGCCCTCTGCACCTGCAGGACTCTTGTTCTGTCTGCCATGCGTTCAGTCCAAGAGTCCTGCAGGAACACAGAAACAAACTTATATTGAGAGGCTTGTTAAAGCCTGAAGGTTCCCGGCTAAGCCTTCGTTGGGTAAACCTTCCAAGCCCGCCAAACCATTGGCTCCCTGTTCGGAGCCGTCGCTGAGCGGTGCTACTACTTCTACCACTGCATCAGTTCCGGCCGGAACCAATGATTCGAGGCCTCAGTCGTCTTCGAGCAGAAAGCGTTCCAGGTCTCCTTCCCTGGAATCTGTCCATTCGGCTCCGAAGTCTCCCTTGTTATCAGAGCGGAGTCACAGGTCCCATTCCTCTCGGACTTCCAAGGCTGTCGGACCATGACCTCGAGGGGGTGGTTAGCAGACTACTTAAGTCGCAGGCACTGGCCCAAATGTTGCATAGCCCTCCTCATCAGGCAGTGGCTATCACTACTCCCTCTTCGATTCCTCCTCCGACTCTTCCTTTGAGTTCGAAGCTGGAGATTGTAGGGGTCAGGACCATCGGAATGTCGTAGCCGATACCACTCCTTTCGGCTCCCTCGTCGGCTCCGATCTCTTCCTTGGTTCCATCCTTGGAGGGATCCGGGTGCCGGGACTCCCTCATCGGTTCTGAGGGGGCGAGTGGCATTGGACCCTTGTCTGACCCCATTCTCCCTCTTGGAGCCTTGGCGCAGGTGAGTTCGGCCCCGACATCGGCCTCGGAGCCGTCCCTCTTGGTGCTAGGAGGAGTCCTTGTCTCTTCGGAGTGGAGACCCCCTTCCCTGCCTGATAGGGGTGCCTTTGAGGTCATGAGGAGTGTGCTGGCCCCTGTGCCTGCTCCACGGTCGGCTCCTTCGGCTCCTTCCTCTATGGTGCCTGCTTCAGTCTCTATCCACCCTTCCGATCCCGAGCGTGGAGAACTGACACTACAGGTAGCCCCATTGGGTGTATCCTCCTCTTCCGAGGCCTCCCCTGATTCTTCAGGGGAGCCCCCTCGAAAGAGAAAATGCAAGAGGAAGCATGTAGACTCCCCTGAGTCAGTCACGTCGGACACCAACTTGGATGACTCAGAAGGGTTCCCAAGGTCCCCCTCTGAGGATGTCTCATTCTCTGACATCCTGGAGATTCTTAAGCAGAGGGGAAACTGGTCTGCCCTTAACCCTTCTGAGGACAAGTCGGTGTACCTGGATGCGTTCGGTTCTCGCCCTTCCACCTCCTGAGTATCTCCGCCTTTCGACCCACTCATGGATGTGGTGGCTCAAAAGGCGTGGACGGCTCCGGATACTATGGAACCAACTCCCCGGAGACCTACAAAATTTATTACAGCCCCTTCTGACAAGCAGTTTCTAACTAAGGGCATCCCTGTTGATGCCATGGTGGTGGCGGCGGCCACTAAAAAGGAGTTGGCTGACCCTTCAGTACCTGTCCATCCTCCTAATAAGGAATATAGGACTATGGGCAGGTATGGTAAGCGGATGTTTTCCTCAGCGACCTTTGCTATGTGGTCGCTGAATTATTTGTGCCATATCACCCATCTCCAGAAAGACCTTCTCAAGGAACTGGGTGATACCCTACAGGACCCATCAGCTGTGGGGTCTCAGGAAAAGATCAACTCCCAGCTGGGGACCCTAAACTCTATTGTCAACTCCTCCATGCGGCTCATTTCCTATGCAGCCGATGGAGCGAGTAGGGCTGCAGGCATGGGCGTTGCTCTAAGGAGACATGCCTGGATGCAGCTTTGCAATTTTTCTGACCCCTTCAAGGCGTCCTTCACTAACACTCCCTTTGATGGTTCTGCCTTGTTTGGACCTCAAGTGAAGGATACTTTGACCAGGTGTGTGCAGGAAGGCAAGACTCTCTCTGCCATAGTAGTCCGTTTTTCTACCCCTTCTAGACCATACCCTAAGGGTCAGAAGGGTGGGAAAATGTGGTTCCGCAAACCTCAGGGAGTACTGCCTGACACACGTGGTGAGCTTCCCTCCAGAGGCAGAGGAGGGAACAATAATAGACGCCGCCCGAGGGGCAGGGGGGGTCCGCAGAATCAGGATAGCCAAGAATCCTTCTCTGACAAACCCTTCCAGCACCCCTGAGGAGCTGCCCGACTGTCCACCTTCGGAAGCAATCGGGGGAAGACTATCACTGTACCCAGCAGCCTGGCATTCCCTCACGCAAGACAATTGGGTACGGTCGATCATATCCGAGGGTTACAAAATTCCCTTTATTCATACCCCACAACCGCCAAAAGGGCCCCTTCCAGATGTTCCACCCGATCTGAGGGATCAAGCGGCACTAGAAATATCAAAGCTGCTAGAGAAAAGAGCCATCCAGCCATTCCCAGCAGACCAGCAAGGATCCGGAATCTACTCCAAGTTCTTTTTGGTAAAAAAAAAGACAGGGGACTGGAGACCTATTTTGGATCTCAGCAGGCTGAACAAGTCTGTTCAAAGAATGAAATTCCGGATGGTCACGCTTCAGTCCCTTCTACCCTTCCTGGGTCAGGACAATTGCGTGTGTTCTATAGACCTTCAGGATGTGTACTATCATATCAAAATGAACTGGCGCTCCAGGAGGTTTCTCTGCTTCCGGCTGGGAGCCAGTCACTACCAATTCAGAGCCCTGCCCTTTGGCCTCACCATAGCCCCCAGGGTGTTTACCAAATGCATGGCAGTGGTTGCGGCTCACCTGAGATGACAAGGATTCCAGGTGTTTCCATACTTAGACGACTGGCTCCTTACTGCCACCAAAAAGCGTCAGCTACTCCATTCCAGAGATTATACCCTCCAAATTTGCAACGAGCTAGGTATCTCTATAAACTCCGAAAAGTCTGCCTTGTCACCTTGTCAATCTATTACCTTCATAGGCACCATTTTAAACACTGTGGATCTGTCAGCAAAACTGCCTGTACAAAGGATTTCAGACATTCGTGATCATGTTCAAATCCTACTACAAGAGAGCAGAGTCCAGGCCAGATTCGTACTAAAAACCCTAGGTCTCATGGCAGCAGCTATCACATTACTCCCCCTAGCTCGCTTTCACATGCGGATCCTGCAATGGATGCTATTTTCCCAGTGGTCCTTTCAACAGCTTCCAATGTCACACACCATTCTAATCACTCAGTCATGCAAAAGGCACCATTTGTGGTGGATGGTCTCCCTTCAGGTTCTTCAGGGCAGACCCTTTGTCCTTCCTCCTCCTGTGGCTACTGTGACAATGGATGCCTCCCTGATCGGGTGGGGGGGGGGCATTTTCAGGGCAGGACAGTCCAGGGTACATGGCAGCCTTTCAAGGCCACCTGCACATAAATGTCTTGGAAATGAGAGCGGTACTTTTAGCGTTGCAGGCCCTTCAAGACACTCTACCCACCGGGACTATTGCAATTCAGACAGACAATATCTCTGTAGTGTGGTACATCAACAAGCAGGGCAGAACCAGGTCCTACCCCCTATGTCGAGAAGCACTCAGACTGTGGCAGTGGGTGATCTCTTCTCAACGGTTTCTGGTAGCAACGCATATCCCCGGGAAGTCTAACGTCATAGCGGACAGGCTGAGCAGAGCCATTCTCATGCCCCACGAGTGGTCTCTGAACCAGCTAGTAGCGGAAAAAATCTTCAGGAGGTGAGGTCAGCCTTGCTGCGATCTTTTTGCAACCCCTCAAAACAGCAAGTGCCCAGACTTCTTTACCCTCTTCCCCCTCACAGGTCTTCCCCCCAGAGACGCTGTAGTCCACGATTGGCCACGGGGTCTTCTGTATGCTTTTCCCCCCTTTCCCTTAATTACTCAGTTAATCCAGAAAGCAACTGTTTTGAGATCCAGAATGATCCTCGTTGCCCCTTACTGGCCTCGACACATTTGGTTTCCGTTCCTGCAACGTCATCTACTAGATCAACCCTGGCATCTGGACCCAGTGCCAGATCTTCTGACACATCAGTCGGGCGGGCTGCATCAATCTCTCCAATCTCTCAACCTCACAACTTGGTTGCTCCACTTTCAACCCTAGCCAGCCTTCCTCAATCTCTCATTCAGTTCATGACATCATCTTCGCTTTGCACAAGTCTACTATCAGAAAGACTTATGCTAGCAAATGGAAGCGTTTCTCTGTTTGGGCAGGGGAGAAACAATTTGACCCTTTTACAGCTCCTGTCCATACAGTCTTAGAGTTTTTGGCAGAACTTTTTCAAATGGGATCTTCTTCAGCCACCATCAGAGTTCAGTTGGCAGCTATTGCGAATTTTCATGTTGGATTGTCAGAGGCCAGCATTATGTCACACAAACTTTGTAAAGCCTTTCTAAAAGGAACCCTCTTACTTAGGCCCCCGGTAAAAGATCCTCCCACACCATGGGACCTAAATTTGGTGCTGTCGTCTTTAATTCTCCCTCCCTTTGAGCCTGTGGCTTCCTGTTCGTTAAAGTTGCTCTCTTGGAAAACTCTGTTTTTAGTAGCCATCACTTCAGCGAGAAGGGTATCGGAACTTCAAGCCCTTTGTGTTCGCCCTCCTTACCTTGTTTTTCACAAAGATAGAGTGTCACTTAGGACTAATCCATCCTTTTTACCCAAAGTAACCTCTGAAAAAAATCTGAATCAGACCATCGATCTTCCTGTTTTCTTCCCACTTTATACCAATAGGTCTGAATGGAAGTTACATTGTCTAGACGTTCACCGTCAATTACGCTTCTACCTGGATAGAACCAAGCAGACCAGGAAATCAGAACAACTCTTCCTGTCTTACGTGGAAGGGAAACAAAGCTTGCCAGTTTCCAACGTAACTATGTCCAGGTGGTTGACCTCTGTTATCATGTTGATTTACCAATTGAGGTATAAAGAGCTCCCTATTAAGCCCAGAGCTCATTCAACCAGAGCATTAGCTTCTTCAGTAGCCTTTCAGGCAAGATTGCCAATGGATTCCATTTGTGCAGTGGCCACATGGGCCTCTCCTCATACCTTCATTTCTCATTACAAGCTGGACATGACCTCTAGAAGTAGGGCTGATTTTGGTTCCACTGTACTCAAGAGTTTGTTCCACTGAGCCATCCAGGAATAAGGTACTAGGGACGCTGTCCCATCCAGCAAGAATGAAGGCGAGATTGACAACCTAACATTGAGAAGTTATGTACTTACCATAACGTTCCATGTTAGTTGTCTTCTTCTCGCCTTCTTGCTTGCGTCCCACCCTCCATCCCCCTAGCCTGGCAAGACCGAGAGTATCTTCTGAGATGTGTTATCAGGAGAGTTATCTCCTTAGCTACCTCTTTTCCCTTTCTTGGTAACTCTTATAAGAGTTTTGTATACCTAGATGTATAGAGGTAGATATATATATATATATATATATATATATATATATATATATATATATATATATATATATATATTCTCTGTCATGGTGGGGACATGTATGTCCATATTGTTAGCTATCAAACGAGATCTGGGTATATCATGCCTAGCATTATGGGACTAGCCTTGAGCCGGTAAAAATAGCTCTCGAGCTTTAGTAATAGGCTGAGTCGGAGCCGAGGTTCGTCTCCGAACCCATCCAGCAAGAAAGAAGGCGAGAAGAAGACAACTAACCTGGAACGTTATGGTAAGTACATAACTTCTCATTTTTTTAATTGGTTTCCTTTTCCACTTATCTGCCTCTCTTGCTGTCTGTCGCACAACTTACTATTTCAAGTTAAAGCGTGGGAATAGAATGTGAGAGTAACAGGACTAATCAGCAGCCACGTCATGTATGCAGATTACACGACAGGCTGCTGACCTTAACAGTCCCGTTGGCTTCCAGTTTCCTGCAATTAAAACCACAATGACTTCTGGGTATCTTTGTTGATGCCTGCAGACTTCCCAATCTGGACTGTTTTAAAAACAATCTGGTGACAAAAAGATATACATTTTTTCGGTCGGAACACGAGCACGCATGCATTCTGCTCCAAGTTCCATGTTGCATTGCATTTTCAGCTTTTTACACTAGTTTGCAGTTCAAACTGCTACTAGGGTGTAAAAAAGACTAATTAATCTCTCCTTTTTGCATGGGAAAGTTGGGGGCTGCAGCCCAGCTGTCCGGTACCATGGGCAAAGCTATTTAATCACTGTGAAGTTCACTGCCTTCCCCCAACACATTTGGATACTTCCTTTATAGACAATATGACAACTAAAAAAAATAATGAAATTAACTGTTTTCAACTTGTAAATTACAAAACTTGTTGTTTTTTTTTCTCAAAAAAGTGAAGTACTGTGCAGAGAGATATTATTTATAGGTTCATAGGTAGGTACTAGGCTATTGGCCGTAGGGCCTATACAAGCCTAGCCAAAAAGGTACCTTGGCTTTCGCCACCCAAGAAAATGATTTTCCTGTGCCGCTGTCAAGCAGAAACACAGAAGTGATCCTCAGTGTGAATTTCCTATTACCCATCCAATCATCAAGATTTTTCTTGAAGAGTGCTAAAGAGGAGCTCTGTTTGACATAGATAGGTAGTCTGTTCCAGAGTATGGGAAGTCTCTGGGACAGGAATCTATCCCTCCAGCATGTTCTGTTTATTGTGGTGACAAGGTTTAGATCCCTAGAGCGTGTAGCTCAGAGCGATTGGGATTTCTTTAAGTGGAGCATGTCCAACAGCTCTAGGTTTGACATAGCTTTGTATGTGAGGCAGAGATCACCTCTGAGTAGGCGATATGTGACGGAATAAAGCTGGAGTTTTTTGAGTCTTTCTGCATAGGGCATCTGTTTGTGGCCAGTAATCCTCTTTGTGAGGTATTTCTGTGGCCTTTACAGTTGTTGTAGATGTCTTGTGAGGTACATACTAAAAGGGGCATTGCACTCTATAATGGGTCTAATGAGTGATGAGTAGAGGGGAACAATGGCCTTTTTTTTTTCTGGATGAGAAACCTTTTGGAATAAGGTGTGCCACCTCAATGATTTCTCAATGAAACAAAATTCATTAACCACCCACTGATAGATGAAACTTCACAGTCCTTGAAACTCACAGGTGGTGCAACATTGTTCACTACATTCCCATTTCTCACCCAGTCAGTATAGACACAGCTGTTTCTTTGTTCAGTGTGGTCAACTTGACTCAATGCTTGTAATTAAGGAGATGAAGTAGTATTATTGGATAATAAGTTTATAGTAATGCTAGTTAAATCATTACAGCCTAGCGAAGCCTCCGGGTACTTCTGCAGTTACATTCTATTGATGCCTCTTGGTATTAAATATTGCTTGTTCATATTTGCATTCATAATTCCAAAGGTGTGCTACATTTAAAGTATTTAAAAATTTCATCTTAAAGCCTACATAAAGGTAAACACAACTGTATTGATATCTGATCTCTATGTGGTGCAGGTAAAGAGATATTGTCATTCATATAGTGTGTCTTTCGGCTTTTCCCGGTTAGGGGTCGCCACATCGGAACTCCGGTCTGCTAATGATTGGCAGTAGAGTTTTATGTGCTGGCTTGCCGGGCCTAACACACAACCTTCAATGAAGGAATGCCCATTCACGCATGTCGTCACACAGTAGACGCTCTAACTGAGAATCGAACGGGCAACGTCTAACTTTGAGGCGACAACGCTACCGCAGCACCACCGCAGTACATTGTCATTCATATAGTATTTATTTATATTGCCATAAATGTTATAATTTTCAAACTGTCCCCATAACCAAGCAGCATAGACAGAACTGCTTTACCTCAAATTAATGCTGCCAGCTGGATGAAGAAAATGCTGCAAACAGCATATGCGTAACTTGAGAGGTTGCTGAGGTATTGTAAGTTATTTACGAAATATTACAAACTTAATATTTAATGATTTTACTGTGATTTACAGAGTCCATTTTAAAACTTAGAACCTAAAGAATACTACCACTGTAAAAATAGCTTGTGCCATTTATACTTTTTTAGTAATCCTTATGCGTCCAAAGTTATGAACATTTGTTTGAAATCTGAGGACATAATTTGATTCAATCAAAAAGCTTAGGCTCTGCCCATTAGAAGTTACAGTGCAAACTTCTAGGCCTTCATTGGAGGGAATGAGTTAAAGCTGTACACACACACTGATCTACAGTAATGAAGTAAAGATGAGACACTGGTGCTTCCTCACCTACCTGTTAAAAACAGAGGAATTTAAGAAAAGGTAGTGGAAATTATTTTGGAGTTATTAGGGAACATAGGAAGTATTCCAGAAGTTAGAGCTAGAGAGTGGTATAAAATGAAAGTGGAGTGTAAAACTAGGGTAGAAAAAAAAGAAAAAGAAATATGGTTACACAATAACAAAGATTATTTATAGAGGCTGACAAAAGTTAAATTATTACAGAATAAGGTTAATCTTACAGAACAAGAAGAGGTGCGATTGTAGAGAGCTAAAGAGAAAATAAGGGAGTATCTGAATAATATGCATGAGTATAGAAAGATTGCTGTTAAGCAACTGCTTTTTGATAATTCTGGAGCACAGAAACTACTGTCACAGTGACTTAGACAACAGAAAGAAGAAAATGTTTTTGACAAACTTAGGTAGCCTATAACAAGAAAAATAACCAGAGATCCTGTAGAGGTATAAGGGATATTTTGGAAATTTTATGAAAGTTTGTATAAAGCAGAGAAGTGGGGAAATCAAGAAAAAGCACAAATGGAAATATTTATGGAAGACTTTAAATATGCCAAGGTTAGAGGTAGATTAGGCTCAACAACTAACAATTAAGATAGGAGAAGATGAGATAAAAGCAGTGATGTATAATCAGTCTGCAGGAAAGTCTCCATAAATAGTATTCTGGTGGAAGTTTGGAAGCTAGGAGAGAAGAACATGATAAAGACCTGGAAGGTTTTGTTTAACAGTATTTTAAAAGGATGCGAAGCACCAACATCCTGGAAAGAAGCTGTGGTGGCTGTAATACCTAAAGATGGTAAGGACTGTAACATTCCCCTCCTCTGGGCCAGTAATCAAGGAGACTGAATCCTCACCACTGACACTGGTGAGGGATGTTCACTTGGAACAAAAATAGATACACACAGTATTTCCAGATGCAGCTGTCTTCACAGAACAATTTCCCTTAAGAGCACACAGGAAACACACTCAGTCCAGGAGCTACGTCCCTCTCTGTCTCTCTCCAGGTCCCCAGTAAGACTCCCCAGTAGCACAGCTGTAGAGCTGAGTCCTCAGCTGAGTTTCCCAGCCAAATCCTCTACCACTCTGTCTGTGAAACAAGTGCTCTGTGTCCCTGCTCCAAGCAGGTGACACACACACTCTTTGAGATTTGATTTGCACACACACACACACACACACACACACACACGCACACATACACACACACATGCACACATACACACACACACACACACACACCTGGGAAAGTCTGGCACAGATTTACTAGCTATGCCCTTCTGCCCAGAAGATAAGGTAGTTATTGCCACTAGACACTCCAAAGCCAGCTACTCTAAGTACCCTTACAATGGTACCCAATTATACTGAGTAAAATTAATACTAATACAAATGGTAATGTTGACCAAACAGCAAGGCTTTCAGGAGCAGCCAAAGATTCACCAAATAAATATAAGAACTTTCAAAGGTAAAATATTCTCTAAAAGACCAGTTACAATGAAGATGTTAAATACATTTAATAATAAATAATAAAAGAACATGAAAATACTAAATATCTATTTACAATAAACACCAGTGTTTCCATTACAGGAAATATAAAAATAACACAGATGAATAGATTCACACAGATACAGAAAAAAAGAAGTTATGTACTCACCATAACTTTCAATGTGTGTTGTCCATCTCGCCTTCATTCTTAGCTGGTTGGGTTCGAAACCAATCCTCAGTTCCAACTCGGCCTTATACAAAAGCTCGAGGTCTTCCACTAGCTTGTGGCTGTAACCTTATCCCATCATGCCCTAGGAAAGCTCCCCCGATCTTGTTTGCTGATATAACACTAGATACCAGTAACTATCAAAAATGTATAGAGCAATGAAGAAGTTTGGAGAACCTTTATTTCCAATTGTAACCGCTCTGACCTCCAGGAGCCAAAGGTAGGGGGAGGGAGGGTAGGATGTAGGATTGAAGGTTCCTGGAGGCCAAATCCACTTTCTAATGAGGGATAAATTTATGAGGTCTTGCCCATGTTGTTACAGCACAAATGGTATCAGTTGGTAATCTCACTCGAAAGGCAGAGGAGGTTGTTATGGCTGTTGTAGAATGACCTTTTACTTTTTCGGGAAGTTCTTTGTTTTGAGAATTGCAAATAAAGGTAATGCAATCTAATAACCATTTTGGAAGTGTGACTTTTGATACAGGAGCACCTTTCTTGTAGTCTAAAAATGATGCAAATAATTGGTCAGATTTTCTGAAATCCTTTGTCCTGTATAAGTAGAAGCATAACTGCCTATGTGCATCTAGTTGTTGCAGCATATATTCTGCCTTGTTGCCATAGTTGGGGGGAAAATGGTAGGTCTGTGGATTGGTTCAAATTATATTCTGAGCAAACTTTGGGTAGAAAGGATGGGTTTGTTCATAGGGATACTCTGTCTTTGTGGAAAAGCATGTGGGGGGGGGGGGGTTATTGACAATGCCTGTAGCTCTGAGACTCTTCTAACAGAAGTGATGGCTATCAAAAGGATTGTCGTCCAGTTTAGAAACTTTAGATCACAGGATGATGCAGGTTCAAAAGGGGAAAGAATCCAATGGGATAAAACAAAGTTTAAGTCCCATGGTGCTGGAGGGGCTTTACTAGGTGGTCTTAATAAAATAGTTTTCTTAAGAAAAGCCTTGCAAAGTGTGTAGGACATCACATTTGGCCCCGATTCACCTATATGGAAGTTAGATATTGCTGCTAACTGAACTCGAATAGTAGCTGCAGCTGTGCCCTCATTAAATAGCTTTGCCAAGAACTTAAGAATGGAAGGTATAGGGACAGAGAAGGGATCAGTGTGGTTATTCAAGGCCCAAGAAGAAAATCTCTTCCATTTGCTGGCATATAACTTCCTCCTTGAAGCCTTATGAGATGAGATGAAAATATGTTTGACTGATGGGGAGATGTTAGGGAGCCTGGCTATGTTTGGAATCGGAGCAGCCAAGATGTCAGTTTGAGGGATTGAAGGGAGGACTAGAGCATCCCTGATGCATGAATCAGAAGGTCCGAAACTGGGTCCAGAATCCACAGCTCCTGCTGAAGATGAGACCAAAGGAAGGGGAAACAGATCTGATGAGGCCAGTAAGGGGCAATGAGTATCAAATTCTTTCCAGAGGAATTGGCTTTCTGAAGAACTTTTGGGTGTCAATGGAAAGGGAGGAAAGGCATAGAGGAGACCCGAGGGCCAATCATGAACAAGTGCATCCCTTGGTGACTCCCCCGGAGGGGGGATAAGGACAAGACAGCTGCTGCATTTGGCATCCATGGACATGGCAAAAAGGTTGCAGCAAGGCTTGCCCCATTTGTGGAAAATCATCTCTGCTACTTCTTATTTTAGGGACCACTCGTGAGGCATCAGAATCGCTCTGCTGAGTTTGTCTGCTATCATGTTGGATTTCCCAGAGATGTGCGTTGCTATCAGAAAACGTTGGGAGGAGGTCACCCACTACCATTCTCTGAGGGCCTTCATGCAAGGGGAGTAAGACCTGGTCCCTCCTTGTTTGTTTATGTACCACACAACAGACATGTTGTCTGTCTGTATTGCAATAGTTCCTAGCAGAAGAGATTCTTGGAATGCTTGCAGTGCTAGAAGTACCACCCTTATCTCTAGGACATTGATGTGCAACTGGGCCTCGTGATTCTGCCAGATAATGACCCCCCCACCCTACCTGGAAAGTATCTGTGGTCACTGTGGCTAAAGGTTATGGAAGAGCAAAGGGTCGACCTAATGTCACATGAGTGGAGTGAAGCTAACAACGAAGGTCTTTCTTGCAAGATTCTGTTATCATAATTTGGTGGGACCTGTGTAGGTCCTGCATGGACCACTGAGTGAAGAGTAGCCATTGCAGGATTCTCATATGCAATCGTGCTAGTGGAATCAAATTTATTGCTACTGCCATGGTCCCCAAGATTTTCAGGACTGTTCTTGCTTGTACTTTTTTCTTTGAAAGTAAGAAGTTGGCTTGGAGCCGTAGGACTTGAACTCTTTCGAGGGGAAGCTTTGCCATCATTTTTGTTGTATCTAGATCTGTTCCTATAAAAATGGTACACTGAGATGGCAACAAGGCAGATTTTTCATAATTTATTGTGATTCCTAGGTGAGAACAGAGTTGTAATGTGGTGTTTCTTGCTTTTATTAGTAGATGCTTGGTGGGGGCGGTTAGGAGCCAGTCGTCTAGGTATGGAAACACTCAGAATCCTAGACATCAGAAGTGAGCTGTGACCACTGCCATACACTTGGTTAACACTCTGGGAGCTGTAGTGAGACCAAAGGGCAGAGCTTGAAACTGGTAGTGACTGGCTCGCAGCAAAAAATGCATATGACTCCTGGTTCGCCTGTCCATTTTTATGTGGTAGTATGTATCCTGGAGGTCTATAGAGCACATCCAATCATCTTTTCCCAGAAAAGGCAGTATTGACTGCAATGTTACTATCAAGAACTTTGCTTTTCTTACAGATTTGTTTAATCTGCTGAGATCCAGTATGGGTCTCCAGTCCCCTGATTTCTTTGGAACTAAAAAGAACCTTGAGTAAGTTCCGGATCCTATTTGGTCTGCGGGGACTGTTTGGATGACTCTTTTGTCTAGCAACTTTTGTATTTCTAGAGTTGCCTGTTCCCTTTGACTGGGTGGAATGTCCAGAATATTCTTTATGTTTGGGATATGATGCTTTGTACCCACTTGTCTCTTGTTATTTTTAGCCAGGCTTCTGGGTACAAAGATAAGTGACCCCTGGCTGCCTCCAGAGATGGACAGATGGGCCCCCATTCAGGAGTGCTGAAAGAGCTTACTATGGAATGATTCCCTGTTGCCCTGGTTTATAGGTTCATAGGTTGGTACTAGGCTATCGGCCCTAGGGCCTATACAAGCCTAGCCATAATAATTCCCTGGATATTTTTTCCCACAATATTTATTTCCCTGGACCCCTGTCTAGCAGAGCAACTGAAGTAATCCCCAGGGTGAATTTCCTATCTCCCATCCAGTCATTAAGGTTCCTTTTCAAAAGGGTCAAGGAAGCGCTCTGCTTGACATGTATGGGCAGTCTATTCCAATATATGGGGAGTCTCTGGGTCAGGAACCTATCCTTTCAGCATGTTTTGTACATTGTGATGACAAGGTTTAGATGCCTACAGCAGGTGGCTCTGAGGGATTGGGATTTCTTTAAGTGAAGCATATCCAGCAGCTCAGGGTATAACATGGCCTTGTATGTTAAGCAGAGATTGCCTCTGAGTAGACGATATGCCACAGAGTATAGTTTGAGTTTTTTTAGACAGTCAGCATAGGGCATCTGCTTTAGGCCTGTGATTCTTTTAGTGAGGTATTTCTGCGGCCTTTCCAGCTGTTCCAGATGTCTTGTGAGGTACATACCAAATGGGATGTTGTACTCGATAATGGGTCTAATGAGGGATGAGTACAGTGGGACCATGACCTCCTTTTTTCTGGATGAAAAGCCCTTAGTGATGAGGTGTGCCACATAGAAGGATTTCCTGATTGTTGTGGTGATGTGGTTATTGAAGGTGAGACCACTGTCCACTTGTGTCTCTAAGTCTCTCTCATCACACTTTCAGTGTTTAGTGTACTGCCACCTATGTGGTAATTCATGGGTAAATGTTTTTTCCCAAAGGGGATAACTATACATTTCTTGGCATTAAGTTTGAGCCCATGGCTCTGGCACCAAGCATCTGTTTCTGTAAGGCCCTTTTGTAGAATATCCACCTCATTTGGTGATTCAACAATGGCTTCCAGTTTGCAGTCATATGCAAAATTTGTTAGCCGGAGTCCCTTAGTGTTGGCTTGTACTTCAGAGAAGTAGATGCCAAATAAGTATGGTACCAGGACTGAACTCTGAGGTACTCCACTTGTCACTTGTCAGGAGCTGGATTTGGAGTCAGCTACTTTTACAGTCCAGCTTCTGTCAGTAAGCCAGTTGGCAACCCATTGAGTGATGTAAGGATTTATGCCCAGCTTAGTAAGTTTATCTATGATTCCAGAGTGGGGGATGGTGTCAAATGCCTTGGCGAGGTCCAGATAGGCTGTGTGGACCGTCTTACCCTCGTCCACAGCTCTGGAGACTGATTCAAAGAAGTCAGTAAGGTTCAGGAGACAAGATCGTCCCTTCATGAACCCAAACTGGGTGGGGTCCAGTGTTTGAAAGTTGCCAATGTCTTTGTTTATAAGTTCCATGATAAGGCGTTCCATGCCCTTGCAGATCAGGCTCGTCAGACTGATGGAACGGTAGTTCTCGGGATCCAAGGTGGATCCCCCTTTGTGGAGTGGGATAACTGTAGCTGTGAACCACTCAGTGGGCACGAAGCCTGAGGTGAGGCTATGATTAAACATGACACTTAGGTGAGGTGCCAGTTCATTTTGTAGCTCATGTAGTACACAGCCCGGGATGTCATCTGGTCCCATGGATGTTGTATTCTTAGCTTTGGAAAGTGCAGTTTCTACCTGTGTGGCCGTGATTACCGGAATTTGGCAATCTTTTGGTATTGAGATGGGCCCTTTAGGGAGTGCGAGGGGGGTGAAGTTGGCACTAAATCGATCTGCCAGGATATTGGCAATATCCTTGGGATCAGTATATTTAATGCCATTCTGTTGTAGTTCAGAGCAGATCTGAGCATTGCCATTTAGATTCTTGACATAACTATAGAATGCCTTGTGGTTGTCTTTGGAATCTTTGGCAATTTTATTTTTGTAACTAGCTTTGGAGGATTTTATGAGGGATCTCAGCTTCTTACTGAGGCTGGTAAGGGAGTTTTTTGCATTCTGGTATTTTCCTCTTTTCTCCAAAAGTTTCTTCCTTCTGTTGTATAGTTTGTTCATGGCAGGGGACCACCAGATTGGCTTCCTTTTTTTGGAAGAGTGCGTCTTGGTTCTGTTTGGGATGGCATGATTCATGCATTAGTGGATGTGCTTGTACAGTACCTTAGTTTAGGATTCAGCAGTCGAACTTTCGGCTCCCGTCTGCATGGGTAGCATGAAGTTTGTCGCTTCTGACTAGAGTAGCATGAAGTTGGCTTTGGAGAATTTTGTTTATTGAGGTTTCCTTACTGGGGTGGGGTGGTGGTGGGGGGGTGGATGTCAAGGGTGATTAGCTTATGGTCAGACCTGACCAATGAGGGGGTGACCACTGGTGTGGAGCATCTATCTCCCATGTTGGTAACAACCAGGTCTAGGATATTGGAGCCCCTGGTGGGACAATGGATTAGTTGATCCAGGGTGTTGGAATTTATGAATTCCAAGAACTGTTGGGAAAAGATGTTGGTACCCAAGTAGTTTTCCCAGTTAATGGCAGGGTGGTTGAAATCACCCAGTATTAGGGTGTTTGGTTGTATCTTAATATTTCCAGTATGTTGAGAAAGGTGTAGTGAGAATCTTGGGGCATGGTGGGGGGTCTGTAGCAAGCTGCAGTTTGGATTGCAGTCTTACCTAGTGTTAGTTGCACCTGGAGAATTTCAGATGCATTGTGTTGGGCAATTAGCCTGGAGGTGTGAATATCCTTGGTGAATATGGACACTCCTCCACCTTTAGTTTTTCTGTCTTGGTTTGTTGGCCGAAAAGTGAGGTAAGAGTTGTAGCCTGGTATTGCAGGGGTGCTCTCTGTAGCTTTGAACCAGGTCTCAGTTACTGCAGTGGTATCAATGTTCTCCATTTTTAGGAGTGCCTCGAGAAAGTGCATTTTGAGGTTTAGACTTCTAGCATTGAGTAGCATTACCTTCAGATTTTGCATGCCTGTATCTGTTACGGTGGTGGTTTTGTCCTTTAAACCTTGCCTAAAAAAGGAACTATAGGGGTGGAAAGAGCTTTAGCCAGTAAACTGAACCCTAAGGGTGACAGGTGCAGACCATCTCTGGCAAAGCATCGTGGTTTGTCGATCATGTCATCCCAGGCAGACAGATACTGGATCCCCTTTGAATGACAACAGAAGCTTAGCCAATTGTTGAAGTCAATCATTTTGTCCTTATACTGTGGTATAATTCTGGGCGAAGGCAGGATGGTACTCAGGGATAGGGTCATACCTGCCTGGGCCACATGATCTGAGAGCTCTTCTATGTCTCTTTTCATGTAGTCCAGGGAGGTACATCTCAAGTCATTCACTCCAACATGGACAGTGACAAAGTCGTATTTGTACTTGTTGTAGAGTGACTTGAGTGCATGCGTTATGTGGCGGATCCTGACACCCGACTGGCAGCTGACTGTAATTTTCTCCTTGTTCAGTCTGGTGAGTGGGACATCAGTGTGCCTGACTATAGAGTCACCTATGATTAAAGTGTTGGGTACGTTGTCTTGCCTTAGGGGCTGTTGTTGGGTGGCACACTGGTGTTGTGAGCTATGTGTCACTTTGGTTGTGACTGGTGTTTGTTTGCGTTTCAGCTTCGGAGGTCCTTGTTGCTTGGGCAGGTTAATGTTAAGGGCCTCCGCATATGTGGTTTATTGTTGCTGTGTGTGGGTTTTGAAGGGCTATGTGTTGTTTGAGGTATAGTGCAGGTGTTACCCTTCTCCTCTTCACTGTCTAACACAGTCTTGGCTGGAGAGAGCTTTTCTTCCAGTCTGGCTATGTAAGTGCATCTCTCGCATGTTGTAGTGTTGGGTGGTAGGAGGAGAGGGTTGTCTGTCTACATGAGGCAGTTGCCTCATTGCCCCAGTACGCCCAGATTCACCAGGTGGAGAGGAGAAATCACAGGAAGCTGACCCTTGGACATGCCTGTTTAGGTGCGTTTTTTGTAAAGTACAAGAGCTGGTTTTCCTTACCTTTGCAAGGTACTTTGCAATTATAGGCTGTTTAGTGCCTACAATTAATTTCTCCTTATTAACAAGGAGAGTTGAGTGCTTGTATAAGTTTAAGGCTTCCTAGTGTTTTCCAGCAGGTTCTAGAGCAAGTGCTAGTCACAGAGGTTCAGATTTTAGTGCTACTACTGTGAAACCAGTTAGTTCTAAGGGAAATTTTGAAGAGCAGACTTTCTAGCACCTGGAATAGTTTAACCGTAGCCCCGCAGTGCTGCATGATGCAAAAAATGCACAAACACATGCGTTTTTAAGCCAGAAATTTGAAAGGGATAGAAAGCAGCCCAAAATTGCTATTAAAATTACAATTTCAGAGCTGGAAACCACTCCTCTAGTGTTAAATAGGCAGTACAGTGCTCACCACTCCCACTGGTAAACAGAAGGACTTCCCTCTACCACAGCAAGGTCTGGATAGCTCTGAACACAGAAACTAAAGTCCTGAAACCAGCAAAGCCTGGGATCTGGACTATACTAGCTAGGAAAGGGGGGAAAAGAGCAAACAAGATAGTGTTTTTTTGAGGGGGGTTTGGTTAAAACAGGCTAAACAATGCAATAATACAGTAAATAAACACAGAAAAGGCTAATGCACTTGAATGTGTAGCCCTAAACAGTAAATGCAATTAAAACTCTACAAAATTAGCAATTTAAAACTTTTTAAATGAAGCAAGGCAAGTGCACAACTGAAAAAAGTAGAATAAGTAGCTAGTCTACATATACAGAAAAGTCTATATATACCGAAAAGCAGGTAAAACAACACTAAAACAATTCAGATGCAGTGCAACCTAGAGCACTTGAGTTGTAGCAATATTAAGGCAAATACAGTTTTAATAAATGCACTAAAATATACTCTATATTTCCAAAATGTTTGTGAAGCACAGTCAGAACACAAGGATATTCAGGCAATTTTTTTTTTTAGAAAGAGCGAAAGGAGGAACAGAAGGAAAGAAACTAAGTGGGTTGGCCTTCTCAGATGTTCTCTCTGTATTTGGTAGAATGAGCTAATGACACTAGACTTGGAGGAGTGTCCAAGATCAAGTTTAGAGTGGGGGCTGGCAACTGCAAGGCCAGCACTATAAAGACAAGATGCCAGTAAGGAGGGAGGGTGGGAAGCTTGTTTATCAGAGCAGAAAACCAGCAGTGAGCCAATAGCTATGACGTACAGTCAAGTAAGCAGTATACAATAAAATTGCTATAAATATCTAGAATAAGCAATAAGTACTAAAAATAAACAAAAAACAGGCTACTTATTGCTATATATCACAGATCAGGTGCTCCTCCTCAGATTGCTCTGTGTGTAATGGCTGAAACACTCAAGTTAACTTCTTAAGTAACAGAAAGTTGAAACCTGAAACAACTTTAAAAAAGCTGAAAAGAACCAATGAGGTGCTTTCCCCAAGCCATAGACCTGGCAACCCAACTAGACAATGACCATAAACACTAAACTCTCACTGAAGTGGGGGATTGTCTTTGCTAACTAAGGTGGCCTGGACAATGAGCTCAGAAAACAGCCTCTAACAAACAACTAGGCCCACAAACACAGTCAGGAATATGGAGAATATTACAGCTAATATCTAAACTATTTTAGGCAGAACACACTACAGAAATGTTTTATCACAAACACAGTCAGGAATATGGACAATATTACAGCTATGACCTAAACTATTTTAGGCAGAAAACACTACAGAAATGTTTATCACAGCAGAAAACCAGCAGTGAGCCAATAGCTATGAAATACAGAACAATTATGCAGTATACAATAAAATTGCTATAAATATCTAGAATAAGCAATAACTACTAAAATTAAAGAAAAAAAACAGGCTACTTGTTGCTATATATCACAAATCAGGTGCTCCTCCTCAGATAGCTCTATGTGATTCTGCGGACCCCCCTCTGCTGCATGGTTGGCAACTTCCATTACTGCTTCTCCCTCTGCGTCTGGGGAAGTATCAACATGTGTGTCCTAAAAAGCTGTCTGGGATTTTTTGAACCATATTTTTCCTCCCTTTTGGCCTTTTGGGTAAGGTCTAGAAGGTAGGGAAAACAGACTCCTACAGCAGAGAGACTTTTTCCTTCTTGCTCACAACTGGTTAGTGTGTCTTTGACTTTTGGCCTGAAGAGGGAGGGTGGCTTAATGGTTAAGGTGTTTGCCTTACAAACACAAGGTGCAGGGTTTGAGTCTCACATGGGATAATTAGCTAGGCTTAAAATGGCTCACAAGGGCAGTTAGCTTAGTAGTAATCTATGAACCTATGAATCTATGAACAAGGACAAGCCATCAAAAGGGGCTTTAACAAAAGAATATTTAAAGGGCTTCACAAAGTCACACAAGAGCATCCAGGAATGTCTCCTTAGGGAAATTCCTGAACCTGCTGCCCTACTTGCTCCATCTGCTGCATAAGAAATGAGTCTCATGGAGGAGTTGACCACTGAGGTTAAGGTGGAGAGCTGAGAGGAAACATTTTCTGATACCCCTTCACACCATGGAGAGTATCTCCTAGCTTTTTCAGGAGATCTCTCTGAAGTCTAGTAAACTGTGTGAGATAATTCAGCGACCTGAGTGCAAAGGTCTCTGAAGAAAAGGTGCGCTTTCCGTATCTGTCCATTGTATGAGACTCCTTGCTTGGTGAATGGACAGACAAGGACGTCTCTGAAAGTTCCTTTTTGGTGGCTGCCGCCACCACATAGCATCCACTGGGGCACCTTTCATAATAAAACTCTTATCTGTGGGGGATGTTATGAATTTATTTGGCCTTCAGGGAACAGGCTCCACTGAGTATGGAGACTCCCATGCCTTTCGACAAACTAGGTTCATTAGTTCAGTGAAAGGCAGAGACATCCAAGTGGTAGAAGGGTGACACCCAAAAGCCTTCAGGTATACAGACTCCTCCTCAGAAGGGTTGATGGTCTTCCAGCTGCCTCTCTGTGTAAGAATCTCCAGGATGTCTCCGAAGGAGACATCCTCAGAGGGTGACTCTGAGGACCCTTCTGACTCATCAAGGTCTGTATAAGATGTGACAGATTCCTCTGGGGAGTCTAAATACTTCCTCTTGCAAAGTCTCTTATGAGGGACCTCTTCAGAAGGGTATTCTGGAGATGTTTTGGAAGAGAGGGGTTCACCCAATGGGGCATCCTGAGGCCTGGGATCTCCATCTGTCTGTGGATGCAGTGGTGCCGAGACAGACACCGGTGACTTTGGGGGACGAATGTCAGGACCTGAGAGTGGACCTTTCTGTGGAGACAGCACTCTCATCACTTCAAAAGCCCCCTGCCCCTGATCCGAGGAAACCTCTGGCTCCGAAGAGCCAGAAGGCATCCCCAGAACCAAGGGGGTTGGGTCCGAGGCCCATATAGGAGCTGAACTCACCCACACTGAAGCCCCAAGAGGCAAGTTCGGATCCGACAACTGTCCAATCCGACTCTCCTCCCCAGACCCAACCAGAGAGCGTAGGTTTCTAGACTCTTCAAGTTCAGATGAAATTGAGGATGTCAGAGCAGTAGGTGGGCCCAAACATCCTGGTGTAGGTCACAGGTCCAACAGTTCACTGCAATCAGTTCCAGAGTGAAGCAAAGGGAATCTCAAAATAGGAGAAACCAGCTCCAATTCCAAGGACTGGCTCTGTAGTTGAAACTCCATTGGCACCGAAACCACAGAAGGAGCCGAGGTAGTAGGTTTTTCAGGCCCAACATTCTTCGGGTCTGAAGATGACACTTTAGACAATTTTTTTGACGGCTCCAAATGAGCACTGGAAGAGGATGTCCTTTTTCCTGACTTCTCGAATCTGGAAGAAAGGGATTTTGACAATTTTGAAGTATCCTGACCATCTTCAATTACCTCTCTGAAGGGGGTCTTCAGCAAACCTCTCAAAATCAGCTTATTTTTTTTTCAAGCAAAACTCAATGGCTGAATGAATGGCAGATGGCACATGATTCCTGCAAATGGACTGCTCCAAGGCAGTATACACAGACAGTGTGACCATCAGTCAACAACATTTTTTGATTACACTTTTCACATTACTTGAACCCAGAGGGTTTAGTTTTCTTAGGGTCTTTAGAAATTATGGTTGTCAATAACAACAACTATAATAGCTAATTACTACCTGGGAATATATATATATATATATATATATATATATATATATATATATATATATATTTTTTTTTTTTAACGTAACACAACAAGAATAAACTAAGCACTGCAATTTAGGCAGAGAAGAAACAGTTCTCTAAGCTAAAAGAATCTGCCTAAGATAAAGGGAAATATAGGAAGGGAAGAAAAGGCCAGCTAAGTTAAATGGACCAATGGCAGCCCTCTAACTTAAACGAGCTTGCCGGGCAAATTAAGGGAAAAAATACCTGAAATTTACAGAGCTCTCTAACTTAAACGAGCCTGTAGAATGTAAAAAACTAAAAGGAAGCCCTCTAACTAAAAACAGGCTTAGAAAATATAATTTTTAGCTGGGATAGTGAAGGGAAAAAGACCTAGAGAAAGAAACGACTCCCAACAGCAAACAACCAACAGAAGCGAACACATTAACTTAGTTTAAATGTATGTAATAAACACTAGAAAGCTATATATGTATTTTTAAACTACAGATATTAAGTTGTCTATCTCGCCTTCATTCTTGCTGGATGGGTTCCGAGCCGAACCTCGGCTCCGACTCGGCCACTCTAAAAGCTCGAGAGCTAGTTCCACCGGCTCGAGGCTCCCCTATATCCCACAATGCTAGGCGGTAACTCCTCAGATCTCATTTGCCGCTACAGCGATCGAGGTGCTTTTCAACCGGCTCTTCAGGTTAGTTTTAAAAAAAGTAGTTGTATCTTAGATAAACCCCCTTTTAAGTTAGCCTTTCTTCATAAATTTATAAGTTACGTAGTTTCCTTCCATTCCTAGTCCAAAATTTCCCCTTTTTTTCCCTAAACTTTCTAAAGTTATTCCCTTGGGCTTTAGGCCCAGTCCCTCCCTTCCTAGTAGTTGGAGTGACTGTGTTTTGTAGGGATTTAATTTTTCTAAATTACTTACTAATTTAATTTAATTTAAATTTTGATAAGTGTAATCGGTGTGTGTGTGTGATTGTGTGGTTACACTTTTTTCTTCTTTAGACATGTCTAAAGATTCAAAGGTCTCAGGCTTTAAGAAGTGTGACTCGTGCTGTCAGAAGATGTCTCTGACAGACGGTCACACTTCTTGTGTTTACTGCCTGGGACCTTTGCACCTGCAGGACTCATGTGCTGTTTGCCATGGCTTCAGCCCTAGAGTCCTGCAGGAGCGTAAAAATAAGCTCATTCTAAGGGGCTTATTGAAGCCTGAGGGTCCCCCGACTCAATCTTTGGGGAAACCCTCGAAGCCTACCAGACCATCGGCTCTGGTATCTGAGTCATCTTCTGGGGCTTCGAAGGCTGTTCGAACATCGGCTCCGGCTGGAGCCTTTGATTCTCGAACTCATGTCACTGCTATTTCCTCGGCTCGGTCGGAGCCGAGGCAGACACCGGTGAGTCGGCTCCGATCAGATTGTCGGAACCGACCTCCAGAAAAAGGTCCCGGTCACCATCTATCGGCTCTGTTCATTCGGCTCCAGCATCTCCATTGCTGTCTGAACGGAGCCATAGATCTCACTCCTCTAGGTCGTCGAGACTATCAGATCATGACCTTCAGAGGGTAGTGAGTCGACTTCTTAAGTCCGAGGCACTGGCCCAGATGCTTCAAAGCCCAACTCAACAGTCGATGGCTAATCCCATCACTCAGAATATTCCTCCTCCTACTCCTTTGAGTTCGGAGCCGGGATGTCTCGAACCCGAGACTGTGGCTGCATCGGAACCGATACCGTTGTCTTCGGTACCGTCTTCTGCTCCGATTTCTTCCTTGGAGGAATCTCGGTGCCGGACTTCCCTCGTCGGCTCCGAGGGGGCGAGTGGCATCGGACCCTTGTCCGACCCCGCTATTCCTCTCGGTGCTTCGGCGCTGGTGAGTTCGGCTCCGACATCGGCCTCGGAGCCATCACTGTCGGTGCCGGGGGAGGTTTTCAGCTTTTCGGAGCGGAGACCTCTGGCTCTGCTTGACAGGGGTGCCTTCGAGGTCATGAGGAGCATGTTAGAACCTGGTTCGACACCACAGTCAGCTCCATCTGCCCCTCCCTCCACGGTGCCTCCGGTGATTTCTGCTCACTCCCTCATCCCAGATCGCAGAGAGCCAGCTCCTCAAGTATCCCCAGTGGGGATCTCCTCCTCTTCCGAGGCCTCTCCTGACCCGGTAGGAGAGCCTCCTAGGAAGAGGCAGTGCAAGAGGAAGCACATTGACTCCCCTGAGTCTGTCACCTCTGACACCGATTTAGAGGATTCTGAAGGTTCCCCTCGTTCCCCCTCTGAAGATGTCTCTTTTGCGGACATCCTCGAGATCCTAAAACAGAGGGGGAATTGGCCAGCCCTCAACCCTTCAGTGGATGAATCGGTGTATCTTGAGGCGTTTGGCTCTCGCCCTTCCACCTCCTGGGTGTCCCTCCTTTGACCCCTTATGCAGGTGGTGGCAAAGAAGGCCTGGACAGCTCCTGACTCTGTGGACCCCACCCCCAGAAGACCTTCAAAGTTTATCACTGCCCCCAAGGACAAAGAATTCTTAACCAAAGGCATCTCTGTGGATGCTATGGTGGTGGCTGCAGCCACCAAGAAGGAGCTAGCTGATCCTTCAGTACCTGTCCATCCTCCTAACAAGGAGTCTAGGACTATGGACAGGTACGGGAAGTGGATGTTCTCGTCAGCGACCTTTTCTATGCGCTCGCTGAACTACCTGTGTCATTTCACTCGTCTCCAGAGAGATTTGATCAAGGAAGCAAGTGAAATGTTAAAGGATCCAACAGCTGCGGGTTTTCAGGATAGGATGAACTCTCAGCTGGCTACCCTCAACTCAATAGTTAACTCCTCCATGCGCCTCCTTTCGTATGCGGCGGATGGAGTGAGTAGAGCGGCAGGTACAGGTGTGGCCTTACGTCGGCATGCCTGGATGCGGCTATGTAATTTTGCGGACCCTTTCAAGGCATCCTTCACTAACTCCCCGTTTGATGGATCATCCCTCTTTGGTCCTCAAGTGAAGGAAACCCTGACTAGGTGCGAGACTGAAGGCAAGACTCTCTCTGCCATGGGAGTCCGTTTTTCCACTCCTTCTAGGCCTTACCCCCAAGGCCAGAAGGGGGGAAAGATGTGGTTCCGCAAACAATCTCAAGGAGCTTTGCCTGATGCACAGAGTCAGTTCCCCTCTAGAGGCAGAGGGGGGAACAATAATGGTAGACGCCGTCCTAGAGGCAGAGGGGGCCTGCAGAATCAGGGCAGTCGAGAAACCTTCTCCGACAAGCCCTTTCAACATCCCTGAGGTGTTGCCCGACTGTCCACCTTCGGAGGCAGCCAGGGGAAGATTATCTCTGTACCCAGAAGCCTGGCAATCCCTAACTCAAGACAAGTGGGTACAGTCCATCATTTCCGAAGGCTACACAATCCCATTCTTTTGCATTCCAAAGCAATCAAAAAAATCCCTTCCAGACGTTCCACCCAGTCAAAGGGAGCAAGCAGCGCTAGAAATATCAAAGCTGCTTGCAAAAAGAGCCATTCAACCAGTTCCAGCAGACCAACAAGGGTCCGGAATCTACTCCAAATTCTTTTTGGTTCCAAAGAAAACAGGGGACTGGAGACCCATTTTGGATCTCAGCAACTTGAACAAGTCTGTCAAGAAAACAAAATTTTGGATGGTCACGCTGCAGTCCATTCTACCCCTTTTGGGGCGGGACAACTGGATGTGCTCTATAGATCTCCAGGATGCGTACTACCACATCAAAATGAGCAGACGCTCCAGGAGATTCCTCCGCTTCAGGCTGGGAACCAGTCATTTCCAATTCAGGGCCCTGCCCTTTGGACTCACTACAGCCCCCCGAGTGTTTACCAAATGCATGGCAGTGGTCGCCTCTCATCTGAGACGTCAAGGATTCCAAGTGTTTCCGTATTTAGACGACTGGCTCCTTACAGCCCCCACCAAGCATCTTCTGCTTCTTGCCAGAGACTATACCTTTCACACATGTCAAACACTAGGCATTTCAATAAATTACGAAAAGTCTGTCTTGTCGCTTTGTCATGTTATTACCTTTATATGCGCAAATCTAGACACAGTCAGCATGTCAGCCAGACTCACAGAGCAGAGAATAGCAGACATACACAGACAAGTCTCTCTTGTCTTGCAGAGCAACAAAATCAAAGTCAGACTGGCCCTGAAGGTCTTAGGAATAATGGCGGCTGCCATCCCTCTCCTTCCTTTAGCCAGATTCCACATGAGAATCTTACAATGGATGCTCTTCACACAATGGTTGTACCAACAACTTCCAATGTCCCATTCCATTGCGATAACACAATCGTGCAAGAATCATCTTTCTTGGTGGGTCACATCCCCCCAGCTCTTCCTAGGAAGACCCTTTGTTCCTTCCCCTCCGGTTGCTACACTGATAGCAGACGCCTCCCTGATCGGGTGGGGGGGCATTTCCAGGGCAGGACGGTCCAGGGCATATGGCAACCTTTCAAACGCCACTTGCACATAAATGTCCTAGAGATGAGAGCAGTTCTTCTAGCGTTGCAAGCCCTACAAGACTCTCTTCCCAAAGGAACTATAGCAGTTCAGACAGACAATATGTCTGTAGTGTGGTACATCAACAAACAAGGCGGAACCAGATCCTACCCCCTATGTCGAGAGGCACTCAGACTGTGGCAATGGGCGATTTCTTCTCAGCGGTTTCTGTTAGCAACGCACATTCCCGGGAAGTCCAATGTGATTGCGGACAAATTGAGCAGAGCTATTCTCATGCCTCACGAGTGGTCTCTGAAGAATTCAGTGTTGGACAAAGTCTTTTGAAAGTGGGGCCGTCCTTGCTGCGACCTTTTCGCTACTCCCCAAAACAGCAAGTGCGACGATTATTTCACCCTCTTTCCCCAACCAGACCATCCCAGCAGAGACGCTCTAGTCCACGATTGACCCCGGGGACTTCTGTATGCTTTTCCTCCCTTTCCACTGATATCTCAACTAATACAGAAAGCCATCGCTCAGAAAGCTTCCATGATCCTCATTGCCCCTTACTGGCCTCCACAGGTTTGGTTCCCATTTCTTCACCATTATCTGTTGGAGCAACCCTGGCATCTGGACCCAGTTTCAGACCTCTTGACCCATCAGTCGGGTCAGTTGCACCGCTCCCTCCCTTCTCTGAACCTCATAGCATGGTTCCACCAATTCCAACTCTAGCCAGGCTTCCTCTAATATCTCACTCAGTTCGAGATATTTTAATAGCCTCTCATAAATCTTCCACTCGGAAGATTTATCATAGTAAGTGGAAACGTTTTTCCTATTGGGCGCATTCAAAGGATATAGATCCTTTCACTGCTTCCATTCAATCAGTTCTAGATTTTCTAGCCGAACTTTTCCACTCAGGTTCGTCTCCTTCTACCATCAAGGTTCAATTGGCAGCTATATCTAACTTTCATGTTGGAGTCTCAGAGTCCTCCATTATGTCTCACAAACTCTGCAAAGCCTTTTTAAAGGGAGTTTTTCTCCTCAAACCACCTATCAGGGATCCTCCTCCTCCTCTATGGGATCTCAACTTGGTTCTGACGTCCTTGATTCTTCCCCCCTTTGAACCTGCGGCTTCATGCTCAATGAAATTGCTATCTTGGAAAACACTTTTTTTGGTAGCTATTACTTCAGCCAGAAGAGTCTCTGAACTTCATGCTCTGTGTAGTCGATCCCCTTATCTTTTGTTTCATAAGGATAGGGTGTCCTTACGTACCAACCCGTCCTTTTTGCCTAAGATAGCTTCACCGGCAAATTTGAATCAAACCATTGATCTTCCTGTGTTCTTTCCTAACTATTCGAACAGATTGGAACAAAAATTACATTGGTTAGACGTTCATCGCCAACTTAGGTACTATTTAGACAGGACCAAACAATTTAGGAAGTCTGATCAACTGTTTGTTTCCTATGCAGAAGGCAGAATGGGCCTTCCAGTTTCTAAGGTATCTCTTTCTAGATGGCTTACTTCATTGATTACCTTTGTGTATGAGATCAGACATCAACAGTTGCCAACCAAACCCAGGGCTCACTCAACTAGAGCTTTAGCTACATCTATAGCTTTCCAAGACAGACTGCCTATTGATTCGATTTGTGCTGCAGCTACTTGGGCTTCTCCCCATACCTTCATTTCTCATTATAAGTTGGACTTAGCCTCCAGAGACCGAGCCAACTTTGGTTCCACTGTACTCAAGAGTCTGTTCCGATAGGCCACCCGGGACAAGGTGCTAGGGACGTGGTCCCATCCAGCAAGAATGAAGGCGAGATAGACAACTTAACATTTAGAAGTTATGTACCTACCATAGCATTCCATGTTAGTTGTCTTCTTCTCGCCTTCTTTCTTGCGTCCCACCCTCCTTCCCCCTAGCCTGGACAGACCTAGAGGAGTTTGTTTGTGACCTTTATCCTTTCTACCACCTCTATATATGTGTATATATATATATATATATATATATATATATTTCCTCAGTCAGGTTTAGGACACCTTTCAGTCAGCCTATAGAGGTGGGTTATCCTTTTTCTTCCATATTATGGAATTTTCCTAGCTGGGCCTAGCTTACAAACGAGATCTGAGGAGTTACCGCCTAGCATTGTGGGATATAGGGGAGCCTCGAGCTGGTGGAACTAGCTCTCGAGCTTTTAGAGTGGCCGAGTCGGAGCCGAGGTTCGGCTCCGAACCCATCCAGCAAGAAAGAAGGCGAGAAGAAGACAACTAACATGGAACGTTATGGTAGGTACATAACTTCTAATTATCCAAAGAAAACAAGGAAGAAAAACTCCACTTAGCCAGAGCCAGAATGGAAGCACCCGATCTTGTTTAGCGGCAAACAAGATCTGGGGAGGTTTCCAAGGGCATGATGGGATAGGGTTACAGCCACGAGCTAGTGGAGGATCTCGAGCTTTTGTGTAAGGCCGAGTCAGAACCAAGGATCAGTTCCGAACCCAACCAGTTAAGAATGAAGGCGAGATAGGACAACATCACATCAGTACTTAACTAATCTCACTATATTTTCCTGACTGATCTAAAGAATTACTATTCCCTGTTTACTTACTAAAGCAAGGCAAGATGAAGTGGGTGAGTGATCCTTCTATGCCAGGTTTCAAAAACAGACTACTCTCAGACTTCTGTCTCATCTAGTATTAAAACGTCATCTCAGTGCCATATTACAGAATGACATCATGTACATCTGGTCATCTGACTTCTGGTTCTCATACTACACCCCTATAATAGAAACAAAACCAGAATCTTGCACATATGTGTTACCATAGACACAGATAGAGCTTTGCTAAGATGTGTTATAACATCTGGAAGCCATAAAACCATTTCAACACTTTCCCCCTTTCCAAGGTAGCAATTAGTTCACTGCTAAGACAATATAGCAGGATTCCTAGTCCCTTTCTTTACAGACATTTTGTCTCTGGCTGCAATCTGAACTGTAAGACATAATCTTTATGGCCTACTAGGTAATTTAATTACAGGATATTTTTCTAAAAGTTAAATGGGCTGAGACTAACTTCTTCTTTTCTGGTATCCTCTAATACAATTTTAATTTCAACAGTTATACTCTAGTCTGATATATAGGTGTATCTCTTTTTTCTGTCCAGCAGGAACCACTGTTGGTACATTTTTTTTAATACAAGAAGCTTTACAAATACATTTTAACACAAGCACCTGTACAAATCAGTTTGATGTACAAATTACATATAATTCTTTACAAAACTCCAGCTAACTATGCTAGTATATGTTACACACCCACAGTTTATCCTGGCATAGCTGGCAATACTTCACATTGTCACAAAGACCATCAGATCTAGCTTCATATATGCCTATTTCAATTTTAAACCATGACTACAAATTGTTTGTCTATAATGGTTAAAAGAATGGCAAAGGTGCTACCAAAATTGATAGATATGGATGAAGGTGGTTATGCAGAGGGGAGGCAAACATTTGACAACATTTATAGAGCAAAGATTACCCAGAGGGAACCAGAATGAAGAAAATACTACTGTTGTTGGTGGGGCTTGACCCAGAGACAGCATTTGACAAAGTAAGCTGGGATTTTATGAGTAGAGCAATGGATACATTTGCATCTCCTGATACAGTAAATGGGTTAATTTGGAGGCTGCATGAGGTATCAGAAGCAAAACTCAAAGTGGGAATGTTCATATCTGATAAGTTATGTCTGAAAAGAGGAACCAGGCAGGAGTGTCGTTTTTTCCCTTTGTTATTTGTGTTATATTTAGAACCATTGGCAAAGAAAGTAAGGGACTCGGACATTTAAGGATATAATTGGTGTGATATTTAAGAAAAGTTGGCTTTATTTGCAGATGACAGTATTTTGTACCTGATAGAATTAGAAAAGGATATCTCAGTGTTGTGGAACATACTGAGATAGTTTTTTTTTCAGGATATAAAATTAATGAAAATAAAACAAAGGCTATAGCTCTAAACTATGTACCCACACACATATTTGTTCAGCAATACCAGTGTCTATGGGCACATGATAAAATGAAGTATTTAGAAATATGGGTTAAAAAGGGTTCTGTTATGGCAGCCAGTGATATGTGGGAAGAGACTAAACAAATGATAATACAAAATCTAAGAAACTGGAAGCTCTTGCCTATGGATATGGATAGCAAGATACAGGCAGTAAAATATTTGTAGTCCTTTTAATTTCATATACAGGTCAGGCATATTTTTATCAACTAGAGGAGAAGTTGTGGATAGTAATTAATAATAAGTTGAAGGATTTTATCTGGGAGTAGAACAGGGTAAGAGTAAAGCTGGATAAGCTGTTCCTTCCAAAAGAACAAGGTGGATTAGTATTACCTGATTTGAAGGGATATTTTAGAGCCACAGAGTTAAGGCTGTTATACATAACACAAGCATAATGCTACAATTAAAAATATTTTTTTTGTCACTGCTGATGGTTGGAGCTTTTCTCCCCGGGCCTCTACTGAAAATGGACATATATCCAGTTAGACTAGCCCGGTCAACAAATTAAAAAAAAAAAAAATAAAATAATAAAAGGATGATGATGGGGGAGGGAGTAATTCAAGAAATAAAAAAAGAGTGGGATTTTGGACGCAGATCCTTAAGGAGAGTAACAACAGTCATACCAAATATTATACTCATAAAGTAACAGAAAGTATAGTAAGAATTAAGCCAACATGGGAGTGGGGAAAGGAGATTCTTCCGATAAGGATGACTGTAACTAAGAGTTAAGAGAATAGGCAATATGGAGTTTACTGGAGGAAGCTGGCAAAGGAACCAAGGTACTGGGAACAAATAATTAGAGAGGGAAAAGTAATACAATGGGAAGAGGCCAAAAAATTTTGGACTGCAGGCTAGAGATTGCTGTCCCTATCAAGGATTGATATCAGGGTATAGGCAAAGAGAAAGGGCTAAGGGAATCCAAATGAAAGACTTGTCCTAGTTGAGTTTTTAACTGAATCTAAAATAGAAGTTGCTGTTAAAAAGGGACAGTCCATAGGGCATACAACATATTGCGCAATACTTATAGACATCAATTAAAGGAGGTCAGGAAAGATTGGGAAGAGAGATTAGATAAGCAATTCACAATGAAACAATGTAAGAACATATGTATGGCTCCCAAATATATAACAAAATCTAGAAGATTTAGGATTTTTGCCTGGAAGTGTTTGCATAGGTACTTTTATACCCAAAGTAGACTTCAAACAATTTTTCCTCAAGCAGATGGCAAATGTTTGAGGGGTAATGAGGAAGAAAGTGGTACCAGGGATCATCTGTTCTCAGAATGTAATGAATTGGCAAACTTTAAAACATTTTCTACACAGCACTTTGGCAGCAAATGAGTGTAAGAAAGGAAATTTTCTTTGAGCTGGGACACAGGATCTGAAATGCCTACACAGACTAAGGACTTGCTACATTTAATTCTGGCGGCTGCCAAAAAAACAATTACTGGAAAATGGAAATCAAAGTCTAAATTAACTATACTTGAAGTAGTGAATATTATAACAGAAACAAAAGTTCATGAAGTGGTATCTTTAGAAAAGGGTAGGAATAAATTACTTAGAAAAAAAAATGAAAATTGTGTGAACAATATATAAAGAAAATGTTTTGGAGGGGAATGAGGTTTAAGAGAAGCAGGAATTGGACAATTTATGTACTATTGGTTTGATTACACTGTATAGAACAACATATCTGATATTGTTAATCCTCATTCATTCCTTACGCATGGGTATTGGTTCAGACCTCAGAACCGAGCCGGCCATTTTCCAAGCTTGCGTTAGCTTCAAACTCTTGAGCTAAACTCTTACCCACAATCCTCTTCTCCCTGTTACCCCAGATTTCATTTGCCGCATTGCCATTTGGTCATGTCAAGCTACTTCTCTTGAGCTAAATACAGTCATTTGTTGTTTAATAGTTTACAGATTACTTTTCTGTCAGAAAAGTTCATATTTTATTGTCTCTTACCCTATCGCATCTAGCGTACATAATTTCTTCAGGTTTTTCTGCTTTTTTCTTTACCACTTTTACCATGAGGTATTCTCTCTTTACCATCATTGGTAATCATTTCCCTTTTTCTCTCATACCTTCAGGTACTCTCTTGTAGCATTGCTATTACCTTTTCTATTAATTAATTTGCTGTCATGGCAGATAAGAAAGGTAGTCCGCGGTTTAAGCGGTGTTCTGATTGTGGACACAGACTGCCTACTTCTGATGCACACTCTTTGCGTGTTTATTGTTTGGGAGCTTCCCATTTGTCTGTTGACCCACCCTGTACTGTTTGTGAGAACTTTTCTAATAGAACCTTGTTGGAAAGGAAAAATAAGCTGTTACTGAAGGGACTTCTTAAATCTCCCTTTCCTGAGGCTATTTCTGGGTTGGAGGCCTCAACCCCTCATAGAGCCCATAAGAAAACCTTAGATGTTCCTACTAAGGCTAAATCTTTGCCTTCGTCCCCAGCTGGGGACTCCTGCCAACCAAAACCTAAAAAGGCTAAAGTTTTGGCTCCGGAGCTCTCTCAGTCAGCCCCAGTGCTTTCGGTGCCTAGACCTTTGGCACCGAGGCCTTCGGCTGCATTAGTGATTTTGGCTCCGTCTTCTCCTGCAGCCTTCTATATATTGGCACCAGGGGGCTCCTCAGTTCAGACTATTACCACTGTATTGGCACCGACCGTTCAGTCGGTGCAGACCTTGACTGAGTCAGCTCCGAGATCTTCCTTGGAATCGACGCCTTTATTGTTGACTCCAATTTTGTCGGTTCCAGTGTTGGCACCAACAACCACTTCGGCACCAATCCCTGTGTCGGTTCAGACCATGACCTTGGCATTGATGACTTCTTCGGTGCAGACAACAGTAGTCCAGTCTCTCTTGGCACCGTTGTCCTCTGTGTGGACAGATGAGATGGGCACCGAGTCTGCCTCTTCTGTGGACAGGCCTGTTTCTCCCTCAGTCTCTGTGAGGTCCACTAGAAGCCTTTCCGAACATGATGTGTTGCGTCTTGTGGACCAGGTACTCTTGGCCAGAGGTATCCCACCCCTCAAAAACTATCCTTCCTTGGGAGGTGATCACCCATCTCCAAAGACCCCTTCTTATTCTCCTCCTTCATTGCCTTTGAAGTCCATGGATATAGCACAGTCTTCCCTTCTGCGGTCCCCTTTATGAATCTCACTAAGGAACCGCAGTTGGCTTCGTGGCAGGAAATTTTTGCTATGACCCAGGATGTCAGTTGTGACACACATAGTTTGCTGCTCTACAGCCATCCAGGGACTCCAGGTTGGCAGGCTGAGCCACTTAGGGGAGGGGTGACCCCTGTCCTAGACATGCACTCCTTTTCGGGTGGACCAGCCTTCCAACTGATGGAGAAGGCTTTTGCTGCTGCTGGCGATACCGGACTGTCTATACCTCTGCCCTCCTCTGGTACACTGGTTTCACAAGTCGCACCTAGCGGACACCGGGTGCAAGGGCCGCAAGACATATTCCCTCAGGAATCCTCTTTTCCGCTGTCTTCTCCAGCTTCTCCCGCTGAGGAGGTCCACTGGAAAAGATCGTGTAAGAGGAAGCACATGGACTCCACAGAGGAGTCCCTCACAGAAGACACAGAATTCGATGAGAGGTATCCTTTGGTGATATCCTCGAAATCCTGAAACAGAGAGGTGACTGGCAGTCCTCTAATCTGACCTCTGAGGAATCTGTATTACTGCAGGCCTTTCACACCCGGCCGTCTACCTCCTGGGTTCCTCCACCTGCCGATGAACATGCCCAGCTCATGATGCAGCGTGCTTGGAAGGCTCCTGATACCATCAAAGCTATTCCCCGGAGGCCAGATAAGATCTTGTCCCCTCCTGCTTCGGATCCACATTGGTCCAAAGGTATTCATGTGGATGCTTTGGTGGTGGCGGCCGCAACAAAAAAGGATCTGGCAGAAGAAGAAAGCCAGACTGTCCGTCCGCCTAACAAAGAGTCCCGGGCCCTGGACAGGATAGGGAAGCGCACCTTTGCTTCAGCGACCTGTGCTATCAGGTCCCTGCATTATATGGCACATTTTACCAGGCTTCAAAGGGATCTAGTTTCTGAGCTCTCTGAAACCTTGGCTGGTGCCGTGTTTGATGAGGTCCGTGACAAAGTGGCCTGTCAGCTGGCCACCATTGAATCTATATCTAACTCCTCTATGTGACTGATATCTCATGCATCAGAAGGAGCAGCTAGAGCAGCGGGTTCAGCTGTGGTCTTGAGATGACATGCCTGGATGTGCTTGTGCAACTTCACGGAACCCTAAGTCTTCCTTTCTTAATGCCCCCTTTGAGGCCTCCTTGTTGTTTGGGATCAAAGTTAAAAGCACACTGGCCAGATGTGAACAGGATGGTAAGACCCTTTCTGCCGTAGGTGTCCGTTATTCTTCCCCTCAACATGCTTTCTCCCGAAACCAAAAGAATGGGAAGATATGGTTCAAGAAATCTCAGGGTCCTTTCCATCACACACAGGCCGAGTTCTCCCCCAGAGGCAGAGGGGGGAACTCACAGGGAAGATGCTCCTTTCGAGGAAGAGGGGGTCCGCATAACCATCTTTCCCGGGTCAATCCTACCAGCACTCCTGAAGAGCGGCCCAACTCCTTTCCTCTGGAGGTGGTTGGGGGACGTTTCTCCTTGTACCCTTCTGCCTGGCTAACCATCACCACCGATTCTTGGGTACAAAGGATTATAACCAGAGGTTATCGTATCCCCTTCGATCTTTGCCCCATCCCTTCAAAAAATCTTCCTGACGTTCCACCCAGTCAAAGGGAAGAAGCAGCACTAGAGATAGAAAAGCTGCTAAGAAAGAGAGTCATCCAAATAGTCCCTCCAGACCAGATAGGATCCGGATTCTACTCAAGACTATTTTTGGTGCCAAAGAAAACCAGGGACTAGAGACCAATTTTTGATCTCAGTGTATTGAACAAGTTTGTGAGAGTACAAAAATTCCAGATGGTCACAATACAGTCTATCCTCCTGCTTTTGGAAAAAGATGATTGGATGTGCTCTATAGATCTTCAAGATGCATACTACCACATAAAGGTGGACAGGCCATCAAGAAGATTTCTGCGCTTCTGTGTGAGAGCCAGTCACTACCAGTTAGAGTACTGCCCTTTGGACTCTCTACAGCCCCCAGAGTGTTCACAAAGTGCATGGCAGTTGTCACAGCTCACTTGCGGCTACAAGGATTCCAGGTGTTTCCATACCTAGACGACTGGCTCATTTTTGCCCCCACCAGACATCTTCTGGAAAAAACAATGGCATACTCTCTCCTCGCTGCTCAAAGGCTAGGCATAATCATAAACTGGCAAAAATCCAATCTCACCCCATCTCAGTTGACAGAATTCATAGGGGTTATCTTGGACACAAAAAACTGCAGAGCTGCAATTCCAGAGCACAGAATTCTAAGGCTAAAGCAACAACTAATTCCAATCCCTTCAAGGGAAAAATCCACGGCTCACTCAGTTCTGCAGCTGTTGGGTTCCATGGCAGCATCCATCACCGTTGTTCCCCTGGCCAGGTTTCACATGAGGCTTCTACAATGGCTACTGCTCACCCAATGGTATCCTTTTCAGCATCCTCTTTTAGCCATGATTCGGGTAACCCACAGGTGCAAACAGGATTTAAATTGGTGGATGACACACAATCTGTCACAATGGTCTCGCCCCTTCTACTCCCAGCAACCCAAGGCCACAGTGACCATGGACACCTCCCTGATGGGTTAGGGGGGGGCTATGTCAGGGACAGACAGTCTAAGGCACTTGGTCCGAACTGGAGGCTCATCTGCATATAAATGTTCTAGAGCTGAGGGCGGTGCTTCTGGCATTGCAAGCATTTCATTCCCTGCTGCCATCTGGGACAATTGCGATTCAATCAGACAACATGATGCTGCTCTGGTACATCAACAAGTAAGGTGGAACCAAATCTTACCCCCTTTGTTGAGAGGCCATGAGGATATGGCAATGGGCGATGGCTACCAACCGTTTTCTTCTAGCAACGCACATTCCCGGGAGTTCCAGCATGATAGCAGACAGACTCAGCAGGTGCATTCTTCAACCTCACGTGTGGTCCCTGAATCCCTTGATAGTGGCGGAGATCTTTCACCGCTGGGGCCATCCTTGCTGCGACTTCTTTGCATCCCCGACCAATTACAAATGCAGCAACTACTTCGCCCTAATTCCTCCTTCGGGACAGTCACCCAGGGACACTCTAGTCCACGATTGGCCCTCGGGTCTTTACGCATTTCCACCCTTTCCCCTCATTCCCCAGTTTTTGTAGAAAGACTGTCGGTTGAAGATCAAGGTGATCCTCATAGCACCATATTGGCCTCGGCAGATTTGGTTCCCCTTCCTTTGGCCTCACCTACTAGATTGACCATGGATTCTCCATCCAACCCCGGAGTTGATCTCACATCCACAGAACCTGATTCATCCCAACTTGAACAGCCTGAAGCTCATGGCTTGGCTACTCCAATTCCCTTGATTGCCAGGCAGAATGATCTTTTTTTACCAGTATGTGATATTCTCATTGCTTCTCATAACTCTTCCACTAGAATTACTTATCTGAGCAAGTGGAAAAGATTTACCTGTTGGCTGAAAGATAAACAAGTAGACCCCTTTTCAGCACCAGTGTTGATAATACTAGACTATCTGGCCGACCTTTGTCAATCAGGTCTGTCAGCCTCTACCATTAGAGTTCATTTGGCTGCAATTTCTAATTTTCATGAGGGTGTTCAAGATTCCTCTCTTATGTCCCATAAATTGTGCAAGACCTTTATAAAAGGTGTGAATCATCTGAAGCCACCATTTAGAGAACCTATTCAACCATGGGATTTATCATTAGTCCTACAAGCTCTGACAATGTCACCTTTCGAACCAGCCTCTTCTTGCGACCTCAAGTATTTGTCATGGAAAACCTTGTTTTTGGTCGCCATTACTTCTGCCAGAAGTAATTCTGAATTTCAAGCTTTATGTATCAAGAGTCCATACTTAATTTTTCATAGAGATAGAGTGTCTCAGAACTAATCCGTCATTTCTACTTAAAGTGATCTGTGAAATGTCCATTAATCAAGCCATTGAATTGCCAGTTTTTCCAATCATTCAAACAAAGGAGAGTATTGCCTGCATACCCTAGATATCCACAGGCAAATCCGTTTTTACTTAAACAGGACTAAACCCTTTCGTAATTCTGACCAGTTATTTTTGGCCTTTTCTGGACCTAGATTAGGATCTGCTGTTGCTAAGGTCACATTAGCTAGATGGTTGAAGGACTGTGTGACATAATATCTCGTTGCCTACTACCATGAAAGCTCATTCAACAAGGTCGGTGGCAACTTCTGCTGCCTTCCATGCCAGAGCTTCTTTACATGACATCTGTGCAGCGGCAACTTGGGCTACACCTCATATCTTCATCAGTCATTACAAATTGGATTTGGCCTCCAGAGGAAGAGCATCTTTCGGTTCTGTGGTGCTCAGGAATGTCCTTCCATGAGAGCCTCCCAGGAATAGAGGTAGCTGGGGACTCTGTCCCATGCGTAAGGAATAAACGAGGATTAACAATATCAGATAAAAAAGTTATGTCTTACCATAACGTTCCATCTGTATTGTTGATCCTCGTTCAGTCATTACAATCCTCCCTCCTTCCCCCTCCTGTGGTTTCTAGTGGATCTCACCATCCGGTTCTCTTAGGTTATTTGACCAGAGGTAGCCTCTACCTTTTCTGACTTGCAAATGCAATCTGAGGTAACAGGGAGAGGAGGATTGTGGGTAAGAGTTTAGCTCAAGAGTTTGAAGCTGACGTGAGCTTGGAAAATGGCCAGCTCAGTTCCGAGGTCGGAACCGATACCCATGCGTAATGACTGAACGAGGATCAACAATACAGATGGAGCGTTATGGTAAGACATAACTTCTTTATCTGATGTATAATGTTTGTAAATATAAACTTGTTAATATGGTTCATTTGATTACTTTTATATAAATGTAAGTTTGCCTGTGTCACAAATGATAATTCAATCAAGGTATTTAAAAAATAATAAATAACATGCGTGTGTAATAACAAATCTGAACAAACCAGCAACAGTAGCACTCCAGCAACACAGATGACAGTCTAACTATCCAAGTGGATTAGAGGCTGCATGCATGCCATCATAATAATAAAATAACACAGGGACAAGCAATAAATAATCATCACTTATTCTGATTCTGCTAAGCAACCTATTAAATATTTAACATATACGTATAAAATCATTCCCATTCTCTCTCTGGCCATAAGGACTCATTTTCATCCACAAACACGACTCATCTCAAATCATCTCATTAACTTTTCTATCACAGTTATAATAAGCACAAGTATTTGTATATTTGAATATAATACCATAAAATCCCAAAGAGGCCAACATGGGCACTGATCAAACTTTCTAATATTACTAATCATACTGTTGTAAAGGAATAGGAATTCCTTATTGCTTACATATCAATACCAGGGCACTGTGAAGTTTTTTCTTATCAATCAAAGCTGGCACATACATATCTAAACATGCTTTGATAAATAAATGAATTCCTTCTTGCCCACAGAAGCAGAAGCTGGACACATAATCAATATATTTCCTAGCAAGCCCAGCTAATTCATGGCAAACATATATTCTTCTATATACATCTACAATACTGTGAAGGATGATAGACTATAACAGTACATCTATTAAGATTTGAAATTCAGACTTCTTACTTAATACATATACAGTTTCACAACTACCTATCCAGTCTGTCCTACACTATATATGGATCTTACAGTTTCTCAGTAAAACGTAAAAACTTCATACAGAGTCCCACAAGGGTCTGTTCTTTCATGGGACCTCCAGCACTAGGACCACTTATATTTTCATTATTTACTAACAATCTCCCTTGAGACCTCACTTGACTGCATAAGGTATCCAGATGATGTAGTGTGAACTAGGAGTGGAAAAGAAACTCATGAATTATTTATAAAGCTGGAATTTGATTTTGTAGTACTTTAGAGCTGGTTAATTAACAGCAAACTTGTAAATACCTTGGACCGCTCCTTTTTGACATTTGTTTCTCTGGAGTCAGGGCCAATGTTGTTGGTCTCTGGCTGACTGTATTTGCAGATGACTGCAGATTGCGAGCATTCGTTGAATCCCACAGTGATGCAGGTGTTCTCTGGGAAGGGCTGATGCAGACAAATGGCTGATGTCGGAGACATGGACTAAGCTTGGATGCCAGGAAATGCATGGTGGTGTCTTTTGGGAGGTCATCCACCCCTGGTGGCTATCACATTAACAGCACACCCCCTGGAGTTGACCCAGGGTTCAGGGACTTGGGGAGACACATGGACAGTGGTCTAGCCTTTGGCCATCACGTGTCTACAGTGGTGATGGGGGGTCATTCTGTGTTGCGCAACTTGTAAAGGGTGTATGGCATCTGGCACCAAAGAAGTCATTGATCCACTGTATTCAACATTCGTCAGACCTAGCATTGAGTGCCGTGCCCCCTTTGGTGTGCACTTAGCCAGGCATGTCCAGCAGTTGGAACGTCCACGGAAGTTTCTCATTGGAAGAGTGCAGGGCATAGATAGAGTGTCTTTGGGCCCTGTCCTTGTGTTCTGTCTCCCACAGGCTGTTGAGGGGAGATCTTTGCCTGGCATGTGGTGCATTGTCGAACCCCACTCTAATGCAAACAGCACCAGAGTTGCCCATTTTAGGAAATTGGACCATGCCTGTAATGTAGGTGGGACCTGCTGGAGAGACAGGTATGTATTCCAGGGACTGCCTCATCTCTGGAATGGCCTCCCCATCCATGTGAAGTAGAGTTCTTCCCTAATCCAATTCAAGTGTAACTTGGACAATTTGATGGGGAACATGAAATTCATTCCTGATTTGGCCCATATGTCTCTAATGGACACAGGCAGCCTGTAAATGGTTCATCTCCCAGACCTCTGCTTTTAAATGGTTCATCTCCCAAGCCCCTACTTACACTTATCAAGGGTACCAGAACTTGGCAGATGTTTGGGATGCATGGCTAGGCTTAAAAAGTCCCTTGTGGTCGTTAGCCTAGTAAACACATATGAACCTATAAAGACTACCGCCATGCCATTTGGCACAGCTCAAAAGATTAAATCTGCTCTATTTCTGTTATCATTGATCCCCCTTTTTTACATTTTTTGCCTATATTCACCCCTCAGAGATACTTAAGAAATACATTAGATCCCTCTCTCTCTTTTACTCTTCACTCAGAGACCTAAGTTAACAAAGTACTAAGACAACTTAAAGTAGCCTATACAATATCCAACCTAGATGATGCACAGCTCATTCCTAGCACAGCAAATACAAACATTCCTATAGCAAAAAAAAAAAAAGAAAGAAAAAGTTATTTTTTTAATTTCGGGTTCGATGTTATTAAAGAAATAGTGTTTTTGTCTCAGCCGTATGCTTGTTGATATTGCAGCGATTCAAATATCTCAAGTAGACCCATATATATAGTATATAAGTATATATATATATAGTATAGTATATATAGTATATAAGTAGGAGGGCTTTCACCCCTGCTTGTCTGTAGGTTAGGTTTGTGTGTTTATGTTTTGGGGGAAGGTGTGGGTATGTGTCTGTGTGTGGTGTATGTTGTGTGTAATTTTCAGTAGTTTGAATTTCGCGGTTTTGGTTTTTCGGTATTGTAGTGTTTCGGGTGTTTGGTCTCGAGATTTTGGGCATCGGTAGAGTGAGTGTTCAGTATTTAGTAGTGGTTCCACGTATATATATATGTGTGTGTGTATATATATATATATATATATATATATATATATATATATATATATTACTTAAGAGTCAAATGCTGGGTACAACATAAACTTGTTTCTTATTAATCCTAGCTGATAAACTTTTCCAAACATTCTCTCATAAAAACAAATACAGTCTTTCTTGTATATTGATTCAAAAATGTACAGAATATTCCCATACATTCATACATTCTATCAATCCAAACCGGCATATGAGTAACATATCCTTAGATCAACAAGTACATTATCATTGAGGGCTAGAGGGTCTTCATTTTCAGTAAATACATTAACTTTTAAATTCAAATTCCCGACTAATACTTATTAACACATTAAACACAAATCCCTTGACACCTGCAGGTTGTTGAAATTGTCCAGTCATGAATAGCATACCTATTTTCCTGTGTGAAACCAGGCTGACGTATATACAAATGGTTAAAATTTAATTATCAGTTTATGAAAAGGTTTAATGACCATCTTTTATATCATATGCTGCCCCACTCAGGTAACATATTTCAGTGGTACAGTCATGAAAATATATGTTTTCTCAGTGGCCAAGAAAGCCAGTTACTAGACACACTATTAAGCTAATATTTTCATAAAGATCATCTTACTCATAAAAGGACCATGAAGGGCCAACATTACTTTAGGAAAACATGCAAATAAAACTAAAATTTAATTACTACCTGCATTTGAACTTAGCCACCTAAACATCTGATATAAATGAAAACATTCAACAGTTTGTAAACATACGTTCAGGGCTCAAATCAAAGGCTCTTGCTGGCCAGTGGAAAACAGCTGATGTATATATTTTCAACCTTTTCCCATTAATCTCATGTTCTTCCCATCCATCCTCCAGTACTAAATCTGTATTGCACTGTTGCATCATCTTATTGATTCAATGAACTGCATGAAACTAATGTTATAGAACTTGAACTTTAGTTACTTTTTTAAACATCTTTATTAAATCACAACTGCAACAGTGCCATATGGGCACATATGTTAATGGAAAAGAAAATCATAGTGATATTTCTTAGTGTTTTACTGTTTTCATGCAATAAACATATTAATAATTATAATTCTCGTCAGCATTATATAAATTACTGAATTCCTGGCATCCTGTAAACCTCACTCCTTCTCCTGAGCATTATCCTGCATGTATTGTTCCCACAAATTCCATTTATCTATATGTAATTCATTCCTTCATTTTTCTGAAGATTCCACCTCCAATCCTTTTATCTCCTTTACAATATTCAGTACTTCAGCTATAGTTGCTTTGCATTTTGATTTCCATTGTCTAGCAATTGCTTTTATGGTCATCAATGGCATTAAAGTTAGTAAAGCCTTGCTATGTCTGGGCAATTTAGATCCTGTAACATGGCTCAAAAGAATCACTTCCTTAATCACAACCATTTGCTCCCCCAGAAAGTTTGACAAACTACTCTCCAGTGAGCTTTTCAAATCTGCAAACTTGTTACACTCTCAAAAAATGTTTTAAATTACTTCTCTCTTTCCCATCAAACAGTGGACATTTGCTGTGCAAATTCTCTTAAGTCTGGTGTGGTATAAAAATACAGATACGAAGACTTCCAAGCAAAAGCCCTAAACTTTCAGGATTCTCCTGTATAATTGGGAGCCATACATTTGCTCTCCCATTGTTCTTTTGTAAATTGCAAAAACAAAGCAAAACACAGCCAGTAACGCAAGTAAATCCAGTGACTTCAAAAGTACAAATCAGATAAAACAAACAAAAGTCTGTGGGACCATGAACAGTTAATTAGCAAATAAAGTTTATTTACTACAAAGGAGTCTTAAAAACCCTAGCAAAAACCTTTGCCTAGTACAAGGCTTCTTCAGGCATACTGATGGGTGACAGTGTCTGTACTTATACAAAAGCACGGTGACATGATCAGATAATTTGGCTTGTTTCTGGTATTCCTTTAATAAAGGTTTTAAAGAAACATAGCCATTTAGGCCAGGTGTAATATGCGTTCCTAGACATAAAATCCAATTAAACTCTTCTTTTTCAGTTTGATAAGTAACACTTCCCCCACGTAAATTATTATTAATAACTTCCAAAATAGAAAACTTAAAACTATGTTCAGGTCCCTTATCTTTAATATGTTTAAATAGGGCATTCATAATTATTTCTCTTCTAATCTCAGACAGGTGATTGCAAATGCAGTCTTTTAATCTTTGATTTGTTTTTACCACATAATATGCTTGGCATAAAACACATCTAGCCAAATAAACAACATCTCAAGTTTCACAATTACCATATTCATTCAAACTGTAGATCTTCTTAGAAACAGGATGAATAAAAGTCTTATCAGTACATACAAAACTACAGAAATTACATCTACCACATTTAGAAGTTCCCTTCTTATTAGATTGTGTCTTTCTATGCAAAAGTGTTTGCTCCTTATAACATAACATCTGTTTCAAACTTTGATTCCTCTTATAACCAAATAAGGTCTATCCTCAACTACCATCTGTAACTCTGGTATAACTTGCAAAATGTGCCAATGTTTCATAATAATTTCTTTAACATTAATGATGTTATAGTTATATGTAAGCAAACATCTAATTTTATAATTCTTGTATGTGGTAACTACTTCATCTTAAGTATTCTCTGAAAAAGTAGATTTAACTGTAGTGGACCTACATTTTTTAACCTCCTCACATATACTTTGCACTTTTTTCTTGTTGTATCCTCTATTTAGAAAATCTTTACTGGTATTATTTAATTGTATGCACATATTTTCTTCAACCATGTTTAACTTGGCTGTAGGTACTATCATGATGTAAATGTGCATTCCATTTAGCTAGTTTCTTATGTAATCAGGTGCCCAAAGCATTTGTATTTTCCTTGAACACTGTAATGTCCAAAAAATCAATGTTCTCTGATGGCACTGTTTTCTTAAATTAAAAAAGAGCCTGTGGACAGTAAATAGTCATAAAACTCGTTAACACTCTCAGTACTCCCTCTCCAGATTAAAAACAGATCGTCCACAAACCTACGATAGAAAGTAACATTCTTAGCTAGGCAATTATCTGTTGAGAAAATAAATTTCTGCTCCCAAATAAACAGAACTATATTTGCATAACTGTTAGCAACAGGTGTTCCCATTGCTGCTCCCCTATTTTGGGCATGCAGCTGCTTTTAGAATAAAAAAAAAATTAGTTAAAACCATTCACAGTAGTTCACATAATAAATTAATATACTGTTGGGAATACTCTGTAAAATCTATAAGGTATTCTTTCAAATGTAAAATTCCAATATCATTAGGTATCATAGTGAACAGCCAATCCACATCCAGTGTCACAGAAATACAGTTATTAAAATTTACATCTCTAGACCAATCAAACTGTTTTAAAAAAATCATTCCTGTCTTTGAAAATCATTCCTATCTTGTCAAAACCAATTCTAATTTGACTTTCTAAAAACATAGAAGTTGGTTCCGTTACCCATCCTCTAGCTGCAAGTATTGGCCTAAATGGAGGTTCGACCATAGATTTGTGTAGCTTAGGTATCTCATAAATGAAAGGAATAACAGGCTTTTCTGCTATTAAGTAATCTAATAAATCTTTATCAATTTTATTCTGTTCATAAAGCCTCTTTATGGTATTCCTCACTCCATTTACAATAGTGTTACATTCACTCTTAATTATTTGTATGTAGTGACAGCTGTTTAGTTAGCATTGTCACCATAGAGTTAACATAGAAGCTAGTGTTTAAAACAACTACGTCCCCATCTGTATCAGCATGTTATTTGATAATTACATTATTGCATATTAAACTAGTAATAGCATCTTGTTCATTTTTAATCAAAGACCTTTTTCACTTTTTGATTATTACACAGCTTGCAAATATCCCTTTCCACAGCCCTTTCAAATACTTGAATGATATCATTATACCATGGAACAAATAAACTAGATCTCTTACATGTATTATAAGAATTAGATGTATTACTACAAACATTACCTTTAGGTTATGTGTCCATATGAAATATTTCACCTCTGACAGTGTTTTAGTGATATTCACTACAGACGCTGGAACAAATCTTAGGTTTTTTGAAATCACAGATACCTCATCTGCAGTTACAATATAGGCATGCGCGATGACGTCAGGTCCGTGAACAGCCTGCCAGAATTGAGCTTCAGGGATGACGTGCAAGCATTTCCAGCTGCTCCAAGTAAGGATGAGCAGTTCTTTTTCTTTTGTGTAAGGTGCAAGGGAATGGTTCAGTTCTTAAACTGCAAGGGAAAGGCTCCAGGAATGTCCATTAAGGCTTCTGTGGAAGGGAATTGCTCCAGGAACATCCATTAAGGCTGCTGTGCAAGGGAATGTAGTTCGTTGCAAGGGAAGGGCTCCAGGAATGTCCATTAAGGCTGCTGTGCAAGGGAAAGGCTTCAGGAACATCCGTTAAGGCTGCTGTGCAAGGGAATGTGATTTGTTGCAAGGGAAAGGCTCCAGGAATGTCCATTAAGGCTGCAGGAACGTCCGTTAAGGCCGCTGTGCAAGGGAATGTGGTTTGTTGCAAGGGAAAGGCTCCAAGAACATCTGTTAAGGCTGCTGTGCAAGGGAAAGGCTCCAGGAACATCTGTTAAGGCTGCTGTGCAAGGGAATGTAATTCGTTGCAAGGGAAAGGCTCCAAGAACATCCGTTAAGGCTGCTGTGCAAGGGAAAGGCTCCAGGAACATCCATTAAGGCTGCTGTGCAAGGGAATGTGGTTTGTTAGTTTATTCAATATATTCAAAGTACAAGGTGTGTGTGTGTGTGTGTGTGTGTGTGTGTGTGTGTGTGTGTGTGTGTGTGTGTGTGTGTGTGTGTGTGACATGCCCCAGTTAAATTTACCTGGTGGTTAGAGTTACCCAAGCTCAAACCCTGTACTTTTGGAAAAGGTAGCAAGAGCCTGAATTCCCAACCCACCACCACTTGTAAAACCTGTCCAGATTTTTGCCTCATATTTTTGTTCTATTTAGTTTCTCTTAAAATCTGTGGTTTTCTGGATGTTTGTGGCAAATCAGTGAAGGATTAAATTCACTAAATAATGGCAGGCATTTGAATTTCCGACTTCATATTCTTCAAAATATAGATGGTATCACAAACCTTTTATTCTAGCAATTTTCCAAGTTTGTAAGATCAATATTTGAAATGTGTCTCTATTTTTGGGACTGTATTCCCCCGTTATTGGCTTTGTCCAGGTTTTTTGTGCTAAAAGGTTGAGAGCTATGGTGAGAATTGAATTCACTGAATATGTTTGGGGGGCTGAATTCCCCCATTATTGGCTTTGTCTAGGTGTTTTGTCCTAAGAGGTTGAGAGCTGAATTCACTAAATGATAGCCATGTAAGTTTCAGTCTTCCTATCTTTCAGGAAACAGCTTATGTGGCGTAGTGGTATGTTGCTCTGACTGTAGTGTACAAGGTCCTGGGTTTAAGACTTGGCAGTGAAACATATGGTGTTAACCCATTTTATTCTAGCAAGTTTCCAAGATTATACAAGCAATGTTTAAAATGTGTCCCTGTTTTTTGGGCTTTTGTTCCCCCCCAATAAATTTTTTGTTTTTCCAGATTTCTTTTGCTGCAGTGTTGAGAGATACAGTTGAGTGTCGAGTGGATTTTAAAAGGAGCTGAGAGCTTCAGGGAAAGAGAAGTTTAGTGTTGTTTATGCTGAGTCTGTTTACATTGTTAATAGCATAACAGGCTGAATGCTTGCTGTTGATGCAGAAGGTTGTGGGTTCTACTCCCACAGTATGTAGATGCATTGCTGATACTGTACTGTGTTGAACTTTTAAAGGGGGTGGATGCTGCAGTCCTGAGAATCTCCTCTTTGGCGGCGATAACTAGTAACTATGAACCTGCTATCAGTTTGCCATCCATTCCCTATTGCAATATTACTAGCTTATCATTTTTTAATGTAACATAGGCATTTTATTCCTCAAGGACAACAGACACTTTATTTGTAGATGAAACAATGAAAAATACTAGCAGCAACCTCTTCATTAGTTACAGATCTCTTTAATGTGGAATTATTTAGATGACTTTTACTTCTGTAGAGATTGTGCATATTTACTGATACTGGTAGATTTTAGAAGTCTGAGTAGACTTTTATGATGGAAATGTTCTGAATTTGGCAGTTTTGTCATTATTGGTGCATGTATTTTGTTTCAGTGTTTACTGGAAAAATGTTCAAAACAGTAAATTTAAAACACCTCTAACAACTGTAGTGTATTATACTAGGAATATAATTTAATACAATCAGGAAGGTGTATCAAAGAACACTTGTATGTTTTGTGTGCAAGGGGCCTATGATTTGAAAACAGCCCAAAGTTAATCTTTATCTGCCACTGGCCCAATGTATTTTCTTTGAATGTTGGTTTCAGTGCTGTTTCAATGAATGGGAGTTTCAATTTCAAGGTCAGAGAAGTTTTAATGCTAAGTCTATTTTCATTGTGAGACTGCATTGCTTTGTTTAGCAGATGTCTATTAGTGTTTGTGCTGTAAAATGTAAAATAAAACTTTTAAATGAAATCCAAATCATCATAGAAGTAAAGTGGTATGCACATTACATTGTTTATGGTAAATGGGGCTAAATAGCTAAGTAATGGAATATTGGAATGGTTGCAGGGGAGAGGGCTCTGGGGAGGCCCCATTCAACCATGATTTTGTGAGGGGGGAAAGGCGGCAAACTCGAAGACAACCTCGGACGGCACAAACTGTAGCTACGCCACTGATCAGAAGGCCATGAAGTATGACTTTTGGAGGTCCTAGCAAACTATAATATTCCTTTGCTAAGATTAGAATACTGCCTACCATTAAATGTCCTTCTTTTACCATAAAACTCACATACTGCAAGTCACTGGAAACAAAATCCTAAGGTTTTTAATCTTCTCCCTTCCAAGTGAACATCATTGCTACACATTTAAAAGAAAATGGTTACCATTTACTACAGGGTCTGGGTCTCTGGGGCCATATATTGGTTGTCTGTTCTTTAGTTTGCGTTTGAAAGTTGATATCCCACAATTCCATTGGAATGGGTGGGGTTACATAATTATGCATGCACATTTTATGTTAATCAGCATACAGATTTGTACCTGTTTTTCATGAGCCTTTGTCCAGATTTTTGATGTTTCCAGGTTGAGAGGTATGCTCCTAACTGTTGGATCCATGGTCCTAGGATCCAAGGTGGAGGCAGCAGCCTTGGTAGACCTGGAAATGAAGGTACCAGTAGAATCCAACAAGTGCTTTGGATCCTTTAAAGCAGATGTTGACCTAGGAGCTGAGACAGTCAGAGCTGAAGATCTTGGAACTTTAGAGGATGGATCTGAAGACACCCTTGAAGACTTATTAGGGCACTTCTTAGAATCAGAAGACCCTGCCACACTCTTGGAGGGAGGTTTGAGCCCCTGGAGAGGAACTAGAGCAGGCAAGAGGCCCTTTAGGATTAACTTATTCCTGCAGTCGGCGATAACTCTTGGAGTAAAGCTGTCACAGATAGAGCAAGCCAACCGCAGGTGTTCCGCGCCAAGGCAGTACACACATAAAGAATGTGCATCAGAATGAGGGAACTTAAGGCCACATTCCAAGCACCTTTTAAAACCAGAAGGCTTTCCTGACATGGTAGCAACGTACGACTCCACACCAAGTCGCAACACCAAAAACACAGCAGCCAAAGAACAGAAACAATAGAAAATTACTAGCTACAAATATAAAAATCTAGCACTATTTATTATTATATATTTTTATTTTTTTATCAAGGGAGACACCAAAACAAAGACAACAGCCAGAAAGTGTAAAGACCTGAAAAAACAACGGGTAGATGAAAAGTGCGGGCAAACAACAAACTACTGAACTAAAGGAAAAAGAAGAAATCTAGATCCACACAACAATGTCTGAAGGTAATGCTACTCAATGCTAGAAGTCTAAACCTCAAAATGCACTCTCTCGAGGCACTCCTAAAAATGGAGAACATCGATATCTGTGCAGTAACTGAGACCTGGTTCAAGGCTCCAGAGAGCACCCCTGCAATACCAGGCTACAACTCTTACCACATTTTTCGGCTACTAAACCAGGATTGAAACACTAAAGGTGGAGGAGTGTCCATATTCACCAAGGATATTCACACCACCAGGTTAGTTACCCAACACAATGCATCTGAAATTCTCCAGGTGCAACTTACACTAGGTAAGACTGTAATCCAAATTGTAGCTTGTTACAGATCCCCCACCATGCCCCAAAATTCTCACTACACACCTTTCTAAACATACTGAAAAATATTAATATACAACCAAACACCCTAATACTGGGTGATTTCAACTACCCTGCCATTAACTGGGAAAACTACTTGTGCACCAACACCTTTGCCCAACAGTTCTTGGAATTTATAAATTCCAGTGCCCTGGATCAACTAATCCATAGTCCCACCAGAGGCTCCAATATCCTAGACCTGGTCATTACCAACATGGGAAATTGATGGTCCACACCTATGGTCATCCCCTCGTTGGTCAGGTCAGACCATAAGCTAATCACCCTTGACATCCACATCCCATCCCCACCCCCCAGTAAGGAAACCTCCATAAAAAACTTCTCCAAGGCCAACTTCATGCTACTCAAGTCAGAAGTTACAAACTTCATGACACCTATGCAGACAGGAACTGAAAGTGCGACTGCTGAGTCCTACACTAAGGCACTGTACAAGCAAATCCACTCATGCATGAATCGTGCCATCCCAAATAGAACCAAGATGCTCTCCTCCAAAAAAAGGAAGCCAATCTGGTGGTCTCCTGCCATAAACAAACTTTACAACAAAAGGAAAAAACTGTTGCAGAAAAGAGGAAAACTCTGGGATGCAAAAAACTCCCTTACCAGCCTCAGTAAGAAGCTGAGATCCGTCATAAAATCCTCCAAAGCTAGTTACGAAAATAAAATTGCCAAAGATTCCAAAGACAACAACAAGGCATTCTATAACTATGTCAAGAATCTAAATGGCAATGCTCAGATCTGCTCTGAGCTACAACAGAATGGCATTAAATATACTGATCCTAAGGATATTGCCAATATCCTTGCAGATCGATTTAGTGCCAGCCTCACCCCCCCTCACCCCCTAAATGGCCCATCTCAATACTGGAAGATTGCCAAATTCCAGTAATGGCAACACAGGTAAAAAATGCACTCTCCAAAGCTAAGACTACAGCATCCATGGGACCAGATGACATCCCGGGCTGTGTACTACATGAACTACAAAATGAACTGGCACCTCACCTAAGTGTCATGTTTAATCATACCCTCACCTCAGGCTTCGTGCCCACTGAGTGGCGCACAGCTACAGTTATCCCACTCCACAATGGGGAATCCACCTTTGATCCCGGGAACTACCGCCCCATCAGTCTGACAAGCCTGATCTGCAAGGCCATGGAACGTATTATCATGGAACTTATAAACAGAGACATTGGCAATGTTAAAACACTGAACCCCACCCAGTTTGAGTTCGTGAAGGGCCGATCTTGTCTCCTGAACCTTATTGACTTCTTCGAATCAGTCTCCAGAGCCGTGGACAAGGGTAAGGCAGTCCATACAGCCTATCTTGACATCGCCAGGGCCTTTGACACCATCAACCACTCTGGAATCATAGATAAACTTACTAAGCTGGGCATTAATCCCTACATCACTCGATGGGTTGCCAACTGGCTTACTGACAAAACCCACACTGTAAACGTAGCTGACTCCAAATCCAGCTCCAGACAAGTGACAAGTGGAGCACCTCAGGGTTCAGTCCTGGGACCTCTCTTGTTTGGCATCTACGTCTCTGTAGTACAGGCCAACACCAAGGGACTCTGGCTAACAAAGTTCACAGATGACTGCAAACTGGGAGCCATTATTGAATCCCCAAATGATGTGGATACTCTACAAAAGGGCCTTACAGAAACAGATGCTTGGTGCCAGAGTCATGGGCTCAAGCTCAATGCCAAGAAATGTATAGTTATCCCCTTTGGGAAAAAACATGTACCTGTGAATTATCACATAGGTGGCAGTACACTAAACACCGAAAGTGTGATAAGAGACTTAGGGACACAGGTGGACAGTGGTCTCACCTTCAATAACCACATCGCCACAGCAGTCAGAAAATCCTTCTATGTGGCACACCTCATCACTAAGGGCTTTTCATCCAGAAAAAAGGAGGTCATTGTCCCACTGTACTCATCCCTCATTAGACCCATTATAGAATACAACTCCCCATTTGGTATGTACCTCTCAAGACAACTGCAACAACTGTAAGGGCAGCAGAAATACCTCATTAAAAGAATCATAGGCCTAAAGCAGATGCCCTATGCTGATCGCCTTAAAAAACTCCAGCTATACTCTGTGGCATATCGTCTACTCTGAGGCGATCTCTGTTTAACATACAAGGCCATGTCAAACCCAGAGCTTTTGAACATGCTACTCTTAAAGAAATCCCAATCCCTCAGAGCCATACGCTCCAGGGATATAAATCTTGTCATCACAATAAACAAAACATGCTGGAGGGATTGGTTCCTGACCCAGAGACTCCCCAGACTGTGGAATAGACTGCCTATACATGTCATGCAGAGCGCCTCTTTGGCCCTCTTCAAAAGGAACCTTGATGATTGGATGGGAGAAAGAAAATTCACCCCGGGGATCACTTCAGTCGCCCTGCTAGACAGGGGTCCAGGGAAGTAAATGGTGTGGGAAGAAATAGCCAGGGAATTGTTGTGGCTAAGCTTGTATAGGCCCTAGGGCCGATAGCCTACTACCAACCTATGAACTTATGAATGAAAGGGGATGAAAGGAATACAAAAGGGCACTTATCTGCAAAGAAAAATCCAGATGAAGGAGAAATACCAATGGAAACATTATCCTACATCGAGACTCAGCAAACACGTCCAACACTTCTGAGTGGCAAACGAGATCTGAGGAGGTTGGTTGGAGTGTGGGCATTGTGGGAAGTGGGAGGAGCTCAAGACTTGGATCCTAGTCTAAAGAAATGCTTCCTAGTCAGATCCGAGGGATAGATCCGTAACCAATACGTGAGAAGAAATGAAAGAGACAACATCAGGTACACATTTACCGAGTCTTTCCAGTACAAGTGACTCCTTTTTTTGATGGATTAAGAGTGGGGATCTGTGTTGTAGAAGCCTTTTTTAGGATAACTGCCTCAACAAAACAATCAGCTTGAGGAGTCTATGACTGACATATCAAGTCCTTAGAAGACTAGAGAATGTTCTTGGGTCTCTTCAATATGTTTGTCACAACATCAGATTTTTCCATGCCATTTTTATTTATTTTATTTATTTAACATTTGTTGACCAGGAAAGTCTGACTAGGAAAGAGCATATTTTCAGCAGAGGCCCGGGAAGAAATGCTCCAGACGCATGTCTTTGGAATGTGAGAGGAAACCAGAGCACCTAGAGAAAACCCACATGAACACAGGGAAGACATGCAGACACTACAAAAAAGGCACCCCAGCCAAGAATCGAACCAGAGAACCTCTTGCTGTGAGGCGACAACATTAACTGCTGCACCACTGCACTGCACAGTGTTAATTACTATTTATACCATTTTGTTCTCTGGAGTTCCACCTGGGCAGAAGGGTTAGGGACAGGAAAGTCTCTTGCAGGATGTATTCAGGAAATGGAGGAGAGGTAGTGCACTATGTTCTGTTTTGCCTCATTATTTCCTACATTCCCCTAAATTTAGAGCTATCATTGGAATGGTAGTGAACCCATTCTTTCATCTTTGTTCTCATCTGGTGTTGGCAACATCTGTGGGGAGTCCACATGCTTCTTCTTGCACTTACATTTCTCTGGCTGCCTCAGGGTGGGACAGGTTTGAGAGAAGAAGAGGATTTTCCTTTCCTGAAAGTGAAATTGGCATCCTACAGTAGTCCTCTGATCCTTCTGTCCTACACAGAACAATGGGGCATGGTTGAGTTATCAGTCATGTATGGGTCTCCAGTGACAGCCCAAATGACTGCATGCACTGAATGAAGCAAATGCAGAGCAGCCTCCATTTACACTGACAATGAATCCTCTGGGCTGTCAGAGTAAACCTCAAATATACTTGACTCAGAGGGCTTGACCCTGAGCACTAATGCCAAAAAATTCTTTGGCTCCAATGTCAACATAAATGGCACTGATGCTGATGGCTAAAAGGCTAACCTCAGCAGTGGCGGTGTTAATGAACTGTACTGGGAAATTCATTGTCACTGAAGGACTGGACCCGGTTCCCAGTGCTGAAGGTTCCCAATATGCAAACAAAATCAGTGCTTAGGACATCAATGTAAATAGCAGAGTCAAAGTAGATGGCATCAACATCAGAGGAAGTGATCCTGCCATTGAGACCACAACTGACATTGAACACTGACCTTGATGCCTGTGGGTCCAGCATTGCCCTCACAGGAATTACAGCCTGTAAGTAGCCAGGTGGGGACAACAGAGATAATGGTGATGAAAAATTTGGCAAGGAAGAGGAACCTTGAAAGCACTGAGACGAGATGGGCTGGGGCAAAAAAAAATGCTTGCAATATCTTTTTATAGTCCAGTTCTACAAAAGTTCTTCTATGAGGCCTAATGGGGCTAATGGAAGCTGGGGAGTTAGAAATAGTTTCTTTACCTCGGCATCTGAAAAAGATGAGATGCTATCAGATCTAGGACAGACAGCAGAGAAACTCTCAAGAACCATAATGAAAGGAAAGGAAGCTCAGTAATTCCAGATGAAAAGAAGGTGAAAGCAGCATTCTCAGGATTGGAATGTTTGAGGAATGGACCTGGACAAGGATCTTTAACCTATTTTAAATTCAGCTCAATTTGGTTTATGTTTTGTTTAACCTTCTTTAGGCTTAGTTTGTTCAGCCAAAGCGTCTATGTTCTGGAACCTGAAAGAGTCAACTTTGAGGTTGCTATCAAAGACAAAGCCTCAGCTAGAGAAATAGCAGAGCTATTTTTCATTGTTTCAAAAGCTAGCCTATTTTTTTCTGTCTTTAAAAATAAAAAGCCTGAAAGCAGCACAAATGTCGATTATCAGTGAAATGCTCATCACTTAAACAAACATACAGTATGTGCTTGCCTTGAGGTAGGAGTGTTCTCCTACATCTGCATTTTTAAAAGTCTTTATCACCACATCACCATGATGTCAAGAACAGCAAAAAAATGGCTCAATGAATTGACATTAGAATATTAGATAAAAAGTTAAAACAGTCAGACCAGTAAAGCACAAGTTACTTATCAATTCAATAACAACTGGCACTAAACTTTAAACTGACAAAAAAAATAACATTTTTAAAGGAACAGCAGCAAAAAAAAAAAAAAAAAAAAAAAAACCACTTTAGCCCAGAGAATGCAACTCCACTTGCTGGGTAATAGTTAAAATGCAGGTGAAATGGGCAAGTAAAAATGCCCTGGACAGGAAAGTGAGGAGGTCACTCTTAAGGAATTTGAGAAAAGATAAAATTAATGGATTCTTACAGGAAATTCAAAGAAAATTGTAATAATCCAAGAAAGAGCAAAAATATGCAAAGTGAAGCAACTTTTTCTGCCAAATTTACTGAAAAAACACTGTAGTAGCTTTGAATAGCTTTATTTTAGCAGGATGATCCTTTCATACATGGTAGAAGAAGTCCTTCCTTACAAAGAATTATAGTTAAGGGAGGGGCCAGTAGCCTGGGTTTTAGAAGCCAGGCTGCCTAAATCCTGCTATCCATCCTAGTGGTTAATGGATGGAGTTGTACGTCTCAGATCAGAGGCTACAAAAAATACAATGATGAGTATTATGATCTGCCTCACTTCTTCTAAATGCACAGAATTAAGGGTCAGCTGTATGGAAGAAATTTTTCTTAGTGTGGTATCCTCAACCGCCACATTATCTACACTCTCTCCTGTCTGAATGAACCAGTTACTAAATAGCATATTGCATGTACATGATGAGTGTGTAACATTTTTTTCTCAATTTTTTTTATTAAGATTTAACAAATAGATAACAAAGTATAACAATTAAAGTATATATAGAAATTAGTTATTTAAACAAGTAAACTGATGAAAAAACAACGCACAACAAAGCCAACTGTACACAAAGTTGCCTAGTATATATCTAAAACTAAATATTCACGAATTAAGGTTTATTACTAACATATTAGTGACTGTTTATTTAACAGTTCTTTAAGTTTCATCCAGGTATTGTAAGAAGTAGTAATTCTGGTTGTTCTCATCTTGATTATAAGAAGTTCTAAATGACAGAAGTCAGTTGCAATGCGTATAAATTCTTTCAAAGTTGGAGTTAATTCTCTTTTCCAGTTATTGGTGATTACTTTCCTTGCAATTGTTAGAATACTCCATAGAAGCAGGTAGTTTATTTTCTTTACACAAGCAGGTACTGGGGTGTTGAATAAAATTAATGATTTGGTTAAAAAAATTATCATTAATGTAACAATTTTTTGACAGTTAACTGCCAAGGTAACCCATGAAATAGACTGTTCTTTGGAGTACTTTATATAATTAATTTTATACA